>NC_142489.1:6054658-6668469 GCF_049115385.1 Moschus berezovskii
GAAGCTAAAACAGAGGGAACCGCCTTGAAAATGACAGATAGAGAAGTCTAGATGCTATTCCAAGAATAAGACAGAAAACCAGAGGGAAGAGGCTTAGGCCGAATCCTGAGAACACCAGAGATCTCCTGACTGCAGGGAAAATTATTCGATAGGAGCTCATCAAATGCCTCCATACCTACAATAAAACCAAGCACCACCCAAGAGTCAAAAGGTTTCAGAGCTAGACATACCACGCATATTCTCCAGCATCACAGGAAAATAGCTCTGAGCTTCAATATACACGCTGCCCAAAGTCACTCCAAATCCACTGACATCTCATAACTCATTACTGGACAATCCATTACAATCCAGAGAGAAGAAATCCAGCTCCACCCACCAGAACACTGACACAAGCTGCCCTAACCAGGGAACCTTGACAAGTCACCCAACCAACCCCACACACAGCGAGGAAACTACATAATAAAGAGAACTCCATAAACTGCCAGAAGACGGAAAGGCGACCCCAAGCAAAGCAATATAAGCAAGATGAAGAGGCAGAGAAATACCCAGCAAGTAAAGGAACAAGATAAATGCCCACCAACACAAACAAAAGAGGAAGATATGGGGAATCTATCTGATAAAGAATTTCGAATTTTGATGGTGAAAATGATTCAAAATCTTGAAAGCAAAATGGAGTTACAGATAGATAACCTGGAGAAAAGGATTGAGAAGATGCAAGAAAGTTTCCATAAGGATGTAGAGGAAATTAAAAGTCAATATGCAATGAATAATGAAATAGATGAGATCAGAAACACTCTGGAGGGAACAAACAGTAAAATAACAGAGGCAGAAGACAGGATAAGCAAACCAGATGATAGAATTGTAGAAATAAATGAACCAGACAGGAAAAAAGAAAAACGAATTGATAGAAATGAGGACAATATTAGAGACCTCTGGGACAATGTTAAACGTCCCAACATTCAAATCATAAGAATCCCAGAAGAAGAAGAAGACAAAAAGAAAGGAGATAATAGTTGAAAACTTTCCTAAAATAGGGAAAGAAATAATCACTCAAGTCCAAGAAAACCAGAGAGTCCCCAACAGGAAAAACCCAAGGCGAAATACCCCAAGACACAAATTAATCAAATTAATAAAGATCAAACACAAAGAACAAATATTAAAAGCAGCAAGGGAAAAACAACAAATAACACCCAAGGGGAGTCCGATAAGGATAACAGCTGAACTTTCAACAGAAACTCTTCAGGCCAGGAGGGAATGGCAAGACATACTTAAAGTGATGAAAGAAAATAACCTAACCCCTTACTATACCCAGCAAGGATATCATTCAAATACGAAGGAGAAATCAAACACTTTACAGAGAAGCAAAAGCTGAGAGAATTCAGCATCACCAAAACAGCTCTCCAACAAATGCTAAAGGATCTTCTCTAGACAGCAAGCACAGAAAGGATGTATTAACTTGAACCTAAAGCAATAAAGAAAATGGCAACGGGATCATACATGTCAATAATCACCTTAAACGTAAATGGGTTGAATGCCCCAACCAAAAGACAAAGGTTGGCTGAATGGATACAAAAACAAGACCCCCATATATGTTGTCTACAAGAGACCCACCTCAAAACGAGGGACACATACAGACTGAAAGTGAAGGGCTGGAAAAAGATATTCCACCAAGTAGAGACCACAAGAAAGCAGGAGTAGCAATATTCATATCAGATAAATCAGAGATTAAAACAAAGACTGTGCAAAGAAACAAAGAAGGAAACTACATAATGATCAAAGGATCAATCCAAGAAGAAGACATAGCAATTATAAATTTTTATGCACCCAATATAGGAGCACCGCAATATGTAAGACAATTACTAACAAGTATGAAATGGGAAATTAACAACAATGCAATAATAGTGGGAGATTTAAATACCCCACTTACATCTATGGATAGATCAACTAAACAGAAAATTAACAAGGAAACACAAACTTTAAAAGATACAATAGACCAGGTATACCTAATAGATATCAATAGGACATTTCACCCCAAAACAATGAATTTCACCTTTTTCTCAAGCGCACACGGAACCTTTTCCAGGATAGATCTCATCCTGGACCATAAATCTAGCCTTGGTAAATTCAAAAACATTGAAATCATTCCAAAAATCTTTTCTGACCACAATGCAGTAAGATTGGATCTCAATTACAGGAGAAAAACATTAAAATGCCAACATATTGAGGCAGAACAACACGTTGCTGAATAATGAACAAACCACAGAATAAATCAAAAGAGAAATCAAAATATGCATAGAAATGAATGAAAATGAAAACACGACAACCCAAAACCTCTAGGACACTGTAAAAACAGTGCTAAGGGGAAGGTTCAGAGCAATACAGGCACACGTCAAGAAACAAGAAAAAAGTCAACTAAATAACCTAACTCTACACCTAAACAAACTAGAAAAGGAAGAAATGAAGAACCCCAGGGTTAGTAGAACGAAAGAAACCTGAAACATTAGGGCAGAAATAAATGCAAAAGAAACAAAAGAGCCCATAGCAAAAATCAACAAAACCGAAAGCTAGTTCTTAGAGAGGGTAAATAAAATTGACAAACCCTAGCCAGACTCATCAAGAAACAAAGGGACAAGAACCAAATCAATAAAATTAGAAATGAAAATGGAGAGATCACAACCAACAACACAGAAGTACACAGGATCATTAGAGAATACTATCAGCAGTTATATGGCAATAAAATGGACAACTTGGAAGAAATGGACAAATTCTTGTCAAAGTACAACTTTCCAAAACTGAACCAGGAAGAAATAGAAAATCTGAACAGACCCATCACAAGCACAGAAATAGAAGCTGTAATCAAAAATCTTCCAGCAAACAAAAGCCGAGGTCCAGACGGCTTCAGAGATGAATTCTACCAAAAATTTAGAGAGAAGCTAACACCTATTCTACTCAAACTCTTCCAGAAAATTGCTGAGGAAGGAAAACTTCCAAACTCATTCTATGAGGCCACCATCACACTAATCGCAAAACCTGGTAAAGATCCCACAAAAAAAGAAAACTACAGGCCAATATCACTGATGAACATAAATGCAAAAATCCTTCACAAAATTCTAGCAATCAGAATCCAACAACACAATAAGAAGATCATACATCATGACCATGTGGGCTTTATCATAGGAATGCAAGGATTCTTCAATATCCGCAAATCAATCAATGTAATACACCACATTAACAAACTGAAAAATAAAAATCATATGATTATCTCAGTAGATGCAGAGGAAGCCTTCGACAACATTCAACATCCATTTATTATAAAAACCCTCCAGAAGTTGGGAATAGAAGGAACATACCTCAACATAAGAAAAGCTATATATGACAAACCCACAGCAAACATTATCCTCAATGGTGAAAACTGAAAGCATTTCCCCTAGAGTCAGGAACAAGACAAGGGTGCGCACTCTCACCACTACTCTTCAACATAGTTTCAGAAGTTTTGGCGACAGCAGTCAGAGCAGAAAAAGACATAAGAAGAATCCACTTTGGAAAAGAAGAAGTAAAATGTTCACTGTTCGCAGATGACATGATCCTGTACACAGACAACCCTAAAGACTCTACGAGAAAACTACTAGAGCTAATCAATGAATACAGGAAAGATGCGGGATATAAAATCAACACACAGAAATCCCTTCATTCCTGTACACTAATAATTAGAAAATAGAAAGAGAAATTAAGGAAACTATTCCATTCACTGTTGCAACGAAAAGAATAAAACACGTAGGAATATATCTACCTAAAGAAACAAAAGACCTGTACATAGAGAACTATAAAACCCTGGTGAAAGAAATCAGAGAGGACACTAAGAGATGGAGAAATATACCGTGTTGGAGGATTGGAAGAAAAAATATTGTGAAAATGAGTATACTACTCAAAGTAATTTATACATGCAATGCAATGCCTATCAAGTTACCAAAGATGTTTTTCACAGAGCTAGTACAAATAATCTCATAATTTGTATGGAAATACCAAAAGCTTCGAATAGCCAAAGCAATCTTGAAGAAAAATGGAAATGGGGGAATCAACCTGCCGGACTTCAGGTTCTATAACACAGCCACAGTCATCAAGACAGTATGGTACTGGCATAAAGACAGAAATATAGACCAATGGAACAAAATAGAAAGCCCAGAGATAAATCCAGGCACTTATGGACACCTTAACTTTGACGAAGGAGGCAAGAATATAAAATGGAGAAAAGACAGTATCGTTAACAAGCGATGCTGGGAAAACTGGTCAGCCACTTGTAAGAGAATGAAACCAGAACACTTCCTAACACCATACACAAAAATAAACTCCAAATGGATGAAAGATCTCAATGTAAGACCAGAAACTATAAAACTCCTAGAGGAGAACATAGGCAAAGCACACTCCGACATAAATCACAGCAGGATCCTCCATGACCCACCTCCCAGAATATTGGAAATGAAAGCAAAAACATACAAATGGTACCTAATTAAAATTAAAAGCTTCTGCACAACAAAGGAAACTATAAGCAAGGTGAAAAGACAGCCTTCAGAATGGAGAAAATCATAGCAAATGAAATTACTGACAAAAATTAATCTCCAAAATATACAAGCAACACCTGCAGCTCAATTCCAGAAAAATAAATGACCCAATCAAAAAATGGGCCAAAGAACTAAACAGACATTTCTCCAAAGAAGACATACAGGTGGCTAACAAACACATGAAAAAATGGTCAACATCTGTCATAATCAGAGAAATGCAAATCAAAACCAGAATGAAATACCATTTCACACCAGGCAGAATGGCTGCTATCCAAAAGTCTACATGCAATAAATGCTGGAGAGGGTTTGGAGAGAAGGGAACCCTCTTACACTGTTGGTGGGAATGCAAACTAGTACAGCCACTATGGAGAACAGTGAGGAGATTCCTCAAAACACTGGAAATAGAACTGCCATATGATCCAGCAATCGCATTTCTGGGCATACACACTGAGGAATCCAGAATTGAAAGAGACACGTGTACCCCAATGTTCATCGCAGCACTGTTTATAATAGCCAGGACATGGAAGCAACCTAGATGTCCACTTGCAGAAAAATGGATAAGAAAGCTTTAGTACATGTACACAATGGAGTATTACTCAGCCATTAAAAAGAATGCATTTGAATCAGTTCTAATGAGGTAGATGAAACTAGAGCCTATTATACAGAGTGAAGTAAGCCAGAAAGAAAAACACCAACACAGTATACTAATGCATATATATGGAATTTAGAAAGATGGAAATGACAACCCTGTATACAAGACAGCAATAGAGACACAGATGTATAGAATAGCCTTTGGGACTCTGTGGGAGAGGGCGAGGGTGGGATGATTTGGGAGAATGGCATTGAAACATGTATATTATCATATGTGAAACGAATCACCAGTTCAGGGTTGATGCATGTTACAGGATGCTCAGGGCTGGTGTGCGGGGATGACCCAGAGGAAGCATAAGGGGAAGAGTGAGGTGGGAGAGGGGTTCAAGAAGGGGAACTCATGTACACCCGAGGCAGATTCATGTCAATGTATGGCAGAAGCAACCAATATAATATTGTAACATAATTAGCCTTCAATTAAAAAAAAAAAGGAATAAATTACCACACACATTCCGAAGGCTGGTCCATCCTGGGATGTTCTTCAAGACTGAAAATACTTTTTACTTTACTTCCACACTGACTCTCACGCGCTATTCTGCCTTTTACTTTAGTTTGTCATCACTGCTCTCCCTCTGGCTCTATAAAAGAACCTGGCCTTCAGACCCTGACAAGATGGTTACTTCGAGACATTCGTCTACCATCTTCTCAGCAGACTGTCCAAAGTAATTCCTATTGATTGCCTCCCCACCACCTTTCTCGGATTCACTGGTCTGTCAGTAGCACAACTAGAGAGTCCATGTGCCATGACTAAAGACCCCAGCTATGATGAAACAAAGATTTTACGTGCAGCAACTGAGACCTGGTGCAGACAAATAAATTAATGCAGAAATAAATAAATCTAATACTATATTTTTGTAATAAAAGTCATATACACAATTACTTTCTTTAAAATAGTGGGCTTGTGTTTTGTTGGTTCAACTTTAGACTCTAACTGCATTGCAACCTTGACCATGTATCCTTGAGGCAACCTGGAATTTTGAGTGGCCAAGATCAACAGGCCTCCTAGCACTGTTTAGTTAGGAGTTGCGCAATCTAAAATGTAAAAACAGTGGTTACAGAAAGAAAAATTTAAGAAAAGAAAAAACAGAAAAGTAAAGCAAAATTAATAACCTGTTGTTAGAGGCTTCTCAGTTACAAAAACATGAATAAGTTTGAGGAGAAAACAGGAAGATGTGCCAAGCAGTACTTAGCATAATTTGGACGTAGTTATAGCAGTAAACTTTATGTAAGATGGTTCTGGTTTTATTTATTATTCTATTGTCTACATTTTCACCAATATTAAAGAGAATTGGGATAAAGGGCATACGAGACCTTTCAGTACAAAGCAATAGGATTTTTTTAATCAGTTTCCTTAAGAATGAAATCTTATATCTTTTCTATTCTCTCTTTTAATTGGTGGAGAATGTTTTACAATGTTCTCTGGGCTCCTGCCATACAACATTGGAAATCAGCCGTAATTATTCATTAATCACCCCCTTTTTGAGCCCCCTCCCCTCACCGCATCTCACCCCTCCAGGTCACCACAGAGCGCCTCTCTGGGCTCCGTGTTTCACCAACTTCTCATCAGCTACATATCGTTTGCAGGGAAGAAACAGAGAGGCAGATATAGAGAACAGAGTGTGAGCACAGGGAGGGAAGAAGAGTGCTGAGACCAGTGGAAACCAACACGATTACTACAACTGTCGCAAGAATCTCTGAGAAGAACTAGTGTCTAAGTTCCACTTGATTGGCTGTTAGAAAGACTTCCTATGATGGGATGGGCCTAGGATACACTCCCAGGGGACACACGTTGATAAGAGTCCAAAAGGAAACCCTGGGAATGCTGGCGGTACAAAATAGAGATGGAAGGGTGATGATGGGTTGATAAGGGGTGTTGGCTGGGATCACAGGACAACTCAAATTTACCCGAGTCAGGGACTTCTCTGGTGGTCCAGTGGTTAGGATCCTGTCCTTCCCTTGCACAGAGTATAGGGTTCATAGGGGTTTCATCCCTGTTGGAGAACTAAGAACCTGCATGCTGCATGGGGCAGCCTAGATGAAGAAACAGACAAAAAAAAAAGAAAGAAAGAAAGAAAATGAATATCTGGGTCAAAGACCAAAGAGAGGAAACGGTTTCAGGATATTCAGAGATATGAAACCTTCAATCACGCAAACTTTCCAGCTGAAAATATGACACGATAATATACAGAGTAATGCAGGAACAATGGAGATAACATGATTTTGTAACTGAAAGAAAAGAGAGTAAAAGGAGAAAATATAGATACTATTTTCGGTCCATGTGAACATGAAGGGAAGTGATCCTCTGAGGATGTGAGATGAAGACGTCCTTGAGACGACAATGTCTCCTCAAAGGTCTGAATTCAATCCAAATGAAGGAATCTGAGCTCCAATCAGTCCCAGGAGCAAACAGCGCTGGGTCAGTTCTCACTTCGTTGACTCAGGAAATCTGAATCTCATTTCTTCTTTTCTGTACTCAGAAAAAAATAAATCTTTTAAAGTATTTATTTGACAAAAAAACAGTGAATAAAGATGAAAATAAGTAAATTTTGATGAAAAATGATGAACAAAATGACTCGCTATTTCTGTGATCTTGAGTTAGGAAATTTGTTTTTTCCATTAAAAATTCTAAAACTTTCAAGAACTGCTGTCCAGCCTTTTTTGCTCACTCGGAGAAACAACTGAGTTAGCGAGTAAATATTATATTAAGAATTAAATGGGTAAAAGGGTGTCTAGACAGAAATCGCTGAAAATAAACTACTGATATGCCTTCAACAGATGACTTTAAGCAGCATATAACCAGATCGCCCTCTTAGTACTTAGGAGGAAAAAGCCCACATTGGGGCAGGAGAAGGTGACGAATACTCTGTGCTACCTGCTCCCCACCTCAGAATAATAGGATTCTTTCCAAGGGACTCTTGGGAAATACTGTTCCCTTGGCTAAATCACAAAGTCAATCTTTACTTTTAGAAAATAAATCTTACACTATCACCTGCATATTAACAGAACCATGCAGAAGTGAGGGATATGTACCTTGGACAGCTCATCTCATTTTGGATCTCGTGATAAGCAGGAAAATAACTAATTGTCCTCTTGCAATATCGGATGTACTGCTGTTTCTTACTTTAATGGTCAAATGCCCACATCCACATATGCTTCTCTTAAAACAAATATCATTATTAAAATGACAGAATGCCAGAAAAGTTTATCTCTGCCAACCAGGATCCTGAAGGTGCCGTCTGTTTTAACTGTGGTCATTTGACGAACAACCATTGGTTCACGATGTGTCACACCAACAGATGCAGGCTATAAAAGTGGCAGCACTTTTGCATCCTTTCCAACCCCTGGGACACCCTCAGCTTCTAGAGCAGAAGGGCCACGAGAGTCAACAAGATGAAGGCTCTGCTGTTCAGTCTTGTCCTTGGACTACTTGTTGCCAGTCAAGATGAAGCTCAGACAGATGTCTCACAGGTACCAGGGCATTTGCACGGTGGTCCAAGCTTGGGAGGAGTTCTTAGCGTTATCCGTGTGAGTGTCCTTTTTGAGGTTTGGTCATGTGGACTGCTAAGTCTCGCCATCTCCCTGCAACTGAAAATTGCTCCATTCACTGGCTCTATGCCTGCTGTTTGTGAGGTCTGTATCATCTCTACCATCCATTCATCGGCTCACATGTATGTTCACTACTCTTGTAAAACCGAAGCATGATCTCACAGCTCTTGGATTGGGTTTCCTGCATTTGACAACATAGCTCAAGCTATCTCATTAATACCGCAATTATTTCCTTTATCTGAATTGAGTTTTCAAGTGATTTTATACGTAGGACTGTGTTCATAAAGATAAGTAACTTCTGCTAAGCGAAAGCACAGGGAATCTCCTGAGGGATGATGTCGAGCAGAATTTACAGAGATGGACTAGGATTTCTGAAGTGAATTTTGCTTTTAGCTTACAGGAAGATGGTTAACCCAATACGTGCAGCGAGTACCAAAGAGAAGATCACCGAGGGAGGGGCCATTCCACGCTTTCATGCGTTACATTGAGCTTGATGAAGAAAATGGAACAATACTGATGCACTTTTATGTCAAGTAAGTAAAAGTCACCCAAAAGGAAAACACCTGTATACTCTAGACTGGGGGAGGGTGTCTCTTCCCCATCTGCAGGCAGCTCTCTGGGTGATGATGAGAGGAAGACGCCCTGAGCTGTGGGGCTGAGCAGGAATCCTGGGCTGGGGGGAGGGCAGTTTCACTGTGAGCACCAGAGAATGTCCCGTAAGTCTGCGGAGAGGGGGAACCAGAAGCTCACTGTCATCAACTCATTACAGTAAAAAGGGACCCAGCCGAGGGAAGAGGCTCATGTCCTGGAACCCACAGTGCCCACCAGGCGCTTTGACCCCTTCCTGCAGAATTTGTAAGAGACGGTTCCCACTCTTACGGTGAGTGAGCCCAGAAGTGAGAGCAGGGGGAGAGCACACAGTGAGCTCTGCACTCGGGGCTTCCTCATGGGAGGTTTCAATATCACTGAGTGTCCCAAAGCCGTCAGAGCCCCTAGTAACTTTCCCAAGTCCCTTCTCAGGCGCTGCCATTGCACGTGACAGCAGTTCGATCACTGGGTCTGGAAGATCCCCTGGAGAGGAAATGTTGACCCACTTCAGTATTCTAGCCTGGAGAATCCCATGAACAGAGATGCCTGCTGGGCTATAGTCCAAGGGTTCGCAATAGGTCAGATAGGACTGAGCAACCAAGCACACACACACAGAGATCCAAGTACCATTCATGGAATGACCACTATACTGCTGATGGTTTCTTAGGAACATGCAAAGTATGGCAGAAATCAACACATTTGTTCAGCAATTATCTCCCACCCCACCCCACCCCACCCGAAAAAAACAAACCAGAACATGTAAACTCAGGTATACATTGTGAGGAATAAAAGTATTAAGAACAGAAACAACTAAATATTTTATGCTTGGAGATATTGCTTTATACATATATATCACGTATTATGTATTGTATATAACCATATGGCTCATAGCATCAGTTCATTCGCTCAGTCATGTCTGTCTCTTTGCGACCCCATGAACTGCAGGAAGTCAGGCCTCCCTGTCCATCAACAACTCTCAGACTTCACACAAACTCATGTCCATTGAGACGGTAATGCCATCCAACCATCTCATCCTCTGTCAACCCATTCACCCCTTACCCTCAATCTTTCCCATCATCAGGGTTTTATCCAAGGAGTCAGTTCTTTGCATCAGGTGGCCAGAGTATTGGAGTTTCAGCTTAGCACGAGCCTTGCCAATGAATAATCAGGACTGATTTCTTTATGATGGACTAGTTGGATCTCCTTGCAGTTCAAGGGACTCTCAAGAATCTTCTCCAATACCACAGTTCAAAAGCATCTAATTTTTGGTGCTCAGCTTTTTTTTACAGTCCAAGCCTCACATCCATATATGACAACTGGAAACACCATAGCCTTGACTAGATAGACCTTTGTTGGCAAAGTAACGTCTCTGCTTTTTAATATGCCGTCTTGATTGGTCACAACTTTCCTTCCAAGAAGTAAGCGTCTTTTAATTTCATGTCTGCAATCAGAATCTGCAGTGATTTTGGAGCCCAAAAACAAAGTCTAACACTGTTTCCACTGCTTCCCCATCTATTTCCCATGACTTGATGAGACCGGATGCCAGGATCTTAGTTTTCTGAATGTGAAATTTCAAGCCAACTATTCCACTCTCCTCTTTCACTTTCATCACGACGCTCTCTAGTTCTTCTTTATTTTTGCCATTAGGGTGGTGTCATCTGCACATCGGTGGTTATTGATATTTTTCCTGGCAATCTTGATTCCAGCTTGCACTTCTGCCAGCCCAGTGTTTCTCATGATGTACTCTGAATGTAAGTTAAATAAGCAGGGTGATAGATACAGCCTTGACGAACTCCTTTTCCTATTTGGAACCAGTCTGTTATCCCATGTCCAGTTCTAACTGTTGCTTTCTGACCTGCATATACGTTTCTCAAGAGGCAGGTCAGGTGATCCAGGATTTCCATCTCTTTAAGAATTTTCCACAGTTTATTGTGATTCACAATGTCAAAGGCTTTGGGCATAGTCAGTAACCTCGAAATAGATGGTTTACTGGAACTCTTTTGCTCTTTTGATGATCCAACAGATGCTGTCAATTTGATCTCTGGTTCCTCTGCCTTTCCTAAAACCTTCTGGAACTTCTGGAAGTTCACGGTTCATGACTTGTTGATGTCTGTCGTGGAGAATTTTGAGCATTACTTTGCTAGTGTGTTAGATGAGTTCAACTGTTTGGTAGCTTGAGCATTCTTTGCTATTCCCTTCCTTTGGCATTGGGATGAAAGCTGGCATTTTCCTGTCCTGTGGCCACTGCTGAGTTGTCCAAATTTATTGCCATATTGAGTGCAGCACTTTCATAGCATCATCGTTTAGTATTTGAGATAGCTCAACAGGAATTGAATCATCTCCACTAGCTTTGTTCATGGTGATGCTTCTGAAGGCCCACTTCATTTCACATTCCCGGATGTTTGGCTCCTGGTCAGTGATCACACCATCGTGATTATCTGGGCCAAAAAAGTTCTTTTTTGTATAGTCTTCTGTGTATTCTTGCCACCTCTTCTTAATATCTTCTGCTTCTGTTCGGTCCATTTCTGTCTTTATTTTGCCCATCTTTTCATGGAATGTTCCCTTTGTATCTCTAATTTTCTTGAAGAGATCGCTAGTCTTTCGCATTATATTATTTTCCTCTATTTCTCTGCATTGATCACTGAGGAAGGCTTTCTTATCTCTCCCTGCTATTCTTTGGATCTCTGCATGAAAACGGGTGTATCTATCTTTTTCTCCTTTGCTTTTTGCTTCTCTTCTTTTCACAGCTATTTGTAAGGCCCTTCAGACAGCCATTTTGCTTTTATTCATTTCTTTACACTGGGGATGATCTTGCTCCCTGTCTCCCATAGTATGTCACGAACCTCCATCCATACTTCATCAGGGACTCTGTCTATCAGATCTAGTCCCTGAAATCTATTTCTCACTTCCACTGTTTAATCAGAAGGCATTTGATTTAGGTCATATCTGAATGGTCTAGTGGTTTTCCCTACTTTCTTCAATTTAAGTCAGAATTTGGCAATATGGATTTCACGATCTGAGCCACAGTCAGGTCCCACTCTTCTTTTGCCGGACTGTATATAGCTTCTCCATCTTTGGCTGAAAGAACATAATCTTCAGCCGGATCCAGACATCTTAGACTGAGAAGTTAAGTGGGTCTTAGGAAGCATTATGAAACAATGCTAGTGGAGGTGACAGAATTCAAGCTGTGCTCTTTAAAATCCTAAAAAGTGATGCTGTTAAAGGGCTGCAGGCAATGTGTCAGCAACTTTGGAAACCTTGGCAGTGGCCACAGAACTGGAAAAGGTCAGTTTCCATTTCAATCTCCAAGAAGGACCATGACAAACAATGTTCAAACTACCGCACGCCTATGCTCACTTCACATGTGAGCAAGGTTCAGTTCAGTTCAGTTCAGTCCCTCAGTCGTGTCTGACCCTTTGCGACCCCATGAATCACAGTACGCCAGGCCTCGCTGTCCATCACCAACTCCCAGAGTTCACTCAAACTCATGTGCATCGAGTCGGTGATGCCATCCAGCCATCTCATTCTCTGTCGTCCCCTTCTCCTCCCTCCCCCAATCCTTCCCAGCATCAGAGTCTTTTCCAGTGAGTGCTCAAGATCCTTCAAGTCAAGATTCAGTGGTACATGATCAGGCAACTTCCAGAAATATAGGCTTTATTTCGAAAAGGCAGATGAACCCGATCAAATTGTCAACATTCACTGGATCATGGAGAAAGCAAGGCAATTCCAGAAGAAAAAAAAAACAACTTTTTTTCTGCTTCATTGACTATGGTAAAACTTTTCACTTTGTGGATCACAACAAACTGTGGAAAATTCTTCAAGATATGGTAATACTGGATTGCCTTAGCAGGCTTCAGAGAAACCTGTATGTGGATCAGTCAGCAATAGTGAGAACTGGACATGTAAAAAAAGATTGGTTAAAAACTGGGAAAAGAGTACAAGATAGTATAGACGGTCATGCAGCTTCTATAACATATATACAGAGTACATCATGCTGAGTGTCAGGTTGGATGAATGACAAGCTGGAATCAAGATTGCTGGAAGAAATAGCAACAGCATCAGATATCCAGATGATACAACTTTATGGAAGACAGTGAAGAGGAACTAAAGAGTCTCATGATAACGGTGAAAGAGGAGACTGAAAAAGCTGGTCTCAAACTCAACATTCAACACCAGGAAGATCATGGCCTCTGGTCCCCTCACTTCATGTCAAATAGAAAGTGCAAGAGTGGATGCAGTGACAGATTTTCTCTTCTTGGACTCGAAAATCTCTGTGGATTGTGACTTCAGCCACGTAATTAACGATGATATTTGAAAAGAAGGCCATGACAACCCAAGAGAGCTTATTAAAATGCAGATACATCACTTTTCCAACAAAGGTCCGTTTAGTCAATAGTATGTTTACTTTTTTCCCCACATTTATGTATGGATTTGAGCGTTGGACCATAAAGAATGGTGCGCACCAAAGAACTGATGCTTTTGAATGGTGGTGCTGGAGAAAACTCTTGAGAATGACTTGGACTGCAAGGAGATCAAACCAGTCCATTCTAAAGGAAACCAGTCCTGAATATTCATTGGAGGGACCGATGCTGAAGCTGACGTCCCAGTACACTGGCCACCTGATGGAAAGAACTGACTCATTGGAAAAGACCCTTATACTGGGAACATTTGAAGGTGGGAGGAAAAGGGGATGACAGAGGATTATGTGGTTGGATGGCAGTATCGACTCAAAGTACATGAATTTGAGCAAATTCTGGAAGATCATGGAGGCCAGGGAACTTGGTGCAGTACAGTTCATGGGGTCATGGAGAGTCAGACATGACATAGCGATTTAATGTCAACAAGAACAACGTGGCTAACCATGAGTGTGTAATTTCTATTTTGTAGGAGTCTCACAGATAATTTACAACTGGTTTATGAACTAAGATCACGGGGTCTATATTGAGATGGCACATTAACGCCATTCACTTTTTTAAATTTATTTTTTATTTTAATGGAGGCTAATTACTTTACATTACTGTATTGGTTTTGCCATACATTGACATGAATCTGCTCCGGGTGAATATGGGTTCCCCGTCTTGAACCCCCCTCCCACCTCCCTCCACATCCCATCCCTCTTGTTCATCCCAGTTCACCAGCCCCGAGCATCACTTTTTAAAGACAATCTTATAATATCTGAGTCCATTCAAAGTTAGATGGATGAACTTGAACTCAAGGAAATCATCGAGAGTTCAACCATAAAGGCAGCTTCTATACAAAGCAATAAGCATGCTGGTTAAGCTTTGTATCTCTGAGCTCTTTATAATGGCCCTAAAGAGAATTATTATTGTCACACAGCCTAAAGGAATCATGTTTGATTAAAATGTAAACACATCAATATGTGATCACAACCCTTTCCTAAACGAAGAAGAAACACAGTACATATGCGATAGCCACAAATTAGTAAAATTCATGCCTGAAATATTTCCCCATACTTTGATGGATAGCTTCTGATATTTGAAATTTTCAAAATTGTGCTTTCATTTTTCTTATTCCCACTATACGGTTTCTTTTGGCCAAATCATGAACGCTTCCACTGTCTTTACTCTTCTCCATTTTTGCAATCCATTTTAGCTTGAATTTTACACAGTGACTTAAGAAGGAAGACAACAAAAGTGCAAGACTTCTTGGAAGGTCTCTAGGTAACCAACCATTGCAGGCTTCCGGTTTGTTTAGAAACGGTGAAGTGAAGCTACCTCAGGCCCAGTTACCAGCAGTGGCCTTGATGGTACCTGATGCCCTGAAGACAGCTTTGTTCTCACTTTCCTATCACCTTCATTAACATCACAGTCAATTCATTGATGTTGCTATTTCCACCTTGGTAAATCCATGGTGAACCACAAGTGGTCACTGATAATCTGAGGACATTCATAGTCTGAATTAAGCTGTCCCAACGTGAGCAAGGCTGGTGGACTCAGCTTGGCCTTGGGAAAATTGCATATTCTTGTCAGGGCTATGAGAGTCTGAAGCTGCTTTGGATGCCTTCTTTTTTTTTTTTTTTTAAGCACACTGATAATTTAAAGAGGCTCAGACACTGAGCAGCGGTTTTTGCAGGCTTCGGGAATACAGATGTGCATTTTTACATTCCATGTTGCTGAGTGATTGCAGGAAGGTGAGATAGAGGCCAGGAGAGAGAGAATGGACATAGGGGGTGTGGCGGTGACACACAGTAGGTCAGGGCTGCTTCTTGTCCAGACATGCGGGCAGGGCAGAGTGGAGGGGCAGAGCTCCAGGTGGGGAAGGAGCTCACCATTAGGAGGTCACTGCTTACCTGTCCCAGCAGGTAAGCTGTCTTCACACCAACAGACACGACAGGGGGCTGTGTCATCGTCCAGTGTGAGAGGCTTGAGAAAAACAATACTTAAAGTGCTCAAAAGGTGACCTGCCTGATGCAACCACTCAGGATCAGAAGGTGATGAACACAAGGTAGGCTGACATTGGCCAATAGAAACCAATTCCATGGCTGGGGTCACAGCAATACAAATAATTTTTGAACCTGGATTGGATAATATGTGTATGCTGCTTAAAACACTTTCAGGGACTTCCCTGGTGGTCCCGCGGATAAGAATCTGCCAGCCAGGGCAGGAAACATAGGTTCAATCCCTAGTTCAAGAAGATCTCACTCACATGGCGTGTGGGAACTAAGCTCATGTACCACAACTACTGATCCTGCTGTCTAGAACCCCAAGCTGTAACTACTGAAGCTCATGCACCCCAGCACCTATGCTCAGCAACAGAGAAGCCACTGCAATGAGAAGCTCGCACACCAAAATTAGACTGTACTCCACCGTCACCACAAGTGGAGAAAGCCCATGGGCAGCAGGGAAGACTCAGCAAATCAAAAAATAAATACTTAAAAATGCAGAAAAGCAATCTGTTAGGTTTATCAGCACACACGTTCTATAAAGCATCTTAGGCTTCTCAGAACACACATTCTATAAAGCATCTTAGTAAAACAGCAAGGAATGACTGGTTAATTGTAGGGATGAGGAAAATCATACCTCCTTCTGTGGCCATGGTTAACGGTAGCATTCTGTGCAGCATGAAATGAGTGGGTCCATACACGATGGACCATTCTTCATGCCCACCGTGTGCCAAAATAATCTAACTGACAACAAGTTAAGATGGGGCTGTTTGTATCTTTTGTCTCTCTCACAGACGCGGGTCACAGTGAATTTCAGCTCCTTAGTGGGGACGAGAACACACTCTTAGTGTAAGATGTCAACGTGGATGGACATGGCAAGGAGACAGAACTGGTGGGATTATTTGGTAGGTATGATATTCTAAAATTCCCATAACCATTGTCATGTAACACTTACACTGTCAGGATTTTCATTCAGAATATCAGGAGGTGCTGCTGACAGCATTCCATATTCAGGATGCAAGGCCTGCGTGTTTATGCTCATCAAATTAAGGATCCTGGAAGGTAATCTACCAAGAAACAGGAGGCCATAGGGTGCAGAATATCACATCATCAGGCATTTCACAATGATTCGTATGTGTTGAAATCTTTAAAAATGAAGTTTTACTAGAATATTTTATTTTACATATGTCAACAAATTTCAAGCCATGTCTGTAATGAAGCTGACTTTATTTAGTGTTTAAAATTTTATTTATTTCTTAATGGAAGGATAACTTCTTTATAGATTGTACTGTTTTCTGCCAAATACCAACATGAATCAGCCATAGGTATACATATGCTTGTGTGAATGTTGCTCAGTCATGTCTGACTCTTTGTGACCCCATGGACTATACAGTCCATAGACTTCATCAGGCCAGAATACTGGAATGGGTAGCCTTTCCCTTCTCCAGGGTAACTTCCCAACCCACAGATCAAGCCCAGGGCACCACATTGCAGGAGAGTCACAGGGAAGTCAATAGGTATATATATGTCCCTTCCCTTTTGAAAATGAATCCCATCTCCCACCCACCCCTCTAGGTTGATATAGAGCCTATGTTTGAGTTCCCTAAGACATACAGCAAATTCCCATTGGCTATCTATTCTACATATGGTCATGTCAGGTTGCATATTTCTCTGACCATACATCTCACCGTCTCCTCCCCTCTCCCCATGCACATACGTCTCTTCTCTATGACTGATTCCCCACTGATGCCCTGCAAATAAGTCCATTATCAGTACCATCTTTCTAGATTCCTTAGATATTCAGATTCCATATGTATGTGCTAGTGTACGATATCAGTTTTCTGATGCACTGTAAGCCTTGGAACAGACACTTATAAATCTTGGTCCTGTTCCACGTTTTAAATACATTGTTCTCATGAACACTGACATCACCCTCTCAAGTAACCACACAGAAGCACTGAGATTGTGTGTGCCATGGGGACAACAGGTGTCTATTCAGAAAAGGTTATTGGGTACAATGGCAGGTTCATGAAAGAGTACATCATGGCCTGTTATTATGTGTGATCAGGTGAATGTGTCCATGGAAGCGGAGGAAGGTGCTTCCTACTAAGTTTGGTGTACAAACAGATATGAGATGCAGGTGTATATGCGAGGATGGTGAGACAAGCAAGTAGGTTCCATATTAGGATGGACTCAGCCCCAAATTCATGAAGATCCTGGCAAGTTTTTGGGGTCCAGGTCCTGATGCTGAGGAGTAGGGTGTCTTACTCACCAAGTTGGACTGGGGTCAATTCTTAAGACAGAAAGCACATGTTTGTGTCGTGGGAACCACTGAAAGCTCTTAAATTCTACAAGTGAACATCTGATTGTCACGATCCATTTCTTCTGTAGACTCAGAAATTTCCATGGGTTCCCCGGGGTCGACAATTCTGTTTTTTGCTCGGTGATTTTACAGGCAAAGGAAATAATGTAGACTCGAAATACAAAGAGAAGTTCGACAACACGGTGAGAGAAAAAGGGATTCCGGAAGAAAATGTCCTGAACTTCATCGACATTGGTAAAGGAATTATACTTTTTCCCCTGCCCATACCATTCACCTGGTGTGTATAAACCAGAAAACAAGTCAACTTATTCAAAATGTCTTCTTCCACATTTAATCTCTTTTAAAATCCTTTATTACAAGAAAGGAAGGAAGGAAGAAAACTTGGAAATGCTGGGGAATGTTAGTAATCGGTGGCTCTTTCATTTCTCCCATTTTGTTTTTCCCTAGATAACTGTCCAGAGGAGTGAAAAAAAGTGACTCTGACACTCTTGTAAGTAAACACAGTCCATTACTAATGCTGCCCTTCCAGACGAAGCATAACTGAACACTGTTATTTCATATGTGTGAAATGTTTGTTCCACCACTTTAAATGTATCACTGAAGAATTTTTGTTCTATAATGTGCCTGCTCTTGAGCCATATTATTGCAAACACTTTGATTAATTAACGCCAAGCAGCTGTGGTGAGAGAGTCTTATCCTGCAGGAATCTTGCAGACCAGAGTCATCTGACAGCAGCAGGAATCCCCATGAGTTGGTGAAAATTATTAGTGTTCCCATCATTCTTGACCTCGTGATTGTCCCCACACAGTCCTCCCCCAAGTGAATCGGTATGAAACAGAGCTCTGCTTCCCTGAAGCAGGGCTTCCCTGATACCTCTGTTGGCAACCAATCCGCCTGCAATGCAGGAGACCCCGGATCGATTTCGGGGTCTGGAGGATCTGCTGGACAAGGGAAAGGCTACCCACTCCAGTATTCTTGGTCTTCCCTTGTGGCTCAGTGGGGGAGACCTGGGTTGGATCCCTGGGTTGGGAAGATTCCCTGGAGAAGGGAAACGTTTCTCCAGTATACTAGTGTGGTGAATTCCATGGATTGTCTCGGTCCATGGCATTACAAGGAGTTGGAGATAACCGAGCGGCTTCCACTCTCACACTTTTCGCAAGACTAGCGTTTGATCTCATATGATTCTGAGAGAATCAGTAGATGCCTTCCCACCACACTGTCTGAAACATGCGTTTGCAGTATATTCCTACTCAGATGTTCCAAAGGGAGATATTTAAACCTTCTAAACTAATAAAACCTCCAGAAAGGACACTGATCCAAGCTAAGGTATGGCGTTTAATGTTCTGTTGAGAAAGAATCTTAACAAAAAGAGTGATTAAAAGCACGAGCATCCAGGTGAATGTGATAACAACGATGTGGTACCTATATTCAATGGAACATTACTCAGCCAGGAAAGGAAGCAACTAACTTTATTTACAGAAACATGGATGGACCTAGATGTTTGTCACTTTGAGTGAAAGAAGTCAGAAAGAGAAAGACCAATACCAGAAATGTCATTTATAGTTTTCAGTTTAGTTCACTAACTGTCATATCCAACTCTTTGTGACCGCATGGACTGCCGTATTCCAGGCCTCCCTGTCCATCATGAACTCTCGGAGCTTAATCTAACTCATGTCCATTGAGTCAGTGATGACATCCAACCATCACATCTTTTCTCGTCCCCATCTCCAACCCTCTCGAATCATACCCAGCATCAGGATGTTTTCAAATAGGTCATTTATTGGCATTAGGTGGAAAAGTATTCGAGTTATAGCTTCTGTATCAGTACTTCCAATGAATATCAGGACTGATTTCCTTTAGGATGGAGTGGTTGGATCTCCTTGCAGTCCAAGGGACTCTCAAGGGTCTTCTCCAACTCCACAATTCAAAAGCATCAATTCTTTGGTGCTCAGCTTTCTTTAGAGTCCACGTTTTATTTTAGTGTAGATAAAATGCCATGGTGCAGATGGTCACAAATTTGCCAACAATGCAGGAGACCCACATTCGATCCCTGTTTCAGGAAGATCCCCTGGAGAGTGAAATGGCAACACACTCCAGTGTTCTTACCTGGAGCATATCCATCGACAGAAGAACCTGGTGGGCTACAATCCAAGGGATCATGGAGAGTTAGACACGACTGAGTGACTTTCACTTTTGCATAGATATCACTTCTGCTTGGAATCTAAACCATGACATGGAGGAACTTATTTACAAAACGGAAACAGGTTCACAGGGGTAGAAAACAGACTTGTGGTTGTCAAGTCGGAGGGACTTTAGTAAGAGAAGAATCGGGAGGTTTGTGGTTGAAAAGGGAAAGTGGAAGAAAGGGCTAGTTGCTCAGTCATGTCCGAATCTCTGCCACCCCATGCACCATAGCCTTCCAGACTCCTCTGTGCATGGGATTCTGCAGGTAAAAATGCTGGCGAGGGTAGCCATTCCCTCCTATATAGGATCTCACCAACACAGGGATTGAACCTGGGTCTCCTGTATTGTTTGCAGATATCTTACACTCTGAGAAGTGTGAGGTTAGTAGATGCAAACTATTATATACAGGATGGATAGAGAATAATTTTCAACTGCATAGCACATGGGACTGTACACAACACTCTGTAAAGCCTAAATGGGAAAAGAATCTGAAAAAGAATAGATCCTAGTTTTTGTATGTATAATCACTTGGCTGTACACCTGAAATCAATGCAACATAGATAATCAACTATACTCTATAATTTAAAAAGCAAAGAAGTTAATTCTTGAGGACCCAGAAGACAAAACTTGCAGGATTAGAGCTGTCTGCTGCAATTACCGAGCCTTAAAACCATCACTAGAGGAAGATGTATATGCATTGTGAAATCATTACTCATAGAACCAATCCCCATGGGGAATTTCCAAACTTGTGTACATCCTAGGGACAATTCCACGGGCAACTTGCTGTCACAGAGATGTGGAGTGTTGAGGTCCACCTGGAATTGGACACTGGCTCAACTACCACCTCCCTGTAACCTGGACAGCTGACTGCCTGAAGCTCACCCCTGTCAGCCATTACACCGTTGACTGAACTAAACCTCTGGTTCTCTTTTATTCACCTAGAAAAAGAGTCACTGAGACCAGACATGTCCTTGTGTCCGTGGAATCAAGATCAACAACACGAAGACGACTTTCCTCGTTCCTGATTAACATGATCCTGCTCTCTTCACACTTACACTCCCACTTCCACCTCATCGCTCCCCATCATTACATCATGGCTTGATTCGTGTTATTTGATTGTTGAGGGTTTAAATAAATCGATTGAATATCTGCCCTGCACACGCATGTCTGTACAAAAGTCACCTCATTTAAAACACACAAAGTCCACATTAAGTATCCAGGAAACTGTGCCTTTCATAGGACAGGGGTTCATCAGAGACACTCCTTATGTAGATTTGGTAGATATGCCCTCAGATGTCCAGGGAAGAGGGAGAAAGGAGACTAAAGCATCATGGGGCAGAGTTATAGATCCTCCACCATACGGGCTTCTCTGATGGATCAGATGGTAAAGAATCTGCCTGAAATGCAGAAGACCCAAGGTCTATCCTTGGGGGAGGAAGATCCTCGGGAAGAGGAAACGGTAACCCACTCCAGTGAAGAATGCCATGGACAGAGGAGCCTGGTTGGCTACAGTCCATAGCATCCTAAAGAGATGGACAGGCCTGAGCGACTAACACTTTCACTTTCTGTCTCTGTTCGGAAGGGGTCAGTCTGATCAAAGGAAAGTGTCTAAAATGCATCTTATTCATTCCCAAGAAAGGAACATACATTCCACTCACTAAGGCTTGTGCACAGAAAGCGCAGGATGACATTACTGTTCTATTCAGTTCAATTATTCAGTCGTCTCTAAATCTTTGCGACCCCATGAATCGCAGCATGCCAGGCCTCCCTGTCCATCACCAACCTCCGGATTTCACACAAACTCATGCTCATTGAGTCGGCGATGCCATCCAGCCATCTCATCCTCTGTCGTCCCCTTCTCCTCCTGCCTCCAATCCCTACCAGCATAAGGGTCTTTCCCAGTGAGTCAACTCTTCACATGAGGTGCCCAAACTATTGAAGCTTCAGCTTCAGCTTCAGTCCTTCCAAGGAACACCCAGCACTTATCTCATTTAAGATGGACTGTTTGGATCTCCTTGCAGTCCAAGGGACTTTCAAGAGTCTTCTCCAACACCACAGTTCAAAAGCATCAATTCTTCAGTGCTCAGCTCTCTTTTATAGTCCAACTCTCACATCCATACATGACCACGGGAAAACCCATAGCCTTGGCTAGATGGACCTTAGTTGACAAAATAATATCTCTGCTTTTTAATATGCTGTGTAGGTGGGTCATAACTTTCCTTCCAATGAGTAAGCGTCTTTCCATTTCATGGCTATAATCACCATCTGCAGTGATTTTGGAACCCAAAAAATAAAGTTTGACACTGTTTCCCCCTCAAGTTCCCATGAAGTGATGGAACCAGATGCCATGATTTTGGTTTTCTGAATGTTGTGATTTCAGTCAACTTTTTCACTCTCCTCTTTCACTTTCATCAAGAGGCTCTTTAGTTCCTCTTCACTTTCTGCCATAACAGTGGTGTCATCTGCATACCTGAGGTTATTGACCATGTATCCTTGAGGCAACCTGGAATTTTGAGTGGCCAAGATCAATAAGCCTCCTAGCAGTGTTAAGTTAGGAATTGTGCAATCTAAAATGTAAAAACAGTGGTTACAGAAAAAAAAAGAAAGAAAAGAAACCAGAAAAGTAAAACAAAATTAATAATCTGTTGTTAGAGGCTTCTCAGTTACAAAAACATGAATGAATTTGAGGAGAAAACAGGAAGATGTACCAAGCAGTACTTAGCATTATTTGTACGGAGTTACAGCAGTAAAAATTTTGTAAGATGGTTCTGGTTTTATTACTATTCTATTGCCTACATTTTGACCAATATTAATGAGAGTTGGGATGAAAGGGTAAAAGAGACCTTTCAGTACAAAGCAATAGAATTATTTTTTTATCAGTTTCCTTAGGAATGAAATCTTATTTCTTTTCTATTCTATCTTTTAGTGAGTGGAGAATGTTTTACAATGTTCTCTTGGCTTCTGCCATGCTGCTGCTGCTGCTAAGTCGCTTCAGTCGTGTCCAACTCTTTTGCAACCCCATAGACGGCAGCCCACCAGGCTTCCCCGTCCCCGGGATTCTCCAGGCAAGAACACTGGAGTGGGTTGCCATTTGCCATACAACAGTGCAAATCAGCAAAAATTATTATTTACTCACCTGCCTTTTGAGCTGCTCCCCTCACACCATCTCACCTTTCCAGAACATCACAAGCGACTCTCTGGGCTCCGTGTTTCACCAACTTCTCACCAGCTACATATCGTTTGCAGGGAAGAAACAGAGAGGCAGATATAGAGAACAGAGTGTGAGCACAGGGAGGGAAGAAGAGTGCTGAGACCAGTGGAAACCAACACGATTACTGCAACTGTCGCAAGAATCTCTGAGAAGAATTAGTGTCTAATTGCCCCTTGGTTGGCAGTTAGAAAGACTTCCTAAGATGGGATGGGCCTAGGATACACTCCCAGGGGACACACGTTTGTAAGAGTCCAAAAGGAAACTTTGGGAATGCTGGTGGTACAAAAGTAGAGATGGAAGGGTGATGATAAGTGGTGTTAGCTGGGATCAATTGACCACTCAAATTTATCTGAGCCAGGGACTTCTCTCGTGGTCCAGTGGTTAGGATCCTGTCCTTCCCCTGCACAGAGTATAGGGTTCATTTGGGTTTCATCCCAGTTGGAGAACTAAGAACCTGCATGCTGCATGGGGCAGCCAAGATAAAGAAACAGACAAAAGAAAGAAAGAAAGAAAATGAATATCTGGGTCAAAGACCAAAGAGAGGAAATGGTTTCAGGATATTCCGAGACATGAAACCTTCAATCACGCAGACTTTCCAGCTGAAAATATGACAGGATAATATACAGAGGAATGCATGAACAAAGGAGATAACATGATTTTGCAACTGAAAGAAAAGAGAGCAAAAGGAGAAAATATAAATACTATTGTCAGTCCATGTGAACATGAAGGGAAGTGATCCTCTGAGGATGTGAGCTGAGGATGCCCTTGAGAGGACAAAGTCTCCTCAAAGGTCTGAATTCATTCCAAATGAAGGAATCTGAGCTCCAATCAGTCCCAGGAGCAGACAGCACTGGGTCAGTTCTCACTTAGTTGACTCGGGAAATCTGAATCTCATTTCTTCTTTTCTATACTCAGAAAAACATCTCTTCACAGCCACTCCAGCAAAGTGCAGCCGCTGTACCTTACCTTGGATGAGGGGTTTTTCCTCAAGGCCGCCCCTCCTGACCTTGAACGCGGAGTAGCTCCTCTCGGCCCTCCTGTGCCCGCTCAGCCACTGCCTGTTGGATGTGGGGTCTCTCCTCTTGGCCGCTGGCCCTGGCATCAGGCGTGGGGTAGCTCCTCTCGGCCGCGCCTCTTTGCCTGGTCGGCTGAAACGGGGCTGGCATCTCTCGCGTGAAGGTAAGAAAAACGCAAATAAGATGGTAGGTATTGCCAGGGGGCATCAGAGGGCAGACACACTGAAATCATAATCACAGGAAACTAGTCGATCTGATCACATGGACCACAGCCGAATGTGGTCCACTGGAGAAGGGAATGGCAAACCACTTCAGTATACTAGCCTTGAGAACCCCATGAAGAATATCAAAGGGCAAAATGATAGGATACTAAATGAGGAATTCCCCAGGTCGGTAGGGGCCCAGTATGCTACTGGAGATCAGAGGAGAAGTAACTCTAGAAGGAATAAAGGGATGGAGCAAAAGCAAAACCAATACCCAGTTGTGGATGTGACTGGTGATGGAAGCAAGGTCCGGTGCTGTAAAGAGCAATATTGCATAGGAACCTGGAATGTTAGGTTCATGAATCAAGGCAAATTGGAAGTGGTCAACCAGGAGATGGCAAGAGTGAATGTCGACATTCTAGGAATCAGTGAACGAAAATGGACTGGAATGGGTGAATTTAACTCAGATGGCTATTATATCTACTACTGTGGGCAGGAATCCCTTAGAAGAAATGGAGTAGCCATCATGGTCAACCAAAGAGTCCAAAATGCATTACTTGGATGCAATCTTAAAAACGACAGAATGATTTCTGTTCTTTTCCAAGGCAAACCATTCACTATTACAGTAACCCAAGCCTATAACCCAACCAGTAACGCTGAAGAAGCCGAAGTTGAACAGTTCTATGAAGACCTCCAAGACCTTTTAGAACTAACACCCAAAAAAGATGTCCTTTTCATTATAGGGGACTGGAATGCAAAAGTAGGAAGTCAAGAAACACATGGAGTAACAGGCAAATTTGGCCTTGGAACACGAAATGAAGCAGGGCAAAGGCTAATAGAGTTTTGCCAAGAGAACGCACTGGTCATAGCAAACACCCTCTTCCAACAACACAAGAGAAGAATCTACACATGGACATCACCAGATGGTCAACACCGAAATCAGATTGATTACATTCTTTGCAGCCAAAGATGGAGAAGCTGTATGCAGTTAGCAAAAACAAGACCAGGAGCTGACTGTGGCTCAGATCATGAACTCCTTATTGCCAAATTCAGACTTAAATTGAAGAAAGTAGGGAAAGCCACTAGACCATTCAGATATGACCTAAATCAAATCCCTTATGATTATAGAAATAGATTTAAGGGTCTAAATCTGATAGATAGAGTACCTGATGAACTCTGGACGGAGGTTCCTGACATTGTACAGGAGACAGGGACCAAGACCATCCCCATGGAAAAGAAATGCAAAAAAGCAAAATGGCTGTCTGAGGAGACCTTACAAATAGCTGTGAAAAGAAGAGAAGCGAAAAGCAGAGGAGAAAAGGAAAGATATAAGCATCTGAATGCAGAGTTCGAAAGAATAGCAAGGAGAGATAAGAAAGCCTTCCTCAGTGATCAATGCAAAGAAATAGAGGAAAACAACAGAATAGGAAAAACAAGAGATCTCTTCAAGAAAATTAGAGATTCCAAGGGAATATTTCATGCAAAGATGGGCTCGATAAAGGACAGAAATGGTATGGACCTAACCGAAGCAGAAGATATTAAGAAGAGGTGGCAGGAATACACAGAAGAACTGTACAGAAAAGATCTCCACGAATAAGATAGTCAAGATAACGTGATCACTGACCTAGAGCCAGACATCTTGGAATGTGAAGTCAAGTGGGCCTTAGAGAGCATCACTACGAACAAAGCTAGTGGTGGTGATGGAAATCCAGTTGAGCTATTTCAAATCTTGAAAGATGATGCTGTAGAAGTGCTGCACTCAATATGCAAGCAAATTTGGAAAACTCAGCAATGGCCACAGGACTGGAAAAGGTCAGTCTTCATTCCAATCCCAAAGGAAGGCAATGCCAAAGAACGCTCAAACTACTGCACAATTGCACTCATCTCACACGCTAGTAAAGTCATGCTCAAAATTCTCCAAGCCAGGCTTCAGCAATATGTGAACCGTGAACTTCCAGATGTTCAAGCAGGTTTTAGAAAAGGCAGAGGCACCAGAGATCAAATTGCCAACAACCGCTGGATCATGGAGAAAGCAAGAGAGTTCCAGAAAAACATCTATTTCTGCTTCATTGACTATGCCAACGCCTTTATGTGTGGATCACAATAAACTGTGGAACATTCTGAAAGAGTTGGGAATAGCAGACCACCTGACCTGCCTCTTGAGAAACCTGTATGCAGGTCAGGAAGCAATAGTTAGAACTGGACATGGAACAACAGACTGGTTCCAAATAGGAAAAGGAATGCGTCAAGGCTGTATTTTGTCACCTTGCTTATTTAACTTATATGCAAAGTACATCATGAGGAACGCTGGGCTGGAAGAAGCACAAGCTGGAATCAAGATTGCTGGAAGAAATATCAATAATCTCAGATATGCAGATGACAATGCCCTTATGGCAGAAAGTGAAGAGGAACTCAAAAGCCTCTTGATGAAAGTGAAAGAGGAGAGTGAAAAGGTTGGCTTGAAGCTCAACATTCAGAAAACAAAGATCATGGCATCTGGTCCCATCACTTCCTGGGAAATAGATGGAAAAACAGTGGAAACAGTGTCAGACTTTATTTTTTTGGGCTCCAAAATCACTGCAGATGCTGATTGCAGCCATGAAATTAAAAGACGCTTACTCTTTGGAAGGAAAGTTATGACCAACCCTGATAATATACTAAAAAGCAGAGACATTACTTTGCAACCAAGGTCCATCTAGTCAAGGCTATGGTTTTTCCCTTGGTCATGTATGAATGTGAGAGCTGGACTGTGAAGAAAGCTGATGGCCGAAGAATTGATGCTTTTGAGCTGTGGTGTTGGAGAAGACTCTTGAGAATCCCTTTTACCGCCAGGAGATCCAACCAGTCCATTCTAAGGGAGATCGCTCCTGGGTGTTCATTGGAAAGACTGATGCTTAAGCTGAAACTGCAATACTTTGGCCACCTCATGCGACGAGTTGACTCACTGGAAAAGATTCTGATGCTGGGAAGGTTTGGGGGCGGGAGGAGAAGGGGACGACCGAGAATGGGATAGCTGGATGGAATCACTGACTCTGTGAACATGAGTTTGAGTGACCTCTAGGAGTTGGTGATGGACAGGGAGGCGTTGCGTGCTGTGATTCATGGGGTCGCAGAGAGTCGGACACGACTGAGCAACTGAACTGAACTGAACTGATACTCAGAAAAAAAAAATCTTTTAAAGTATTTATTTGCCTATTAACAGTGAATGAAGATGAAAATAAGTAAATTTTGATTAAAAAGAAAAAAAAAAAAGACTCACTGTTTCAGTGACCTTGTGTTAGGAATTTGCTTTTTCCATTAAAAACTCTAAGAATTGTAGGAACTGCTATTCAGATTTTTTTTTTGCTCAAGGGAGAAAGAACTGAGTTGGTGAGTAAATATTATATTAAGGATTAAATGGGTAAAAGGGTGTCTAGACAGAAATCGCTGAAAATAAACTACTGATATGCCTTCATCAGATGACTTTAAGCAGCATATAACCAGATCGCCCTCTTAGTACTTAGGAGGAAAAAGCCCACATTGGGGCAGGAGAAGGTGACGAATACTCTGTGCTACCTGCTCCCCACCTCAGAATAATAGGATTCTTTCCAAGGGACTCTTTGGAAATAGTGTTCCCTTGGCTAAATCACAAAGTCAATCTTTACTTTTAGAAAATAAATCTTACACTATCTCCTCCATATTAACAGAACCTTGCAGAAGTGAGGGATATGTAACTTGGACAGCTCATCTCATTTTGGATCTCGTGATAAGCAGGAAAATAAATAATTGTCTTCTTGCATTATTGGATGTACTGCAGTTTCTCACTTTAAAGGTCAAATGCCCACATCCACATATGCTTCTCTTAAAACAAATATCATTATTAAAATGACAGAATGCCAGAAAAGTTTATCTCTGCCAACCAGGATCCTGAAGGTGCCGTCTGTTTTAACTGTGGTCATTTGACGAACAACCATTGGTTCACGATGTGTCACGCCAACAGATGCAGGCTACAAAAGTCGCAGCACTTTTGCATCCTCTCCAACCACTGGGACACCCTCGGCTTCTAGAGCAGAAGGGCCACGAGACTCAACAAGATGAAGGCTCTGCTGTTCAGTCTTGTCCTCGGTCTGCTTGTTGCCATTCAAGGTGAAGCTCAGACAGACGCCTCACAGGTACCAGGGCATTTGAACGGTGGACAAGCTTGGGAGGAGTTCTTAGCGTGTATCCGTGTGAGTGTCCTTTTTGAGGTTTGGTCATGTGGACTGCTAAGTCTCGCCATCTCCCTGCAACTGAAAATTGCTCCATTCGCTGGCTCTATGCCTGCTGTTTGTGATGTCTGTATCATCTCTACCATCCATTTATCGGCTCTCTTGTATGTTCACTACTCTTGCAAAACCAATGGATGATCTCTCAGCTGTTGGATTGGGTCTCTTGCATTTGACAACATAGCTCAAGCTATCTCAGTAATACCTCAATTATTTCCTTTATCTGACTTGAGTTTTCACATGATTTTATACCTAGGGCTGTGTTAGTAAAGATAGGTAACTTCTGCTAAGTGAAAGGGCAGGGAATCTCCTGAGGGATGGTATCGAGCAGAATTTACAGAGATGAACTAAGATTTCTGAAGGTAATTTTGCTTTTAGTTTACAGGAAGATGGTTAACCCAATACACGTCAGCCAGTAACATGGAGAAGATCACCGAGGGGGCGCCATTCCCCGCTTTCATGAGTTACATTGAGCTTGATGAAGAAAATGGAACAATACTGATGCACTTTTATGTAGTAAGTAAAAGTCACCCAAAAGGAAAACACCTCTAAACTCTGGCCTGAGGGAGGGTGTCTCTTCCCAGTCTGCAGGAAGCTCTCTGGCTGATGTTGAGAGGAAGACTCCCTGAGCTGTGGGGCTGAGCAGGGATCCTGGGCTGGGAGGAGGGCAGTTTCACTGTGAGCACCAGCGAATGTCCTGATAATTCTGCGGATTGGGGGAACCAGAAGCTCACTGTCATCAACTCATTACAGTAAAGAGGGACACAGCCGAGGGAAGAGGCTCATGTCCTGGACCCCACAGTCCCCACCAGGCGCTTGACCCCTTCCTGCAGAATTTGTAAGAGATGGTTCCCACTGAGCCCAGAAGTGAGAGCAGGGGGAGCCCACACAGTGAGCTCTGCCCTCGGGGCTTCCTCATGGGAGGTTTCAACATTACTGAGTTTCCCAAAGTCGTCAGAGCCCCTAGTGACTTTCCCAAATCCTTTCCCAGGCACTGCCATTGCACGTGACAGCAGTTCAATCCCTGCGTCAGGAAGATCCCCTGGAGAAGGAAATGGTGACCCACTTCAGTATTTTTGCCTGGAGAATCCCATGAACAGAGATGCCTGCAGGGCGATAGTCCAAGGGTTCGCAATAGGTCAGACAGGACTGAGCAACCAACCACACACACACAGAGATCCAAGTACCATTCATGGAATGTCCACTATATTTTAGGTGGTATGCTAGGAACATGCAAAGTATGGCAAAAATCAACACATTTGTTCAGCCATTATCTCCCACCCCACCCCACCCGAAAAAAACCAGAACATGTAAACTCAGGTATACATTGTGAGGAATAAAAGTATTAAGAACAGAAACAACTAAATATTTAATGCTTGGGGATATTGCTTTATAAATATATATCATGGATTATGTATTATATATAACCATATGGTTGATAGCATCAGTTCATTCGCTGAGTCGTGTCTGTCACTTTACGACCCCATGAACTGCAACAAGCCAGGCCTCCCTGTCCTTCAACAAGTCTCAGACTTCACTCAAACTCATGTCCATTGAGACGGTAATACCATCCAACCATCTCATCCTCTGTCGTCCCATTCACCTCTCGCCCTCAATCTTTCCCAGCATCAGGGTTTTTTTGTCCAAGGAGTCAGTTCTTTACATCAGGTGGCCAGAGTATTGGACTTTCAGCTTTGCATCAGCCTTTCCAATAAATACTCAGGACTGATTTCTTTAGGATGGACTGGTTGGGTGTCCTTGCAGATCAAGGGACTCTCAAGAATCTTCTCCAATACCACAGTTCAAAAGCATCTATTTTTTGATGCTCAGCTTTTTTTTACAGTCCAAGCCTCACATCCGTACATGACAACTGGAAACACCATAGCCTTGACTAGATAGACCTTTGTTGGCAAAGTAAAGTCTCTGCTTTTTAATATGCCATCTCGATTGGTCTTAACTTTCCTTCCAAGGAGTAAGCGTCTTTTAATTTCATGTCTGCAATCAGGATCTGCAGTGATTTTGGAGCCCCAAAAAATAAATTCTGACACTGTTTCCACTGCTTCCCCATCTATTTCGCATGAAGTGATGGGACCGGATGCCAGGATCTTACTTTTCGGAATGTGGAGTTTCAAGCCAACTTTTCCACTCTCCTCTTTCACTTTCATCACGAAGCTCTCTAGTTCTTCTTTATTTTTGCCGTTAGGGTGGTGTCAATTGCACATCTGTGGTTATTAATATTTTTCCTGGCAATCTTGATTCCAGCTTGCACTCTGCCAGCCCAGTGTTTCTCATGATGTACTCTGCATATAAGTTAAATAAGCAGGGTGATATATACAGCCTTGACAAACTGCTTTTCCTATCTGGAACCAGTCTGTTGTTCCATGTCCAGTTCTAACTGTTGCTTCCTGACCTGCATATACGTTTCTCAAGAGGCAGGTCAGGTGGTCCGTTATTCCCATCTCTTAAAGAATTTTCCACAGTTTACTGTGATTCACACAGTCAAAGGCTTTGGCATAGTCAGTAAACACGAAATAGATGTTTTGGAACACTTTTGCTCTTTTGATGATCCAACAGATGTTGTCAATTTGATCTCTGGTTCCTCTGCCTTTTCTAAAACCTTCTGGAACATCTGGAAGTTCACGGTTCATGACTTGTTGAAGTCTGTCTTGGAGAATTTTGAGCATTACTTTGCTAGTGTGTGAGATGAGTTCAATTGTTTGGTAGTTTGAGCATTCTTTGCTATTCCCTTTCTTTGGCATTGGGATGAAAGCTGTCATTTTCTTGTCCTGTGGCCACTGCTGAGTTCTCCAAATTTATTGCCATATTAAGTGCAGCACTTTCATTGCATCATCATTTAGTATTTGAGATAGCTCAACTGGAATTCCATCACCTCCACTAGCTTTGTTCATAGTGATGCTTCAGAAGGCCCAGTTCACTTCTCATTACTGGATGTCTCTCTCCTGGTCAGTGATCACACCATCGTGATTATCTGGGCCGAAAAGGTCTTTTTTGTACAGTTCTTCTGTGTATTCTTGCCAACTCTTCTTAACATCTTCTGCTTCTGTTCGGTCTATTTCTGTCCTTTATTGTGCCCATCTTTGCATGGAAAGTTCCCTTAGTATCTCTACTTGTCTTGAAGAGATCTCTAGTCTTTTGCGTTATATTATTTTCCTCTATTTCTTTGCACTGACCACTGAGGAAAGCTTTCTTATCTCTCCCTGCTATTCTTTGGAACTCTGCATGGAAACGGGTATATCTGTTTTTTTCTCCATTGCTTTTTGCTTCTCTTCTTTTCACAGCTATTTGTAAGGCCCTTCAGATAGCCACTGTGCTTTTATTCATTTCTTGACCTTGGGGATGATCTTGCTCCCTGTCTCCCATGCAATGTCACCAACCACCATCCATAGTTCATCAGGCACTCTTTCTATCAAATCTAGTCCCTGAAAACTTTTTCTCACTTCCACTGTTTAATCATAAGGGATTTGATTCAGGTCATATCTGAATGGTCTAGTGGTTTTCCCTACTTTCTTCAATTTAAGTCAGAATTTGGCAATATGGTGTTCATGATCTGAGCCACAGTCAGGTCCCACTCTTCTTTTGCCGGACTGTATACAGCTTCTCCATCTTTGGCTGAAAGAACATAATCTATCTGATCTCAGTGTTGGCCATCTGGTGATGTCCACGTGTAGAGTCTTCTGTTGTTCTGTTGGAAGACAATGTTTGCTAAGACCAGTTCGTTCTCTTCGCAAAACTCTATTAGCCTTTGCCCTGCTTCATTCTGTACTCCAAGGCCAAATTTACTTGTTACTCCAGGTGTTTCTTGACTTCAAATTTCTCCATTCAAGTACCCTATAATGAAAAGGACTTCTTTTTGGGTTGTTACTTCTAAAACATCTTGTAGATCCTCATAAAACCGTTCTATTTCAGCTTCTTCAATGTTACTGGTTGGGGCATAGACTTGGATTACCGTACTGTTGATTGGTTTGCCTTGGAAACAAACAGAGGACATTCTGTCGTTTTTGAGATTGCATCAAAGTTCTGCATTTCCAACTCTTTTGTTGACTATGATGGCTACTCCATTTCTTCTAAGGGATTCCTGCCCACAGTAGTAGATACAATGGTCATGTGAGTTAAATTCACCCATTCCATGTCCATTTTAGTTCACTGATTCCTAGAGTGTCAGTGTTCACTCTTGCCATCTCTTGTTTGACCACTTCCAATTTGTCTTGATTCATGCACCTAACAGTCCATGTTCCTATGCAATATAGCTCTTTACAGCATAGGACCTTGCTTCTATCACCAGTAACATCCCCAAATGGGTGTTGTTTTTGCCATCCCTTCATTCTTTCTGGACTTCTTTTTCTACTGATCTTCAGTATCATATTGGGCACCTACTGACCTTGGGAGTTCACCTTTCAGTGTCCTATTATTTGCCTTTTCATACCACCCTTTTCTTTACTCGTTATTAAATGTCTACGCCTAGAGCCATAGGTAAGAACAGATCTGCTTATTCTAAACTTTTCTGGCTCTTCACGTGAGAAAATTATGCACTCTGAATCATATTCCCCACCTTCCCTCTCTCAGCACAAAGTTTAAAGATGTAATCAGCGTCTGCATATGCAAGACGTTTTCCAAGCCAAATGAAAGGAGTTTGTCTGCTCAGATAAAATGTTGTGTATTTGCAGTTATGTTGGATAATTGCTGTGTTCCCACTTTGTGGTTGGTTTTCAGTGAATTCAATGCATTTCAATTCCCTAATGACTAAGAGGGCTTCCCTGATAGCTCAGGTAGTAAAGAATCTGCCTGCAATGCAAGAGAGCCTGGTTCAATTCCTGGGTCAGGAAGATGCTCTGGAGAAGGGATAGGCTACCAACTCCAGTATTCTGGCCTGGAGAATTCCATGGACTGTATAGCCCATGGGGTCAGAAAGAGGCAACATGAATGAGTGACTTGCATTTTCACTTTCAATGACTAAGAACACTCACCACACTTCACTGTGGGCATTCTTTTCCAAGGTGTCTGTTCAAAAATCAATCCATTTCCTGTAGAGTTATATTCCTTTTAGTATTTGTTTCATGAAAATTCTTTATATGGGCCAAATACACATTTATCACATACATGTACAGTATGTGAAGCCACGTACTCCTGTTATAGAGGTGACAATATATACTTATCATATACTATATCCATAAATTTCTTCATGATATCATACAAACACATCGTGTGTATTTAAGTGTTTGCTTGTGTAAGTGTCCGTGAGAGTGCAAAATGTGTCTGTATACAGACATGTGTCTTTCAAGTTTAATCCTCATATGGTATTGAGATGGAGGAAGAGTGTGTGTTTGGAGAAAATTAAACTTTCTTTAAATTTTGTGATTTTGGGCTCTCATATTGTCTAATGAGGGCTTCCCTGGGGGCTCTTATATTGTGTAAGAAAGCCTGTTGGATTTCATATTGTCTAATAAGTTCTGGCGGCTCTCTTATTGTCTAAAAAGGGCTTTCTCTGGTGTCTCAGAGTGTAAAAAATCTGTCTATAATGCAGGATACCTGGATCCGATCTCAGGGTCAGGAAACTCCCATGCAGAAGGATTTCACAACCCACTCCAGTCTTCTTGCCTGGAGTTTCCCACAGACAGAGGAGGAGACTGGTGGGCTACAGTCCATGGGCTCGCAGAGAGTCAGACACAACTGAATGACAAACACTTTCCCTTTCATTGTCTAATAAATCAGTGCCAGGGTTGTGACAATGCTCAAGGTTTGTCTTGACGGCTAAGCCTCTCATTTTTCAGAAACCATATAAAGGAAAAGTTCATTGTTTTTCTTTCTTCCTAAAATTCTACATTTCGCCATGTTTATTGTCTTTGGACACGACCTGTTTTGTATCTGTGGTTACCTTTGGAACTACTAGTCAGATTTAGCGTGTAGACAGATCATCCTTGCCGCTTGATATATGCTGGATCTGAGACAACATATTTTGTCTCTTTTGAAGGTAAAATTGTTCACCAGCACTGAGGTGATACCTGACACATATTCTTGGGTGTCACAAAGAAAGAATCCTAAATATACATCAAATTTTTATTATGCTAATCAATCAACATGAACATATTTTGTTTTTAATGAAGAATGGAGAATGCATAGAAAAATATGTCTCAGGCACAAAGGAAGGAAACGTTTATGCTCTTGACTGTAAGTATGAATGTTTCAGTGGAAAGACGACGTTCAGGTAGAAATCTTGGTCTCAGCTTTCTTCACTAACCCCATACACCTGAATTCTACTCCCACTAAATTCAGAGGTCAGGGACTGGATAGCCTTGCCTCAACGGAGTGTTACTCAGAGAGACCAGATCCAAACATCCTAGACTGAGAAGTTAAGTGGGTCTTAGGAAACATTATAAAACAACGCTAGTGGAGGTGACAGAATTCAAGTTGTCTTCTTTAAAATCCTGAAAAATGATACTGTTAAAGGGCTGCAAGCAATGTGTCAGCAACTTTGGAAACCTTGACAGTGGCCAAGGACTGGAAAAGGTCAGTTTCCATTTCAATCTCCAAGAAGGACCATGACAAAGAAGGTTCAAACTACCGCACTGCTGTGCTCATTTCACATGCGAGCAAGATAGTGCTCAAGATCCTTCAAGTCAAGATTCAGAGGTACATGATCAGAAAACTTCCAGAAATATAAGCTTGATTAAGAAAAGGTAGAATAACACGATGAAATTGTCAACATTCAGTGGGTCATGGAGAGAGCAAGGCAATTCCAGAAAAAACAATTTTTTTCCTGCTTCATTATGGGAAAGCTTTTGACTTTGTGGATCACAACAAACTACGGAAAATTCTTCAAGATATGGTAATACTGGATTGCCTTACCAGGCTTCAGAGAAACCTATATGTGGATCAGTCAGCAACAGTGAGAACTGGACAGGGAAAAACATATTGGTTCAAAATTGGGAAAAGAGTACAAGATAGCAAATACGGTCATGCGGCTTCTATAACTTATATGCAGAGTACATCATGCTAAACCCCAGGCTGGATGAATGACAAACTGGAATCAAGATTGCTGGAAAAAGTAGCAACAGCATCAGATATGCAGATGATACAACTTTATGGAAGAGAGTGAAGAGGAACTAAAGAGTCTCATGATAACGGTGCAAGAGGAGACTGAAAAAGCTGTTCTCAAACTCAACATTCAACACCAGGAAGATCATGGCCTCTGGTCCCTCACTTTATGGCAAATAGAAAGTGCAAGAGTGGACGCAGTGACAGGTTTTATCTTCTTGGGCTCGAAAATCTCTGAGGATTGTGACTGTAACCACGTAATTAAAGATAACTGATACTGGGAAGGACAGCTATGACAACCCAAAACAGCTTATTAAAATGCAGAGACATCACTTTACCAAAAAGTTCGTTTTAGTCAACTGAATGTTTTTTTTCCCCCGTATTTATGTATGGATTTGAGAGTTGGACCATAAAGAAGGCTGCCCACCAACGAATTGATGCTTTTGAATAGTGGTGCTGGAGAAGACCCTTGAGAGTCCCTTGGACTACAAGGAGATCCAACCAGTCCATCCTAAAGGAAATCAGTCCTGAATATACATTGGAAAGAATGATGCTGCAGCTGAAGTCCCAGTCCTTTGGCCACCTGATGTGAAGAACTGACTCATTGCACAAGACCCTGATGCTGGGAATATTTGAAGGCTGGTGGAGAAGGGGATGACAGAGGATTAGATGGTTGGATGTAATTATCGGCTCAAAGTACACTAATTTCAGCAAAATCTGGAAGCTCATAGAGGACAGGGAACTTGGTGTGGTACAGCTCATGGGGTAATGGAGAGTCAGACATGACATAGAGATTTAATATCAACAAGAAGGATGTGGTAAACTTGAGTGTATATCGATTTTGTAGGATTCTCACAGATAATTTTCAACAGATTTATGAACTGAGGTCCCGCACACCACAACTAGACTGTACTCCACCGTCACAAGTGGAGAAAGCCAACGGGCAACAGGGAAGACTCAGCAAATCAAAAATAAATAAATAAAAATCAGAAAAAGAATCTGTTAGGTTTCTCTGCATGCACGTTCTATAAAGCATCTTAGGCTTCTCAGAACACACATTCTATAAAGCATCTTAGTAAGACAGCAAAGAGTGGCTGGTTAATTGTAGGAAAAGTTGTGGATGAGGAAAATCGTACCTCCTTCTGTTGCCATGGATAACGGTAGCATTCTGTCCAAGCATGAAGTGAGTGGGTCCATACAGGATGGACCGTTCTTCATGCCCGCCATGTGCCACAATAATCTAACTGACAAGTTAAGGGTGGGCTGCTTGTATCTTTTCTCTCTCTCACAGATGCGGGTCTCAATGAATTTCAACACATTAGTGGGGACGAGAACACTCTCTTAGTGTATAATATCAACGTGGATGGACATGGCAAGGAGACAGAACTGGTGGGATTATTTGGTAGGTATGATATCCTAAAATTCCCATAACCACTGTCATGTAACAGGTACACTGTCAGGACTTTCATTCAGAATATCAGGAGGTGCTGACAGTATTCCATATTCAGGGTGCAAGGCCTGCGTATTTATGCTCACCAAATGAAGGATCCTGGAAGGTAATTTACCAAGAAACAGGAGGCCATAGGGTGCAGAATATCACATCATCAGGCATTTCACAATGATTCCTATGTGCTGAAATCTTAAAAAAAAAATACAGTTTTGCTAGAATATTTTATTTTACATATGTCAACAAATTTCAAGCCATGTCTGTAATGAAGCTGACTTCATTTCATGTTTAAAATTTTATTTATTTTTTAATTGAAGGATAACTGCTTTATAGATTGTACTGTTTTCTGCCAAATATCAACATGAATCAGCCATAGGTAAACATATGATTGTGTGAAAGGTGGTCAGTCTTGTCTGACTCTTTGTGACCCCATGGACTATACAGTCCATCGAATTCATCAGGTCTGAATACTGGAATGGGCAGCCTTTCCCTTCTCCAGGGTAACTTCCCAACACACAGATCAAACCCAGGGCTCCCACACTACAGGAGAGTTCTTTACTAGCAGAGTCACAGGGAAGTCAATAGGTATATATATACATACACATATATGTCCCTTCCATTTTGAAACTGCCTCCTATCTCCCTCCCACCCCTCTAGGTTGAAATAGAGCCTGTGTTTGAGTTCCCTGAGACATACAGCAAATTCCCATTGGCTATCTATTTTTCATATGTTCATGTCATTTTGCATATTTCTCTGACCATACATCTTACCGTCTCCTCCCCTCTCCCCATGCACATACGTCTCTTCTCTATGACTGATTCTCCACTGATGCCCTGCAAATAAGTCCATTATCAGTACCATCTTTCTAGATTCCATAGATATGCAGATTCCATATGTATATGTTAGTATACAATAACAGTTTTTTGATACACTGTAAGCCTTGGAACACTTATTAGATAAACCTTTGACATGTTCCATGTTTCAAATGCATTGTTCTTATCAACACTGATATCACCCCGTCAAGTAACCACACAGGAGCACTAAGAGGTGTGTGTGCCATGCGGACAACAGGTGTCTATTTCAGAAAATGTTACTGGGTAGAATGGTAGGTTCATGAAAGAGTAAATCACGCCCTGTTTTTATGTGTGATCAGGTGAATGTGTCCGTGGAAGGAGAGAAAGGTGGTTCCTACTAAGCCTGGTGTACAAACAGATATGAGAGGCAGGTATATACGCAAGGAAGGTGAGACAAGTAAGTAGGTTCCATAGTAGGATGGGCTCAGCCCCAAGTTCATGAAGATCCTGGCAAGTTTTGGGGGTCCAGCTCCTGATGCTGAGGAGTAAGTTGTTCTACTAACCAAGTTGGACTGGGGTCAATTCTTACGACAAAAGCACATGTTTGTGTCGTGGGAACCATTGAGCGCTCTTGGATTCTACAAGTGAACATCTGATTGTCACGTTCCATTTCTACTTCTGTAGATTGAGAAATTTCCATGGGTTCCCGGGGGTCGACAATTCTGTTTTTTGCTCGGTGATTTTACTGGCAAAGGAAATAATGTAGACTCGAAATAAAAAGAGAAGTTCGACAACGCGGTGAGAGAAAAGGGGATTCCAGAAGAAAATGTCCTGGACTTCATCGACATTGGTAAAGGAATTAAATTTTTTCCCTGCACATACCATTCACCTGTTGTGTATAAACCAGAAAACAAGTCAACTTATTCAAAATGTCTTCTTCCACAAGTAATCTCTTTTAAGATCCGTTATTAAAACAAAGGAAGGAAGGAAGGAAGAAAACTTGGAAATGCTGGGGAATGTTAGTAATCGGTGGCTCTTTCATTTCTCCCATTTTGTTTTTCTTATTTTGTTTTTCATTTCTCCCATTTTGTTTTTCAGAGGAGTGAAAAAAAGTGACTCTGACACTCTTGTAAGTAAACACAGTCCATTATTAACGCTACCCCTTCCAGATGAAGCAACAAGTAACACTGTTATTTCATATTTGTGAAATGTTAGTTCCACCACTTTAAATGTATCACTAAAGAATTTTTTGTTCAATAATGTCGCTGCTCTTGAGCCATATTATTGAAAGCACTTTGATTAATTAATGCCAAGCAGCTGTGGTGAGAGTCTTATCCTGCAGAAATCTTGCAGATTATAGTCATCTGACAGAAGCAGGAATCCCCATGAGTTGGTGGAAATTATTAGTGTCCCCATCCGTCCTGACATCGGGGTTGTGCCCACTCATTCCTCCCCCAAGAGAATCGGTATGAAACAGAGCTCTGCTTCCCTGAAGCAGGGCTTCCCTGATACCTCAATTGGTCAAGAATTCGCCTGCAATGCAGGAGACCCCGGATCGATTCCTGGGTCTGGAGGATCTGCTGGAGAATGAAAGGCTACCCATTCCAGTATTCTTGGGCTTCCCTTGTGGCTCAATGGGGGAGACCTGGGTTGAATCCCTGGGTTGGGAAGATTCCCTGGAGAAGGGAAAGGCTTCTCCAGTATACTGGTGTGGTGAGTTCCATGGACTGTCATGGTTCATGGCATTACAAGGAGTTGGAGATGACCAAGCGACTTCCACTTTCACACTTTCCGCAAGACCACTGTTTGATCTCATATGATTCCGAGAGAAACAGTAGATGCCTTCCAACCACACTGTCTGAAACATGCATTTGCGATATATTCCTTCTCTGGTCTCACCTCCTAGTGGTGAGTTCCTTCCCCACCTGGAGCGCTGCCCCTCCGCTCTGCCCTGCCTGCGTGTTTGGACAAGAAGCAGCTCTGACCTACTGTGTGTCACCGCCACACTCCCTATATCCTGGCCTCCATCTCACCTTCCTGCAATCACTCAGCAACATGGAATGTAAAAATGCACATCTGTATTCCCGAAGCCTGCAAACAGCACTGCTCAGCGTCTGAGCCACTGAAAATTATCAGTGTGCTTAATAAAAAAAAAGGAAAAAAAAAAAAAAAGAAGGCATCCAAAGCAGCTTCAGACTCTCATAGCCCTGACAAGAATATGCAATTTTCCCAAGGCCATGCTGAGTTCACCATCCTTGCTCACGGTAGGACAGCTTAATTGAAACTATGAATGTCCTCAGATTATCAGTGACCACTTGTGGTTCACCATGGATTTACCGAGGTGGACATAGCAACATCAGTGAATTGACTGTGATGTTAATGAAGGTGATAGGAAAGTGAGAGCAAAGCTGTCTTCAGGGCGTCAGGTACCATCAAGGCCACTGCTGGTAACTGGGCCTGAGGTAGCTTCACTTCACTGTTTCTAAACAAACCTGAAGGCTGCAATGATTGGTCCCCTAGAGACCTTCCAAGAAGTTTTGCACTTTTGTTGTCTTCCTTCTTAAGTCACTGTGTAAATTTCAAGCTAAAATGGATTGCAAAAATGGAGAAGAGTAAGGCAGTGGAAGCGTTCATGACTTGGCCAAAAGAAAACATATAGTGGGAATAAGAAAAATGAATCTTGACTTGAAGGATCTTGAGCACTCACTGGAAAAGACTCTGATGCTGGGAAGGATTGGGGGAGGGAGGAGAAGGGGACGACAGAGAATGAGATGGCTGGATGGCATCACCGACTCGATGCACGTGAGTTTGAGTGAACTCTGGGAGTTGGTGATGGACAGCGAGGCCTGGCGTACTGTGATTCATGGGGTCGCAAAGGGTCGGACATGACTGAGGGACTGAACTGAACTGAACTGAACCTTGCTCGCATGTGAAGTGAGCATAGCCGTGCGGTAGTTTGAACATTGTTTGTCATGGTCCTTTTTGGAGATTGAAATGGAAACTGATCTTTTCCAGTTCTGTGGCCACTGCGAAGGTTTCCAAAGTTGCTGACACATTGCCTGCAGCCCTTTAACAGCATCACTTTTTAGGATTTTAAAGAGCACAGCTTGAATTCTGTCACCTCCACTAGCATTGTTTCATAATGCTTCCTAAGACCCACTTAACTTCTCAGTCTAGGATGTCTGGATCTGGCCTCCCTGAGTAACACTCCGTTGAGGGAAGGCTATCCAGTCCCTGACCTCTGATTTTTAGTGGGAGTAGAATTCAGGTGTATGGGGTTAGTGAAGAAAGCTGAGACCAAGATTTCTACCTGAACGTCGTCTTTCCAGTGAAACTTTCATACTTACAGTCAATAGCATAAACGTTTCCTTCCTTTGTGCCTGAGACATATTTTTCTATGCATTCTCCGTTCTTCCTTAAAAACAAAATATATTCATGTTGGTTGATTAACATAATAAAAATTTGGTTTCTTTCTGTATGTCACCCAAGAATATGTGTCAGGTATCACCTCAGTGCTGGTGAACAATTTGACCTTCAAAAGAGATAAAATATGTTGTCTGAGATCCAGCATATATCAATCGGCAAAGATGATTTGTCTACACGCTAAATTTGACTAGTAGTTACAGAGATAACCACAGACACAAAGCAGGTCGTGTGTAAAGCAATAAACATGGCGAAATCTAGAATTTTAGGAAAAAAGGAAAAGAATGAACTTTTCCTTTATATGGATTCTGAAAACTGAGAGGCTTAGCCATCAAGACAAACCTTGAGCATGGTCACAACCCTGGAAGTGATTCATTAGACAATGACAGTGAAAGAGTTTGTCATTCAGTTGTGTCTGACTCTCTGCGAACCCATGGACTGTAGCCCAACAGTCTCCTCCTCTGTCTGTGGGAAACTCCAGGCAAGACTGGAGTGGGTTGCCATTTCCTTCTGCATGGGAATTTCCTGACCCAGAGATCGAATCCGGGTCTCCTGCATTACAGGCAGATTCTTTACCCTCTGAGACACCAGGGAAAGCCCTTATTAGACAATATGAGAGCCACCAGGCCTTATTAGAAAACATAAAATCCACCAGGCTTTCTTTCACAATATACGAGGCCCCAGGGAAGCCCTCATTAGACAATATAAGAGCCCAAAATAACGCAATTTAAAAAAAGTTTAATTTTCTCCAAACACACACTCTTCCTCCATCACAATACCATATGAGGATTAAACTTGAAAGACACGTGTCTGTATACAGACAGATTTTACACTCACACGGACACTTAACAAGCAAAAATTTTAGTACACACGATGTGTTTGTACGATATCATGAAGAAATTTATGGATACACTATATGATAAGTATATATTGTCAGCTCTATAACAGGAGTACGTGGCTTCACATATGTCCTCTCTACATGTATGTGAAAAAGGTGTATTTGGCCCATATAAAGAATTTTCATGAAACAAATACTAAAAGGGAAATAACTCTACAGGGACTGGATTTATTTTTGAACAGACACCTTGGAAAAGAATGCCCACAGTGAAGTGTGGTGAGTGTTCTTAGTCATTGAAAGTGAAAGTGCAAGTCATTCAGGTATGTTACCTATTTGAGACCCCATGGACTATAGATTCCATGGAATTCTCCAGGCCAGAATACGGGAGTTGTAGCCTATCCCTTTTCCAGGGCATCTTCCTGACCCAGGAATTGAACCAGGGTCTCCTGCATTGCAGGCAGATTCTTTACCACCTGAGCTATCAGGGAAGCCCTCTGAGTCATTAGGGAATTGAAAGGCATTGAACTCACTGAAAAACAACCACAAAGTGGGAACACAGCAATTATCCAACATAACTGCAAATACAAAAAAATTTTATCTGAGCAGACAAACTCCTTTCATTTGGCTTGGAAAACGTGATTCCTTGCATATGCAGACACTGATAACTGTTTTAAATTTTGTGCTGCGAGAGGAAGGTGGGGAAGATGATTCAGACTGCATAATTTTCTCACGTGAAGAGCCAAAACTTTTGCAATTTGCTGATCTGTTCTTACCTCTGGCTCTAGGCATAGACATTTAATGATGAGTAAAGAAAAGGACAGTATGAAAAGGCAAAAAATAGGACACTCGAAGGTGAACGCCCTAGGTCGGTAAGGGCATAGTATGCTAGTGGAGATCAGTAGAGAAAGAAGTCCAGAAAGAATGAAGGGATGCCGAAAACAACGCCCATTTGGGGATGTTACTGGTGATAGAAGTAAGGTCTGATGCTGTAAAGAGCAATATTGCATAGGAACCTGGACTGTTAGGTGCATGAATCAAGACAAATTGGAAGTGGTCAAACAAGAGATGGCAAGTGTGAACATTGACACTCTAGGAATCAGTGAACTAAAATGGACTGGAATGGGTGAATATTAACTCAGATGAACAATAAACTTACCACTGTGAGCAGGAATCCCTTAGAAGAAATGGAGTAGCCATCATGATCAAGAAAAGAGTCGGGAATGCAGACCTTTGATGCAATCTCAAAAACGACAGAATGATCTCTGTTCATTTTGAAGGAAAGCCAATCAACATTACGGTAATCCAAGTCTATGCCCCAACCAGTAACATTGAAGAAGCTGAAATAGAATGGCTTTATGAGGACCTACAAGACGTTTTAGAACTAGCATCATAAAAAGAATTCCTTTTCGTTATAGGGGACTGGAATGGAAAAGTTGGAAGTCAAGAAACAGCTGGAGTAACAAGCACATTTGGCCTTGGAGTACAGAATGAAGCAGGGCAAAGTCTAATAAGCTTTGCGAAGAGAACGAACTGGTTATAGCAAACAGCCTCTTCCAACAGCACAAGAGAAGACTCTACATATGGACATCACCAGATGGCCAACACTGAGATCAGATAGATTATGTTCTTTCAGCCAAAGATGGAGAAGCTGTATACAGTACAGCAAAAGAAGACCAGGAGCTGACTGTGGCTCAGATCATGAACTCCATATTGCCAAATTCTGACTTAAATTGAAGAAAGTAGGGAAAACCTTTAGACCATCCAGATATGACCTAAATCAAATGCCTTCTGATTAAACAGTGGAAGTGAGAAATAGATTTCAGGGACTAGATCTGATACACAGAGTCCCTGAAGAATTATGGACGGATGTTCGTGACATTGCATGGGAGACAGGGAGCAAGATCATCCCGAAGGTAAAGAAATGAATAAAACCAAAATGGCTGTCTGAAGGGCCTTACAAATAGCTGTGAAAAGAAGAGAAGCAAAAAGCAAAGGAGAAAAAGACAGATATACCCATTTGCATGCAGAGTTCCAAAGAATAGCAGGGAGAGATAAGAAAGCCTTCCTCAGTGGTCAGTGCAAAGAAATAGAGGAAAATCATAAAATGCGAAAGACTAGCGATCTCTTCAAGAAAAGTACAGATCCTAAGGGAACATCCCATGCAATGATGGGCACAATAAAGACAGAAATGGACCGAACAGAAGCAGAAGATATAAAGAAGAGGTGGCAAGAATACACAGAAAACTATACAAAAAAGACCTTTTCGGCCCAGATATCATGATGGTGTGATCACTGACCAGGAGCCAGACATCCAGGAATGTGAAGTGAAGATGGCCCACGGAAGCATCACTATGAACAAAGCTAGTGGAGGTGATGCAATTCCAGTTGAGCTATCTCAAATACTAAACGATGATGCTATGAAAGTGCTGCACTCAATATGGCAATACATTTGGACAACTCCGCAGTGGCCACAGGACAGGAAAGTGCCAGCTTTCATCCCAATGCCAAAGGAAGGGAATAGCAAGAAATGCTCAAACTACCAAACAATTGAACTCATCTCACACACTAGCAAAGTAATGCTCAAAAATCTCTAAGACAGACTTCAACAAGTCATGAACCGTGAACTTACAGAAGTTCCAGAAGGTTTTAGAAAAGGCAGAGGAACCAGAGATCAAATTGACAACATCTGTTGGATCATCAAAAGAGCAAAATAGTTCCAGAAAACCATCTATTTCGAGTTTACTGACTATGCCAAAGCCTTTGACTGTGTGAATCACAATAAACTGTGGAAATTCTCAAAGAGATGGAAATACCGGATCATCTGACCTCCCTCATGAGAAATGTATATGGAGGTCAGGAAGCAACAGTTAGAACTGGACATGGAACAGCAGACTGGTTCCAAATAGAAAAAGCAGTTTGTCAAGGCTGTATATATCACCCTGCTTATTTAACTTATATGCAGAATACATCATGAGAAACACTGGGCTGGCAGAAGTGCAAGCTGGAATCAAGATTGCCAGGAAAATTATTAATAACCACAGATGTGCTGTTGACACAACCCTAATGGCAAAAATAAACAAGAACTAGAAAGCCTCGTGATGAAAGTGAAAGAGGAGAGTGGAAAAGTTGGCTTGAAACTCCACATTCCGAAAACTAAGATCCTGGCATCCGGTCCCATCACTTCATGGGAAATAGATGGGGAAGCAGTGGAAACAGTGTCAGACTTTATTTTTGGGGGCTCCAAAATCACTGCAGATCCTGATTGCAGACATGAAATTAAAAGACGCCTGCTCATTGGAAGAAAGTTATGACCAATCAAGGTGGCATATTAAAAAGCAGAGACATTACTTTGCCAACAAAGGTCTATCTTGTCAAGGCTATGGTTTTTCCAGTTGTCATGTATGGATGTGAAGCTTGGATTGTAAAAAAAGCTGAGCACCAAAAAATAGATGCTTTTGAACTGTGGTATTGGAGAAGATTCTTGAGAGTCCCTTGAAGTGCAAGGAGATCCAACCAGTCCATCCTAAAGAAATCAGTCCTAAATATTCATTGGAAAGGCTGATGCTAAGCTGAAAGTCCAATACTCTGGCTACCTGATATAAAGAACTGACTCCTTGGAAAAAACCCTGAAGCTGGGAAAGATTGAGGGCAAGAGGTGAATGGGACGACAGAGGATGAGATGGTTGGATGGTATTACCGTCTCAATGGACATGAGTTGGGTGAAGTCTGAGAGCTGTTGATAGACAGGGAGGCCTGGCTTGCTGCAGTTCATGGGGTCGCAAAGTGACAGAAACGACTGAGCGAATGAACTGATGCTATCAACCATATGGTTATATATAATACATAATCGGTGATATATATTTATAAAGCAATATCTCCAAGCATAAAATGTTTAGTTGTTTCTGTTCTTAATACTTTTATTCCTCACAATGTATACCTGAGTTTACATGTTCTGGTTTTTTTCGGGTGGGGTGGGGTGGGAGATAATTGCTGAACAAATGTGTTGATTTTTGCCGTACTTTGCACGTTCCTAGGAAACCATCTGCAGTATAGTGGACATTCCATGAATGGTACTTGGATCTCTGTGTGTGTGTGGTTGGTTGCTCAGTCCTGTCTGACCTATTGCGAACACTTGGACAATAGCCCAGCAGGCATCTCTGTTCATGGGATTCTCCAGGCAAGAATACTGAAGTGGGTCACCATTTCCTTCTCCAGGGGATCTTCCTGATCCAGGGATCGAACTGCTATCACGTGTAATGGCAGCGCCTGGGAAAGGACTTGGGAAAGTCACTAGGGGCTCTGACGACTTTGGAAAACTCAGCAATGTTGAAACCTCCCATGAGGAAGCCCCGAAGTCAGAGCTCACTGTATGCTCTCCCCCTGCTCTCACTTCTGGGCTCAGTGGGAACCGTCTCTTACAAATTCTGCAGGAAGGGGTCAAGCGCCTGTTGGGGACTGTGGGTTCCAGGACATGAGCCTCTTCCCTGGCTGTGTCCCCCTTTACTGTAATGAGTTGATGACAATGAGCTTCTGGTTCCCCCTCTCCGCAGAGTTTTCGGGACAATCCCTGGTGCTCACAGGGATACTGACCTCCCCCCAGCTCAGTATCCCTGCTCAGCCCCACAGCTCAGGGCGTCTTCCTGTCAACATCAACCAGAGAGCTGCCTGCAGATGGGGGAGAGACACCCTCCCTCAGGCCAGAGTTTAGAGGTGTTTTCCTTTTGGGTGACTTTTACTTACTTGACATAAAAGTGCATCAGTATTGTTCCATTTTCTTCATGAAGCTCAATGTAACGCATGAAAGCGTGGAATGCCCCCCCCCCCCCCCCCGCTCGGTGATCTTCTCTTTGTTACTGGCCGCCACGTATTGGGTTAACCATCTTCCTGTAAGCTAAAAGCAAAATTCCCTTCAGAAATCTTAGTCCATCTCTGTAAATTCTGCTCGATACCATCCCTCAGGAGATTCCCTGCCCTTTCACTTAGCAGAAGTTACCTATCTTTATGAACACAGCCCTAGGTACGAAATCACGTGAAAACTCAAGTGAGATAAAGGAAATAATTGAGGTATTACTGAGATAGCTTGAGCTATGTTGTCAAATGCAAGAGACCCAATCCAACACCTGTGAAACCATCCTTCGGTTTTACACGAGTAGTGAACATACATGAGAGCCGATGAATGGATGGTAGAGATGATACAGACCTCACAAACAGCAGGCATAGAGCCAGTGAATGGAGCAATTTTCAGTTGCAGGGAGATGGCGAGACTTAGCAGTCCACATGACCAAAACCTCGAAAAGGACACTCACACGGATACACGCTAAGAACTCCTCCCAAGCTTGGACCACCGTTCAAATGCCCTGGTACCTGTGAGGCGTCTGTCTGAGCTTCACCTTGACTGGCAACAAGCAGACCGAGGACAAGACTGAACAGCAGAGCCTTCATCTTGTTGACTCTTGTGGCCCTTCTTCTCTAGAAGCTGAGGGTTTCCCAGTGGTTGGAGAAGATGCAAAAGTGCTGCCTCTTTTGTAGCCTGCATCTGTTGGCGTGACACATCATGAACCAATGCTTGCTTCTCTTATGACTACAGTTAAAACATAAGGCACCTTCAGTATCCTGGTTTGCAGAGATGAACTTTTCTGGCATTCGGTCATGTTAATAACGATATTTGTTTTAAGAGAAGCATATGTGGATGTGGGCATTTGACCATTAAAGTGAGAAACTGCAGTACGTCCAATATTGCAAGAGGACAATTATTTATTTTCCTGCTTATCACGAGATCCAAAATGAGACGAGCTGTCCAAGGTACATATCCCTCACTTCTGCATGGTTCTGTTAATATGCAGGTGATAGTGTAAGATTTATTTTCTAAAGGTAATGATTGACTGTGTGGTTTAGCCAAGGGAACACTATTTCCAAAGAGACCCTTGGAAAGAATCCTATTATTCTGAGGTGGGGAGCAGGTTAGCACAGAGTATTTGTAACCCTCTCCTGCCCCAATGTGGGCTTTTTTCCTCTAAGTAGTAAGAAGTCGATCTGGTAATGCACTGCTTAAAGTCATCTGAAGAAGGCATATCAGTAGTTTATTTTCAGTGATTTCTGTAGAGACCCCCTTTTACCCATTTTCACCTTAATATAATATTTACTCACTAACTCAGTTGTTTCTCCCAGTGAGCAAAAAAGGCTGGACAGCAGTTCTTGAAATTTTTAGAATTTTTAATGGGAAAAAAAAATTTCCTAACTCAAGATCACAGAAACAGTGAGTCATTTTGTTCATTTTTTAAATCAAAATTTACTTATTTTCATCTTTATTCACTGTTTTTTTTTGTCAAGTAGATACTTTAAAAGATTTATTTTTTTCTTAGTACAGAAAAGAAGAAATGAGATTCAGATTTCCTGAGTCAACGAAGTGATAACTGACCCAGTGCTGTCTGCTCCTGCGACTGATTGGAGATCAGATTCATTCATTTCAATTGAATTCAGACCTTTGAGGAGAGTTTGTCATCTCAAGGGCGTCCTCAGCTCACATCCTCAGAGGATCACTTCCCTTCATGTTCACATGGACCGAAAATAGTATCTATATTTTCTCCTTTTACTCTCTTTTCTTTCAGTTGCAAAGTCATGTTATCTCCATTGTTCATGCATTCCTCTGTATATTATCGTGTCATATTTTCAGCTGGAAAGTCTGTGTGATTGAAGTTTTCATGTCTCTGAATATCCTGAAACCGTTTCCTCTCCTTGTTCTTTGACCCAGATATTAATTTAATTTTTTTTTTGAGTCTGTTTCTTTATCTAGGCTGCCCCATGCAGCATGCAGGTTCTTAGCTCTCCAACAGGGATGAAGCCCGTATGAACCCTATAGTCTGTGCAGGGGAAGGACAGTATCCTAACCACTGGACCACCAGAGAAGTCCCTGACTCGGATAAATTTCAGTGGTCCAGTGATCCCAGCTAACACCCCTTATCAACCCATCATCACCCTTCCATCTCTATTTTGTACCACCAGCATTCCCAGGGTTTCCTTTTGGACTCTTACCAACATGTGTCCCCTGGGAGTGTATCCTAGGCCCATCCCATCTTAGGAAGTCTTTCTAACTGCCAATCAAGGGGAGATTAGACACGAATTCTTCTCAGAGATTCTTGCGACAGTTGTAGTAATCGTGTTGGTTTCCACTGGTCTCCGTACTCTTCTTCCCTCCCTGTGCTCACATTCTGTTCTCTATATCTGCCTCTCGGTTTCCTCCCCGCAAACGATAGGCAGCTGATGAGAAGGTGGCGAAACACAGGGAGCCCAGAGAGGCGCTCTGTGGTGACCTGGAGGGGTGAGATGCAGTGAGGGGAGGAGGCTCAAAAAGGAGGTGATTAATGAATAATTACGGCTGATTTCCAATGTTGTATGGCAGGAGCCCAGAGAACATTGTAAAACATTCTCCACCAATTAAAAGATAGAATTGAAAAGAAATAAGATTTCATTCTTAAGGAAACTGATGTAAAAAATCCTATTGCTTTATACTGCAAAGTCTCGTATGCCCTTTCATCCCAACTCTCTTTAATATTGGTGAAAATGTAGGCAATAGAATAATAAATCAAACCAGAACCATCTTATAAATACAGTACTGCTGTAATTCCCTCCAAATAAGCCTAAGTACTGCTTGTTACAGCTTCCTGTTTTCTCCTCAAATTTATTCATATTTTTGTAACTGAGAAGCCTCTAACAACAGGTTATTAATTTTGCTTTACTCTTCTGTTTTTTCTTTTTTTAAATTTTTCTTTCTGTAACCACTGTTTTTACATTTTAGATTGCGCAACTCCTAACTAAACAGTGCTAGGAGGCCTATTGATCTTGGCCACTCGAAATTCCAGGTTGCCTCAAAGATACATAGTCAAGATTGCAATGCATTTAGAGTCTAAAGTTGAACCAACAAAACACAAGCCCACTGTTTTTAAGAAAGTAATTGTGTATATGACATTTATTACAAAAATATAGTACTAGATTTATTTCTCCATTAATTTATTTGTCTGCACCAGGTCTCAGCTGCTGCACGCAAAATCTTTGTTTCATCATTGCTGGGGTCTTTAGTCATGGCACACGGACTCTCTAGTTGTGCTACTGACAGACCAGTGAACCCGAGAAAGGTGGTGGGGAGGCAAGCAATAGGAATTACTTTGGACAGTCGGCTGAGAAGGTGGTAGAAGAATGTCTCGAAGTAACCATCTTGTCAGGGTCTGGAGGCCAGGTTCTTGTATAGAGCCAGAGGGAGAGCAGTGATGACAAACTAAAGTCAAAAGGCAGAATAGCACGTTAGAGTCAGTGAGGAAGTAAAGTAAAAAGGATTTTCAGTCTTGCAGATCATCCCAGGATGGGCCAGCCTTCGGAATGTGTGTGGTAATTTCTTTTATTTATTTAATTTATTTTTATTGAAGGCTAATTATTTTACAATATTATATCGGCTGCTTTTGCCACACATTGACATGAATCTGCCCCGCCTGTACATGAGTTCCCCTTCTTCAACCCCTCCCTCCTCCCCTTATGCTTCCTCTGGGTCATCCCCGCACACCAGCCCTGAGCATCCTGTAACATGCATCGACCCTGAACTGGCGATTCATTTCACATATGATAATATACATGTTTCAATGCCATTCTCCCAAATCATCCCACCCTCACCCTCTCCCACAGAGTCCCAAAGGCTGTTCTATACATCTGTGTCTCTTTTGCTGTCTTGTATACAGGGTTGTCATCTCCATCTTTCTAAATTCCAAATATATGCATTAGTATACTGTATTGGTGTTTTTCTTTCTGGCTTACTTCACTCTGTATAATAGGCTCTAGTTTCATCTACCTCTTTAGAACTGATTCAAATGCATTCTTTTTAATGGCTGAGTAATACTCCATTGTGTTCATGTATCGAAGCTTTCTTTTCCATTCGTCTGCAGATGGACATCTGGGTTGCTTCCATGTCCTGACTATTATAAACAGTGCTGCGATGAACATTGGGGTACACGTGTCTCTTTCAATTCTGGTTTCCTCATTGTGTATGCCCAGGAATGCGATTTCTGGATCATATGGCAGTTCTATTTCCAGTTTTTTGAAGAATCTCCACACTGTTTTCCACAGTGGCTGTACTAGTTTGATTTCCCACCAACAGTGTAAGAGGGTTCCCTTCTCTCCACACCCTCTCCAGCATTTATTGCTTGTAGACTTTTGGATAGCAGCCATTTTGCCTGGTGTGAAATGGTATTTCATTGTGGTTTTGATTTTCATTTCTCTGATTATGAGGGATGTTGACAATTTTTTCATGTGTTTGTTAGCCACCTGTATGTCTTCTTTGGAGAAATGTCTGTTTAGTTCTTTGGCCCATTTTTTGATTGGGTCGTTTATTTTTCTGCAATTGAGCTGCAGGTGTTGCTTGTATATTTTAGAGATTAATTCTTTGTCAGTTATTTCATTTGCTATGATTTTCTCCCATTCTGAAGGCTGTCTTTTCATCTTGCTTATACTTTCCTTAGTAGTGCAGAAGCTTTTAATTTTAATTAGGTCCCATTTGTATGTTTTTGCTTTTATTTCCAATATTCTGGGAGGTGGGTCATGGAGGATCCTGCTGTGATTTATGTCGGAGTGTGTTTTGCCTATGTTCTCATCTAGGAGTTTTATAGTTTCTGGTCTTACATTGAGATATTTCATCCATTTGGAGTTTATTTTTGTGTATGGTGTTAGGAAGTGTTTTGGTTTCATTCTTTTACAAGTGGCTGACCAGTTTTCCCAGTATCACTTGTTAACGATACTGTCTTTACTCCATTTTATATTCTTGCCTCCTTTGTCAAAGGTAAGGTGTCCATAAGTGCCTGGATTTATCTCTGGGCTTTCTATTTTGTTCCATTGATCTATATTTCTGTCTTTCTGCCAGTACCATACTGTCTTGATGACTGTGGCTTTGTTATACAGCCGGAAGTCTGGCAGGTTGATTCCCCCGGTTCCATTTTTCTTCCTCAAGATTGCTTTGGCTATTCGAGGTTTTCTGTATTTCCATACAAATTGTGAGATTATTTGTTCTAGCTCTGTGAAAAATATCGTTGGTAGCTTGATAGACATTGGATTGAATGTATAAATTACTTTGAGTAGTATACTCATTTTCACAATATTTTTTCTCCAATCCTCGAACATGGTATATTTTTCCATCTATTAGTGTCCTCTCTGATTTCTTTCACCAGGGTTTTATAGTTCTCTATGTACAGGTCTTTTGTTTCTTTAGGTAGATATATTCCTAAGTATATTATTCTTTTCGTTGCAACAGTGAATGGAATAGTTTCCTTAATTTCTCTTTCTATTTTCTCATTATTAGTGTATAGGAATGAAGGGATTTCTGTGTGTTAATTTTATATCCTGCAACTTTACTGTATTCATTGATTAGCTCTAGTAGTTTTCTCGTAGAGTCTTTAGGGTTTTCTGTGTAGAGGATCATGTCATCAGCGAACAGTGAAAGTTTTACTTCTTTTCCAATGTGGATTCCTCTTATGTCTTTTTCTGCTCTGACTGCTGTGGCCAAAGCTTCTTAAACTATGTTGAATAGTAGTGGTGAGAGTGCGCACCCTTGTCTTTTCCTGACTTTAGGGGAAATGCTTTCAGTTTTTCACCATTGAGGATAATGTTTGCTGTGGGTTTGTCATATATAGCTTTTATTATGTTGAGATATGTTTCTTCTTTTCCCAACTTCTGGAGGGTTTTTATCATAAATGGATGTTGAGTTTTGTCGAAGGCTTTCTCTTCATCTATTGAGATAATCATATGATTTTTATTTTTCAGATTGTTAATGTGGTGTATTACGTTGATTGATTTGCGAATATTGAAGAATCCTTGCATCCCTGGGATAAAGCCCATATGTTAATGATGTATGATCTTCTTATTGTGCTGTTGGATTCTGATTGCTAGAATTTTGTGAAGGCTTTTTGCATCTATGTTCATCAGTGATATTGGCCTGTAGTTTTCCTTTTATGTGGGATCTTTACCAGGTTTTGGGATTGGTGTGATGGTGGCCACTTAGAATGAGTTTGGAAGTTTCCCTTCCTCAGCAATTTTCTGGAAGAGTTTGAGTAGAATAGGTGTTAGCTCTTCTCTAAAATTTTGGTAGAATTCAGCTGTGAAGCCGTCTGGACCTCCGCTTTTGTTTGCTGGAAGATTTCTGATTACCGTTTCAATTTCTATGCTTGTGATGGGTCTGTTCAGATTTTCTGTTTCTTCCTGGTTCAGTTTTGGAAAGTTGTACTTTTCTAAGACTTTGTCCATTTCTTCCAAGTTGTCCATTTTATTGCATATAATTGTTGATAGTATTCTCTAATGATCCTTTGTATTTCTGTGTTGTTGGTTGTGATCTCTCCATTTTCATTTCTAATTTTATTGATTTGGTTCTTGTCCCTTTGTTTCTTGATGAGTCTGGCTAGTGGTTTGTAATTTTATTTACCCTCTCTAAGAACCAGTTTTCGGTTTTGTTGATTTTTGCTATGGCCTCTTTTCCTTCTTTTGCATTCATTTCTGCCCTAATGTTTCAGATTTCTTTCGTTCTACTAACCCTGGGGTTCTTCATTTCTTCCTTTTCTAGTTTCTTTAGATGTAGGGTTAGGTTATTTAGTTGACTTTTTTCTTGTTTCTTGAGGTGTGCCTGTATTGCTCTGAACCTTCCCCTTAGCACTGCTTTTACAGTGTCCCAGAGGTTTTGGGTTGTCGTGTTTTCACTTTCATCATTTCTATGCATATTTTGATTTCTCTTTTGATTTCTTCTGTGGTTTGTTCATTATTCAGCAGCGTGTTGTTCAGCCTCCATTTGTTGGCATTTTTAATAGTTTTTCTCCTGTAATTGAGATCTAATCTTACTGCATTGTGGTCAGAAAAGATTTTTGGAATGATTTCAATGTTTTTTAATTTACCAAGGCTAGATTTATGGCCCAGGATGTGATCTATCCTGGAAAAGGTTCCGTGTGCGCTTGAGAAAAAGGTGAAATTCATTGTTTTGGGGTGAAATGACCTATAGATATCTATTAAGTCTACCTGGTCTATTGTATCATTTAAAGTTTGTGTTTCCTTGTTAATTTTCTGTTTAGTTGATCTATCCATAGATGTAAGTGGGGTACTAAACTCTCCCACTATTATTGCATTATTGTTAATATCCTCTTTCATACTTGTTAGTAATTGCCTTACATATTGCAGTGCCTCTATGTTGAGTGCATAAATATTTATAATTGTTATATATTCTTCTTGGATTGATCCTTTGATCATTATGTAGTTTTCTTCTTTGTCTCTTTTCACAGTCTTTGTTTTAATCTCTATTTTATCAGATATGAGTATTGCTACTCCTGCTTTCTTTTGGTCTCTATTTGCATGGAATATCTTTTTCCAGCCCTTCACTTTCAGTCTGTATGTGTCCCTCGTTTTGAGGTGGGTCTCTTGTAGACAACATATATGGGGGTCTTGTTTTTGTATCCATTCAGCCAGCCTTTGTCTTTTGTTTAAGGCATTCAACCCATTTACGTTTAAGGTAGTTATTGATAAGTATGATACCATAGCCATTTTCTTTATTGCTTTGGGTTCAAGTTTATACACCCCTTCTGTGCTTGCTGTCTAGAGAAGATCCTTTAGCATTTGTTGGAGAGCTGTTTTGGTGATGCTGAATTCTCTCAGCTTTTACCGTCTGTAAAGCTTTTGATTTCTCCTTCATATTTGAATGAGATCCTTGTTGGGTACAGTAACCTGGGCTGTAGGTTATCTTCTTTCATCACTTCAAGTATGTCTTGCCATTCCCTCCTGGCCTGAAGAGTTTCTGTTGAAAGAATAGCTGTTATCCATATGGGAATCCCCTTATTTGCAATTTGCTGCTTTTCCCTTGCTGCTTTTAATATTTGTTCTTTGTGTTTGATATTTATTAATTTGATTAATTTGTGTCTTGGGGTATTTCTCCTTGGGTTTTTCCTGTTGGGGACTCTCTGGGTTTCTTGGACTTGGGTGATTATTTCTTTCCCTATTTTAGGACAGTTTTCAACTATTATCTCCTCATGGTCTTTCTTTTTGTCTTCTTCTTCTTCTCGGAATCCTATGATTCGAATGTTGGGACGTTTAGCATTGTCCCAGAGTTCTCTAAAATTGTCCTCATTTCTATCAATTCGTTTTTCTTTTTTCCTCTCTGGTTCATTTATTTCTACAATTCTATCTTCTAGCTCGCTTATCCTGTCTTCTGCCTCTGTTATTCTACTGTTTGCTCCCTCCAGAGTGTTTCTGATCTCATCTATTGCATTTTTCATTGTATATTGACTTTTTATTTCCTCTAAATCCTTATGGAATCTTTCTTGCATCTTCTCAATCCTTTTCTCCAGGTTTTCTATCTGTAACTCCATTTTGCTTTCAAGATTTTGAATCATTTTCACCAGCAATATTCAAGATTCTTTATCGGGTAGATTCCCTATATCTTCCTCTTTTGTTTGTATTGGTGGGCATTTATCTTGTTCCTTTACTTGCTGGATATTTCTCTGCCTCTTCATCTTGCTTATATTGCTTTGCTTGGGGTGGTCTTTCCATCTTCTGGCAGTTTGTAGAGTTCTCTTTATTATGTAGTTTCCTTGCTGTGTGTGGGGTTGGTTGGGTGGCTTGTCAAGGTTTCCTGGTTAGGGCAGCTTGTGTCAGTGTTCTGGTGAGAGGAGCTGGATTTCTTCTCTCTGGAGTGTAATGAATTGTCCAGTAATGAGTTATGAGATGTCAGTGGGTTTGGAGTGACTTTTGGCAGCCTGTATATTGAAGCTCAGGGCTATTTTCCTGTGTTGCTGGAGAATTTGCGTGGTATGTCTAGCTCTGGAACTTGTTGACCCTTGGGTGGTGTTTGGTTTTAGTGTAGGTATGGAGGCAGTTGATGAGCTCCTATCGATTAATGTTCCCTGGAGTCAGGAGTTCTCTGATATTTTCAGGATTCGGGCTTAAGCCTCTTCCCTCTGGTTTTCGGTCTTATTCTTGGAGTAGCCCCTAGACTTCTCTATCTGTCATTTCCAAGGTGGTTCCCTCTGTATTAGCTTCTGCTTGGTGGTCTCTTCCGTGTCTAATTTCAGCCCTGACACTAGGGGGCGGTGGTGGACACTTTTTAAGGGTCAGTTTGTCAGTCCTGTTCTGGGAAGGGAGGAACGCTGCAGACAAATATCTCTGGCGTCTGTGGGGAGTTCTCGCAGTGTCTCAGCCACAATGGGTTTGTCCCCACTCACAGCATGTGTGCTGTCCCAGTCTACAATGCACAGTCTCTAGGTGCTCTGCTGGGAACTGTCTGAGGCCAGAGCTGGGTTGTATGCACTTCCCAGGTCTGAGCGGGTCAAGTTCAGTTTCTTGGGTACTCCACACAGGCGCAGGCTTCGTTGGGCCTGCATTTTGTGCCTTCCCCGGTCCAAGCAGCTCAGGTGACCAGATGTTTTGTCAGTGCGGTCTCTGTAAGTTATGGCCTCCCCAGTCTCTGCCATTTGGTTTTCTGTGTGTACAACCGACGCAATTTTTGAGGTGGATATCTACCGGCCCGAGCGCAAGAAGTCTTGATTAGCAACAAAGCCAGCCTGCAGTTTGGTATCGGATGCGTTTCTGAGGCCGCGGTTGCCCCCTCTGGCTCTGGTTGCCCTCCCTGCCTGTCTCGGTGGGGGATGGGGTTCTTTTTTATGTGAGCGGGGCTGGCAGAGTCTTAGGTTAGGTCTTTCCACCTTTTCACGAGGGAAGCTATCCCAGTCTGCTTTGCTATCCCCAGTTAGTTTTCTCAGATGGTTCTCGTGGCATTCATGCCCAGTCCTCTCTCTAAGCAGTTCAGCCGACCCCTCCCTGCCCAGCCCCGTCTTGCTAATGGCGGATGCAGGCGTCTGCACTGCTTCTCCTCTTGGAGTTAATGTTTGGCGGGTAATCTGTGGGTTTTAATTCTTTCTTTCTTTTCCTGCTGGTAATGTGGCCCTCTGAGGTTCCAAGGCTTGCCACAGACTCGCCAGTGAGTGTTTCCTGGTGTTTGGAAACTTCTCTATTTTTAAAGCCTCCCTAGCCTGGACGGAGCACTGTTCTTACTTCTTTTGTCTCTCTTTTTATCTATTGGTTTTTCCTACCTCATTTTGAAGACAATGGGCTGCTTTTCTGGGTGCCTAATGTCCTCTGCCAGCATTCAGAAGTTGCTTGGTGGACTTTACTCCAAGTTCAAATGTTCTCTTGATGAATTTGTGGGGGAGAAATTGGTCTCTCCGTCCTGTTCCTATGCTATCTTGTTCCCTTCCCCTGGGTAATTTCTTCTTTTCATAGCTGGGTAGGGTCAGTTTATCTCCCTGTGAGCTGAGAAAAGGCACTTTCACAGTCAGGCTGAAGGGTAGGGCATTCGGAGGCAGGCCACAAGGTATGATTATAGTAAGAATGGCAACAGAAAGCAAGTCAAAGAAACAGTTCCAACTGGAGTCACCTTTGGTTCTTCGCTAAGTTCGACACTCTCACAGTCCATTCCACAATCTTATGGAAAAAGAGGGTAGTGGCTGTTCTGCTTCATCAGAAGGACGCTTCTGGGAGTGTCAAGGGACAGGGGCTCTGAGTGTGGGTATGGCATAATTCCTCCTGGAGGAGGCCGCCATTAACCCCACGATAGAGTGGCCAGAACTTACACAGGACTCGAAATAGACTCTTGGAGGGCACAGCAGGAATTTGTGCACCAGGACCCAGGAAAAAGGAACAGTGACCCCAGAGGAGACTGTCCCGGACTTGCCTGTGGGTGTCTGGGAGTCTCTGGTGGGTGAAAGTGTGGATTGGTGTGGCCTGCTTCAGGGTTAAGCACAGGAACTCTAGCAGTACATGCATGGGACCATTTGAGGGAGGTCACCATTATCTTCAATACTTGCACCATAGTTTGGACCCAGAGGGAACACAGCTCCACCCATCAACAGAAACCTGGATTAAAGGTTTACTGAGCAGGGTCTCACCAATCAAAACATGACCCAGTATCCCCCTCAGTGAGACTATCCCATCAGGAATCTTTCATAAGCTTCTGATCCTTTTCCATCAGAGGTCAGATAAACTAAAAATCACAATCATAGAAAACTAAACAATCTAATCACATGGACGACCACCTTGTCTAACTCAATGAAATATGAGCCAGGCTCTGTAGGGCCAGCCAAGATGGACAGGGCGTGGTGGAGAGATATGACAAAATGCGGTCCATTGGAGAAAGGAATGGCAAACCACTTCTGAATTCCTGCGTAGAGAACCCCATAAACAGTAAGAAAAGGCAAAAAGATGCGGCACTGAACGATCACCTCCCCAAGTCAGTAAGTGACCATTAGGCTACTGGAGATCAATGGAGAAATATCTCCAGAAAGAATGAAGAGACGGAGCCAAAGCAAAAACAGTACCCTGCTGTGGATGTGACTGGTGATACAAGCAATGTCCGATGCTGTAAAGAGCAATATTGAAGGAACCTTGAATGATAGTTCCATAAATCACGGTAAATTGGAAGTGATCAAACAGGAGGTGGCAAGAGTGAATGTCGACATGTTAGGAACCAGCGAACTAAAATAGACTGGATTGAGTGAATTGAGCTCAGATGACCATTATATCGACGTCTGTGGGCAGGAATCCCTTAGAAAATGGAGCAGCCATCAGAGTCAACCAAAGAGTCCAAAATGCGGTACTTGGATGCAGTCTCAGAAACGACAGAAGTATCTCTGTTCATTTCCAAGAGAAACTATTCAATATCACGGTAATCCAAGTCTATGCCCAGACCAGTAATGTTGAAGAAGCTAGAGTTCAACAATTCTATGAAGACCCACAAGACCTTCTATAACTAACAAAATAAAAAAAGATGTCCTTTTCATTGTAAGGCCTGGAAGACAAAGTAGGATGTCAAAAAGCACCTGGAGTAACAGGCACATTTGATTTGGAGTACAGAATGGAGCTGGACAAAGGCTAACAGAGTTCTGCCCAGATTATGCACTGGTCATAGCAAGTACCCTCTTCCAAAAATACAAGAGAAGATCCTACACATGGACATCATCAGACAGTCAAAACTGAAGTCAGATTGATCATATTCTTTGGAGCCAAAGATAGAGAAACTCTATGCAGTCAGCAAAAACAAGCCCAGCAGCAGACTGTGGCTCAGATCGTGAACTCTTTATTGCCAAAGTCAGCCATAAAATGAAGAAAGTAGGGAAAACCACTTGACCATTCAGTTCAGTTCAGTCGCTCAGTCGTGACCCTAGGAATCACAGCACTCCAGACCTCCCTGTCCATCACCAACTCCCGGAGTTCACTCAAACTCATGTCCATCGAGTCGGTGATGCCATCCAGCCATCTCATTCTCTGTCGTCCCCGTCTTCTCCCACCGCCAATCCTTCCTAACATCAGATTCTTCCAGTGAGTCAACTCGTTGCATGAGGTGGCCAAAATATTGGAGTTTTAGCTTTAGAATCAGTCCTTCCAATCAACACTCAGGATTGATCTACTTTAGAATGGACTGGTTGGATATCCTTGCAGTCCAAGATACTCTCAAGCATCTTCTGCAGCACCAGAGTTCAAAGGCATCAATTCTTCGGTGATCAGCTTTCATCACAGTCCAACTATCAGATTCAAATATGACCACGGGGAGGAATGACCTAAATCATATCCCTAACGATTACACAGTGGAAGTGAGAAATAGATTTAAGGGACTAGATCTGATAGACAGAGTTACTGAAGAACATTGGACAGAGGTTCATGACCTTGTACTCAAGACAGGGAGCAAAACCATCCCCAAGAAAAATAAATGAAAAAAAAAAAAAAGGTGTCTGAGGAGGCCTTACCAATAGTTGTGAAAAGAAGAGAAGCAAAAGGAAGAGGAGAAAAGGAAAGATATAAGCATCTGAATGCAGAGTTCCAAAGAATAGCAAAGAGAGGTAAGAAAGACTTCCTGAGTAATCAATGCAAAGGAATAAAGAAAAACAATAGAGTAGGAAAGACTCGAGATCTTTTCAAGAAAATTAGAGGTATCAAGGGAATATTTCATGCAAAGATGGGCTGTAGAAAGGACTGGAATTGTAGGGACCTAACAGAAGCAGAAGATATTAAGAAGAGGAGGCAAGAATGCATAAAACAACTGTACAAAGAAGATCTTCAAGACCCAGATAATCACGATGGTGTGATCACTCACATAGAGTCAGACATTCTGGAATGTGAAGTCAAGTGGGCCTTAGGAAGCCTCACTAAGAAGAAACCCAGTGGAGGTGATGGAGTTCAGGATGAGCTCTTTGAAATCCTGAAAGATGATGATGTGAAAGTGCTTGACTAATTATGCCAGCAAATTGGGAAAACTCAGCAGTGGACACAGGAATGAAAAAGCTCAGTTTTCATTCCAACCCTAAAGAAAGATAATGCCAAAGAATGCTGAAAGTACCACAAAATAGCACTCATCTCACATGCTAGTAAAGTCATGCTCAAAATTCTCCAAGCCAGATTTCAGCAATATGTGAACCGTGAACTTCCAGATGTTCAAGCTGGTCTTAGAAAAAGCAGAGGAACCAGAGATCAAATTGCCAACATCTGCTGAATCATCGAAAAAGCAAGAGAATTCCAGAAAAATATCTATTTCTGCTTTATTGACTATGCCAAAGCATTTGACTGTATGGATCAGAATAAACTATGAAACTTCTGAAAGAGATGGGAATAGCAGACCACCTGACCTGCCTTTTGAGAAACCTGTATGCAGGTCAGGAACCAACATTTACAACTGGACATGGAACAACAGACTGGTTCCCAAAAGGAAAAAGAGTCCGTCAAGGCTGTATATTGCCACCCTGCTTATATAACGTAAATGCAGAGTACATCGTGAGAAATGCTGGGCTGGAAGAAGCACAAGCTGGAATCAAGACTGTCGGGACAAATATCAATAACCTCAGATAAGCAGATGACCCCACCATTGTGGCAGAAAGTGAAGAGGAACTAAAGAGCCTCTTGATGAAAGTGAAAGAGGAGAGTGAAAAAGTTGGCTTAAAGCTCAACATTCAGAAAACCAAAATCAGTGCATCTGGGTCCATCACTTCATGTGAATTAGATGGGGAAACAGTGGAAGCAGTGTCAAACTTTATATTTTGGGTTCCAAAATCACTGCAGATGGTGACTGTAGCCATGAAATGAAAAGACGCTTTCTCCTTGGAAGGAAAGTTATGACTCACCTACATAGCCTATTAAAAAGCAGAGATATTATTTTGTCAGCCAAGGTCCATCTAGTCAAGGCTATGTTTCCTCTAGTGGTCATGTACGGATGTGAGAGTTGTACTGAAAAAGAGAGCTGAGCACTGAAGAATTTATGCTTTTGAACTGTGGTGTTGGAGAAGACTCTTGAGAGTCCCTTGGACTGCAAGGAGATTCACGCAGTCCATCCTAAATGAGATCAGTCCTGAGTGTTCATTGGAAGGACTGATGCTGAAGTTTAAGCTCCAATATTTTAACCACCTCATGTGAAGAGTTGATTATGGTGGGAGTAATTGGGGGCAGGAGGAGAAGGGGAAGACAGAGGATGAGATGGCTGGATGGCATCTCCGACTCGATGGACATGACTTTGGGTGAACTCCGGGAGTCGGTGATGGACAGGGAGACCTGGGTGCTGCGATTCATAGGGTCACAAAGATTCGGCCACGACTAAGCGATTGAACTGAACTGAATACTAATGTCATCCTGCGCTTTCCGTGCACAAGCTTTAGTGAGTGGAATGTATGTTCCTTTCTTGGGAATGAATAGGATGCATTTTAGGCATTCTCCGTTGATCAGACTGACCCCTTCCATACAGTACCCTGGAAGTGAAAGTGTTAGTCGCTCAGGCCTGTCCATCTCTTTAGGATGCTATGGACTGTAGCCAACCAGGCTCCTCCGTCCATGGCATTCTTCACTGGAGTGTGTTACCGTTTCCTCTTCCCGAGGATCTCCCTCATTCAAGGATAGACCTTGGGTCTTCTGCATTGCCGGCAGATTCTTTACCATCTGATCCATCAGAGAAGCCCGTATGGTGGAGGATCCATAACTCTGACCCATGATGCTTTAGTCTCCTTTCTCCCTCTTGCCTGGACACCTGAAGGCATGTCTACCAAATCTACATAAGGAGTGTCTCTGATGAACCCCTGTCCTGTGAAAGGCACAGTTTCCTGGATACTTAATGTGGACATTTGTGTGTTTTAAATGAGTTGACTTTTGCACAGTCATGCATGTGCAAGGCAGATATTCAATCGATTTATTTAAACCCTAAGCAATCAAATAACACGAATCAAGACATGATGTAGTGATGGGGAACTATACGATGTGAGAGGGAGTGTGAGTGTGAAGAGAGCAGGATCATGTTAATCAGGAATCAGGAAAGTCTTCTTCGTGTTGTTGATCTTGATTCCACAGAGACAAGGACATGTCTGGTCTCAGTGAATCTTTCTGTAGGTGAATAAAACAGAACCAGACGTTTAGTAGAGTTGACCGTGTGATGGCTGACAGGGGTAGGCCTCAGGCAGTCAGCTGTTCAGGGTACAGGGAGCTAGTCGCTGAGCCAGTGTACAACTCCAGCTGGATGTCAGCACTCCACACCTCTGTGACAGTAAGTTCCCTGTGGAATTGTCCCTAGGATGGACACAAGGTTGGAAATTTCTTTGGGGATTGATTCTATGAATAATGATTTCCCAATGCATGTACATTTTCATCTAGTGATGATTTTAAGGCTTGGTAATTGCAGCAGACAAATCAAATACTGTAAGTTTTGTCTTTTGAGTCTTCAAGAATTAAATTCTTTACTTTTTTAAATATTAGAGTATAGTTGATTATCAATGTTGCATTGATTTCAGGTGTACAGCCAAGTAATTATACATACAAAAATTAGTATCTATTATTTTTCTGATTCCTTTCCCATTTAGGTTTTACAGAGTATTGCGTACAGTCCTCTGTGCTGTGCAGTTGACAACTGTTTTCTATCCATACTGTATATAAAAGTTTGTATCTAATAACCCCACACTTCTCAGAGTGTAAGGTATCTGCAAACAATTCAGGAGACCCAGGTTCGATCCCTGTGTTGGTGAGATACTATATACGATAGAATGGCTACCCTCGCCAGTATTTTTACCTGCAGGATCCCATGCACAGTGAAGTCTGGAAGACTATGGTGCATGGGATCACAGAGGTTTGGATATGACTGAGCAACTAGCCTTTACTTTCACTTTCTCTTTTCAAGCACAAACCTCCCGACTCTTCTCTTCCCCAAGTCCCTCCGAATTGACAACCGCAAGTCTGTTGTCCACGTCTGTGAGCCTGTTTCTGTTTTGTAAATAAATTCCTCCATGTCATGGTTTAGATTCCAAGCAGAAGTGATATCTATGAGAAAGTGAAAGTCACTTAGTCGTGTCCAACTCTCCGTGACCCCTTGGACTGTAGCCCACCAGGTTCTTCTGTCCATGGAGATGCTCCAGGTAAGAATACTGAAGTGTGTTGCCATTTTAGTCTCCAGGGTATCTTCCTGAAACAGGGATCGAATGTGGGTCTCCTGAATTGTTGGCAAATTTGTGACCATCTGAACCATGTCATTTTATCTACACTAAAATGAAAGGTGGACTCTAAAGAAAGATTAGCGCCAAAGAATTGATGCTTTTGAACTGTGGAGTTGGAGAAGACTCTTGAGAGTCCCTTGGATTGCAAGGAGATCCAACCAGTTCATTCTAAAGGAAATCAGTCTTGATATTCATTGGAAGTGCTGATGTAGAAGCTATAACTCCAATACTTTGGCCACGTAATGCGAATAAATGACCTATTTGAAAACATCCTGGTGCTGGGGATGATTGGAGGGTTTGGAGACGGGGACGAGAAAGGATGAGATGGTTGGAGGTCATCACTGACTCAATGGACATGAGTTAGAGCAAGCTTCGGGAGTTCATAATGGACAGGGAGGCCTGGATTATGGCAATCCATGTGGTCACAAAGAGTTGGATATGACAAGTAGTGAACTAAACTGAAGACTATAAGTGATATTTCTGGCATTGTTCTTTCTCTTTCTGACTTGTGCATCCATGTTGCTGTAAATAGAGGTAGTTGCTTCTTTTTCTGGCTGAGAAATGTTCCATTGAATATAGGTACCACATCTGCTCGTGCTTTTAGTCACTATTCTTGTTAAGATTCTTTCTCAACAGAGCATTAAACGCCATAGTTTAGCTTAGATCAGTGTCCTTTCTAGAGATTGTATTAGTTTAGAAAGCTTAAATATCTCCCTTTTGGAACATCTGAGTAGGAATACATCGCAAATGCATGTTTCAGACAGTGTGGTGGGAAGGCATCTACTGTTTCTTTCGGAATCATATGAGATCAAACAGTGGTCTTGCGGAAAGTGTGAAAGTGGAAGTCTCTCGGTCATCTTCAACTCCTTGTAATGCCATGGACCACGACAGTCCATGGAACTCACCACACCAGTATACTGGAGAAGCCTTTCCCTTCTCCAAGGAATCTTCCCAACCCAGGGATCCAACCCAGGTCTCACCCACTGAGCCACAAGGGAAGCCCAAGAATACTGGAGTGGGTAGCCTTTCCTTTCTCCAGCAGATCCTCCAGACCCAGGAATCGATCCGGGGTCTCCTGCATTGCAGGCGGTTTCTTTACCAACTGAGGTATCAGGGAAGCCCTGCTTCAGGGAAGCAGAGCTCTGTTTCATACCGATTCTCTTGGGGGAGGAATGTGTGGGGACAACCACGAGGTCAGGACTGATGGGAACACTAATAATTTCCACCAACTCATGAGGATTCCTGCTTCTGTCAGATGACTCTGGTCTGCAAGATTACTGCAGGATAAGACTCTCTCACCACAGCTGCTTGGCGTTAATTAATCAAAGTGCTTTCAATAATATGGCTCAAGAGCAGTGATATTATTGAACAAAAAATTCTTTAGTGATACATTTAAAGTGGTGGAACTAACATTTCACAAATATGAATAACAGTGTTACTTATTGCTTCATCTGAATAGGGGAGCGTTAATAATGGACTGTGTTTACTTACAAAAGTGTCAGAGTCACTTTTTTTCACTCCTCTGGACGGTTATCTAGGGAAAAACAAAATGGGAGAAATGAAAGAGCCACCGATTACTAACATTCCCCAGCATTTCTAAGTTTTCTTCCTTCCTTCCTTCCTTTGTTTTAATAACGGATCTTAAAAGAGATTACTTGTGGAAGAAGACATTTTGAATAAGTTGACTTGTTTTCTGGTTTATACACATCAGGTGAATTGTATGTGCAGGGAAAAAATTTAATTCCTTTACCAATGTCGATGAAGTTCAGGACATTTTCTTCTGGAATCCCTTTTTCTCTCACCGCGTTGTTGAACTTCTCTTTGTATTTCGAGTCTACATTATTTCCTTTGCCGGTAAAATCACCGAACAAAAAACAGAATTGTCGACCCCTGGGAACCCACGGATTTTTCTGAATCTATAGAAGAAGAAATGAAACGTGACAATCAGATGTTCACTTGTAGAATCCAAGAGCTCTCAATGGTTCCCATGACACAAACATTTGCTTTTGTCTTAAGAATTGACCCCAGTCCAACTTGGTTAGTAGGACACCTTACTCCTCAGCATCAGGAGCTGCACCCCAAAAACTTGCCAGGATCTCATGAATTTGGGGCTAAGCCCATCCTACTATGGAACCTACTTACTTGTCTCACCTTCCTTGCGTATATACCTGCCTCTCATATCTGTTTGTACACCAGGCTTAGTAGGAACCACCTTCCTCTCCTTCCACGGACACATTCACCTGATCACACATAATAACAGGGCGTGATTTACTCTTTCATGAACCTACCATTCTACCCAGTAACATTTTCTGAAATAGACACCTGTTGTCCCTATGGCACACACACCTCTTAGTGTTCCTGTGTGGTTACTTGAGGGGGTGATATCAGTGTTGATAAGAACAATGCATTTGAAACATGGAACAGGTCAAAGGTTTATCTTACAAGTGTTCCCAGGCTTACAGTGTATCAGAAAACTGATATTGTATTCTAACACATACATATGGAATCTGCATATCTATGGAATCTAGAAAGATGGTACTGATAAAGGACTTATTTAGAAAGATGGTACTGATAATGGATTTATTTGCAGGGCATCAGTGGAGAATCAGTCATAGAGGAGAGACTTATGTGCATGTGGAGAGGGGAGGAGACGGTAAAATGTACGGACAGAGAAATATGCAAAATGACATGGACATATGAAAAATAGATAGCCAATGGGAATTTGCTGTATGTCTCAGGGAACTCAAACAGGGGATCTATCTCAACTTAGAGGGTTGGGAGGGAGATAGGAGGCAGTTTCAATATGGAAGGGACATATATATATATATATATATATTGACTTCCCTGTGACTCTGCTAGTAAAGAACTCTCGTGCAGTGTGGGAGCCTTGGGTTTGATCTGTGTGTTGGGAAGTTACCCTGGAGAAGGGAAAGGCTACCCATTCCATTATTCTGACCTGATGAATTCAATGTACTGTATAGTCCATGGGGTCACAAAGAGTCATACATGACTGAGCAACTTTCACACAAGCATATGTATACCTATGGCTGATTCATGTTGGTATTTGGCAGAAAACAGTACAATCTATAAAATAGTTATCCTTCAATTAAAAAATAAATAAAATTTTAAACATGAAATAAAACAGCCTCATTACAGACATGGCTTGACATTTTTCACATATGTAAAATAAAATATTCTGGTAAAATTTCATTTTTTAAGATTTCAACACATAAGAATCATTGTGAAATGCCTGATGTGATGTTCTGCACCCTATGGCCTCCTGTTTCTTGGTAAATTACCTTCTAGGATCCTTAATTTGGTGAGCATCAACACGCAGGCCTTGCACCCTGAATATGGAATACTGTCAGCACCTCCTGATATTCTGAATGAAAGTCCTGACAGTGTACCTGTTACATGACAGTGGTTATGGGAATTTTAGAATATCATACCTACCAAATAATCCCACCAGTTCTGTCTCCTTGCCATGTCCATCCACGTTGATATTATACACTAAGAGAGTGTTCTCGTCCCCACTAATGAGTTGAAATTCATTGTGACCCGCATCTGTGTGAGAGAGAAAAGATACAAGCAGCCCAACCTTAACTTGTCAGTAAGATTATTGTGGCACACGGCGGGCATGAAGAACAGTCCATCGTGTATGGACCCACTCAATTCATGTGTGCACAGAATGCCTCCGTTATCCATGGCAACAGAAGGAGGTACGATTTTCCTCATCCCCACCTTTTCCTACAAATAACCAGCCACTCCTTGCTGTCTTACTAAGATGCTTTATAGAACGTGTGTTCTGAGAAGCCTAAGATGCTTTATAGAACGTGTGTGCTGATAAACCTAACAGATTCTTTTTCTGATTTCTGTTTATTTATTTATTTTTGATTGGCTGAGTCTTCCCTGCTGCCCATGGGCTTTCTCCACTTGTGGTGACGGTGGAGTACAGTCTAGTTTTGGTGAGCGGGACCCCGAGACCTCAGTTCATAAACCTGTCAATAATTATCTGTGAGAATCCTACAAAATCGATATACACTCATGTTTACCACATCCTTCTGGTTGATATTAAATCGCTATGTCATGTCTGACTCTCCATGACCCCATGAACTGTACCACACCAAGTTCCCTGTCCTCCAAGATCTTCCAGAATTTGCTGAAATTCATGTACTTTGAGCCGATAATTCCATCCAGCCATCTAATCCTCTGTCATCCCCTTCTCCTCCAGCCTTCAAATATTCCCAGCATCATTGTCTTTTGCAATGAGTCAGTTCTTCACATCGGGTGGCCAAAGTACTGGGACTTCAGCTTCAGCATCGTCCTTCCAAAAAATATTCAGGACTGATTTCCTTTAGGATGGACTGGTTGGATCTCCTTGCAGTCCAAGGGACTCTCAAGGGTCTTCTCCAGCATCACCTTTCAAAAGCGTCATTTCTTTGGTGCGCAGCCTTCTTTATGGTCCAACTCTCAAATCCACACATAAATACAGCAAAATATATATATATATATATATATATATATATATACATACATATAAATATTCAGTTGAGTAAAACGACCTTTGTTGGTAAAGTGATGTCTCTGCATTTTAATAAGCTGTTTTGGGTTGTCATAGCTGTCCTTCCCAGTATCAATTGTCTTTAATTATGTGGTTGCAGTCACAATCCTCAGAGATTTTCGAGCCCAAGAAGATAAAACCTGTCACTGCGTCCACTCTTGCACTTTCTATTTGCCATAAAGTGAGGGGACCAGAGGCCATGATCTTCCTGGTGTTGAATGTTGAGTTTGAGAACAGCTTTTTCAGTCTCCTCTTGCACCGTTATCATGAGACTCTTTAGTTCCTCTTCACTCTCTTCCATAAAGTTGTATCATCTGCATATCTGATGCTGTTGCTATTTCTTCCAGCAATCTTGATTCCAGTTTGTCATTCATCCAGCCTGACACACAGCATGATGTACTCTGTATATATGTTATAGAAGTCGCATGACTGTATATACTATCTTGTATTCTTTTCCCAATGTTGAACCAATCTGTTGTTCCATGTCCAGTTCTCACTATTGCTGACTGATCCACATACAGGTTTCTCTGAAGCCTGGTAAGGCAATCCAGTATTACTATATCTTGAAGAATTTTCCACAGTTTGTTGTGATCCACAAAGTCAAAAGTTTTACCATAGTCAATGAAGCAGAAAAAAAATTGTTTTTTCTGGAATTGCCTTTCTCTCTCCATGACCCACTGAATGTTGACAATTTGATCGGGTTATTCTACCTTTTCTTATTCAAGCCTATATTTCTGGAAGTTGTCCGATCATGTACTGCTGAATCTTGACTTGAAGGATCTTGAGCACTATCTTGCTCGCATGTGAAATGAGCACAGCAGTGCCGTAGTTTGAACATTCTTTGTCATGGTCCTTCTTGGAGATTGAAATGGAAACTGACCGTTACCTCAGTGCTGGTAAACAATTTGACCTTCAAAAGAGACAAAATATGTTGTCTCAGATCCAGTAATAATTAAGTGGCAAGGATGATTTGTCTACACACTAAATCTGACTAGTAGTTCCAAAGATAACCGCAGACACAAAACAGGTCGTGTGTAAAGCAATAAACCTGGTGAAATCTAGAATTTTAGGAAGAAAGAAAAAGAATGAACTTTTCCTTTATATGGTTTCTGAAAACTGAGAGGCATAGCCATCAAAACAAACCTTGAGCATGGTCACAACCCTGGCAGTGATTCATTAGACAATGACAGTGAAAGAATTTGTCATTCAGTTGTGTCTGACTCTCTGCGACCCCATGGACTGTAGCCGAACAGTCTCCTCCTCTGTCTGAGGGAAACTCTAGGCAAGAAGACTGGACTGGGTTGCCATTTCCTTCTGCATGGGAATTTCCTGACCCAGAGATCGAATCCTGGACTCCTGCATTACAAGCAGATTCTTTACCTTCTGAGACACCAGGGAAAGCCCTTATTAGACAATATTAGAGCCACCAGGCCTTATTAGACAACATGAAATCCACCAGGCTTTCTTACACAATATACGAGGCCCCAGGGAAGCCCTCATTAGGCAATATGAGAGCCCAAAATCACACAATTTAAAAATACTTTAATTTTCTCTAAACACACACTCTTCCTCCATCACAATACCATATGAGGATTAAAATTGAAAGACACGTGTCTGTATACAGACATATTTCACACTCACACGGACCCTTAACAAGCAAACACTTTAGTACACACGATGTGTTTGTATGATATCATGAAGAAATTTATGGATACACTGTATGATAAGTATATATTGTCAGCTCTATAACAGGAATACGTGGCTTCACATATGTCCTATGTACATGTATGTGAAAAAGGTGTATTTGGCCCATATAAAGAATTTTCATGAAACAAATACTAAAAAGGAAATAACTCTACAGGGACTGGATTAATTTTTGAACAGACACCTTGGAAAAGAATGCCCACAGTGAAGTGTGGTGAGTGTTCTCAGTCATTGAAAGTGAAAGCAAGTCATTCAGTCATGTTTCCTATTTGCGACCCCATGGACTATAGATTCCATGGAATGCTCCAGGCCAGAATACGGGAGTTGTAGCCTATCGTTTCTCCAGTGAATCTTCCTGACCCAGGAATTGAACCAGAGTCTCCTGCATTGCAGGCAGATTCTTTACCACCTGAGCTATCAGGGAAGCCCTCTGAGTCATTAGGGAATTGAAAGGCATTGAACTCACTGAAAAACAACCACAAAGTGGGAACACAGCAATTATCCAACATAACTGCAAATACAAAAAAATTTTATCTGAGCAGACAAACTCCTTTCATTTGGCTTGGAAAACGTGATTCCTTGCATATGCAGACACTGATAACTGTTTTAAATTTTGTGCTGCGAGAGGAAGGTGGGGAAGATGATTCAGACTGCATAATTTTCTCACGTGAAGAGCCAAAACTTTTGCAATATGCTGATCTGTTCTTACCTCTGGCTCTAGGCATAGACATTTAATGATGAGTAAAGAAAAGGACAGTATGAAAAGGCAAAAAATAGGACACTGGAAGGTGAACTCCCTAGGTCGGTAAGGGCACAGTATGCTACTGGAGATCAGTAGAGAAAGAAGTCGAGAAAGAATGAAGGGACGGCAAAAACAACGCCCATTTGGGGGTGTTACTGGTGATAGAAGTAAGGTCCGATGCTCTAAAGAGCAATATTGCATAGAAACCTGGACTGTTAGGTGCATGAATCAAGACAAATTGGAAGTGGTCAAACAAGAGATGGCAAGAGTGAACATTGACACTCTAGGAATCAGTGAACTAAAATGGACTGGAATGGGTGAATATTAACTCAGATGAACAATAAACCTGTCACTGTGGGTAGGAATCCCTTAGAAGAAATGGAGTAGCCATCATGAACAACAAATGAGTCGGGAATGCAGAAATTTGATGCAATCTCAAAAACGACAGAATGATCTCTGTTCATTTCCAAGGCAAGCCAATCAACAGTATGGTAATCCAAGTCTATGCCCCAACCAGTAACAATGAAGAAGCTGAAATAGAATGGCTTTATGAGGACCTACAAGACGTTTTAGAACTAGCATCATAAAAAGAATTCCTTTTCATTATAGGGGACTGGAATGGAAAAGTCGGAAGTCAAGAAACACCTGGAGTAACTAGCACATTTGGCCTTGGAGTACAGAATGAAGCAGGGCAAAGGCTAATAATCTTTGTGAAGAGAACGAAATGGTTATAACAAACAGCCTCTTCCAACAGCACAAGAGAAGACTCTACATATGGGCATCACCAGATGGCCAACACTGAGATCAGATAGATTATGTTCTTTCAGCCAAAGATGGAGAACTGTATACAGTACAGCAAAAGAAGACCAGGAGCTGACTGTGGCTCAGATCATGAACTCCATATTGCCAAATTCTGACTTAAATTGAAGAAAGTAGGGAAAACTTTTAGACCATTCATATATGACCTAAATCAAATGCCTTCTGATTAAACAGTGGAAGTGAGAAATAGATTTCAGGGACTAGATCTGATACACAGAGTCCCTGATGATGTATGGAGGGAGGTTCGTGACATTGCATGGGAGACAGGGAGCAAGATCATCCCGAAGGTAAAGAAATGAATAAAAGCAAAATGGCTGTCTAAAGGGCCTTACAAATAGCTGTGAAAAGAAGAGAAGCAAAAAGCAAAGGAGAAAAAGACAGATATACCCATTTGCATGCAGAGTTCCAAAGAATAGCAGGGAGAGATAAGAAACCCTTCCTCAGTGGTCAGTGCAAAGAAATAGAGGAAAATCATATAATGCGAAAGACTAGCGATCTCTTCAAGAAAAGTAGAGATACTAAGGGAACATTCCATGCAAAGATGGGCAAAATAAAGATAGAAATGGACCGAACAGAGCAGAAGATACAAAGAAGAGGTGGCAAGAATACAGAGAAAACTATACAAAAAAGACCTTTTCGGCCCAGATATCATGATGGTGTGATCACTGACCAGGAGCCAGACATTCAGGAATGTGAAGTGAAGATGGCCCACGGAAGCATCACTATGAACAAAGCTAGTGGAGGTGATGCAATTCCAGTTGAGCTATCTCAAATACTAAACGATGATGCTATGAAAGTGCTGCACTCAATATGGCAATACATTTGGACAAATCAGCAGTGGCCACAGGACAGGAAAATGCCAGCTTTCATCCCAATGCCAAAGGAAGGGAATAGCAAAAAATGCTCAAACTACCAAACAATTGAAATCATCTCACACACTAGCAAAGTAATGCTCAAAATTCTCCAAGACAGACTTCAACAAGTCATGAACCGTGAAATTCCAGATGTTCCAGAAGGTTTTAGAAAAGGCAGAGGAACCAGAGATCAAATTGACAACATCTGTTTTATCATCAAAAGAGCAAAATAGTTCCAGAAAAGCATCAATTTCGAGTTTACTGACTGTGCCCAGAGCCTTTGACTGTGTGAATCACAATAAACTGGGAAATTCTTAAAGAGGTGGAAATAACGGACCATCTGACCTCCCTCTTGAGAAACGTATATGCAGGTCAGGAAGCAACAGTTAGAACTGGACATGGAACAACAGACTGGTTCCAAATAGAAAAAGCAGTTTGTCAAGGCTGTATATATCACCCTGCTTATTTAACTTATATGCAGAATACATCATGAGAAACACTGGGCTGGCAGAAGTGCAAGCTGGAATCAAGATTGCCAGGAAAAATGTTAATAACCACAGAGGTGCAGTTGACACCACCCTAACGGCAAAAATAAACAAGAACTAGAGAGCCTCGTGATGAAAGTGAAAGAGGATAGTGGAAAAGTTGGCTTGAAACTCCACATTCCGAAAAGTAAGATCCTGGCATCCGGTCCCATCACTTCATGGGAAATAGATGGGGAAGCAGTGGAAACAGTGTCAGACTTTATTTTTTGGGGCTCCAAAATCACTGCAGATCCTGATTGCAGACATGAAATTAAAAGACGCTTGTTCATTGGAAGAAAGTTATGACCAATCAAGACGGCATAGTGAAAAGCAGAGACATTACTTTACCAACAAAGGTCTATCAAGTCAAGGCTATGGTTTTTCCAGTTGTCATGTATGGATGTGAGGCTTGGACTGTAAAAAAAGCTGAGCACCAAAAATTAGATGCTTTTGAACTGTGGTATTGGAGAAGATTCTTGAGAGTCCCTTGAAGTGCAAGGACACCCAACCAGTCCATCCTAAAGAAATCAGTCCTGAATATTCATTGGAAAGGCTGATGCTAAGCTGAAAGTCCAATACTCTGGCCACCTGATGTAAAGAACTGACTCCTTGGAAAAAACCCTGAAGCTGGGAAAGATTGAGGGCAAGAGGTGAATGGGACGACAGAGGATGAGATGGTTGGATGGTATTACCGTCTCAATGAACATGAGTTTGTGTGAAGTCTGAGAGTTGTTGATGGACAGGGAGGCCTGGCTTGCTGCAGTTCATGGGGTCGCAAAGAGACAGACACGACTGAGCGAATGAACTGACGCTATGAACCATATGGTTATATATAATACATAATCGGTGATATATATTTATAAAGCAATATCTCCAAGCATAAAATATGTAGTTGTTTCTGTTCTTAATACTTTTATTCCTCACAATGTATACCTGAGTTTACATGTTCTGGTTTTTTTCGGGTGGGGTGGGGTGGGAGATAATGGCTGAACAAACGTGTTGATTTCTGCCATACTTTGCACGTTCCTAGGAAACCATCTGCAGTCTAGTGGACATTCCATGAATGGTATTTGGATCTCTGTGTGTGTGTGCTTGGTTGCTCAGTCCTGTCTGACCTACTGCGAACCCTTGGACTATCGCCCAGCAGGCATCTCTGTTCATGGAATTCTCCAGGCAAGAATACTGAAGTGGGTCACCATTTCCTCCTCCAGGGGATCTTCCCTACACAGTGATCGAACTGCTGTCACGTGCAATGTCAGCGCCTGGGAAAGGACTTGGCAAAGTCACTAGGGGCTCTGACGACTTTGGGAAACTCAGTAATGTTGAAACCTCCCGTGAGGAAGCCCCGAGGGCAGAGCTCACTGTGTGCTCTTCCTCTGCACTCACTTCTTGGCTCAATGGGAACCGTCTCTTACAAATTCTGCAGGAAGGGGTCAAGCGCCTGGTGGGGACTGTAGGTTTCCAGGACATGAGCCTCTTCCCTCGGCTGTGTCCCTCTTTACTGTAATGAGTTGATGAGAGTGAGCTTCTGGTTCCCCCTCTCCGCAGAGTTTTCGGGACAATCCCTGGTGCTCACAGGGAAACTGCCCTCCCCCCGGCTCAGTATCCCTGCTCAGCCCCACAGCTCAGGGCGTCTTCCTCTCAACATCAGCCAGAGAGCTGCCTGCAGATGGGGGAGAGACACCCTCCCTCAGGCCAGAGTTTACAGGTGTTTTCCTTTTGGGTGACTTTTACTTACCTGACATAAAAGGGCATCAGTATTGTTCCATTTTCTTCATCAAGCTCAATGTAACGCATGAAAGCGTCGAATGGCCCCCCTCGGTGATCTTCTCTTTTTTTCTGGCCACAACATATTGGGTTTACCATCTTCCTGTAAGCTAAAAGCAAAATTCCCTTCAGAAATCTTAGTCCATCTCTGTAAATTCTGCTCGATACCATTCCTCAGGAGATTCCCTGTCCTTTCACTTAGCAGAAGTTACCTATTTTTATGAACACAGCCCTAGGTATAAAATCACGTGAAAACTCAAGTCAGATAACGGAAATAATTGAGGTATTACTGAGATAGCTTGAGCTATGTTGTCAAATGCAAGAGACCCAATCCAACAGCTGTGAGATCATCCTTCGGTTTTACAAAAGTAGTGAACATACATGAGAGCCGATGAATGGATGCTAGAGATGATACAGACATCACAAACAGCAGGCATAGAGCCAGTGAATGGAGCAATTTTCAGTTGCAGGGAGATGGCGAGACTTAGCAGTCCACATGACCAAACCTCGAAAAGGACACTCACACGGATACACACTAAGAACCCCTCCCAAGCTTGGACCACCGTTCAAATGCCCTAGTACCTGTGAGGCGTCTGTCTGAGCTTCACCTTGACTGGCAACAAGCAGACCGAGGACAAGACTGAACAGCAGAGCCTTCATCTTGTTGACTCTCTTGGCCCTTCTACTCTAGAAGCTGAGGGTGTCCCAGTGCTTGGAAAGGATGCAAAAGTTCTGCCCCTCTTATAGCCTGCATCTGTTGGCGTGACACATCATGAAACAATGCTTGTTTCTCTCATGAACACAGTTAAAACAGAAGGCACCTCCAGTATCCTGGTTGGCAGAGATAAACTGTTCTGGCATTCTGTCATTTTAATAAGGATATTTGTTTTAAGAGAAGCATATGTGGGTGTGGGCATTTGACCTTTAAAGTGATAAACTGCAGTACGTCCAATATTGCAAGAGGACAATTATTTATTTTCCTGCTTATCACGAGATCCAAAATGAGAAGAGCTGTCCAAGGTACATATCCCTCACTTCTGCATGGTTCTGTTAATATGCAGGTAATAGTGTAAGGTTTATTTTCTAAAAGTAAAGATTGACTGTGTGGTTTAGCCAAGGGAACACTATTTCTAAAGAGACCGTTGGAAAGAATCCTATTATTCTGAGGTGTTGAGCAGGTCAGCACAGAGTACTTGTCACCTTCTCCTGCCCCAATGTGGGCTTTTTTCCTCCTAAGTACTAAGAGGGCGATCTGGTAATACACTGCTTAAAGTCATCTGAAGAAGGCATATCACTAGTTTGTTTTCAGCGATTTCTGTACAGACCCCCTTTTACCCATTTAATCCTTAATATAATATTTACTCGCTAACTCAGTTTTTTGTCCCAGTGAGCAAAAAGCCTGGACAGCAGTTCTTGAAATTTTTAGAATTTTTAATGGAAAAAACAAATTTCCTAACTCAAGATCACAGAAACAGTGAGTCATTTTGTTCATCTTTTTTTAATCAAAGGTTACTTATTTTCATTTTTATTCAATGTTTGTTTTTTGTCAAATAAATACTTTAAAAGATTTATTTTTTTCTGAGTACAGAAAAGAAGAAATGAGATTCAGATTTCCTGAGTCAATGAAGTGAGAACTGACCCAGTGCTGTCTGCTCCTGAGACTGATTGGAGATCAGATTCATTCATTTCGATTGAATTCAGACCTTTGAGGAGAGTTTGTCGTCTTAAGGGCGTCCTCAGCTCACATCCTCAGAGGATCACTTCCCTTCATGTTCACATGGACCGAAAATAGTATCTATATTTTATCCTTTTACTATCTTTTCTTTCAGTTGCAAAATCATGTTATCTCCATTGTTCAAGCATTCCTCTGTATATTATCGTGTCATATTTTCAGCTGGAAAGTCTGTGTGATTGAAGGTTTCATGTCTCTGTATATCCTGAAACCGTTTCCTCTCCTTGTTTTTTGACCCAGATATTAATTTAAAAAAATTTTTTTTGGGGTCTGTTTCTTTATCTAGGCTGCCCCACGCAGCATGCAGGTTCTTAGTTCTCCAACAGGGATGAAACCCGTATGAACTCTATACTCTGTGCAGGGGAAGGACAGGATCCTAACCACTGGACCACCAGAGAAGTCTCTGACTCGGATAAATTTGAGTGGTCCTGTGATCCCAGCTAACACCCCTTATCAACCCATCATCACCCTTCCATCTCTATTTTGTACCGCCAGCATTCCCAAAGTTTCCTTTTGGACTCTTACCAACGTGTGTCCCCTGGGAGTGTATCCTAGGCCCATCCCATCTTAGGAAGTCTTTCTAACTGCCAATCAAGGGGAAATTAGACACTAGTTCTTCTCAGAGATTCTTGCGACAGTTGCAGTAATCGTGTTGGTTTCCACTGGTTTCAGCACTCTTCTTCCCTCCCTGTGCTCACACTCTGTTCTCTATATCTGCCTCTCTGTTTCTTCCCCGCAAACGATATGCAGCTGATGAGAAGTTGGTGAAACACAGGGAGCCCAGAGAGGCGCTTGTGATGTCCTGGAGGGGTGAAATGCGGTGAGGGGAGGGGGCACAAAAAGGAGGTGATTAATGAATAATTATGGCTGATTTGCATTGGCAGGAGCCCAGAGAACATTGTAAAACATTCTCCACCAATTAAAAGATAGAATTGAAAAGAAATAAGATTTCATTCTTAAGGAAACTGATAAAAAAAAAAAAACCTATGCTTTGTACTGAAAGGTCTTGTATGCCCTTTCAGCCCAACTCTCCTTAATATTGGTGAAAATGTAGGCAATAGAATAATAAATAAAACCAGAACCATCTTACAAAAACAGTACTGCTGTAACTCCCTCCAAATAAAGCTAAGTACTGCTTGGTACAGCTTCCTGTTTTCTCCTCAAATTTATTCATATTTTTGAAACTGAGAAGCCTCTAACAACAGGTTATTAATTTTGCTTTACTTTTCTGTTTTTCTTTTCTTTTTCTTTCTGTAACCACTGTTTTTACATTTTAGATTGCGCAACTCCTAACTAAACAGTGCTAGGAGGCCTATTGATCTTGGCCACTCAAAATTCCAGCTTGCCTCCAGGATACATGGTCAAGGTTGCAATGCAGTTAGAGTCTAAGGTTGAGCCAACAAAACACAAGCCCACTATTTTTAAGAAAGTAATTGTGTATATGACTTTTATTACAAAAATATAGTATTAGATTTATTTATTTATGCATTAATTTATTTGTCTGCACCAAGTTTTAGTTGCTGCATGCAAAATCTTTGTTTCATCATAGCTGGGGTCTTTAGTCATGGCACATGGACTCTCTAGTTGTGCTATTGACAGACCAGTGAATCCCAGAAAGGGGGTGGGGTGGCAAGGAATCGAAATTACTTTGGACATTTGGCTGAGACGATGGTAGACGAATGTCTCGAAGAAAACATCTTGTCAGGGTCTGGAGGCCAGGTTCTTTTATAGAGCCAGAGGGAGAGCAGTGATGACAAACTAAAGTCAAAAGGCAGAATAGAGTGTGAGAGTCAGTGAGAAAGTAAAGTAAAAAGGATTTTCAGTCTTGCAGAACATCCCAGGATGGTCCAGCCTTCGGAATTTGTGTGGTAATTTATTCTTTTTTTTTAAATTTATTTTTATTGAAGGCTAATTATGTTACATTATATTGGTTGGTTTTGCATACATTGACATGAATCTGCCCCGCCTGTACATGAGTTCCCCATTTTGAACCCTTCTCCCACCTCCCTCTTCCCCTTATGCTTCCTCTGGGTCATCCCCACACACCAGCCCCGAGCATCCTGTAACATGCATCAACCCTGAACTGATTATTCGTTTCACATGTGATAATATACATGTTTCAATGCCATTCTCCCAAATCATCCCACCCTCACCCTCTCCCACAGAGTCCCAAAGACTGTTCTATACATCTGTGTCTCTTTTGCTGTCTTGCATACAGGATTGCCATTTCCATCTTTCTAAATTACATATATATGCATTAGTATACTGTGTTGGTGTTTTTCTTTCTGGCTTACTTCACTCTGTATAATAGGCTCTAGTTTCATCTACCTCATTAGAACTGATTCAAATGTATTATTTTTTTTTTTTGCTTTTTATTTTTATTTTTTTTGTAATTAATTTATTTTTTATTGGAGGCAAATTATTTTACAATATTATATTGGTTGATTTTGCCATACATTGAAATGAATTCGCCCCGGGTTTAAATAAGTTCCTCTTCCTGAACCCCTCTCCCACCTCCCTCCTCCCTTTATCCTCCCTCTGGGTCATCCCCGCATGCCAGCCCCGAGCATCCTATAACATGCATTGACCCTGAACTAGTGATTCATTTCACATATGACAACATACGTGTTTCAATGACATTCTCCCAAATCAAATGTGTTATTTTTAATGGCTGAGTAATACTCCATTATGTTCATGTATCGAAGCTTTCTTTTCCATTCGTATGCAGATGGACATCTAGGTTGCTTCCATGTCCTGACTATTATAAACAGTGCTGCGATGAACATTGGGGTACACGTGTCTCTTTCAATTCTGGTTTCCTCAGTGTGTATGCCGAGGAATGCGATTGCTGGATCATATGGCAGTTCTATTTCCACTTTTTTGAGGAATCTTCACACTGTTTTCCATAGTGGCTGTACTAGTTTGCATTCCCACCAACAGTGTAAGAGGGTTCCCTTCTCTCCACACCCTCTCCAGCATTTATTGCTTGCAGACATTTGGAGATCAGCCATTCTGCCTGGTGTGAAATGGTATTTCATTGTGGTTTTGATTTCCATTTCTCTGATTATGAGGGATGTTGAGCATTTTTTCATGTGTTTGTTAGCCACCTGATGTCTTCTTTGGAGAAATGTCTGTTTAGTTCTTTGGCCTATTGTTTGACTGGGTCGTTTATTTTTCTGGAATTGAGCTGTAGATGTTGCTTGTATATTTTTGAGATTAATTCTTTGTCAGTTGTTTTATTTGCTATGATTTTCTCCCATTCTGAAGGCTGTCTTTTCACCTTGCTTATAGGTTCCTTTGCTATGCAGAAGCTTTTAGTTTTAGTTAGGTCCCATTTGTATATTTTTGCTTTTATTTCCAATATTCTGGGAGGTGGGTCATGGAGGATCCTGCTGTGATTTATTTCGGAGCGTGTTTTGCCTATGTTCTCCTCTAGGAGTTTTATAGTTTCTGGTCTTACATTGAGATCTTTCATCCATTTGGAGTTTATTTTTGTGTATGGTGTTAGGAAGTGTTCTGGTTTCATTCTTTTCCAAGTGTCTGGCCAGTTTTCCCAGCACCACTTGTTAAAGAGACTGTCTTTTCTCCATTTTATATTCTTGCCTCCTTTGTCAAAGGTAAGGTGTCTATAAGTGCCTGGATTTATCTCTGGGCTTTCTATTTTGTTCCATTGGTCTATATTTCTGTCTTTATGCTAGAACAATACTTTCTTGATGACTGTGGCTTTGTTATAGAGGCTGAAGTCCGGCAGGTTGATTCCCCCAGTTCCATTTTTCTTCAACATTGCTTGGGCTATTCGAAGTTTTTGGTATTTCCATACAAATTATGAGATTATTTGTTCTAGCTCTATGAAAAACATCGTTGGTAGCTTGATAGGCATTGCATTGCATGTATAAATTACTTTGAGTAGTATACTCATTTTCACAATATTTTTTCTTCCAATCCTCCAACACGGTATATTTCTCCATCTCTTAGTGTCCTCTCTGATTTCTTTCACCAGGGTTTTATAGTTCTCTATGTACAGGTCTTTTGTTTCTTTAGGTAGATATATTCCTAAGTATTTTATTCTTTTCGTTGCAACAGTGAATGGAATAGTTTCCTTAATCTCTCTTTCTATTTTCTCATTATTAGTGTACAGGAATGAAGGGATTTCTGCGTGTTGATTTTATATCCCGCATCTTTACTGTATTCACTGATTAGCTCTAGTAGTTTTCTCGTAGAATCTTTAGGGTTGTCTGTGTAGAGGATCATGTCATCTGCGAACAGTGAAAGTTTTACCTCTTCTTTTCCAATGTGGATTCCTCTTATGTCTTTTTCTGCTCTGACTGCTGTGGCCAAAACTTCTGAAGCTATGTTGAAGAGTAGTGGTGAGAGTGCTCACCCTTGTCTTGTTCCTAACTTTAGGGGAAATGCTTTCAGTTTTCACCATTGAGGATAATGTTTGCTGTGGGTTTGTCATATATAGCTTTTATTATGTTGAGGTATGTTCCTTCTATTCCCAACTTCTGGAGGTTTTTTATCATAAATGGATGTTGAATTTTTTCGAAGTCTTTCTCTGCATCTACTGAGACAATCATATGATTTTTATTTTTCAGTTTGTTAATGTGGTGTATTACATTGATTGATTTGCGGATATTGAAGAATCCTTGCATTCCTGGGATAAAGCCCACATGGTCATGATGTATGATCTTCTTATTGTGTTGTTGGATTCTGATTGCTAGAATTTTGTGAAGGAATTTTGCATCTATGTTCATCAGTGATATTGGCCTGTAGTTTTCTTTCTTTGTGGGATCTTTACCAGGTTTTGGGATTAGTGTGATGGTGGCCTCATAGAATGAGTTTGGAAGTTTCCCTTCCTCAGCAATTTTCTGGTAGAGTTTGAATAGAATAGGTGTTAGCTCTTCTCGAAATTTTTGGTAGAATTCATCTCTGAAGCTGTCTGGACCTCAGCTTTTGTTTGCTGAAAGATTTTTGATTACAGCTTCTATTTTTGTGCTTGTGATGGGTGTGTTCAGATTTTCTATTTCTTCCTGGTTCAGTTTTGGAAAGTTGTACTTTGACAAGACTTTGTCCATTTCTTCCATGTTGTCCATTTTATTGCCATATAACTGCTGATAGTATTCTCTAATGATCCTTTGTATTTCTCTGTTGTCGGTTGTGATCTCTCCATTTTCATTTCTAAGTTTATTGATTTGGTTCTTGTCCCTTTGTTTCTTGATGAGTCTGGCTAGTGGTTTGTCAATTTTATTTACCCTCTCTAAGAACCAGTTTTCGGTTTTGTTGATTTTTGCTATGGCCTCTGTTGTTTCTTTTACATTTATTTCTGCCCTAATATTTCAGATATCTTTCGTTCTACTAACCCTGGGGTTCTTCATTTCTTCCTTTTATAGTTTGTTTAGGTGTAGAGTTAGGTTATTTAATTGACTTTTTTCTTGTTTCTTGAGGTGTGCCTCTATTGCTCTGAACCTTCCCCTTAGCACTGCTTTTACAGTGTCCCAGAGGTTTTGGGTTGTCGTGTTTTCAGTTTCATTCATTTCTATGCATATTTTGATTTCTCTTTTGATTTCTTCTGTGGTTTGTTCATTATTCAGGAGCGTGTTGTTCTGCCCCCATATGTTGGCATTTTAATATTTTTCTCCCGTAATTGAGATCTAATCTTACTGCATTGTGGTCAGAAAAGATTTTTGGAAAAATTTCAATGTTTTTGAATTTACCAAGGCTAGAATTATGGCCCAGGATGTGATCTATCATGGAAAAGGTTCCGTGTGCGCTTGAGAAAAAGGTGAAATTCATTGTTTTGAGGTGAAATGTCTTATAGATTTAGGTCTAACTGGTCTATTGTATCATTTAAAGTTTGTGTTTCCTTGTTAATTTTCTGTTTAGTTGATCTATCCATAGATGTAAGTGGGGTATTAAAATCTCCCACTATTATTGCATTGTTGTTAATTTCCCCTTTCATACTTGTTAGTAATTGTCTTACATATTGCAGTGCTCCTATGTTGGGTGCATAATTATTTATAATTGTTATGTCTTCTTCTTGTATTGATCCTTTGATCATTATGTAGTTTCCTTCTTTGTCTCTTTTCACAGTCTTTGTTTTAATCTCTGTTTTATCTGATATGAGTATTGCTACTCCTGCTTTCTTTTGGTCTCTATTTGCGTGGAATATCTTTTTCCAGCCCTCCACTTTCAGTCTGTATGTGTCCCTCGTTTTGAGGTGGGTCTCTTGTAGACAACATATATGGGGGTCTTGTTTTTGTATCCATTCAGCCAGCCTTTGTCTTTTGGTTGGGGCATTCAACCCATTTATGTTTAAGGTGATTATTGATATGTATGATCCCGTTGCCATTTTCTTTATTGCTTTGGGTTGAAGTTAATACATCCTTTCTGTGCTTCCTGCCTAGAGAAGTTCCTTTAGCATTTGTTGGAGGGCTGTTTTCTTGATGCTGAATTCTCTCAGCTTTTGCTTCTCTGTAAAGCGTTTGATTTCTCCTTCGTATTTGAATGATATCCTTGCTGGGTACAGTAAGGGTTTAGGTTATTTTCTTTCATCACTTTAAGTATGTCTTGCCATTCCGTCCTGGCCTGAAGAGTTTCTGTTGAAAAATCAGCTGTTATCCTTATGGGAATCCCCTTGTGTGTTATTTGCTGCTTTTCCCTTGCTGCTTTTAATATTTGTTCTTTGTGTTTGATCTTTATTAATTTGATTAATTTGTGTCTTGGGGTATTTCTCCTTGGGATTATTCTGTTGGGGACTCTCTGGTTTTCTTGGACTTGGTTGATTATTTCTTTCCCTATTTTAGGAAAGTTTTCAACTATTATCTCCTCATGGTCTTTCTTTTTGTCTTCTTCTTCTTCTGGGACTCTTATGATTCGAATGTTGGGACGTTTAGCATTGTCCCCGAGGTCTCTAATATTGTCTTCATTTCTATCAATTCGTTTTTCTTTTTTCCTCTCTGGTTCATTTATTTCTACAGTTCTATCATCTGGTTTGCTTATCCTGTCTTCTGCCTCTGTTATTCTACTGTTTGTTCCCTCCAAAGTGTTTTTGATCTCATCTATTGCATTGTTCATTGTATATTGACTTTTTATTTCCTCTACGTCCTTATGGAATCTTTCTTGCATCTTCTCAATCCTTTTCTCCAGGTTATCTATCTGTAACTCCATTTTGCTTTCAAGATTTTGAATCATTTTCACCATCAAAATTCGAAATTCTTTTTCAGGTAGATTCCCTATATCTTCCTCTTTTTTTTTGTGTTGGTGGGCATTTATCTTGTTCCTTTACTTGCTGGGTATTTCTCTGCCTCTTCATCTTGCTTATATTGCTTTGCTTGCGGTGGCCTTTCCGTCTTCTGGCAGTTTGTGGATTTCTCTTTATTATGTATCTTCCTCGCTGTGTGTGGGGTTGGATGGGTGACTTGTCAGGGTTCCCTGGTTAAGGAAGCTTGTGCCGGTGTTCTGTTGGATGGAGCTGGATTTCTTCTCTCTGGAATTTAATGAATTGTCCAGTAATGAGTTATGAGGTGTCAGTGGGTTTGGAGTGACTTTGGGCAGCGTGTATATTGAAGCTCAGGTCTATTTTCCGGCCTTGCTGGAGAATTTGCGTCGTATGTCTAACTCTGGAACTTGTAGACCCTTGGGTGGTGCTTGCTTGTAGTGTAGGTATGGAGGCGTTTGATGAGCTCCTATCGATTAATGTTCCCTGCAGTCAGGAGTTCTCTGGTGTTCTCAGGATTCGGGCTTATGCCTCTTCCCTCTGGTTTTCGGTCTTATTCTTGGAGTAACCTCTAGACTTCCCTATCTATCATTTCTAAGGTGGTTCTTTCTGTTTTAAGCTTCTGTTTGCTGGTCTCTTCAGTGTCTAATTTCAACCCTGACACTAGGGGGCAGTGGTGGACACTTTTTAAGGGTCATTTTTCTGTCCTGTTCTGGGAAGGGAGGAACGCTGCAGACAAATATCTCTGGCATCTGTGGGGAGTGCTCACAGTGTCTCGGCCACAATGGGTTTGTCCCCACTCATAGCACGTGTGCTGTCCCAGTCTATACTGCACAGGCTCAAGCTTGCGCTACTGGGAACTGTCCGAGGCCGGAGCTGGGTTGTATGCACTTCCCAGGTCTGAGCGGCTCAAGTTCAGTTTCTAGGGTACTCCACACAGGCGCAGTTTTCTTTGGGCCTGCGTTTTGTGCCTTCCCCTGTCCAAGCAGCTCAGGTGACCAGGTGTTTTGTGAGTGCGTTCGCTGTGACTTATCGCCTCCCTGGTCTCTACCGCTCGGTTTTCTGGGTATACAACTGGGGCACTTTCTGAGGGGATATCAGCCGGCCCGACCTCAAGAAGTCTTGATAAGCAACATAGCCAGCCTGTAATTTGGTATCGGATGCGTTTCTGGGGCCGCGGTTGTCCCCTCTGACTATGGCTGCCCTCCCTGCCTGTCTCGGCGGGGGATGGGGTTTGGGCCGACCCCAGCCAGCTCACTTTGCTCAGTCCTTTTTTCTGTGAGCGGGGCTGGTGGAGTCTTAGGTTAGGTCTTTCCACCTTTTCACGACGGACGCTATCCCAGTCTGCTTTGCTAGCCAGAGTTAGTTCTCTCAGATTGTTCTCTTAGCCCTCTGAGGTTCCAAGGCTTGCCACAGACTCGCCAGTGAGTGTTTCCTGGTGTTTGGAAACTTCTCTCTTTTTCAAGCCTCCCTACCCAGGACGGAGCTCCATCCTTACTTCTTTTGTCTCTCTTTTTATCTTTTATGTTTTTTCCTACCTCCTTTTGAAGACAATGGGCTGCTTTTCTGGGTGCCTGATGTCCTCTGCCAGCATTCAGAAGTTGTTTGGTGGACTTTACTCCGCGTTCAAATGTTGTCTTGATGAATTTGTGGGAGAGAAAGTGGTCTTGCCGTCCTATCCCTCCGACTCTTGTTCCCTCCCCCTCTGTAATTTCTTCTTTTCATAGCTGGATAGGGTCAGTTTATCTCCGTGTGAGCTGAGAAAAGGCACTTTAACAGGCAGGCTGAAGGGTAGGGCCTTCTGACGCAAGCCATAATGTATGATTATAATAAGAATGGCAACAGAAAGCAAGTCAAAGAAACAGTTCCAACTGGAGTCATCTTTGGTTCTTCGCTAGATTTCAACACTCTAAAAGTCCATTCCACAATCTTATGGAAAAAGAGGGCAGTGGCTGTTCTGCTTCATCAGAAGGACGCTTCTGGGAGTGTCAAGGGACAGGGACTCCAGGTATGGGTATGGCATAATTCCTCCTGGAGGAGGCCGCCATTAACCTCACCATAGAGTTGCCAGAACTTACACAGGACTCGAAATAGACTCTTGGAGGGCACAGCAGGAATTTGTGCACCAGGACCAAGGAGAAAGGAACAGTGACCCCACAGGAGACTGTCCTGGAATTACCTGAGGGTGTCGGGGAGTCTCTGGTGGTTGAAGGTGTGGATTGATGATGGCCTGCTTCAGGGTTAAGCACAGGAACTCTAGCAGTATATGCATGGGACCATTTGAGGGAGGTCACCATTATCTTCAATACTTGCACGATAGTTTGGCCCCAGAGGGAACACAGCTCCACCCATCAACAGAAAACTGGATTAAAGATTTTGTGAGCAGGGCTTCACCAATCAGAACAAGATCCAGTATCCCCCTCAGTGAGACTATCCCATCAGGAATCTTTCATAAGCTTCTGATCCTTTTCCATCAGAGGTCAGATAAACTAAAAATCACAATCGTAGAAAACTTAACAATTTAATCACATGGACAACCGCCTTGTCTAACTCAATGAAACTATGAGCCAGGCTGTGTAGGGCCAGCCAAGATGGACAGGGCGTGGTGGAGAGATATGACAAAATGCGGTCCATTGGAGAAAGGAATGGAAAACCACTTCCGAATTCCTGCGTAGAGAACCCCATAAACAGTAAGAAAAGGCAAAAAGATGCGGCACTGAACGATCACCTCCCCAAGTCAGTAGGTGACCAATAGGCTACTGGAGATCAATGGAGAAATATCTCCAGAAAGAATGAAGAGACGGAGCCAAAGCAAAAACAGTACCCTGCTGTGGATGTGACTGGTGATACAAGCAATGTCCGATGCTGTAAAGAGCAATATTGCATAGGAACCTGGAATGATAGTTCCATAAATCACGGTAAATTGGAAGTGATCAAACAGGAGGTGGCAAGAGTGAATGTCGACATGTTAGGAACCAGCGAACTAAAATAGACTGGATTGAGTGAATTGAGCTCACATGACCATTATATCGACTACTGTGGGCAGGAATCCCTTAGAAAATGGATCAGCCATCAGAGTCAACCAAAGAGTCCAAAATGCGGTACTTGGATGTAGTCTCAAAAACGACAGAATGATCTCTTTTCATTTCCAAGAGAAACTATTCAATATCACGGTAATCCAAGTCTATGCCCAGACCAGTAATGTTGAAGAAGCTAGAGTTCAACAATGCTATGAAGACCTACAAGACCTTCTATAACTAACAAAATAAAAAAAGATGTCCTTTTCATTGTAAGGCCTGGAAGACAAAGTAGAATGTCAAAAAGCACCTGGAGTAACAGGCACGTTTGTCTTGGAGTACAAAATGAAGATGGACAAAGGCTAACAGAGTTCTGCCCAGAGAATGCACTGGTCATCGCAAATACCCTCTTCCAAAAATGCAAGAGAAGTCTAGACACATGGACATCATCAGATGGTCAGCACTGAAATCACATTGATTGTATTCTTTGCAGCCAAAGATAGAGAAATTCTGTGCAGTCAGCAAAAACAAGCCCGGCAGCAGACTGTGGCTAAGATGGTGAACTCCTTTTTGCTAAGTTCAGTTCAGTTCAGTTCAGTGGCTCAGTCGTGTCTGACTCTCCACGACCCCATGAACTACAGCATGCCAGGTTTCCCTGTCCATCACCAACTCCCGGAGTACACTCAAACTCATGTCCACAGAGTCGGTGATGCCATCCAGCCATCTCATTCTCCGTCGTCCCCTTCTCCTCCCGCCCCCAACCTTTCCCAGCATCAGAGTCTTTTCCAGTGAGTCAACTCGTAGCATGAGGTGGCCAAAGTATTGCAGTTTCAGCTTTAGCATAAGTCCTTCCAATGAACATCCAGGATTGATCTCTAGAATGGACTGGTTGGATCTCCTTGCAGTATAAGGGACTCTCAAGAGTCTTCTCCAACACCAAAAGTCAGCCATAAAATGAAGATAGTAGGGAAACCCATTAAACCATTCAGTTCAGTTCAGTCGCTCAGTCGTGACCCTAGGAATCACAGCACGCCAGACCTCCCTGTCCATCACCAACTCCCGGAGTTCACTCAAACTCATGTCCATCGAGTCGGTAATGCCATCCAGCCATCTCATTCTCTGTCATCCCCGTCTCCTCCCACCGCTAATCCTTCCTAGCATCAGATTCTTCCAGTGAGTCAACTCGTAGCATGAGGTGGCCAAAATATTGGAGTTTTAGCTTTAGAATCAGTCCTTTCAATCAACACCCAGGATTGATCTAATTTAGAATGGACTGGTTGGATATCCTTGCAGTCCAAAATACTCTCAAGCATCATCTCCAGCACCACAGTTCAAAGGCATCAATTCTTCGGTAATCAGCTTTCATCACAGTCCAACTATCACATTCAAATATGACCATGGGGAGGAATGACCTAAATCATATCCCTAATGATTACACAGTGGAAGTGAGAAATAGATTTAAGTGACTAGATCTGATAGACAGAGTTACTGAAGAACATTGGACAGAGATTCATGACATTGTACAGCAGACAGTGAGCAAAACCATCCCCAAGAAAAAGAAATGAAAAAAAAAAAGGTGTCTGAAGAGGCTTTACCAATAGTTGTGAAAAGAAGATAAGCAAAAGGCAAAGGAGAAAAGGAAAGATATAAGCATCTGAATGCAGAGTTCCAAAGAATAGTAAAGCGTGGTAAGAAAAACTTCCTGAGCGATCAGTGCAAAAGAATAAAGGAAAATAATAGAATAGGAAACACTAGAGATTTTTTCAAGAAAATTAGCGATATGAAGGGAATATTTCATGCAAAGATGGGCTGTAGAAAGGACTGGAATTGTAGGGACCTAACAGAAACAGAAGATATTAAGAAGAGGTGGCAAGAATACACAAAACAACTGTACAAAGAAGATCTTCAAGACCCAGATAATCACGATGGTGTGATCACTCACATAGAGTCAGACATCCTGGAATGTGCAGTCAAGTGGGCCTTAGGAAGCCTCACTACGAAGAAACCTAGTGGAGGTGATGGAGTTCCGGAAGAGCTCTTTGAAATCCTGAAAAATGATGATGTGAAAGTGCTTGACTAATTATGCCAGCAAATTGGGAAAACTCAGCAGTGGACACAGGAATGAAAAAGCTCAGTTTTCATTCCAACCCTAAAGAAAGATAATGCCAAAGAATGCTCAAAGTACCACAAAGTAGCACTCATCTCACATGCTAGTAAAGCCATGCTCAAAATTCTCTAAGCCAGATTTCAGCAATATGTGAACCGTGAACTTCCAGATGTTCAAGCTGGTTTTAGAAAAGGCAGAGGAACCAGATATCAAATTGCCAACATCTGCTGAATCATCGAAAAAGCAAGAGAATTCCAGAAAAAATATATATTTCTGCTTTATTGACTATGCCAAAGCCTTTGACTTTATGGATCAGAATAAACTATGAAACTTCTGAAAGAGATGGGAATAGCAGACCACCTGACCTGCCTTTTGAGAAACCTGTATGCAGGTCAGGAACCAACATTTAGAACTGGACATGGAACAACAGACTGGTTCCCAAAAGGAAAAAGTGTCCGTCAAGGCTGTATATTGCCACCCTGCATATATAACGTATATGCAGAGTACATCATGAGAAATGATTGGCTGGAAGAAGCACAAGCTGGAATCAAGACTGTCGGGACAAATATCAATAACCTCAGATAAGGAGATGACCCCACGATTATGGCAGAAAGTGAAGAGGAACTAAAGAGCCTCTTGATGAAAGTGAAAGAGGAGAGTGAAAAAGTTGGCTTAAAGCTCAACATTCAGAAAACCAAAATCATTGCATCTGGTTCCATCACTTCATGTGAATTAGATGGGGAAACAGTGGAAGCAGTGTCAGACTTTATTTTTTGGGTTCCAAAATCACTGCAGATGGTGACTGTAGCCATGAAATGAAAAGACGCTTTCTCCTTGGAAGGAAAGTTATGACCCACCTACATAGCATATTAAAAAGCAGAGATATTATTTTGTCAGCCAAGGTCCATCTAGTCAAGGCTACGGTTTCTCCAGTGGTCATGTATGGATGTGAGAGTTGGACTGAAAAAGAGAGCTGAGCACTGAAAAATTGATGCTTTTGAACTGTGGTGTTGGAGAAGACTCTTGAGAGTCCCTTGAACTGCAAGGAGATTCACGCAGTCCATCCTAAATGAGATCAGTCCTGAGTGTTCATTGGAAGGACTGATGCTGAAGTTTAAGCTCCAGTATTTTAACCACGTCATGTGAAGAGTTGATTATGGTGGGAGTAATTGGGGGCAGGAGGAGTAGGGGAAGACAGAGGATGAGATGGCTGGATGGCATCACCGACTCGATGGACATGAGTTTGGGTGGACTCCGGGAGTTGGTGATGGACAGGGAGACCTGGGTGCTGCGATTCATAGGGTCACAAAGATTCGGACACGACTAAGCGATTGAACTGAACTGAATACTAATGTTATCCTGCACATTCCGTGCACAAGCCTTAGTGAGTGGAATGTATGTTCCTTTCTTGGGAATGAATAGGATGCATTTTAGACACTCTCCTTTGATCAGACTGACCCCTTCCGTACAGTACACTGGAAGTGAAAGTGTTATTCGCTCAGGCCTGTCCATCTCTTTAGGATGCTTTGGACTGTAGCCAACCAGGCTCCTCTGACCATGGCATTCTTCACTGGAGTGGGTTACCGTTTCCTCTTTCCGAGGATCTTCCTCACACGAGGATAGACCTTGGGTCTTCTGCATTGCCGGCAGATTCTTTACCATCTGATCCATCAGAGAAGCCCGTATGGTGGAGGATCCATAACTCTGACCCATGATGCTTTAGTCTCCTTTCTCCCTCTTGCCTGGACACCTGAAGGCATGTCTACCAAATCTACATAAGGAGTGTCTCTGATGAACACCTGTCCTATGAAAGGCACAGTTTCCTGGATACTTAATGTGGACATTTGTGGGTTTTAAAAGAGTTGACCTTTGCACAGACATGCATGTGCAGGGCAGATATTCAATCGATTTATTTAAACCCTCAGCAATCAAATAACACTAATCAAGACAAGATGTAGTGACGGGGAGCAATACGATGTGAGAGGGAGTGTGAGTGTGAAGAGAGCAGGATCATGTTAATCAGGAACCAGCAAAGTCGTCTTCATGTTGTTGATGTTGAATCCACGGAGACAACGATATGTCTGGTCTCAGGGAATCTTTCCGTAGGTGAATAAAAGAGAACCAGAGGTTTAGTAGAGTTGACCGTGTGATGGCTGACAGGGGTAGGCCTCAGGCAGTCAGCTGTCCAGGGTAAAGGGAGCTGGTCGCTGAGCCAGTGTCCAAATCCATGTGGACGTTAGCACTCCACATCTCTGTGACAGTAAGTTCCCTGTGGAATTGTCCCTAGGATGGACACAAGGTTGGAAATTTACTTGGGGATAGATTCTATGAATAATGATTTCACAATGCATGTACATTTTCATCTAGTGATGATTTTAAGGCTTGGTAATTTCAGCAGACAAATCAAATCCTGCAAGTTTGTCTTTTGGGTCTTCAAGAATTAAATTCTTTACTTTTTTCACATATTAGAGTATAGTTCATTATCAATGTTGCATTGATTTAAGGTGTACATTCAAGTAATTATATATACAAAAATTAGTATCTATTATTTTTCTGATTCCTTTCCCATTTAGGTTTTACAGAGTATTGCGTACAGTTCTTTGTGCTGTGCAGTTGAAAACTGCTCTCTATCCAAACTGTATATAATAGTTTGTATCTAATAACCCCACACTTCTCAGAGTGTAAGGTATCTGCAAACAATTCAGGAGACCCAGGTTCGATCTATGTGTTGGTGAGATCCAGTATAGGATGGAATGGCTACCCTCGCCAGAATATTTACCTGCAGAATCCCATGCACAGTGAAGTCTGGAAGGCTATGGTGCATGCGGTCACAGAGGTTTGGACATGACTGAGCAACTAGCCCTTTCTTTCACTTTCTCTTTTCAAGCACAAACCTCCCCACTCTTCTCTTCCCCAAGTCCCTCCGACTTGACAACCACAAGTCTGTTGTCCACGTCTGTGAGCCTGTTTCTGTTTTGTAAATAAATTCCTCCATGTCATGGTTTAGATTCCAAGCAGAAGTAATATCTATGAGAAAGTGAAAGTCACTCAGTCGTGTCCAACCCTCCGTGACCCATTGGACTGTAGCCCACCAGGTTCTTCTGTCCATGGAGATGCTCCAGGTAAGAATACTGGAGTGTGTTGCCGTTTCAGAATCCAGGGGATCTTCCTGAAACAGGGATCGAATGTGGGTCTCCTGAATTGTTGGCAAATTTGTGACCATCTGAACCATGGCATTTTATCAACACTAAAATGAAAGGTGGACTCTAAAGAAAGATTAGTGCCGAAGAATTGATGCTTTTGAACTGTGGAGTTGGAGAAGACTCTTGAGAGTCCCTTGGACTGCAAGGATATCCAACCAGTTCATCCTAAAGGAAATCAGTCCTGATATTCATTGGAAGTACTGATGTAGAAGTTATAACTCCAATACTTTGGCCACCTAATGCGAATAAATGACGTATTTGAAAACATCCTGATGCTGGGGATGATTGGAGGGTTTGGAGACGGGGAGGAGAAAGGATGAGATGGTTGGAGGTCATCACTGACTCAATGGACATGAGTTAGAGCAAGCTTCGGGAGTTCATAATGGATAGGGAGGCCTGGAATACGGCAATCCATGTGGTCACAAAGAGTTGGATATGACAAGTAGTGAACTAAACTGAAGACTATAAGTGATATTTCTGGCATTGGTCATTCTCTTTCTGACTTGTGCATCCATGTTGCTGTAAATAGAGTTAGTTGCTTCTTTTTCTGGCTGAGTAATGTTCCATTGAATATAGGTACCACCTCTTTGTTATCACATTCACCTGGATGCTCGTGCTTTTAGTCAGTCTTTTTGTTAAGATTCTTTCTCAACAGAACATTAAGCGCCATACTTTAGCTTAGATCAGTGTCCTTTCTGGAGGTTGTATTAGTTTAGAAAGCTTAAATATTTCCCTTTTGGAACATCTGAGAGACCAGATCCAGACATCCTAGACTGAGAAGTTAAGTGGGTCTTAGGAAGCATTATAAAACAACGCTAGTGGAGGTGACAGAATTCAAGTTGTCTTCTTTAAAATCCTGAAAAATGATGCTGTTAAAGGGCTGCAAGCAATGTGTCAGCAACTTTGGAAACCTTGGCAGTGGCCAAGGACTGGAAAAGGTCAGTTTCCATTTCAATCTCAAAGAAGGACCATGACAAAGAATGTTCAAACTACCGCACTGCTGTGCTCATTTCACATGCGAGCAAGATAGTGCTCAAGATCCTTCAAGTCAAGATTCAGAGGTACATGATCAGAAAACTTCCAGAAATATAGGCTTGATTAAGAAAAGGTAGAATAACACGATGAAATTGTCAACATTCAGTGGGTCATGGAGAGAGCAAGGCAATTCCAGAAAAAACAATTCTTTTACGGCTTCATTATGGGAAAGCTTTTGACTTTGTGGATCACAACAAACTGCTGAAAATTCTTCAAGATATGGTAATACTGGATTGCCTTACCAGGCTTCAGAGAAACCTGTATGTGGATCAGTCAGCAACAGTGAGAATTGGACATGGAACAACATATTGTTTCAAAATTGGAAAAGAGTACAAGATAGCAAAAACGGTCATGAGGCTTCTATAACTTATATGCAGAGTACATCATGCTAAACCCCAGGCTGGATGAATGACAAACTGGAATCAAGATTGCTGGAAGAAATAGCAACAGCATCAGACATGCAGATGATACAACTTTATGGAAGAGAGTGAAGAGGAACTAAAGAGTCTCATGATAACGGTGCAAGAGGAGACTGAAAAAGCTGGTCTCAAACTCAACATTCAACACCAGGAAGATCATGGCCTCTGGTCCCTCACTTTATGGCAAATAGAAAGTGCAAGAGTGGGCGCAGTGACAGGTTTTATCTTCTTGGGCTCGAAAATCTCTGAGGATTGTGACTGTAACCACGTAATTAAACATAACTGATACTGGGAAGGACAGCTATGACAACCCAAAACAGCTTATTAAAATTCAGAGGCATCACTTTACCAACAAAGGTTATTTTAGTCAACTGAATGTTTTTTTTTCCCCGTATTTATGTATGGATTTGAGAGTTGGACCATAAAGAAGGCTGCGCACCAACGAACTGATGCTTTTGAATAGTGGTGCTGGAGAAGACCCTTGAGAGTCCCTTGGACTGCAAGGAGATCCAACCAGTCTATCCTAAAGGAAATCAGTCCTGAATATTCATTGGAAGGACTGATGCTGAAGCTGAAGTCCCAGTCCTTTGGCCACCTGATGTGAAGAACTGACTCACTGCAAAAGACCCTGATGCTGGGAATATTTGAAGGCTGGTGGAGAAGGGGATGAAAGAGGATTAGATGGTTGGATGGCATTACAGGCTCAAAGTACATGAATTTGAGCAAACTCTGGAAGATCATGGAGGACAGGGAACTTGGTGTGGTACAGCTCATGGGGTAATGGAGAGTCAGACATGACATAGTGAGTTAATATCAACAAGAAGGATGTGGTAAACTTGAGTGTATATCGATTTTGTAGGATTCTCACAGATAATTTTCAACAGATTTATGAACTGAGGTCCCGCACACCACAACTAGACTGTACTCCACCATCACCACAAGTGGAGAAAGCCCAAGGGGAAAAGGGAAGACTCAGCAAATCAAAAATAAATAAATAAAAATCAGAAAAAGAATCTGTTAGGTTTATCTGCACGCACGTTCTATAAAGCATCTTAGGCTTCTCAGAACACACATTCTATAAAGCATCTTAGTAAGACAGCAAGGAGTGGCTGGTTAATTGTAGGAAACGGTGTGGATGAGGAAAATCATACCTCCTTCTGTTGCCATGGATAACGGTAGCATTCTGTCCAAGCATAAAGTGAGTGGGTCCATACAGGATGGACCGTTCTTCATGCCCGCCATGTGCCACAATAATCTAACTGACAAGTTAAGGGTGGGCTGCTTGTATCTTTTCTCTCTCTCACAGATGCGGGTCTCAATGAATTTCAACTCATTAGTGGGGACTAGAACACTCTCTTAGTGTATAATATCAACGTGGATGGACATGGCAAGGAGACAGAACTGGTGGGATTATTTGGTAGGTATGATATTCTAAAATTCCCATAACCACTGTCATGCAACAGGTACACTCTCAGGACTTTCATTCAGAATATCAGGAGGTGCTGACAGTATTCCATATTCAGGGTGCAAGGCCTGCTTATTTATGCTCACCAAATGAAGGATCCTGGAAGGTAATTTACCAAGAAAGAGGAGGCCATAGGGTGCAGAATATCACATCATCAGGCATTTCACAATGATTCCTATGTGTTGAAATCTTAAAAGAAATGAAGTTTTGCTAGAATATTTTATTTTACATATGTCAACAAATTTCAAGCCATGTCTGTAATGAAGCTGACTTTATTTCATGTTTAAAATTTTATTTATATTTTAATTGAAGGATAACTGCTTTATAGATTGTACTGTTTTCTGCCAAATACCAATATGAATCAGCCATAGGTAAACATATGATTGTGTGAAAGGTGCTCAGTCTTGTCTGATTCTTTGTGACCCCATGGACTCTAAAGTCCATAGACTTCATCAGGCCAGAATACTGGAATGGGTAGCCTTTCCCTTCTCCAGGGTAACTTCCCAACACACAGATCAAACCCAGGGCTCCCACACTCCAGGAGAGTTCTTTACTAGCAGCGTCACAGGGAAGTATATATATATATATATATATATGTCCCTTCCATTTTGAAACTGCCTCCTATCTCCCTCCCACCCCTCTAGGTTGAAATAGAGCCCCTGATTGAGTTCCCTGAGACATACAGCAAATTCCCATTGGCTACCTATTTTACATATGTTCATGTCATTTTGCATATTTCTTGACCATACATCTTACCGTCTCCTCCCCTCTCCCCATGCACATACGTCTCTTCTCTATGACTGATTCCCCACTGATGCCCTGCAAATAAGTCCATTATCAGTACCATCTTTCTAGATTCCATAGATATGCAGATTCCATATGTATATGTTAGTATACAATAACAGTTTTTTGATACACTGTAAGCCTTGGAACACTTATAAAATAAACCTTTGACCTGTTCCATGTTTCAAATGCATTGTTCTTATCAACACTGATATCACCCCGTCAAGTAACCACACAGGAGCACTAACAGGTGTGTGTGCCATGCGGACAACAGATGTCTATTTCAGAAAAGGTTACTGGGTAGAATGGTAGGTTCATGAAAGAGTAAATCACACCAGTTATTATGTGTGATCAGGTGAATGTGTCCGTGGAAGGACAGAAAGGTGGTTCCTACTAAGCCTGGTGTACAAACAGATATGAGAGGCAGGTATATATGCGAGGAAGGTGAGACAAGTAAGTAGGTTCCATAGTAGGATGGGCTCAGCCCCAAATTCATGAAGATCCTGGCAAGTTTTGGGGGTCCAGCTCCTGATGCTGAGGAGTAAGTTGTTCTACTAACCAAGCTGGACTGGGGTCAATTCTTAAGACAAAAGCACATGTTTGTGTCGTGGGAACCACTGAGAGCTCTTAGATTCTACAAGTGAACATCTGATTGTCACGTTCCATTTCTTCTTCTGTAGACTGAGAAATTTCCATGGGTTCCCGGGGGTTGACAATTCTGTTTTTTGCTCGGTGATTTTACAGGCAAAGGAAATAATGTAGACTCGAAATACAAAGAGAAGTTCGACAAGGCGGTGGGAGAAAAAGGGATTCCAGGAGAAAATGTCCTGGACTTCACCGACATTGGTAAAGGAAGTAAATTTTTTCCCTGCACATACCATTCACCTGTTGTGTATAAACCAGAAAATAAGTCAACTTATTCAAAATGTCTTCTTCCACAAGTAATCTCTTTTAAGATCCGTTATTAAAACAAAGGAAGGAAGGAAGGAAGAAAACTTGGAAATGCTGGGGAATGTTAGTAATCGGTGGCTCTTTCATTGCTCCCATTTTGTTTTTCCCTAGATAACTGTACAGAGGAGTGAAAAAAAGTGACTCTGACACTCTTGTAAGTAAACACAGTCCATTATTAACTCTGCCCCTTTCAGATGAAGCAACAAGTAACACTATTATTTCATATTTGTGAAATGTTAGTTCCACCACTTTAAATGTATCACTAAAGAATTTTTTGTTCAATAATGTCGCTGCTCTTGAGGCATATTATTGAAAGCACTTTGATTAATTAACGCCAAGCAGCTGTGGTGAGAGAGTCTTATCCTGCAGAAATCTTGCAGACCAGAGTCATTTGACAGAAGCAGGAATTCCCATGAGTTGGTGGAAATTATTAGTGTTCCCATCAGTCCTGACCTCGTGGTTGTCCCCACACATTCCTCCCCCAAGAGAATCGGTATGAAACAGAGCTCTGCTTCCCTGAAGCACGGCTTCCCTGATACCTCAGTTGGTAAAGAAACCGCCTGCAATGCAGGAGACCCCGGATCGATTCCTGGGTCTGGAGGATCTGCTGGAGAAAGGAAAGGCTACCCACTCAAGTATTCTTGGGCTTCCCTTGAGGCTCAGTGGGGGAGACCTGGGTTGAATCCCTGGGTTGGGAAGATTCCCTGGAGAAGGGAAAGGCTTCTCCAGTATACTGGTGTGGTGAGTTCCATGGACTGTCATGGTCCATGGCATTAAAGGAGTTGGAGATGACCGAGCGACTTCCACTTTCACACTTTCCGCAAGACCAGTGTTTGATCTCATATGATTCCGAGAGAAACAGTAGATGTCTTCCCACCACACTGTCTGAAACATGCATTTGCGATGTATTCCTACTCAGATGTTCCAAAAGGGAGATATTTTAGCTTTCTAAACTAACACAACCTCCAGAAAGGACACTGATATAAGCTAAACTGTGGCGTTTAATGTTCTGTTGAGAAAGAATCTTAACAAAAAGTGTGACTAAAAGCACGAGCATCCAGGAAAATGTGATAACAAAGATGTGGTACCTATATTCAATGGAACATTACTCAGCCAGAAAAAGAAGCAACTAACTCTATTACAGCAACAGGGATGCACAAGTCAGAAAGAGAATGACCAATGCCAGAAATATCACTTATAGTCCTCAGTTTAGTTCACTACTTGTCATATCCAACTCTTTGTGACCACATGGATTGCCGTATTCCAGGCCCCCCTGTCCATTATGAACTTCCGAAGCTTACTCTAACTCATGTCCATTGAGTCAGTGATGACCTCCAACCATCTCATCCTTTCTCCTCCCCGTCTCCAAACCCTCCAATCATCCCCAGCATCAGGATGTTTTCAAATAGGTCATTTATTCGCATTAGGTGGCCAAAGTATTGGAGTTATAGCTTCTACATCAGTACTTCCAATGAATATCAGGACTGATTTCCTTTAGGATGAACTGGTTGGATATCCTTGCAGTCCAAGGGACTCTCAAGAGTCTTCTCCAACTCCACAGTTCAAAAGCATCAATTCTTCGGCACTAATCTTTCTTTAGAGTCCACCTTTCATTTTAGTGTTGATAAAATGCCATGGTTCAGATGGTCACAAATTTGCCAACAATTCAGGAGACCCACATTCTATCCCTGTTTCAGGAAGATCCCCTGGATACTGAAACGGCAACACACTCCAGTATTCTTACCTGGAGCATCTCCATGGACAGAAGAACCTGGTGGGCTACAGTCCAATGGGTCACGGAGGGTTGGACACGACTGAGTGACTTTCACTTTCTCATAGATATCACTTCTGCTTGGAATCTAAAGCATGACATGGAGGAATTTATTTACAAAACAGAAACAGGCTCACAGACGTGGACAACAGACTTGTGGTTGTCAAGTCGGATTGACTTGGGGAAGAGAAAAGTGGGGAGGTTTGTGCTTGAAAAGAGAAAGTGAAAGAAAGGGCTAGTTGCTCAGTCATGTCCAAACCTCTGTGACCCCATGCACCATAGCCTTCCAGACTTCACTCTGCATTGGTTTCTGCAGGTAAAAATACTGGCGAGGGTAGCCTTTCCATCCTATACAGGATCTCACCAACACAGGAATCGAACCTGGGTCTCCTGAATTGTTTGCAGATACCTTACACTCTGAGAAGTGTGGGGTTATTAGATACAAACTATTATATACAGTATGGATAGAGAACAGTTTTCTCTGCACAGCACAGAGGACTGTACGCAATACTCTGTAAAACCTAAATGGGAAAGGAATCAGAAAAATAATAGATACTAATTTTTGTATGTATAATTACTTGGCTTTACACCTGAAATCAATACCACATTGATAATCAACTATACTCTAATATTTAAAAAAGTAAAGAATTTAATTCTTGAAAACCCAAAAGAAAAAAGTTGCAGGATTTGATTTGTCTGCTGAAATTACCAAGCCTTAAAATCATCACTAGATGAAAATGTACATGCATTGTGAAATCATTATTCATAGAATCAATCCCCAAGTAAATTTCCAACCTTGTGTCTATCCTAGGGACAATTCCACAGGGAACTTACTGTCACAGAGATGTGGAGTGCTGACATCCACCTGAAGTTGGACAATTGCTCAGCGACCAGCTCCCTGTACCCTGAACAGCTGACTGCCTGAGGCCTACCCCTGTCAGCCATCACACGGTCGACTCTACTAAACCTCTGGTTCTCTTTTATTCACCTACAGAAAGATTCACTGAGACCAGACATGTCTTTGTCTCTGTGGAATCAAGATCAACAACACGAAGACGACTTTCCTGGTTCCTGATTAACATGATCCTGCTCTCTTCACACTCACACTCCCTCTCACATCGTATTGCTCCCAGTCACCACATCTTGTCTTGATTAGTGTTATTTGATTGCTGAGGGTTTAAATAAATCGATTGAATATCTGCCCTGCACATGCATGTCTGTGCAAAGGTCAACTCTTTTAAAACACACAAATGTCCACATTAAGTATCCAGGAAACTGTGCCTTTCATAGGACAGGTGTTCATCAGAGACACTCCTTATGTAGATTTGGTAGACATGCCTTCAGGTGTCCAGGGAAGAGGGAGAAAAGAGACTAAAGCACCATGAGTCAGAGTTATGGATCCTCCACCATACGGGCTTCTCTGATGGATCAGATGGTAAAAAATCTGCCTGAAATGCAGAAGACCCAAGGTCTATCCGTGGGTGAGGAAGATCTTCGGAAAGAGGAAACGGTATCCCACTCCAGTGAAGAATGCCATGGACAGAGGAGCCTGGTTGGCTATAGTCCATAGCATCCTAAAGAGATGGACAGGCCTGAGCGACTAATACGTTCATTTCCAGTGTACTGTAAGGAAGGGGTCAGTCTGATCAAAGGAGAGTGTCTAAAATGCATCCTATTCATTCCCAAGAAAGGAACATACATTCCACTCACTAAGGCTTGTGCACAGAAAGCGCAGGATGACATTACTATTCAGTTCAGTTCAATCACTTCGGCGTGTTCGAATCTCTGCGAACTGATGAATCGCAGCACCCAGGTCTCCCTGTCCATCACCAACTCCCGGAGTTCATCCAAACTCATGTCCATCGAGTTGGTGAGGCCATCCAGCCATCTCATCCTCTGTCTTCCCCTTCTCCTCCTGCCCCCAATCCCTCCCACCATAAGGATCTCTCCCAGTGAATCAACTCTTCACATGAGGTGGTCAAAGTATTGGAGTTTAAGCTTCAGCATCAGTCCTTCCAATGAACACCCAGGACTGATCTCATTTAGGATGGACTGCGTGGATCTCCTTGCAGTCCAAGGGACTCTCAAGAGTCTTCTCCAACACCACAGTTCAAAAGCATCAATTCTTCAGTGCTCAGCTCTCTTTTTCAGTCCAGCTCTCACATCCATACATGACCACTGGAGAAACCATAGTCTTGACTAGATGGACCTTGGTTGACAAAATAATATCTCTGCTTTTTAATATGCTATGTAGGTGGGTCATAACTTTCCTTCCAAGAAGAAAGCGTCTTTTCATTTCATGGCTACAGTCACCATCTGCAGTGATTTTGGAACCCAAAAAATAAAGTCTGACACAGTTTCTACTGTTTCCCCATCTAGTTCATGTGAAGCGATGGAACCAGATGCCATGATTTTGGTTTTCTGAATGTTGAGCTTTAAGCCAACTTTTTCACTCTCCTCTTTCACTTTCATCAAGAGGCTTTTTAGTTCCTCTTCACTTTCTGCCATAATCGTGGGGTCATCTGCATATCGGAGGTTATTGATATTTGTCCTGAAAGTCTTGATTCCAGCTTGTGCTTCTTCCAGCCAAGCATTTCTCATGATGTACTCTGCATATACTTTACATAAGCAGGGTGGCAATATACAGCCTTGATGGAATCTTTTTCCTTTTGGGAACCAGTCTGTTGTCCCATGTCCAGTTCTAACTGTTGTTTCCTGACCTGCATACAGGTTTCTCAAAAGGCAGGTCAGGTGATCTGGTATTCCCATCTCTTTCAGAAGTTTCATAGTTTATTCTGATCCATACAGTCAAAGGCTTTGGCATAGTCAATAAAGCAGAAATAGATATTTTTCTGGAATTCTCGTGCTTTTTCGATGATTCAGCAGATGTTGGCAATTTGATCTCTGGTTCCTCTGCTTTTTCTAAAACCAGCTTGAACTTCTGGAAGTTCACAGTTCACATATTGCTGTAATCTGACTTGGAGAATTTTGAGCATGACTGTACTAGCATGTGAGATGAGTGCAATTTTCGGTACTTTGAGCATTCTTTGGCATTACCTTTCTTTAGGATTGGAATGAAAACTGACCTTTTTCATTCCTGTGTCCACTGCTGAGTTTTCCCAATTGGCTGGCACAATTAGTCAAGCACTTTCACATCATCATCTTTCAGGATTTCAAAGAGCTCAACTGGAACTCCATCACCTCCACTAGGTTTCTTCGTAGTGAGGCTTCCTAAGGCCCACATGACTTCACATTCCAGGATGTCTGACTCTATGTGAGTGATCATACCATTGTGATTATCTGGGTCTTGAAGATCTTCTTTGTGCAGTTGTTCTGTGTATATTTGCCCCCTCTTCTAAATATCTTCTGCTTCTGTTAGGTCCCTACAATTTCAGTCCTTTATCGAGCCCATCTTTGCATGAAGTGTTCCCTTGATATCTGTAATTTTCTTCAAAAGATCTCTAGTCTTTCCCATTTATTGTTTTCCTTTATTCCTTTGCATTGATCGCTCAGGAAGTCTTTCTTACCTCTCTTTGGTATTCTTTGAAACTCTAAATTCAGATGCTTATATCTTTCCTTTTCTCCTTTGCCTTTTGCTTCTCTTCTTTTCACAACTATTGGTAAGGCCTCCTCAGACACGTTTTTTTGTTTTTTTTTTTTTTTTTTCTTCATTTCTTTTTCTTGGGGATGGTTTTGCTCCCTGTCTGTTGTACAATGTCACAAACCTCCGTACATTGTTCTTCAGTAACTCTGTCTATCAGATTTAGTCCCTTAAATCTATTTCTCACTTCCACTGTTTAATCGTTAGAGATATGATTTGGTCATTCCTTCCCATGGTCATATATGAATGCGAGAGTTGGACTGTGAAGAAAGCTGATCGCCGAAGAATTGATGCCTTTGAACTGTGGTGCTGGAGAAGACGCTTGATAGTCCCTTGGATTGCAAGGAGACCCAACCAGTCCATTCTAAAGGAGATCAATCCTGGGTGTTGATTGGAAGGACTGATTCTAAAGCTAAAACTCCAATACTTTGGCCAACTCATGCGACGAGTTGACTCACTGGAAAAGAGTCTGATGCTAGGAAGGATTAGGGGTGGGAGGAGACTATGGTGCAAGTATTGAAGATAATGGTGACCTCCCTCTAATGGTCCCATGCATGTACTGCTAGAGTTCCTGTGCTTAACCCTGAAGCAGGTCAACATCAATCCACACCTTCAACCACCAGAGACTCCCCGACACCCATAGCTAATTCCGGGACAGTCTCCTGTGGGGTCACTGTTCCTTGCTCCTTGGTCCTGGTGCACAAATTCCTGCTGTGCCCTCCAAGAGTCTATTTCGAGTCCTGTGTAAGTTCTGGCAACTCTATGGTGGGGTTAATGGCGGCCTCCTCCAGGAGGAATTATGCCATACCCACACCTGAAGCCCCTGTCCCTTGACACTCCCAGAAGCGTCCCTCTGATGAAGCAGAACAGCCACTGCCCTCTTTTTCCATAAGATTGTGGAATGGACTTTTAGAGTGTCGAACTCTAGTGAAGAACCAAAGATGACTCCAGTTGGAACTGTTTCTTTGACTTGCTTTCTGTTGCCATTCTTATTATAATCATACATTATGGCTTGCGTCAGAAGGCCCTACCCTTCAGCCTGAAAGTTAAAGTGCCTTTTCTCATCTCACACGGAGATAAACTGACCCTACCCAGCTATGAAAAGAAGAAATTACCGAGGGGGAGGGAACAAGAGTCGGAGGGATAGGACGGCAAGACCACTTTCTCCCCCACAAATTCATCAAGACAACATTTGAACACGGATTAAAGTCCACCAAACAACTTCTGAATGCTGGCAGAGGACATCAGGCACCCAGAGAAACAGCCCATTGTCTTCAAAAGAGTTAGGTAAAACATAAAAGATAAAAAGAGAGACAAAAGAAGTAAGGATGGAGCTCCGTCCTGGGTAGGGAGGCTTGAAAAAGACAGAAGTTTCCAAACACCAGGAAACACTCACTGGCGATTCTGTGGAAGCCTTTGAACCTCAGAGGGCTAAGAGAACAATCTGAGAGAACTAACTGGGGCTAGAAAAGCAGACTGGGATAGCGTATCTCGTGAAGGGTGGAAAGACCTAACCTAATACTCCACCAGCCCCGCTCACAGAACAAAGGACTGAGCAGAGTGAGATGGCTGCGGTCGGCCCAAACCCCATGCCCCGCCAAGACAGGCAGGGAGGGCAGCCAGAGTCAGAGGGGGCAACCACGGTCCCAGAAACGCATCTGATACCAAACTGCAGGCTGGCTTTGTTGCTAATCAAGACTTCTTGAGCTCGGGCCTGTTGATATCCGCCTCAGAAAGTGCGCCAGTTGTATACCCAGAAAACCGAGCGGCAGAGACTGGGGAGGCCATAAGTTACAGAAACCGCACTCACAAAACACCTGGTCACCTGAGCTGCTTGGACAGGGGAAGGCACAAAACGCAGGCGCAACGAAGCCTACGCCTGTGTGGAGTACTCTAGAAACTGAACTCGAGCCGATCAGACCTGGGAAGTGCATAGAACCCAGCTCCGGTTTCAGACAGTTCCCAGCAGAGCAACCTAGAGCCTATGCAGTATAGACTGGGACAGCACACGTGCTGTGAGTGGGGACAAACCCACTGTGGCTGAGACACTGTGAGCACTCCCCACAGATGCCAGAGATATTTGTCTGCAGCGTTCCTCCCTTCCCAGAACAGGACTGAAAAATGACCCTTAAAAAGTGTCCACCACTGCCCCCTAGTGTCAGGGTTGAAATTAGACACTGAAGAGACCAGCAAACAGAAGCTTAAAAGAGAGAGAACCACCTTGGAAATGACAGATAGGGAAGTCTAGAGGCTACTCCAAGAATAAGACCGAAAACCAGAGGGAAGAGGCTTAAGCCCGAATCCTGAGAACACCAGAGAACTCCTGACTGCAGCGAAAATTAATTGATAGGAGCTCATCAAACACCTCCATACCTACACTACAACCAAGCACCACCCAAGGGTCAATAAGTTCCAGAGCTAGACATACCACGCAAATTCTCTAGCAAGACTGGAAAATAGCCCTGAGCTTCAATATACACGCTGCCTAAAGTCACTCCAAACCCACTGACATCTCATAACTCATTACTGGACAATTCATCAAATTCCAGAGAGAAGAAATCCAGCTCCACCCACCAGAACACTGACACAAGCTTCCCTATCCAGGGAACCTTGACAAGTCACCCATCCAACCCCACACACAGCGAGGAAACTACATAATAAAGAGAACTCCACAAACTGCCAGAAGACGGGAAGGCCACTCCAAGCAAAGCATTATAAGCAAGATGAAGAGACAGAGAAATACCCAGCAAGTAAAGGTACAAGATAAATGCCCACCAACACAAACAAAAGAGGAAGATACAGGGAATCTACCTGAGAAAGAATTTCGATTTTTGATGGTGAAATTGATTCAAAATCTTGAAAGCAAATTGGAGTTACAGATAGATAACCTGGAGAAGAGGATTGAGAAGATGCAAGAAAGATTCCATAAGGATGTAGAGGAAATAAAAAGTCAATATACAATGAACAATGCAATAGATGAGATCAGAAACACTCTGGAGGGAACAAACAGTAGAATAACAGAGGCAGAAGACAGGATAAGCAAACCAGATGATAGAATTGTAGAAATAAATGAACCAGAGAGGATAAAAGAAAAACGAATTGATAGAAATGAGGACAATATTAGAGACCTCTGGGAAAATGTTAAACGTCCCAACATTCGAATCATAAGAGTCCCAGAAGAAGAAGAAGACAAAAAGAAAGGAGATAATATTTGAAAACTTTCCTAAAATAGGGAAAGAAATAATCACCCAAGTCCAAGAAAGCCAGAGTCCCCAACAGGATAATCCCAAGGTGAAATACCCCAAGACAGAAATTAATCAAATTAATAAAGATCAAACATAAAGAACAAATATTAAAAGCAGCAAGGGAAAAGCAGCAAATAACACCCAAGGGGATTCCCATAAGGATAACAGCTGATCTTTCAACAGAAACTCTTCAGGCCAGGAGGGAATGGCAAGACATACTTAAAGTGATGAAAGAAAATAACCTAACCCCTTATTGTACCCAGCAAGGATCTCATTCAAATACGAAGGAGAAATCAAACGCTTTACAGAGAAGCAAAAGCTGAGAGAATTCAGCATCACCAAAAGAGCTCTCCAACAAATGCTAAAGGATCTTCTCTAGACAGGAAGCACAGAAAGGATGTATTAACTCGTACCCAAAGCAATAAAGAAAAAGGCAACGGGATCATACATATCAATAATCACCTTAAACATAAATGGGTTGAATGCCCCAACCAAAAGACAAAGGCTGGTTGAATGGATACAAAAACAAGACCCCCATATATGTTGTGTACAAGAGACCCACCTCAGAATGAGGGACACAAACAGACTGAAAGTGAAGGGCTGGAAAAAGATATTCCACGCAAATAGAGACCAAAAGAAAGCAGGAGTAGCAATACTCATATCAGATAAAATAGAGATTAAAACAAAGAGTGTGAAAAGAGACAAAGATGGAAACTACATAATCATCAAAGGATAAATCCCAGAACAAGATATAACAATTATAAATAATTATGCACCCAACATAGGAGCACTGCAATATGTAAGACAATTACTAACAAGTATGAAAGGGGAAATTAACAACAATGCAATAATAGTGGGAGATTTTAATACCCCACTTACATCTATGGATAGATCAACTAAACAGAAAATTAACAAGGAAACACAAACTTTCAATGATACAATAGACCAGGTAGACATAATATATATCTATAGGATATTTCACCCCAAAACAATGAATTTCACCATTTTCTCAAGCGCACATGGAACCTTTTCCAGGATAGATCACATCCTGGGCCATAAATCTAGCCTTGGTAAATTCAAAAACATTGAAATCATTCCAAGCATCTTTTCTGACCACAATGCAGTAAGATTAGATCTCAATTACAGGAGAAAAACATTAAAATGCCAACATATGGAGGCAGAAAAACACACTGCTGAATAATGAACAAACCACAGAAGAAATCAAAAGAGAAATCAAAATATGCATAGAAATGAATGAAACTGAAAACACGACAACCCAAAACCTCTGGGACACTGTAAAAGCAGTGCTAAGGGGAAGGTTCAGAGCAATACAGGCACACCTCAAGAAACAAGAAAAAAGTCAACTAAAGAACCTAACTCCACACCTAAAGAAACTAGAAAAGGAAGAAATGAAGAACTTCAGGGTAAGTAGAAGGAAAGAAATCCGAAACATTAGCGCAGAAATAAATGCAAAAGAAGGAAAAGAGGCCATAGTAAAAAACAAAACCGAAAGCTGGTTCTTAGAGAGGGTAAATAAAATTGACAAACCACTAGCCAGACTCATCAAGAAAAAAAGGGACAAGAACCAAATCAATAAAATTAGAAATGAAAATGAAGATCACAACCGACAACACAGAAATACAAAGGATCATTAGAGAATACTATCAGCAGTTATATGGAAATAAAATGGACAACTTGGAAGAAATGGACAAAATCTTGTCAAAGTACAACTTTCTAAAACTGAACCAGGAAGAAATAGAAAATGTGAACAGACCCATCACAAGCACAGAAATACAAGCTGTAATCAAAAATCTTCCAGCAAACAAAAGCCGAGGTCCAGACGGCTTCATAGACGAATTCTACCAAAAGTTTAGAGAAGAGCTAACACCTATTCTACTCAAACTCTTCCAGAAAATTGCTGAGGAAGGGAAACTTCCAAACTCATTCTATGAGGCAACCAACACACTAATCCCAAAACCTGGTCAAGATCCCACAAAAAAAGAAAACTACAGGCCAATATCACTGATGAACATAGATGGAAAAATCCTTCACAAAATTCTAGCAATCAGAATCCAACAACACAATAAGAAGATCATACATCATGACCATGTGGGCTTTATCCCAGGAATGCAAGGATTCTTCAATATCCGCAAAATCAATCAATGTAATACACCACATTAACAAACTGAAAAATAAAAATCATATGATTATCTCAGTAGATGCAGAGAAAGCTTTCGACAAAATTCAACATCCATTTATGATAAAAACCCTCCAGAAGTTGGGAAAAGAAGGAACATACCTCAACATAATAAAAGCTATATATGACAAAACCACAGCAAACATTATCCTCAATGGTGAAAATTGAAAGCATTTCCACTAAAGTTAGGAACAAGACAAGGGTGTGCACTCTCACCACTACTATTCAACATAGTTTCAGAAGTTTTGGCGACAGCAGTCAGAGCAGAAAAAGACATAAGAGGAATCCACATTGGAAAAGAAGAGGTAAAAGTTTCACAGTTCGCAGATGACATGATCCTCTACACAGACAACCCTAAAGACTCTACCAGAAAACTACTAGAGCTAATCAATGAATACAGTAAAGATGCGGGATATAAAATCAACACACAGAAATCCCTTCATTCCTGTACACTAATAATTAGACAATAGAAAGAGAGATTAAGGAAACTATTCCATTCACTGTTGCAACGAAAAGAATAAAATATTTAGGAATATATCTACCTAAAGAAACAAAAGACCTGTACATAGAGAACTATAAAACCCTGGTGAAAGAAATCAGAGAGGACACTAAGAGATGGAGAAATATACCGTGTTGGAGGATTGGAAGAAAAAATATTGTGAAAATGAGTATACTACTCAAAGTAATTTATACATGCAATGCAATGCCTATCAAGCTACCAACGATGTTTTTCACAGAGCTAGAACAAATAATCTCATAATTTGTATGGAAATACCAAAAACTTCGAATAGCCCAAGCAATGTTGAAGAAAAATGGAACTGGGGGAATCAACCTGCCGGACTTCAGCCTCTATAACAAAGCCACAGTCATCAAGAAAGTATTGTTCTAGCATAAAGACAGAAATATAGACCAATGGAACAAAATAGAAAGCCCAGAGATAAATCCAGGCACTTATGGACACCTTACCTTTGACAAAGGAGGCAAGAATATAAAATGGAGAAAAGACAGTGTCTTTAACAAGTGGTGCTGGGAAAACTGGTCAGACACTTGGAAAAGAATGAAACCAGAACACTTCCTAACACCATACACAAAAATAAACTCCAAATGGATGAAAGATCTCAATGTAAGACCAGAAACTATAAAACTCCTAGAGGAGAACATAGGCAAAACACGCTCCGAAATAAATCACAGCAGGATCCTCCATGACCCACCTCCCAGAATATTGGAAATAAAAGCAAAAATATACAAATGGGACCTAAGTAAAATTAAAAGCTTCTGCACAGCAAAGGAACCTATAAGCAAGGTGAAAAGACAGCCTTCAGAATGGGAGAAAATCATAGCAAATAAAACAACTGACAAAGAATTAATCTCAAAAATATACAAGCAACACCTGCTGCTCAATTCCAGAAAAATAAACGACCCAATCAAATAATGGGCCAAAGAACTAAACAGACATTTCTCCAAAGAAGACATCAGGTGGCTAACAAACACATGAAAATGTGCTCAACATCCCTCATAATCAGAGAAATGCAAATCAAAACCACAATGAAATACCATTTCACACCAGGCAGAATGGCTGCTATCCAAAAGTCTACATGCAATAAATGCTGGAGAGGGTGTGGAGAGAAGGGAACCCTCTTACACTGTTGGTGGGAATGCAAACTAGTACAGCCACTGTGGAGAACAGTGTGGAGATTCCTCAAAACACTGGAAATAGAACTGCCATATGATCCAGCAATCGCATTCCTCGGCATACACACTGAGGAAACCAGAATTGAAAGAGACACGTGTACCCCAATGTTCATTGCAGTACTGTTTATAACAGTCAGGACATGGAAGCAATCTAGATGTCCATCTGCAGACGAATGGAAAAGAAAGCTTCGATACATGAACATAATGGAGTATTACTCAGCCATTAAAAAAATACATTTGAATCAGTTCTAATGAGGTAGATGAAACTAGAGCCTATTATACAGAGTCAAGTAAGCCAGAAAGAAAAACACCAGCACAGTATACTAATGCATATATATGTAATTTAGAAAGATGGAAATGGCAACCCTGTATGCAAGACAGCAAAAGAGACACAGATGTATAGAACAGTCTTTGGGACTCTGTGGGAGTGGGTGAGGGTGGTATGATTTGGGCGAATGGCATTGAAAAATGTACATTATCACATGTGAAACGAATCACCAGTTCAGGGTTGATGCATGTTACAGGATGCTCGGGGCTGGTGTGTGGGGATGACCCAGAGGAAGCATAAGGGGAAGAGGGAGGTTGGAGAGGGGTTCAAAAGGGGAACTCATGTACACGCGGGGCAGATTCATGTCAATGTATGCAAAACCAACCAATATATTGTAACATAATTAGCCTTCAATAAAAATAAATTAAAAAAAAAAGAATAAATTACCACACAAATTCCGAAGGCTGGACCATCCTGGGATGTTCTGCAAGACTGAAAATCCTTTTTACTTTACTTTCTCACTGACTCTCACACTCTATTCTGCCTTTTGACTTTAGTTTGTCATCACTGCTCTCCCTCTGGCTCTATAAAAGACCTGGCCTCCAGACCCTGACAAGATGGTTTCTTCGAGACATTCGTCTACCATCGTCTCAGCCAAATGTCCAAAGTAATTTCAATTCCTTGCCGCCCCACCACCTTTCTGGGATTCACTGGTCTGTCAGTAGCACAACTAGAGAGTCCATGTGCCATGACTAAAGACCCCAGCTATGATGAAACAAAGATTTTGTGTGCAGCAACTAAAACCTGGTGCAGACAAATAAATTAATGCAGAAATAAATAAATCTAATACTATATTTTTGTAATAAAAGTCATATACACAATTACTTTCTTAAAAATAGTGGGCTTGTGTTTTGTTGGCTCAACCTTAGACTCTAACTGCATTGCAACCTTGACCATGTATCCTGGAGGCAAGCTGGAATTTTGAGTGGCCAAGATCAATAGGCCTCCTAGCACTGTTTAGTTAGGAGTTGCGCAATCTAAAATGTAAAAACAGTGGTTACAGAAAGAAAAAGAAAAGAAAAACAGAAAAGTAAAGCAAAATTAATAACCTGTTGTTAGAGGCTTCTCAGTTTCAAAAATACGAATGAATTTGAGGAGAAAACAGAAAGCTGTACCAAGCAGTACTTAGCTTTATTTGGAGGGAGTTACAGCAGTACTGTTTTTGTAAGATGGTTCTGGTTTTATTTATTATTCTATTGCCTACATTTTCACCAATATTAAGGAGAGCTGGGCTGAAAGGGCATACAAGACCTTTCAGTACAAAGCAATAGGTTTTTTTTTTTTTTTTTATCAGTTTCCTTAAGAATGAAATCTTATTTCTTTCCAATTCTATTTTTTATTTGGTGGAGAATGTTTTACAATGTTCTCTGGGCTCCTGCCAATGCAAATCAGCCATAATTATTCATTAATCACCTCCTTTATGTGCCCCCTCCACTCACCGCATTTCACCCCTCCAGGACATCACAAGCGCCTCTCTGGGCTCCCTGTGTTTCACCAACTTCTCATCAGCTGCATATCGTTTGCGGGGAAGAAACAGAGAGGCAGATATAGAGAACAGAGTGTGAGCACAGGGAGGGAAGAAGAGTACGGAGACCAGTGGAAACCAACACGATTACTGCAACTGTCGCAAGAATCTCTGAGAAGAACTAGTGTCTAATTTCCCCTTGATTGGCAGTTAGAAAGACTTCCTAAGATGGGATGGGCCTAGGATAAACTCCCAGGGGACACACGTTGGTAAGAGTCCAAAAGGAAACTTTGGGAATGCTGGCGGTACAAAAGTAGAGATGGAAGGGTGATGATAAGGGGTGTTAGCTGGGATCAATTGACCACTCAAATTTATCTGAGTCAGGGACTTCTCTTGTGGTCCAGTGGTTAGGATTCTGTCCTTCCCCTGCACAGAGTATAGGGTTCATACGGGTTTCATCCCTGCAGGAGAACTAAGAACCTGAATGCTAAATGGGTCAGCCTAGATAAAGAAACAAACCAAAAAAAAAAAAAAAAAAAACAAAGAAAATTAATATCTGGGTCAAAGACCAAGGAGAGGAAACGGTTTCAGGATATTCAAAGATATGAAACCTTCAATCACGCACTTTCCAGCTGAAAATATGACACGATAATATACAGAGGAATGCAGGAACAATGGAGATAACATGATAAAGTAAAAGGAAAAAATATAGATACTATTGTCGGTCCAGGTGAACATGAAGGGAAGTGATCCTCTGAGGATGTGAGCTGAGGCTGCCCTTGAGATGACAAACTCCCCTCAAAGGTCTGAATTCAATCCAAATGAAGGAATCTGAGCTCCAATCAGTCCCAGGAGCAGACAGCACTGGGTCAATTCTCACTTAGTTGACTCAGGAAATGTGAATCTCATTTCTCCTTTCCTATACTCAGAAAAAAATGAATCTTTTAAAGTATTTATTTGACAAATAACAGTGAATGAAGATGAAAATAAGTAAATTTTGATTAAAAAAAAAGACCAAAAAATAAAAAAAGACTCGCTGTTTCAGTGACCTACTGTTAGGAATTTTGATTTTTCCATTAAAAATTCTAACAATGGCAGGAACCTCTGTCCAGCGTTTTTTGCTCACTGTGAGAAACAACTGAGTTAGTGAATAAATATTGTATTACAGATTAAATTGGTAAAACGGTGTCTGGACAGAAATCACTGAAAATAAACTACTGATAGGCCTTCTTCAGATGACTTTCAGCAGTGTATTACCAGATCGCCCTCTTAGTACTTAGGAGGAAAAAGCCCACATTGGGGCAAGAGAAGGTGACGAATACTCTGTGCTGACCTGCTCCCCACCTCAGAATAATAGGATTCTTTCCAAGGTTCTCTTAGGAAATAGTGTTCCCTTGGCTAAACCACACTGTCAATCTTTACTTTTACAAAATAAATCTTACACTCTCTCTTCCATATTAACAGAACCATGCAGAAGTGAGGGATATGTACCTTGGACAGCTCATCTCATTTTGGATCTCTTGATAAGCAGGAAAATAAATAATTGTCCTCTTGCAATATTGGAGGTACTGCAGTTTCTCACTTTAAAGGTCAAATGCCCACATCTACATATGCTTCTTTTAAAACAAATATCATTATTAAAATGACAGAATGCCAGAAATTTTATCTCTGCCAACCAGGATACTGAAGGTGCCGTCTGTTTTAACTGTGGTCATATGACGAACAACCATTGGTTCAGGATGTGTCACGCCAACAGATACAGGCTATAAAAGCGGCAGCACTTTTGCATCCTTTCCAACCACTGGGACACCCTCGGCTTCTAGAGCAGAAGGGCCACGAGAGTCAACAAGATGAAGGCTCTGCTGTTCAGTCTTGTCCTCGGTCTGCTTGTTGCCAGTCAAGGTGAAGCTCAGACAGACGCCTCACAGGTACCAGGGCATTTGAACGGTGGACAAGCTTGGGAGGAGTTCTTAGCGTGTATCCGTGTGAGTGTCCTTTTCGAGGTTTGGTCATGCGGACTGCTAAGTCTCGCCATCTCCCTGCAACTGAAAATTGCTCCATTCACTGGCTCTATGCCTGCTGTTTGTGAGGTCTGTATCATCTCTACCATCCATTCATCGGCTCTCGTATATGTTCACTACTCGTGTAAAACCGAAGGATAGTCTCACAGGTGTTGGATTGGGTCTCCTGCATTTGACAACATAGCTCAAGCTATCTCAGTAATACCTCAATTATTTCCTTTATCTGACATGAGTTTTCACGTGATTTTATACGTAGGGCTGTGTTGATAAAGATAGGTAACTTCTGCTAAGTGAAAGGGCAGGGAACCACCTGAGGGATGGTATCGGGCAGAATTTACAGAGATGGACTAAGTATTCTGAACGGATCTTTGCTTTTAGTTTACAGGAAGATGGTTAAGCCAATTCGTGGCAGCCAGTAACAAAGAGAAGATCACCGAGGGGGGGCCATTCCATGCTTTCAAGCGTTATATTGAGTTTGATGAAGAAAATGGCACAATACACTTTCAATTTTATGTCAAGTAAGTAAAACTCACCCAAAAGGAAAACACCTGTAAACTCTGGCCTGAGGGAGGGTGTCTCTTCCCCGTCTGCAGGAAGTTCTCGGGGTGATGTTGAGAGGAAGACACACTGAGCTGTGGGGCTGAGCTGGGGAGAGGGCAGTTTCTCTGTGAGCACCAGGGAATGTCCCGAAAAGTCTGCAGAGAGGGGAAACCAGAAGCTCCACTGTCATCAACTCATTAGAGAAAATAGGGACACAGCCGAGGAAAGAGGCTCATGTCCTGGAACCCACAGTTCCCACCAGGCGCTTGACCCCTTCCTGCAGAATTTGTAAGAGACGGTTCCCATTGAGCCCAGAAGTGAGAACAGTGGGGAGAGCACACAGTGAGCTCTGCCCTCGGGGCTTCCTCACGGGAGGTTTCAACATCACTGAGTTTCCCAAAGTCGTCAGAGCCCCTAGTGACTTTCCCAAGTCCCTTCCCAGGCGCATCCATTGCACGTGACAGCAGTTCGATCACTGGTTTGGGAAGATCCCCTGGAGGAGGAAATGGTGACCCATTTCAGTATTCTTGCCTGGAGAATCCCATGAACAGAGATACCTGCTGTTCTATATAGTCCAAGGGGTCGCAAAAAGTCAGACAGCACTGAGCAACCAAGCACACACACACAGAGATCCAAGTACCATTCATGGAATGTCCACTATACGGCAGATGGTATCCTAGGAACATGCAAAGTATGGCAGAAATCAACACGTTTCTTCAGCAATTATCTCCTACCCAACTCCACCCGAAAAAAGCAAACCAGAACATGGAACCTTAGGTATACATTGTGAGGAATAAAAATATTAAGAACAGAAACAACTAAATATGTTATGCTTGGAGATATTGATTTATAAATATATATCACGGATTATGTATTGTATATAACCATATGTTACATAGCATCAGTTCATTCGCTCAGTTGTGTCTGACTCTTTGTGACCCCATGAACTGCAGCAAGCCAGGCATCCGTGTCCATCAACAACTCCCATAGTTCACTGAAACTCATGTCCATTGAGATGGTATTGCCATCCAACCATCTCATCCGCTGCCGTCCCATTCTCCTATTGCCCTCCATCTTTCCCAGCATCAGGGTCTTTTCCGAGGAGTCAGTTCTTTGCATCAGGTGGCCAGAGTATTGGACTTTCAGCTTAGCATCAGCCTTTCCAATGAATATTCAGGACTGATTTCTTTAGGATGGTCTGGTTGTATCTCCTTGCACTTCAAGGGACTCTCAAGAATCTTCTCCAATACCACAGTTCAAAAGCATCTATTTTTCGGTGCTCAGCTTTTTTTTTACATTCCCGCCTCACATCCATACATGACAACTGGAAAATCCATAGCCTTGTCTAGATAGACCTTTGTTGGCAAAGTAATGTCTCTGCTTTTTAATATACCATCTCGATTGGAAGGGATAACTTCCCTTCCAAGGAGTAAGCGTCTTTTAATTTCCTGTCTGCAATCAGCATCTGCAGTGATTTTGGAGCCCCCAAAGATAAAGTCTGACAGTGTTTGCACTGCTTCCCCATCGATTTCCCATGAAGTGGTGGGACCAGATGCCATGATCTTAGTTTTCTGAATGTGGAGTTTCAAGCCAAACTTTTCATTCTCTTCTTTCATTTTCATCACGAGGCGCTTTAGTTCCTCTTCACTTTCTGCTATATGGGTAGTGTCATCTGCATATCTGAGGTTATTAATATTTTTCCTGGCAATGTTGATTCCAGCTTGCACTTCTGCCAGCCCAGTGTTTCTTATGATGTACTCTGCATATAAGTTAAATAAGCAGGGTGATATATACAGCCTTGACGAACTCCTTTTCCTATTTGGAACCACTCTGTTGTTCCATGTCCAGCTCAAACTGTTGCTTCCTGACCTGCATATACGTTTCTCAAGAGGCAGGTCAGGTGGTCTGGTATTCCCATCTTTTAAAGAATTTTCCACAATTTATTGTGATTCACACAGTCAAAGGCTATGGCATAGTCAGTAAACCCGAAATAGATGTTTTGGAACACTTTTGCTCTTTTGATGATCCAACAGATGTTGTCAATTTGATCTCTTGTCCCTCTGCCTTTCCTAAAAACCTTCTGGAACATCTGGAAGTTCACGGTTCATGACTTGTTGAAGTCTGTCTTGGAGAATTTTGAGCATTACTTTGCTAATGTGTGAGATGATTTCAATTGTTTGGCAGTTTGAACATTCCTTGCTATTCCCTTCCTTTGGCATTGGGATGAAAGCTGGCATTTTCCTGTCCTGTGGCCACTGCTGAGTTGTCCAAATGTATTGCCATATTGAGTGCAGCACTTTCATAGCATCATCATTTAGTATTTGAGATAGCTCAACTGGAATTGCATCACCTCCACTAGCTTTGTTCATAGTGATGCTTCCGTGGGCCATCTTCACTTCACATTCCTGGATGTCTGGCTCCTGGTCAGTAATCACACAATTGAGATTATCTGAGCCGTAAAAGTCTTTTTTGTATAGTTTTCTTTGTATTCTTGCCACCTCCTCTTAATATCTTCTGCTTCTCTTCGATCCATTTCTGTCTTTATTATGCCCATCTTTGCATGGAAAGTTCTCTTCAGTTCAGTTCAGTTCAGTGCCTCAGTCGTGTCCGAATCTTTGCGACCCCATGAATCACAGCCCGCCAGGCCTCCCTGTCCATCACCAACACCCGGAGTTCATGCAAACTCATGTCCATCGAGTCAGTAATGCCATCCAGCCATCTCACTCTCCGTCGTCCGCGTGTCCTCCCACCTCCAATCCCTCCCAGCATCATACTACTTTCCAGTAAGTCAATTCGTCGCATGAAATGGCCAAAGTATTGGAGTTTCAACTTTAACATCAGTCCTTCCAATGAACACCCAGGATTGATCTCCTTTTGAATGGACTGGTTGGATCTCCTTGCAGTCCAAGGGACTCTCAAGAGTCTTCTCTAGCACCACAGTTCAAAAGCATCAATTCTTCGGCGATCAGCGTTCTTCACAGTCCAACTCACACATCCATACACGAGCACGGGAAAAACCATAGCCTTGACTAGAAGGACCTTGATTGGCAAAGCAATGTCTCTGCTTTTTACTATGCTATCAAGTTTGCTCATAACTTTCCTTCCAAGGAGTAAGAGTCTTTTAATTTCCTGGCTGCAATCAGCCTCTGCAGTGATTTTGCAGCCCCCAAAAATAAAGTTTGACACACTTTCCCCTATTTCCCCATCTATTTCCCATGAAGTGATGGGACCAGATGCCATGATCTTCATTTTCTTAACGTTGAGCTTCAAGCCAACCTATTCACTCTAGTCTTTCACTTTCATCAAGAGGCCTTTGACTTCCTCTTCACTTTCTGCCATAAGGGTGGTGTCATCTGCATATCTGAGGTTATTGATATTTCTCCCGGCAATCTTGATTCCAGCTTGTGCTTCTTCCAGCCCAGTGTTCCTCATGATGTACCCTGCATATAAGTTAAATAAGCAAGGTGACACTATACAACCTTGACGGACTCCTTCTCCTATTTGGAACCAGTCTGTTGTTCCATGTCCAGTTCTAACTGTTGCTTCCTGACCTGCATACTATCTCTAATTTTCTTGAAAAGATCGCTAGTCTTCTGCATTATATTATTTTCCTCTATTTCTTTGCCTTGACCACTGAGGAAGGTTTTCTTATCTCTCCCTGCTATTCTTTGGAACTCTGCATGCAAACGGGTGTATCTGTCTTTTTCTCCTTAGCTTTTTGCTCTCTTCTTTTCACAGCTATTTGTAAGGCCCCTCAGATAGCCATTTGCTTTTATTCATTTCTTTACCTTGGGCATGATCTTGCTCCCTGTCTCCCATCCAATGTCACGAACCTCCGTCCATACTTCATCAGGCACTCTGGGTATCAGATCTAATCCCTTAAATCTATTTCTCACTTCCACTGTTTAATCATAAGGGATTTGATTTAGGTCATATCTGAATGGTCTAGTGGTTTTCCCTACTTTCTTCAATTTAAGTCAGAATTTGGCAATATGGAGTTCATGATCTGAGCCACAGTCAGGTCCCACTCTTCTTTTGGCGGACTGTATACAGCTTCTCCATCTTTGGCTGCAAAGAACATAATCTATCTGACCTCAGTGTTGGTCATCTGGAGATGCCCATGTGTAGAGTCTTCTCTTGTGCTGTTGAAGAGGATGTTTGCTATAACCAGTTCGTTCCCTTCGCAAAGCTCTTTTAGCCTTGACCGTGATTCATTCTGTACTCCAAGGTCAAATTTGCTTGTTACTCCAGGAGTTTCTTGACTTCCAACTTTTGCATTCCAGTCCCCTATAATGAAGAGGATTTCTTTTTAGGATGTTCGTTCTAAAACGTCTTGTAGGTCCTCATGAAACCATTCTATTTCAGCTTCTTCAATGTTACTGGTTGGGGCATAGACTTGGATTACCGTGCTATTCATTGGTTTGCCTTGGAAATGAACAGAGGTCATTCTGTCGTTTTTGAGACTTCATCCAAGGTCTGCATTCCAGACTCTTTTGTTGACCATGATGGCTACTCCATTTCTTCTAAGGCATTCCTGCCCACAGTAGTAGGTATACTGTTCATCTGAGTTAATAATTCACCCATTCCAGTCCATTTTAGTTCACTGATTCCTAGAGTGTCAATGTTCACTCTTGCCATCTCTTGTTTTACCCCTTCAAATCGTCTTAATTCTTGCACCTAACATTCCAGGTTCCTATGCAATTTTGCTCTTTACAGCATCGGACCTTGCTTCTATCACCAATAACATCCCAAATGGTCGTTGTTTTTGCCATCCGTTCATTCTTTCTGGACTTTTTGTCTACTGATCTCCAGTACCATATTGGGCACGTACCGACCTGGTGAGTTCACCTTTCAGTGTCTAATATTTGCCTTTTCATACTGTCCTTTTCTTTACTCATCACTACATGTCTACGCCTAGAGCCATAGGTAAGAATAGATCTGCATATTCTAAACATCTTGGCTCTTCACGTGAGCAAATTATGCAGTCTGAATCATGTTTCCCAGCGTCCTCTCTCAGCACCAAGTTTAAAACTGTTATCAGTATCTGCATATGAAAGGAATCACGTTTTCCAAGCCAAATGAAAGGAGTTTGTCTGCTCAGATAAAATGTTGTGTACTTGCAGTTATGTTGGATAATTGTTGTGTTCCCACTTTGTGGTTGTTTTTCAGTGAGCTCAATACATTTCAATTCCCTAATGACTAAGAGGGCTTCCCTAATTGTTGAGTTGGTAACAAAAGTCTGCCTGCAATGCAGGAGACCCTGGTTCAATTCCTGGGTCAGGAAGATCCCCTGGAGAAGGGATAGACTACCACTCCCGTATTCTGGCCTGGAGAAGTCCATGGACTCTATAGTCCATGGGGTCACAAAGAGGTAGCATGAATGAGTGACTTGCACTTTCACTTTCAATGGCTGAGAACACTCACCACACTTCACTGTGGGCATTCTTTTCCAAGGTGTCTCTTCAAAATTTAATGCAGTTCCTATGGGGTAAAATGCCTTTCAGTATTTGTTTCATGAAAATTCTTTAAATGGGCCAAATACACCTTTATCACATACATGTACAGAGGACAAATGTGAAGCCACGTACTCCTGTTATAGAGCTGACAATATATACTTATCATATACTATATCCATAAATTTCTTCATGATATCGTACAAACACATCTTGCGTATTTAAGAGTTTGCTTGTGTAAGTGTCAGTGTGAGTGTGAAATGTGTCTTTATACAGACATGTGTCTTTCAAGTTTATTCCTCGTATGGTATTGTGATGGAGGAAGAGTGTGTGTTTAGAGAAAATTAAACTATTTTTTTAAATTTGTGATTTTTTTCTCTCATATTGTCTAATGAGGGCTTCCCCGGGGGCTCTTACATTGTGTAATAAAGCCTGGTGGATTTCATGTTGTCTGATAAGGCCTGGTGGCTCTCATATTGTTTAATAAGGGCTTTCCTGATGTCTCAGAGGGTAAAGAATCTGCCTGCAATGCAGGAGACCCGGATTCGATCTCTGGGTCAGGAAATTCCCATGCAGAAGGAAATGGCAACCCACTCCAGTCTTCTTGCCTGGAGTTTCCCACAGACAGAGGAGGAGACTGGTGGGCTACAGTCCATGGGGTCGCAGAGAGTCAGACACAACTGAGTGATAAACTCTTTCCTTTCATTGTCTAATGAATCACTGCCAGGGTTGTGACCATGCTCAAGGTTTGTCTTGATGGCTGTGCCTCTCAATTTTCAGAAACCATATAAAGGAGAAGTTCATTCTTTTTCTTTCTTCCTAAAATTCTAGATTTCACCATGGTTATTGTCTTACACACGACCTGCTTTGTATCTGCGGTTATCTTCGGAACTACTAGTCAGATTTAGTGTGTCAACAAATCATCCTTGCCGCTTGATAATTGCTGGATCTGAGACAGCATATGTTGTCTCTTTTGAAGGCCAATTTGTTCACCAGCACTGAGGTGATACCTGACACATATTCTTGGGTGTCATACAGAAAGAATCCTAAATATACATCAAGTTTTTATTATGTTAATCAACCAACATGAATATATTTTGTTTTTAAGGAAGAATGGAGAATGCATCAAAAAATATGTCTCAGGCACAAAGGAAGAAAACTATTATGCTACTGACTGTAAGTATGAATGTTTCACTGGAAAGACGACGTTCAGGTAGAAATCTTGGTCTCAGCTTTCTTCACTAACCCCATACACCTGAATTCTACTCCCACTGAAAATCAGAGGTCAGGGACTGGAAAGCCTTCCCTCAACGGAGTGTTACTCAGCGAGACCAGATCCAGACATCTTAGACCGTGAAGTTAAGTGGGTCTTAGGAAGCATTATGGAGAAGGCAATGGCAAGTCACTCCAGTACTCTTGCCTGGCGAATCCCATGGATGGAGGAGCCTGGTAGGCTGCAGTCCGTGGGGTCGCTAGGGTCGGACACGACTGAGAGACTTCACTTTCACTTTCACACATTGGAGAAGGAAATGGCAACCCACTCCAGTGTTCTTGCCTGGAGAATCCCGGGGTCGGAGGAGCCTGGTGAGTTTCCATCTATGGGGTCACACAGAGTCGGACACGACTGAAATGACTTAGCAGCAGCATCAGGAAGCATTATAAAATACGCTAGTGGAGGTGACAGAATTCAAACTGTGCTCTTTAAAATCCTAAAAAGTGATGCTGATAAGGGTTGTAAGGAATGTGTCAGCAACTTTGGAAACCTTGGCAGTGGCCACAGAACTGGAAAAGGTCAGTTTCCATTTCAATCTCCAAGAAAGACCATGACAAAAAATGTTCAAACTACCGAACAGCTATGCTCACTTCACATGCGAGCAAGGTTCAGTTCAGTGCAGTTCAGTCGCTCAGTCGTGTCCGACACTTTGCGACCCCATGAATCACAGCATGCCAGGCCTCCCTGTCCATCGCCAACTCCCGGAGTTCACTCAAACTCATGTCCATCGAGTCAGTGATGCCATCCAGCCATCTCATTCTCTGTCGTCCCCTTCTCCTCCTGCCCCCAATCCTTCCCAGCATCAGAGTCTTTTCCAGTGAGTGCTCAAGATCCTTAAAGTCAAGATTCAGCGGTACATGATCAGACAACTACCAGAAATATAGGCTTTTTTTGGAAAAGGCAGATGAACCCGATCAAATTGTCAGCATTCACAGGATCATGAAGAAAGCAAGGCAATTCCAGAAAAAAAACAGTTTTTTTTTTTTTCTGCTTCATTGACTGTGGTAAAACTTTTGACTTTGTGGAACACAACAAACTGTGGAAAATTCTTCAAGATATGGTAATCCTGGATTGCCTTACCAGGCTTCAGAGAAACCTGTATGTGGATCAGTCAGCAATAGTGAGAACTGGACACGCAACAACAGATTGGTTCAAAATTGGGAAAAGTGTACAAGATAGTATATACGGTCATGCGGCTTCTATAACTTATATACAAAGTACATCATGCTGAGTGTCAGGCTGGGTGAAAGACAAGGTGGAATCAAGATTGCTGGAAGAAACAGCAACAGCATCAGATATGCAGATGATACAACTTTATGGCTGAGAGTGAAGAGGAACTAAAGAGTCTCATGATAACGGAGCAAGAGGAGACTGAAAAAGCTGGTCTCAAACTCAACATTCAACACCAGGAAGATCATGGCCTCTGGTCCCCTCACTTTATGGCAAATAAAAAGTGCAAGAGTGGACGCAGTGACAGGTTTTCTCTTCTTGGACTCGAAAATCTCTGTGGATTGTGACTTCAGCCACGTAATTAAAGATAACTGATATTTGGAAAGAAGGCTATGACAACCCAAGAGAGCTTAGTAAAATGCAGATACATCACTTTGCCAACAACGGTCCATTTAGTCAAAAGTATGTTTATTTTTTTCCCGCATTTATGTATGGATTTGAGCGTTGGACTGTAAAGAAGGCTGCACACCAAAGAACTGACGCTTTTAAACGGTGGTGCTGGGGAAGACTCTTGAGAGTGACTTGGACTGCAAGGAGATCAAACCAGTCCATTCTAAAGGAAACCAGTCCTGAATATTCATTGGAAGGACCGATGCTGAAGCTGAAGTCCCAGTACGTTGGCCACCTGATGGAAAGAACTGACTCATTGGAAAAGACCCTTATGCTGGGAAAATTTAAAGGCGGGAGAACAAGGGGATGACAGAGGATTATATGGTTGGATGGCAGTATCGACTAAAGTACACGAATTTGAGCAAATTCTGGAAGGTCATGGAGGACAGGGAACTTGGTGCAGTACAGTTCATGGGGTCATGGAGAGTCAGACATGACATAGTGATTTAATATCAATAAGAACAACGTGGCTAACCATGAGTGTATAATTTTTATTTTGTAGGAGTCTCACAGAAAATTTACACTGGTTTATGAACTAAGATCACGGGATCTATAATGAGATGGCACATTAGTGCCATTCACTTTTATTTAATTATTTTTAATTTTAATTGGAGGCTAATTACTTTACATTATTGTATTGGTTTTGCCATACATTGACATGAATCTGCTCCGGGTGTACATGTGTTCCCCATCTTGAACCCCCTCCCGCCTCCCTCCCCATCCCATTCCTCTGGTTCATCCCAGTTCACCAGCCCCGAGCATCACTTTTTAAAAACAATCTTATAATATCTGAGTCCATTCAAAGTTAGATGGAGGAACTTGAACTCAAGGAAATCATCGAGAGTTCAACCATAAAGGCAGCTTCTATACAAAGCAATGGGCATGCTGGCTAAGCTTTGTATCTCTGAGCTCTTTATAATGGCCCTAAATAGCATTATTATTTTCACACAGCCTAAAGGAAACATGTTTGATTAAAATTTAAACACATCAATATGTGATCACAACCGTTTCCTAAACGAAGAAGTCACACAGTACATATGGCATAGCCACAAATTAGTAAAATTCATGCCTGAAATATTTCCCCATACTTTGATGGATAGCTTCTGATATTTGAAGTTTTCAAAATTGTGTTTTCATTTTTCTTATTCCCACTATATGGTTTCTTTTCGCTGAATCATGAATGCTTCCACTGTCTTTACCCTTCTCCATTTTTGCAATCCATTTTAGCATGAATTTTACACAGTGACTAAAGAAGGAAGACAACAGAAATGCAAGACTCTAGGGTACCAGCCATTGCCGCGTTCAGGTTTGTTTGGAAACAGTGAAGTGTAGCTACCTCAGGCCCAGTTACCAGCAGTGGCCTTGATGGTGACCTGAAGCCCAGAAGACAGGTTTGCTCTCACTTTTGTATCACCTTCATTAACATCACAGTCAATTCATTGATGTTGCTATGTCCACCTTGGTAAATCCATGGTGAACCACAAGTGGTCACTGATAATCTGAAGACATTCGTTGTCTGAATTAAGCTGTCCCAACGTGAGAAAGGCTTGTCGACTTGGCATGGCCTTGGGAAAATTGCATATTCTTGTCAGGGCTATGAGAGTCTGAAGCTGCTTTGGATGCCTTTTTTTTTTTTTTATTTTTTTAAGCACACTGATAATTTTCAGTGGCTCAGACACTGAGCAGTGGTGTTTGCAGGCTTCAGGAATACAGATGTTCATTTTCACATTCCATGTTGCTGAATGATTGCAGGAAGGTGAGATGGAGGCCAGGAGAGAGAGAATGGACATAGAGGGTGTGGCGGTGACACACAGTAGGTCAGAGCTGTTTCTTGTCCAGACACGCGGGCAGGGCAGAGGGGAGTTGCAGTGCTCCAGGTGGGGAAGGAGCTCACCACTAGGAGGTCACTGCCTACCTGTCCCAGCAGGTAAGCTGTCTTCACACCAACAGACACGGCAGGGGGCTGTATCATACTCCAGTGTGAAGGGTCGGGAAACACAATACTTCAGTCAGTTCAGTTCAGTTCAGTCGCTCAGTCGTGTCCGACTCTCCGCGACCCCATGAATCACAGCACGCCAGGCCTCCCTGTCCATCACCAACTCCCGGAGTACACTCAAACTCATGTCCACAGAGTCGGTGATGCCATCCAGCCATCTCATTCTCCGTCGTCCCCTTCTCCTCCCGCCCCCAACCTTTCCCAGCATCAGAGTCTTTTCCAGTGAGTCAACTCGTCTCATGAGGTGGCCAAAGTATTGCAGTTTCAGCTTTAGCATCAGTCCCTCCAATGAACATCCAGGATTGATCTCTTTTAGAATGGACTGGTTGGATCTCCTTGCAGTATAAGGGACTCTCAAGAGTCTTCTCCAACACCACAGTTCAAAAGCATCGATTCTTCGGCGATCAGCTTTCTTCACAGTCCAACTCTCACATCCATACATGACCACGGGAAAAACCATTGCCTTGACTAGACGGACCTTGGTCGGCAAAGTAATGTCTCTGCTTTTTAATATACTATCAAGGTTGGTCATAACTTTCCTTCCAAGGAGCAAGCGTCTTTTAATTTCATGGCTGCAATCAGCATCTGCAGTGATTTTGGAGCCCAAAAAAACAAAGTCTGACACTGTTTCCACTGTTTTTCCATCTATTTCCCATGAAGTGATGGGACCAGATGCCATGATCTTCGTTTTCTGAATGTTGAGCTTCAAGCCAACCTTTTCACTCTCCTCTTTCACTTTCATCAAGAGGCTTTTGAGTTCCTCTTCACTTTCTGCCATAAGGGTAGTGTCATCTGCATATCTGAGGTTATTGATATTTCTCCCAGCAATCTTGATTCCAGCTTGTGCTTCTTCCAGCCCAGCGTTCCTCATGATGTACTCTGCATATAAGTTAAATAAGCAAGGTGACAATATACAACCTTGACGCACTCCTTTTCCTATTTGGAACCAGTCTGTTGTTCCATGACCGGTTCTAACTGTTGCTTCCTGACCTGCATACAGGTTTCTCAAGAGGCAGGTCAGGTGGTCTGGGATTCCCATCTCTTTCAGAATGTTCCACAGTTTATTGTGATCCACACAGTCAAAGGCTTTGGCATAGTCAATGAAGCAGAAATAGATGTTTTTCTGAAACTCTCTTGCTTTCTCCATGATCCAGCGGATGTTGGCAATTTGATCTCTGGTGCCTCTGCCTTTTCTAAAACCTGCTTGAACATCTGGGAGTTCACGGTTTACATACTGCTGAAGCCTGGCTTGGAGAATTTTGAGCATGACTTTACTAGCGTGTGAGATGAGTGCAATTGTGCGGTAGTTTGAGCATTCTTTGGCATTGCCTTTCTTTGGGATTGGAATGAAGACTGACCTCTTCCAGTCCTGTGGCCACTGCTGAGTTTTCCAAATCTGCTGGCATATTGAGTGCAGCACTTTCACAGCATCATCTTTCAAGACTTGAAATAGCTCAACTGGAATTCCATCACAATACTTAAAGTGCTCAAAAGGTTGCCTGGCCTGATGTCACCACTCAGGAACAGAAGTTGATGAACCCAAGGTAGGCTGACATTGGCCAATAGAAACCAATTACATGGCTGGGGTCACAGCAATACAAATAATTTTTGAACCTCGATTGGATAATATGTGTATGCTGCTTAAAACACTCTTGGGACTTCCCTGGTGGTCCCGTGAATAAGAATCTGCCAGCCAGGGCAGGAAACATAGGTTCAATCCCTAGTCCAAGAAGATCCCACATGCCATGTCGGAACTAAGCTCATGTACCACAACTACTGATCCTGCACTCTAGAACTCCGAGCTGTAACTACTGAAGCTCATGCACCCCAGTGCCTATGCTCAGCAACAAGAGAAGCCACTGCAGTGAGAAGTTCGCACAACACAATTAGACTGTACTCCACCATCCCCACTAGTGGACAAAGCCCACGGGCAGCAGGGAAGACTCAGCAAATCAAAAATAATTAATTATAAATGCAGAAAAGAATCTGTTAGGTTTATCAGCACACACGTTCTATAAAGCATCTTAGGCTTCTCAGAACACACATTCTATAAAGCATCTTAGTAAGACAGCAAGGAGTGACTGATTAATTGTAGGAAAAGGTGGGGATGAGGAAAGTCGTACCTCCTTCTGTTGCCATGGTTAACAGTAGCATTCTGTGCAGGATGAAGTGAGTGGGTCCATACAGGATGGACCATTCTTCATGCCCGCCGTGTGTCACAATAATCTAACTGACAACAAGTTAAGGTGGGGCTGTTTGTATCTTTTCTCTCTCTCACAGACGCGGGTCACAATGAACTTCAACCCATTAGTGGGGACGAGAACACGCTCTTAGCATATAATGTCAACGTGGATGGACATGGCAAGGAGACAAAACTGGTGGAATTATTTGGTAGGTATGATATTAAATCCCCATAACCATTGTCATGTAACACGCACACTGTAAGGACTTTCATTAAGAATATCAGGAAGTGCTGACAGCATTCCATATTCAGGGTGGAAGGCCTGCATGTTAATGCTCACCAAATTAAGGATCCTGGAAGGTAATCTACCAAGAAACAGGAGGCCATAGGGTGCAGAATATCACATCATCAGGCATTTCACAATGATTCCTATGTGTTCAAATATTAGAAAATGAAGTTTTGCTGGAATATTTTATTTTACATAGGTCAACATATTTCAAGTCTTGTCTATAATGAGGATGACAAATAATCAGAATATACAGTATACCTTAGGAATAATTCCAGCTACTGAATAAATACTTGGTGTTTAACAAATATCAATAGGCTTTTTACCAAATTTATTCTTTGTACCTTGAGAAATGCAAATACAGAAGGCATACTATAAAATTTTTTCAGTATAGGACTTTTGACTTTGAAGAGAGAACTTAACCTAGGCCCGATGTTGTTTCAAGGACAGACACCTTCTCCAAATCTCAGTTACAGGCTCACGTTAATATAAACAGAAGTTCAAAGTTTTAGTGACTGAAAAGTTTTTCATTTTAATGACCCAAATCCCTAAAGTCATGCTGATGAAGTTTTAATATAAAAAATTAGGTAAAATTTTATTTATTTATTTTAAATAAATAAATTTTAAAATTTTATTTATTTTTTAATTGAAGGATAACTGCTTTATAGATTCTATTGTTTTCTGCCATATACCAACACAAATCAGCCATAGGTATACATATGCTTGTGTGAAAGTTGCTCAGTCATATCTGACTCTTTGTGACCCCATGGACTATACAGTCCATTGAATTCATCAGGCCAGAATACTGGAATGGGTAGCCTTTCCCTTCTCCAGGGTAACTTCCCAACCCACAGATCAAGCTCAGGGCACCCACATTGCAGCAGAGTTCTTTCCTAGCAGAGTCACAAGGGAAGTCAATAGGTATATATATGACCCTTCCCTTTTGAAACTGCCTCCCATCTCCCTCCCACCCCTCTAGGTTGATATAGAGCCCCTGTTTGAGTTCCCTGAGACATACAGCAAATTCCCACTGGCTACCTATTTTAACTATGGTCATGTCATTTTGCATGATACTCTCTCCATATATCGCACCGTCTCCTCCCCTCTCCCCATGCACATACGTCTCTTCTCTATGACTGATTCTCCACTGATGCCCTGAAAATAAGTCCATTTTCAGTACCATCATTCTAGATTCCATAAGTATGTGTTAGTATGCAATATCAGTTTTCTGATGCACTGTAAGCCTTGGAACACTTATAAGAAAATCTTTGACCTGTTCCATGTTTCAAATGCATTGTTCTTATGAAAACTGATATCACCCACTCAAGTAACCATGCAGAAGAACTGAGAGGTGTGTGTGCCATGGGGACAACAGTTGTCTATTTCAGAAAATGTTATTGGGTACAATGGCAGGTTCATGAAAGAGTAAATCACGCCCTGTTATTATGTGTGATCCGGTGAATGTGTCCATGGAAGGGGAGAAAGGTGGTTCCTACTAAGCTTGGTGTACAAACAGATATGAGAGGCAGGTATATACGCGAGGAAGGTGAGACAAGCAAGTAGGCTCCATATTAGGATGGACTCAGCCCCAAATTCACGAAGATCCTGGCAAGTTTTTGGGGTCCAGGTCCTGATGCTGAGGAGTAGGGTGTCCTACTCACCAAGTTGGACTGGGGTCAATTCTTAAGACAGAAAGCACATATTTGTCTCGTGGGAACCACTGAAAGCTCTTAGATTCCAGAATTGAACATATGATTGTCACGTTCCATTTCTTCTTCTGTAGATTCAAAAATTTCCATGGGTTCCCCGGGGGTCGACAATTCTGTTTTCTGTTCTGTGATTTTACAGGCAAAGGAAATAATGTAGACTCGAAATACAAAGAGAAGTTTGACAGCATGGTGAGAGAAAAAGGGATTCCGGAAGAAAATGTCCTGAACTTAATCGACATTGGTAAAGGAATCATACTTTTTCCCCTGCCCATATCACTCACTTGTTGTGTATAAACCAGAAAACGAGTCAGCTTATTCAAAATATCTTCTTACACATTTAATCTCTTTGAAGATACTTTATTACAAGAAAGGAAGGAAGGAAGAAAACTTGGAAATGCTGGGGAGTGTTTCATTTCTCCCATTTTGTTTTTCCCTAGATAACTGTCCAGAGGAGTGAAAAAAAAGTGACTCTGGCACTCTCGTAAGTAAACTCAGTCCGTTTTAAACGCTGCCCCTTCCAGATGAAGCAATAAGATAACAATGTTATTTCATATGTGTGAAATGTTTGTCCCACCACTTTAAATGTATCACTGAAGAATTTTCTATTCTGTAATATTGCTGCTCTTGAGCCATATTATTGTAAACACTTTGATTAATTAACGCCAAGCAGCTGTGGTGAGAGAGTCTTATCCTACAGAAATCTTGCAGACTAGAGTCATCTGACAGAAGCAGGAATCCCCATGAGTTGGTGGAAATTATTAGTGTTCCCATCAGCCCTGACCTCGTGGTTGTCCCCACACATTCCTCCCCCAAGAGAATCGGTATGAAACAGAGCTCTGCTTCCCTGAAGCAGGGCTTCCCTGATACCTCAGTTGCTAAAGAATCCGCCTGCAATGCAGGAGACCCCGGGTCGATTCCGGGGTCTGGAGGATCTGATGGAGAATGGAAAGGCTACTCCAGTATTCTTGGCCTTCCATTGTGGCTCAGTGGGGGAGACCTGGGTTGGATCCCTGGGTTGGGAAGATTCCCTGGAGAAGGGAAAAGTTTCTCCAGTATACTAGTGTGGTGAATTCCATGGATTGTCACGGTCCATAGCATTACAAGGAGTTGGAGATGACCGAGCGACTTCCACTTTCACACTTTTCACAAGACCAGTGTTTGATCTCATATGATTCCAAGAGAAACAGTAGATGCCTTCCCACCACACTGTCTGAAACATGCATTTGCAATATATTCCTACTCAGATGTCATGGCGTTTAATGCTCTGTCGAGAAAGAATCTTAACAAAAAGAGTGACTAAAAGCACGAGCATCCAGGTGAATGTGATAACAGCGATGTGGTACCTATTTTCAATGGAACAATACTCAGCAAGAAAAAGAAGCAACTAACTCTATTTACAGCAACATGGATGGACCAAGATATTTGTCACGCTGAGTGAAAGAACTCAGAAAGAGAAAGACCAATGCCAGAAATGTCACTTCTAGGTTTCAGTTTAGTTCACTAATTGTCATATCCAACTCTTTGTGACCCCATGGACTGCCGTATTCCAGGAATCCCTGTCCATCATGAACTCTCAGAACTTGCTCTAACTCATGTCCATTGAGTCAGTGATGACATCCAACCATCTCATCCTTTCTCGTCCCCGTCTCCAACGCCTCCAATCATCCCCAGCATCAGGATGTTTTCAAATAGGTCATTTATTCGCATTAAGTGGCCAAAGTATTGGAGTTATAGCTTCTACATCAGTACTTCCAATGATTATCAAGACTGATTTCCTTTAGGGTGGACTGGTTGGGTCTCCTTGCAGTCCAAGGGACTCTCAAGGGTCTTCTACAACTCCACAGTTCAAAAGCATCAATTCCTTGGCGCTCAGCTTTCTTTAGAGTCCACCTTTCATTTTAGTGTAGATAAATGCCATGGTTCAGATGGTCACAAATTTGCCAACAATGCAGGAGACCCACATTTGATCCCTGTTTCAGGAAGATCCCCTGGAGAGTGAAATGGTAGCACACTCTCTTATTCTTGCCTGGAGCATCTCCATGGACAGAGGAACCTGGTGGGCTACAGTCCAAGGGGTCACCAAGAGTTGCACACGACAGAGTGACTTTCACTTTCTCAAAGATATCACTTGTGCTTGGAATCTAAACCATGACATAGAGGAAAATATTTACAAAACGGAAACAGGCTCACAGAAGTGGAGAACAAACTTGTGGTTGTCAAATCGGAGGGACTTGGGGAATAGAAGAATCGGGAGGTTTGTGGTTGAAAAGGGAAAGTGGAAGAAAGGGCTAGTTGCTCAGTCATGTCCGAATCTCTGCGACCCCATGCACCATAGCCTTCCAGACTCCTCTGTGCATGGGATTCTGTAGGGAAAAATACAGGCGAGGGTAGCCATTCCCTCCTATATAGGATCTCACCAACACAGGGATTGAACCTGGGTCTCCTGAATTGTTTGCAGATATCTTACACTCTGAGAAGTGTGGGGTTAGTAGATGCAAACTATTATATACAGGATGGATAGAGCACAATTTTCAACTGCATAGCACAGGGGACTGTACACAACACTCTGTAAATCCTAAATGGGAAAAGAATCGGAAAAAGAATAGATCCTTGTTTTTGTATGTATAATCACTTGGCTGTACACCTGAAATCAATGCAACATTGATAATCAACAGTGCTCTATACTTAAAAAGGTAAAGAAGTTAATTCTTGAAGACCCAAACGAAAAAGGTTGCAGGATTAGAGTTGTCTGCTGCAAATACCGAGCCTTAAAATCATCACTAGATGAAGATGTACATGCATTGTGAAATCATTACTCATAGAATCAATCCCCATGGAAAATTCCCAACCTTGTGTACATGCTAGGGAAAATTCCACAGGCAACTTGCTGTCACAGAGATGTGGAGTGCTGAGGTCCACCTGGATTTGGACACTGGATCAGCGACCAACTCCCTGTACCCTGGACAGCTGACTGCCTGAGGCTCACCCCTGTCAGCCATCACACGGTCGACTCTACTAAACTCTGGTTCTGTTTTATTAACCTAGAGAAAGAGTTACTGAGACCAGATATGGCCTTGTCTCCATGGAATCAAGATCAAAAACACGAAGACGACTTTCCTGGTTCCTGATTAACATGATCCTGCTCTCTTCACACTCACACTCCCTCTCCTATCGTATCGCTCCCCGTCACTACATCATGTCTTGATTGGTGTTATTAGATTGCTGAGGGTTTAAATAAATCAATTGCATATCTGCCCTGCACATGCATGTCTATGCAAAAGTCAACTCATTTAAAACACACAAATGTCCACATTAAGTATTCAGGAAACTGTGCCTTTCATAGGACAGGTGTGCATCAGAGACACTCCTTGTGGAGATTTGGTAGACATGCCTTCAGGTGTCCAGGGAAGAGGGAGAAAGGAGACTAAAGCATCATGGGGCAGAGTTATGGATCCTCAACCATACGGGCTTCTCTGATGGATCAGATTGTAAAGAATCTGCCGGCAATGCAGAAGACCCAAGGTCTATCCTTGGGAGAGGAAGATCCTCGGGAAGAGGAAACGGTAACCCACTCCAGTGAAGAATGCCATGGACAGAGAAGCCTGGTTGGCTACAGTCCATAACATCCTAAAGAGATGGACAGGCCTGAGCGACTAACACTTTCACTTCCAGTGTACTGTATGGAAAGGGTCAGTCTGATCAAAGGAGAGTGTCTAAAATGCATCTTATTCATTCCCAAGAAAGGAACATACATTCCACTCACTAAGGCTTGTGCACGGAAAGCGCAGGATGACATTACTATTCAGTTCAGTTCAATCACATAGTCGTGTCCGAATCTTTGCGACCCTATGAATCGCACAACCCAGGCCTCCCTGTTCATCACCAACTCCCGGAGTCCACCCAAAGTCATGTCCATCGAGTCGGAGATGCCATCCAGCCATCTCATCCTCTGTCTTCCCCTTCTCCTCCTGCCCCCAATCCCTCCCACCACAAGGGTCTCTCCCAGTGAATCAAATCTTCACATGAGGTGGTCAAAGTATTGGAGTTTAAGCTTGAGCATCAGTCCTTCCAATGAAACCAAGGACTGATCTCATTTACGATGGACTGCGTGGATCTCCTTGTAGTCCAAGGGACTCTCAAGAGTCTTCTCCAACACCACAGTTCAAAAGCATCGATTCTTCAGTGCTCAGCTCTCTTTTTCAGTCCAACTCTCACATCCATACAAGACCAGTGAAGAAATCATAGCCTTGACTAGACGGACCTTAGTTGACAAAATAATATCTCTGCTTTTTAATATGCTATGTAGGTGGGTCATAACTTTTCTCCCAAGGAGAAAGCGTCTTTTCATTTCATGGCTACAGTCACCATCTGCAGTGATTTTGGAACCCAAAAAATAAAGTTTGACACTGCTTCCACTGTTTCCCAACCTAGTTCACGTGAAGTGTTGGAACCAGATGCCACGATTTTGGTTTTCTGAATGTTGAGCTTTAAGCCAACTTTTTCACTCTCCTTTTTCAATTTCATCAAGAGGCTCTTTAGTTCCTCTTCACTTTCTGCCATAATGGTGGGGTCATCTGCATATCTGAGGTTATTGATATTAGTCCCGACGGTCTTGATTCCAGCTTGTGCTTCTTCCAGCCAAGCATTTCTCATGATGTACTCTGCATATACTTTACATAAGCAGGGTGGCAATATACAGCCTTGACGGACTCATTTTCTTTTTGTGAACCAGTCTGTTGTTCCATGTCCAGTTTTAACTGTTGTCTCCTGACCTGCATACAGGTTCCTCAAAAGGCAGGTCAGGTGGTCTGGTATTCCCATCTCTTTCAGAAGTTTCATAGTTTATTCTGATCCATACAGTCAAAGGCTTTGGCATAGTCAATAAAGCAGAAATAGATATTTTTTCTGGAATTCTCGTGCTTTTTCGATGATTCAGTGGATGTTGGCAATTTGATCTCTGGTTCCTCTGCTTTTTCTAAAACCAGCTTGAACATCTGGAAGTTCACGGTTCACATATTGCTGAAATCTGGCTTCGAGAATTTTGAGCATGACTTTACTAGCATGTGAGATGAGTGCTATTTTGCGGTACTTTGAGCGTTCTTTGGCACTACCTTTCTTTAGGGTTGGAATGAAAAAAAAAACTTTTTCATTCCTGTGTCCACTGCTGAGTTTTCCCAATTTGCTGGCATAATTAGTCAAGCACTTTCACATCATCATCTTTCAGGATTTCAAAGAGCTCAACCGGAACTCCATCACCTCCACTAGGTTTCTTCGTAGTGAGGTTTCCTAAGGCCCACTTGACTGCACATTCCAGGATGTATGACTCTATGTGAGTGATCACACCATCGTGATTATCTGGGTCTTGAAGATCTTCTTTGTACAGTTGTTCTGTGTATTCTTGCCACCTCTTCTTAATATCTTCTGCTTCTGTTAGGTCCCTACAATTTCAGTCCTTTCTACAGCCCATCTTTGCATGAAATGATCCCTTGATATCTCTAATTTTCGTGAAAAGATCTCTAGTCTTTCCCATTCTATTGTTTTCCTTTATTCCTTTGCATTGATCGCTCAGGAAGTCTTTCTTACCTCTCTTTGCTATTCTTTGGAACTCTGCATTCAGATGCTTATATCTTTCCTTTTCTCCTTTGCCTTTTGCTTCTCTTCTTTTCACAACTATTGGTAAGGCCTCCTCAGACACCTTTTTTTTTTTTTTCATTTATTTTTCTTGGGGATGATTTTGCTCCCTGTCTGGTGTACAATGTCATGAACCTCCATCCATTGTTCTTGAGTAACTCTGTCTATCAGATCTAGTCCCTTAAATCTATTTCTCACTTCCACTGTGTAATCATTAGGGTTATGATTTAGGTCATTCCTCCCCATGGTCATATATGAATGTGATAGTTGGACTGTGAAGAAAGCTGATTGCCGAAGAACTGATGCCTTTGATCTGTGGTGCTGGAGAAGATGCTTGAGAGTCCCTTGGACTGCAAGGAGATCCAACCAGTCCATTCTAATGTAGATCAATCCTGGGTGTTGATTGGAAGGACTGATTCTAAAGCTAAAACTCCAATATTTTGGCCACCTCATGTGACTAGTTGACTCACTGGAAAAGAGTCTGATGCTAGGAAGGATTGGCGGTGGGAGGAGACCAGGACGACAGAGAATGAAATGGCTCGATGGCATCACCGACTCAATGGACGAGAGTTTGAGTGAACTCCGGGAGTTGGTGATGGACAGGGAGGTCTGGCGTGCTGTGATTCTTAGGGTCACGACTGAGCGACTGAACTGAACTGAATGGTCTAGTGGTTTTCCCTACTTGCTTCATTTTATGGCTGACTTTGGCAATAAGGAGTTCACGATCTGAGCCACAGTCTGCTGCCGGGCTCGTTTTTGCTGACTGCATAGAGTTTCTCTATCTTTGGTTGCAAAGAATATAATCAATGTGATTTTAGTGCTGACTATCTGATGATATCCATGTGTCTAGACTTCTCTTGTATTTTTGGAAGAGGGTATTTGCTATGACCCGTGCATTCTCTGGGCAGAACACTGTTAGCCTTTGTCCAGCTTCATTCTGTTCTCCAAGTCAAATGTGCCTGTTATCCCAGGTGCTTTTTGACATCCTACATTGTCTTCCACGCCTTATAATGAAAAGGACATCTTTTTTTATTTTGTTAGTTATAGAACGTCTTGTAGGTCTTCATAGTATTGTTGAACTCTAGCTTCTTCAACATTATTGGTCTGGGCATAGACTTGGATTACCGTGATATTGAATAGTTTCTCTTGGAAATGAACAGAGATCATTCTGTCGTTTTTGAGACTGCATCCAAGTACCGCATTATGGACTCCTGTTGACTATGATGGCTGATCCATTTTCTAAGGGATCCCTGCCCACAGAAGTCTATATAATGGTCATCTGAGCTCAATTCACTCAATCCAGTCTATTTTAGTTCGCTGGTTCCGAAAATGGCGACATTCACTCTTGCCACCTCCTGTTTGATCACATCCAATTTACCTTGATTTATGGAACTATCATTCCAGGTTCCTATGCAATATTGCTCTTTACAGCATCGGACATTGCTTGTATCACCAGTCACATTCACAGCAGGTTACTGTTTTTGCTTTGGCTCCGTCTCTTCATTTTTTCTGGAGATATTTCTCCATTGATCTCCAGTAGCCTATTGGTCACCTACTGACTTGGGGAGGTGATCGTTCAGTGCCTTATCTTTTTGCCTTTTCTTACTGTTTATGGGGTTCTCTAGGCAGGAATTCGGAAGTGGTTTGCCATTCCTTTCTCCAATGGACCGCATTTTGTCATATCGCTCCACCACCCCCTGTCCATCTTTGCTGGCCCTTCACAGCCTGGCTCATAGTTTCATTGAGTTAGACAAGGCGGTAGTCCATGTGATGAGATTGTTTAGTTTTCTATGATTGTGATTTTTAGTCTATCTGACCTCTGATGGAAAAGGATCAGAAGCTTATGAAAGATTCCTGAAGTGATAGTCTCACTGAGGGGGATAGTGGGTCATGTTCTAATTGGTGAGGCCCTGCTCAGTAAATCTTTAATCCAATTTTCTGTTGATGGGTGGAGCTGTGTTCGCTCTGGGGCCAAACTATGGTGCAAGTATTGAAGATAATGGTTCAGTTCAGTTCAATTCAGTTCAGTCGCTCAGTCGTGTCCGACTCTCCGCGACCCCATGAATCACAGCACGCCAGGCCTCCCTGTCCATCACCAACTCCCGGAGTACACTCAAACTCATGTCCACAGAGTCGGTGATGCCATCCAGCCATCTCATTCTCCGTCTTCCCCTTCTCCTCCCACCCCCAACCTTTCCCAGCATCAGAGTCTTTTCCAGTGAGTCAACTCGTCGCATGAGGTGGCCAAAGTATTGGAGTTTCAGCTTTAGCATCAGTCCCTCCAATGAACATCCAGGATTGATCTCCTTTAGAATGGACTGGTTGGATCTCCTTGCAGTATAAGCAACTCTCAAGAGTCTTCTCCAACACCACAGTTCAAAAGCATCGATTCTTCGGCGATCAGCTTTCTTCACAGTCCAACTCTCACATCCATACATGACCACGGGAAAAACCATTGCCTTGACTAGACGGACCTTGGTTGGCAAAGTAATGTCTCTGCTTTTTAATATACTATCAAGGTTGGTCATAACTTTCCTTCCAAGGAGCAAGCGTCTTTTAATTTCATGGCTGCAATCAGCATCTGCAGTGATTTTGGAGCCCAAAAAGATAAAGTCTGACACTGTTTCCACTGTTTTTCCATCTATTTCCCATGAAGTGATGGGACCAGATGCCATGATCTTTGTTTTCTGAATGTTGAGCTTCAAGACAACCTTTTCACTCTCCTTTTTCACTTTCATCAAGAGGCTTTTGAGTTCCTCTTCACTTTCTGCCATAAGGGTAGTGTCATCTGCATATCTGAGGGTATTGATATTTCTCCCAGCAATCTTGATTCCAGCTTGTGCTTCTTCCAGCCCAGCGTTCCTCATGATGTACTCTGCATATAAGTTAAATAAGCAAGGTGACAATATACAACCTTGACGTACACCTTTTCCTATTTGGAACCAGTCTGTGTTCCATGTCCAGTTCTGACTGTTGCTTCCTGACCTGCATACAGGTTTCTCAAGAGGCAGGTCAGGTGGTCTGGGATTCCCATCTCTTTCAGAATGTTCCACAGTTTGTTGTGATCCACACAGTCAAAGGCTTTGGCATAGTCAATGAAGCAGAAAGAGGTGAGGCCGTGAGGAGCTACCCCACGCCTGAGGCCAGGGCCGGTGGCCGAGAGGAGCTACCCCACGTCCAACAGGCGGTGGCTGCGCGGGCACAGGAGGGCCGAGAGGAGCTACTCCGCGTTCAAGGTCAGGAGGGGCGGCCTTGAGGAGATACCCCTCCTCCAAGGTAAGGTACAGCGGCTGCACTTTGCTGGAGCGGCTGTGAAGAGATTTTCCACGACCAAGGTAAGAGAAACCCAAATAAGACGGTAGGTATTGCTAGGGGGCAAGAGAGGGCAAACAAACTGAAATCATAATCACAGGAAACTAGCCGATCTGATCACATGGACCACAGCCGAATGTGGTCCCCTGGAGAAGGGAATGGCAATCCACTTCAGTATACTTGCCTTGAGAACCCCGTGAACAGTAACAAAGGGCAAAATGATAGGATGCTGAATGAGGAAGATATTGGTGAGCTCCCTCAAATGGTCCCATGCATGTGCTGCTAGAGTTCCTGTGCTTAACCCTGAAGCAGGCCACCACCAATCCACACTGTCACCCACCAGATTCTCCCGGACACCCACAGGCATGTCCGGGACAGTCTCCTGTGGAGTCACTGTTACTTTTCCCTGGGTCCTGGTGCACAAATTCCTGCTGTGTCCTCCAAGAGTCTATTTCGAGTCCTGTGTAAGTTCTGGCAACTCTATGGTAGGGTTAATGGCGGCCTCCTCCAGGAGGAATTATGCCATACCAACACCCAGGGCCCCTGTCCCTTGACACTCCCAGAAGCGTCCTTCTGATGAAGCAGAACAGCCACTACCCACTTTTTCCATAAGATTGTGGAATGGACTTTGAGAGTGTCGAACTTAGCGAAGAACCAAAGGTGACTCCATTTGGAACTGTTTCTTTGACTTGCTTTCTGTTGCCATTCTTACTATAATCATACCTTATGGCCTGCCTCAGAAGGCCCTACCCTTCAGCCTGACTTTTCTCAGCTCACAGGGAAATAAACTGACCCTACCCAGCTATGAAAAGAAGAAATTACCCAGGGGAAGGGAACAAGATAGCGGAGGAACAGGACGGAGAGACCACTTTCTCCCCCACAAATTCATCAGGACAATATTTGAACGCGGAGTAAAGTCCACCAAACAACTTCTGAATGCTGGCAGAGGACATCAGGCACCCAGAAAAGCAGTCCATTGTCTTCAAAAGGAGGTAGGAAAAATCATAAAAGATAAAAAGAGAGACAAAAGAAGTAAGGACAGTGCTCTGTCCAGGCTAGGGAGGCTTTAAAAAGAGAGAAGATTCCAAACACCAGGAAACACTCACTGGCGAGTCTGTGGCAAGCCTTGGAAACTTAGAGGGCCACATAACCAGCAGGAAAAAGAAAGAAAGAATTCAAACCCACAGATTACCCGCCAAACATTAACTCCAAGAGGAGAAGCAGTGCAGACGCCTGCACCCGCCATTAGCAAGAGGGGGCTGGGCAGGGAGGAGTCGGCTGAACTGCTTAGAGAGAGGACTGGGCATGAATGCCACGAGAACCATTTGAGAGAACTAACAGGGGCTAGCAAAGCAGACTGGGATAGCTTCCCTCGTGAAAAGGCGGAAAGACCTAACCTAAGACTCTGCCAGCCTCGCTCACAGAACAAAGAACCCCATCCCCCTCCGAGATAGGCAGGAAGGGCAGCCAGAGCCAGAGGGGGCATCCGCGGCACATCCAATACCAAACTGAAGGCTGGCTTGTTGCTAATCAAGACTTCTTGGGCTCCGGCCGGTAGATATCCGCCTCAAAAATTGCGTCGGTTGTACACACAGAAAACCGAATGGCAGGGAATGGGTAGGCCATAAGTTACAGAGACCGCACTAGAAAAACACCTGGTCACCTAAGCTGCTTGGACCGGGGATGGCACAAAACGCAGGCCCTAACTAGCCTGCGCCATTGTGGAGTACCCGAGAAACTGAACTTGAGCCGCTCAGACCTGGGAAGTGCATAAAACCCAGCTCCGGCCTCGGACAGCTCCCAGCAGAGCACCTAGAGACTGTGCAGTGTAGACTGGGACAGCATACGTGCTGTGAGTGCGGACAAACCCATTGTGGCTGAGACACTGCGAACACTCCCCACAGATGCCAGAGATATTTGTCTGCAGCGTTCCTTCCTTCCCAGAACAGGATTGAAAACTGACCCTTAAAAAGTGTCCACCACCGCCCCCTAGTGTCAGGGTTGAAATTAGACACTGAAGAGACCAGCAAACAAAAGCTAAAACCGAGGGAACCGCCTTGGAAATGACAGATAGAGAAGTCTAGATGCTATTCCAAGAATAAGACAGAAAACCAGAGGGAAGAAGCTTAGGCCGAATCCTGAGAACACCAGAGAACTCCTGACTGCAGGGAAAATTATTGGATAGGAACTCATCAAACCCCTCCATACCTACACTAAAACCAAGCACCACCCAAGGGTCAACAAGTTCCAGAGCTAGACATACCACGCAAATTCTCCAGCAACACAGGAAAATAGCCCTGAGCTTCAATATAAACGCTGCCCAAAGTCACTCCAAATCCACTGACATCTCATAAATCATTACTGGACAATCCATTACAATCCAGAGAGAAGAAATCCAGCTCCAACCAACAGAACACTGACACAAGCTGCCCTAACCAAGGAACCTTGACAAGTCACCCAACCAACCCCACACACAGCAAGGAAACTACATAATAAAGAGAACTCCACAAACTGCCAGAAGACGGAAAGGTCACCCGGAGCAAAGCAATATAAGCAAGATGAAGAGGCAGAGAAATACCCAGCAAGTAAAGGAACAAGATAAATGCCCACCAACACAAACAAAAGAGGAAGATATGGGGAATCTACCTGATAAAGAATTTCGAATTTTGATGGTGAAAATGATTCAAAATCTTGAAAGCAAAATGGAGTTACAGATAGATAACCTGGAGAAAAGGATTGAGAAGATGCAAGAAAGATTCCATAAGGACGTAGAGGAAATAAAAAGTCAATATACAATGAACAATGCAATAGATGAGATCAGAAACACTTTGGAGGGAACAAACAGTAGAATAACAGAGGCAGAAGACAGGATGAGCAAACCAGATGATAGAACCGTAGAAATAAATGAACCAGAGAGGAAAAAAGAAAAACGAATTGATAGAAATGAGGACAATATTAGAGACCTCTGGGACAATGTTAAACGTCCCAACATTCGAATCATAAGAGTCCCAGAAGAAGAAGAAGACAAAAAGAAAGACCATGAGGAGATAATAGTTGAAAACTTTCCTAAAATAGGGAAAGAAATAATCAACCAAGTCCACGAAACCCAGAGAGTTCCCAACAGGATAATCCCAAGGCGAAATACCCCAAGACACAAATTAATCAAATTAATAAATATCAAACACAAAGAACAAATATTAAAAGCAGCAAGGGAAAAGCAGAAAATAAAACACAAGGGGATTCCCATAAGGATAACAGCTGATCTTTCAACAGAAACTCTTCAGGCCAGGAGGGAATGGCAAGACATACTTAAAGTGATGAAAGAAAATAACCTATCCCCTTACTGTACCCAGCAAGGATCTCATTCAAATACGAAGGAGAAATCAAATGCTTTACAGAGAAGCAAAAGCTGAGAGAATTCAGCATCAACAAAACAGCTCTCCAACAAATGCTGAAGGAACTTCTCTAGGCAGGAAGCACAGAAAGGATGTATTAACTTTAACCCAAAGCAATAAAGAAAATTGCAATGGGATCATACATATCAATAATAACCTTAAACATAAATGGGTTGAATGCCCCAACCGAAAGACAAAGGCTGGCTGAATGGATACAAAAATAAGACCCCCATATATGTTGTCTACAAGAGACCCACCTCAAAACGAGGGACACATACAGACTGAAAGTGAAGGGCTGGAAAAAGATATTCCACGCAAATAGAGACCACAAGAAAGCAGGAGTAGCAATACTCATATCAGATAAAACAGAGATTAAAACAAAGATTGTGAAAAGAGACAAAGAAGGAAACTACATAATGATCAAAGGATCAATCCAAGAAGAAGACATAAAAATTATAAATATTTATGCACCCAACATAGGAGCACTGCAATATGTAAGACAATTACTAACAAGTATGAAAGGGGAAATTAACAACAATGCAATAATAGTGGGAGATTTTAATACCCCACTTACATCTATGGATAGATCAACTAAACAGAAAATTAACAAGGAATCACAAACTTTAAGAGATACAATAGACCAGGTATACCTAATAGATATCAATAGGACATTTCACCCCAAAACAATGAATTTCACCTTTTTCTCAAGCGCACACGGAACCTTTTCCAGGATAGATCTCATCCTGGACCATAAATCTAGCCTTGGTAAATTCAAAAACATTGAAATAATTCCAAAAATCTTTTCTGACCACAATGCAGTAAGATTGGATCTCAATTACAGGAGAAAAACATTAAAATGCCAACATATTGAGGCAGAACAACACGTTGCTGAATAATGAACAAACCACAGAATAAATCAAAAGAGAAATCAAAATATGCATAGAAATGAATGAAAATGAAAACACGACAACCCAAAACCTCTGGGACACTGTAAAAACAGTGCTAAGGGGAAGGTTCAGAGCAATACAGGCACACCTCAAGAAACAAGAAAAAAGTCAACTAAATAACCTAACTCTACACCTAAACAAACTAGAAAAGGAAGAAGTGAAGAACCCCAGGGTTAGTAGAACGAAAGAAACCTGAAACATTAGGGCAGAAATAAATGCAAAAGAAACAAAAGAGCCCATAGCAAAAATCAACAAAACCGAAAGCTAGTTCTTAGAGAGGGTAAATAAAATTGACAAACCACTAGCCAGACTCATCAAGAAACAAAGGGACAAGAACCAAATCAATAAAATTAGAAATGAAAATGGAGAGATCACAACCGACAACACAGAAGTACACAGGATCATTAGAGAATACTATCAGCAGTTATATGGCAATAAAATGGACAACTTGGAAGAAATGGACAAATTCTTGTCAAAGTACAACTTTCCAAAACTGAACCAGGAAGAAATAGAAAAGCTGAACAGACCCATCACAAGCACAGAAATAGAAGCTGTAATCAAAAATCTTCCAGCAAACAAAAGCCGAGGTCCAGACGGCTTCAGAGATGAATTCTACCAAAAATTTAGAGAGAAGCTAACACCTATTCTACTCAAACTCTTCCAGAAAATTGCTGAGGAAGGAAAACTTCCAAACTCATTCTATGAGGCCACCATCACACTAATCGCAAAACCTGGTAAATATCCCACAAAAAAAGAAAACTACAGACCAATATCACTGATGAACATAAATGCAAAAATCCTTCACAAAATTCTAGCAATCAGAATCCAACAACACAATAAGAAGATTATACATCATGACCATGTAGGCTTTATCATAGGAATGCAAGGATTCTTCAATATCCGCAAATCAATCAATGTAATACACCACATTAACAAACTGAAAAATAAAAATCATATGATTATCTCAGTAGATGCAGAGGAAGCCTTCGACAACATTCAACATCCATTTATGATAAAAACCCTCCAGAAGTTGGGAATAGAAGGAACATACCTCAACATAAGAAAAGCTATATGTGACAAACCCACAGCAAACATTATCCTCAATGGTGAAAACTGAAAGCATTTCCCCTAAAGTCAGGAACAAGACAAGGGTGCGCACTCTCACCACTACTCTTCAACATAGTTTCAGAAATTTTGGCGACAGCAGTCAGAGCAGAAAAAGACATAAGAAGAATCCACTTTGGAAAAGAAGAAGTAAAATTTTCACTGTTCGCAGATGACATGATCCTGTACACAGACAACCCTAAAGACTCTACGAGAAAACTACTAGAGCTAATCAATGAATACAGTAAAGATGCGGGATATAAAATCAACACACAGAAATCCCTTCATTCCTGTACACTAATAATTAGAAAATAGAAAGAGAAATTAAGGAAACTATTCCATTCACTGTTGCAACGAAAAGAATAAAACACTTAGGAATATATCTACCTAAAGAAACAAAAGACCTGTACATAGAGAACTATAAAACCCTGGTGAAAGAAATCAGAGAGGACACTAAGAGATGGAGAAATATACCGTGTTGGAGGATTGGAAGAAAAAATATTGTGAAAATGAGTATACTACTCAAAGTAATTTATACATGCAATGCAATGCCTATCAAGCTACCAATGATGTTTTTCACAGAGCTAGTACAAATAATCTCATAATTTGTATGGAAATACCAAAAGCTTCGAATAGCCAAAGCAATCTTGAAGAAAAATGGAAATGGGGGAATCAACCTGCCGGACTTCAGGTTCTATAACACAGCCACAGTCATCAAGACAGTATGGTACTGGCATAAAGACAGAAATATAGACCAATGGAACAAAATAGAAAGCCCAGAGATAAATCCAGGCACTTATGGACACCTTACCTTTGACAAAGGAGGCAAGAATATAAAATGGAGAAAAGACAGTATCGTTAACAAGCGATGCTGGGAAAACTGGTCAGCCACTTGTAAAAGAATGAAACCAGAACACTTCCTAACACCATACACAAAAATAAACTCCAAATGGATGAAAGATCTCAATGTAAGACCAGAAACTATAAAACTCCTAGAGGAGAACATAGGCAAAGCACACTCCGACATAAATCACAGCAGGATCCTCCATGACCCACCTCCCAGAATATTGGAAATGAAAGCAAAAACATACAAATGGTACCTAATTAAAATTAAAAGCTTCTGCACAACAAAGGAAACTATAAGCAAGGTGAAAAGACAGCCTTCAGAATGGAGAAAATCATAGCAAATGAAATTACTGACAAAAATTAATCTCCAAAATATACAAGCAACACCTGCAGCTCAATTCCAGAAAAATAAATGACCCAATCAAAAAATGGGCCAAAGAACTAAACAGACATTTCTCCAAAGAAGACATACAGGTGGCTAACAAACACATGAAAAAATGGTCAACATCTGTCATAATCAGAGAAATGCAAATCAAAACCAGAATGAAATACCATTTCACACCAGGCAGAATGGCTGCTATCCAAAAGTCTACATGCAATAAATGCTGGAGAGGGTTTGGAGAGAAGGGAACCCTCTTACACTGTTGGTGGGAATGCAAACTAGTACAGCCACTATGGAGAACAGTGAGGAGATTCCTCAAAACACTGGAAATAGAACTGCCATATGATCCAGCAATCGCATTCCTGGGCATACACACTGAGGAATCCAGAATTGAAAGAGACACGTGTACCCCAATGTTCATCGCAGCACTGTTTATAATAGCCAGGACATGGAAGCAACCTAGATGTCCACTTGCAGAAAAATGGATAAGAAAGCTTTAGTACATATACACAATGGAGTATTACTCAGCCATTAAAAAGAATGCATTTGAATCAGTTCTAATGAGGTAGATGAAACTAGAGCCTATTATACAGAGTGAAGTAAGCCAGAAAGAAAAACACCAACACAGTATACTAATGCATATATATGGAATTTAGAAAGATGGAAATGACAACCCTGTATACAAGACAGCAATAGAGACACAGATGTATAGAACAGCCTTTGGGACTCTGTGGGAGAGGGCGAGGGTGGGATGATTTGGGAGAATGGCATTGAAACATGTATATTATCATATGTGAAACGAATCACCAGTTCAGGGTTGATGCATGTTACAGGATGCTCAGGGCTGGTGTGCGGGGATGACCCAGAGGAAGCATAAGGGGAAGAGTGAGGTGGGAGAGGGGTTCAAGAAGGGGAACTCATGTACACCCGAGGCAGATTCATGTCAATGTATGGCAGAAGCAACCAATATAATATTGTAACATAATTAGCCTTCAATTAAAAAAAAAAAAGGAATAAATTACCACACACATTCCGAAGGCTGGTCCATCCTGGGATGTTCTTCAAGACTGAAAATACTTTTTACTTTACTTCCTCACTGACTCTCACGCGCTATTCTGCCTTTTACTTTAGTTTGTCATCACTGCTCTCCCTCTGGCTCTATAAAAGAACCTGGCCTTCAGACCCTGACAAGATGGTTACTTCGAGACATTCGTCTACCATCTTCTCAGCAGACTGTCCAAAGTAATTCCTATTCCTTGCCTCCCCACCACCTTTCTGGGATTCACTGGTCTGTCAGTAGCACAACTAGAGAGTCCATGTGCCATGACTAAAGACCCCAGGTATGATGAAACAAAGATTTTACGTGCAGCAACTGAGACCTGGTGCAGACAAATAAATTAATGCAGAAATAAATAAATCTAATACTATATTTTTGTAATAAAAGTCATATACACAATTACTTTCTTAAAAATAGTGGGCTTGTGTTTTGTTGGTTCAACTTTAGACTCTAACTGCATTGCAACCTTGACCATGTATCCTTGAGGCAACCTGGAATTTTGAGTGGCCAAGATCAACAGGCCTCCTAGCACTGTTTAGTTAGGAGTTGCGCAATCTAAAATGTAAAAACAGTGGTTACAGAAAGAAAAATTTAAAAAAAGAAAAAACAGAAAAGTAAAGCAAAATTAATAACCTGTTGTTAGAGGCTTCTCAGTTACAAAAACATGAATAAGTTTGAGGAGAAAACAGGAAGATGTGCCAAGCAGTACTTAGCATTATTTGGACGTAGTTATAGCAGTAAACTTTATGTAAGATGGTTCTGGTTTTATTTATTATTCTATTGTCTACATTTTCACCAATATTAAAGAGAATTGGGATGAAAGGGCATACGAGACCTTTCAGTACAAAGCAATAGGATTTTTTTAATCAGTTTCCTTAAGAATGAAATCTTATATCTTTTCTATTCTCTCTTTTAATTGGTGGAGAATGTTTTACAATGTTCTCTGGGCTCCTGCCATACAACATTGGAAATCAGCCGTAATTATTCATTAATCACCCCCTTTTTGAGCCCCCTCCCCTCACCGCATCTCACCCCTCCAGGTCACCACAGAGAGCCTCTCTGGGCTCCGTGTTTCACCAACTTCTCATCAGCTACATATCGTTTGCAGGGAAGAAACAGAGAGGCAGATATAGAGAACAGAGTGTGAGCACAGGGAGGGAAGAAGAGTGCTGAGACCAGTGGAAACCAACACGATTACTACAACTGTCGCAAGAATCTCTGAGAAGAACTAGTGTCTAAGTTCCACTTGATTGGCTGTTAGAAAGACTTCCTATGATGGGATGGGCCTAGGATACACTCCCAGGGGACACATGTTGGTAAGAGTCCAAAAGGAAACCCTGGGAATGCTGGCGGTACAAAATAGAGATGGAAGGGTGATGATGGGTTGATAAGGGGTGTTGGCTGGGATCACAGGACAACTCAAATTTACCCGAGTCAGGGACTTCTCTGGTGGTCCAGTGGTTAGGATCCTGTCCTTCCCTTGCACAGAGTATAGGGTTCATAGGGGTTTCATCCCTGTTGGAGAACTAAGAACCTGCATGCTGCATGGGGCAGCCTAGATGAAGAAACAGACAAAAAAAAAGAAAGAAAGAAAGAAAATGAATATCTGGGTCAAAGACCAAAGAGAGGAAACGGTTTCAGGATATTCAGAGATATGAAACCTTCAATCACGCAAACTTTCCAGCTGAAAATATGACACGATAATATACAGAGTAATGCAGGAACAATGGAGATAACATGATTTTGTAACTGAAACAAAAGAGAGTAAAAGGAGAAAATATAGATACTATTTTCGGTCCATGTGAACATGAAGGGAAGTGATCCTCTGAGGATGTGAGATGAAGACGTCCTTGAGACGACAATGTCTCCTCAAAGGTCTGAATTCAATCCAAATGAAGGAATCTGAACTCCAATCAGTCCCAGGAGCAAACAGCGCTGGGTCAGTTCTCACTTCGTTGACTCAGGAAATCTGAATCTCATTTCTTCTTTTCTGTACTCAGAAAAAAATAAATCTTTTAAAGTATTTATTTGACAAAAAAACAGTGAATAAAGATGAAAATAAGTAAATTTTGATGAAAAATGATGAACAAAATGACTCGCTATTTCTGTGATCTTGAGTTAGGAAATTTATTTTTTCCATTAAAAATTCTAAAACTTTCAAGAACTGCTGTCCAGCCTTTTTTGCTCACTCGGAGAAACAACTGAGTTAGCGAGTAAATATTATATTAAGAATTAAATGGGTAAAAGGGTGTCTAGACAGAAATCGCTGAAAATAAACTACTGATATGCCTTCAACAGATGACTTTAAGCAGCATATAACCAGATCGCCCTCTTAGTACTTAGGAGGAAAAAGCCCACATTGGGGCAGGAGAAGGTGACGAATACTCTGTGCTACCTGCTCCCCACCTCAGAATAATAGGATTCTTTCCAAGGGACTCTTTGGAAATAGTGTTCCCTTGGCTAAATCACAAAGTCAATCTTTACTTTTAGAAAATAAATCTTACACTATCACCTGCATATTAACAGAACCATGCAGAAGTGAGGGATATGTACCTTGGACAGCTCATCTCATTTTGGATCTCGTGATAAGCAGGAAAATAACTAATTGTCCTCTTGCAATATCGGATGTACTGCAGTTTCTTACTTTAATGGTCAAATGCCCACATCCACATATGCTTCTCTTAAAACAAATATCATTATTAAAATGACAGAATACCAGAAAAATTTATCTCTGCCAACCAGGATCCTGAAGGTGCCGTCTGGTTTAACTGTGGTCATATGACGAACAACCATTGGTTCACGATGTGTCACACCAACAGATGCAGGCTATAAAAGTGGCAGCACTTTTGCATCCTTTCCAACCCCTGGGACACCCTCAGCTTCTAGAGCAGAAGGGCCACGAGAGTCAACAAGATGAAGGCTCTGCTGTTCAGTCTTGTCCTTGGACTACTTGTTGCCAGTCAAGATGAAGCTCAGACAGACGTCTCACAGGTACCAGGGCATTTGCGCGGTGGTCCAAGCTTGGGAGTTCTTAGCGTTATCCGTGTGAGTGTCCTTTTTGAGGTTTGGTCATGTGGACTGCTAAGTCTCGCCATCTCCCTGCAACTGAAAATTGCTCCATTCACTGGCTCTATGCCTGCTGTTTGTGAGGTCTGTATCATCTCTACCATCCATTCATCGGCTCACATGTATGTTCACTACTCTTGTAAAACCGAAGCATGATCTCACAGCTCTTGGATTGGGTTTCCTGCATTTGACAACATAGCTCAAGCTATCTCATTAATACCGCAATTATTTCCTTTATCTGAATTGAGTTTTCAAGTGATTTTATACGTAGGACTGTGTTCATAAAGATAAGTAACTTCTGCTAAGCGAAAGCACAGGGAATCTCCTGAGGGATGATGTCGAGCAGAATTTACAGAGATGGACTAGGATTTCTGAAGTGAATTTTGCTTTTAGCTTACAGGAAGATGGTTAACCCAATACGTGCAGCGAGTACCAAAGAGAAGATCACCGAGGGAGGGGCCATTCCACGCTTTCATGCGTTACATTGAGCTTGATGAAGAAAATGGAACAATACTGATGCACTTTTATGTCAAGTAAGTAAAAGTCACCCAAAAGGAAAACACCTGTATACTCTAGACTGGGGGAGGGTGTCTCTTCCCCATCTGCAGGCAGCTCTCTGGGTGATGATGAGAGGAAGACGCCCTGAGCTGTGGGGCTGAGCAGGAATCCTGGGCTGGGGGGAGGGCAGTTTCACTGTGAGCACCAGAGAATGTCCCGTAAGTCTGCGGAGAGGGGGAACCAGAAGCTCACTGTCATCAACTCATTACAGTAAAAAGGGACCCAGCCGAGGGAAGAGGCTCATGTCCTGGAACCCACAGTGCCCACCAGGCGCTTTGACCCCTTCCTGCAGAATTTGTAAGAGACGGTTCCCACTCTTACGGTGAGTGAGCCCAGAAGTGAGAGCAGGGGGAGAGCACACAGTGAGCTCTGCACTCGGGGCTTCCTCATGGGAGGTTTCAATATCACTGAGTGTCCCAAAGCCGTCAGAGCCCCTAGTAACTTTCCCAAGTCCCTTCTCAGGCGCTGCCATTGCACGTGACAGCAGTTCGATCACTGGGTCGGGAAGATCCCCTGGAGAGGAAATGTTGACCCACTTCAGTATTCTAGCCTGGAGAATCCCATGAACAGAGATGCCTGCTGGGCTATAGTCCAAGGGTTCGCAATAGGTCAGATAGGACTGAGCAACCAAGCACACACACACAGAGATCCAAGTACCATTCATGGAATGACCACTATACTGCAGATGGTTTCTTAGGAACATGCAAAGTATGGCAGAAATCAACACATTTGTTCAGCAATTATCTCCCACCCCACCCCACCCCACCCGAAGAAAACAAACCAGAACATGTAAACTCAGGTATACATTGTGAGGAATAAAAGTATTAAGAACAGAAACAACTAAATATTTTATGCTTGGAGATATTGCTTTATACATATATATCACGTATTATGTATTGTATATAACCATATGGCTCATAGCATCAGTTCATTCGCTCAGTCATGTCTGTCTCTTTGCGACCCCATGAACTGCAGGAAGTCAGGCCTCCCTGTCCATCAACAACTCTCAGACTTCACACAAACTCATGTCCATTGAGACGGTAATGCCATCCAACCATCTCATCCTCTGTCAACCCATTCACCCCTTACCCTCAATCTTTCCCATCATCAGGGTTTTATCCAAGGAGTCAGTTCTTTGCATCAGGTGGCCAGAGTATTGGAGTTTCAGCTTAGCACGAGCCTTGCCAATGAATAATCAGGACTGATTTCTTTATGATGGACTAGTTGGATCTCCTTGCAGTTCAAGGGACTCTCAAGAATCTTCTCCAATACCACAGTTCAAAAGCATCTAATTTTTGGTGCTCAGCTTTTTTTTACAGTCCAAGCCTCACATCCATATATGACAACTGGAAACACCATAGCCTTGACTAGATAGACCTTTGTTGGCAAAGTAACGTCTCTGCTTTTTAATATGCCGTCTTGATTGGTCACAACTTTCCTTCCAAGAAGTAAGCGTCTTTTAATTTCATGTCTGCAATCAGAATCTGCAGTGATTTTGGAGCCCAAAAACAAAGTCTAACACTGTTTCCACTGCTTCCCCATCTATTTCCCATGAAGTGATGAGACCGGATGCCAGGATCTTAGTTTTCTGAATGTGAAATTTCAAGCCAACTATTCCACTCTCCTCTTTCACTTTCATCACGACGCTCTCTAGTTCTTCTTTATTTTTGCCATTAGGGTGGTGTCATCTGCACATCGGTGGTTATTGATATTTTTCCTGGCAATCTTGATTCCAGCTTGCACTTCTGCCAGCCCAGTGTTTCTCATGATGTACTCTGAATGTAAGTTAAATAAGCAGGGTGATAGATACAGCCTTGACGAACTCCTTTTCCTATTTGGAACCAGTCTGTTATCCCATGTCCAGTTCTAACTGTTGCTTTCTGACCTGCATATACGTTTCTCAAGAGGCAGGTCAGGTGATCCAGGATTTCCATCTCTTTAAGAATTTTCCACAGTTTATTGTGATTCACAATGTCAAAGGCTTTGGGCATAGTCAGTAACCTCGAAATAGATGGTTTACTGGAACTCTTTTGCTCTTTTGATGATCCAACAGATGTTGTCAATTTGATCTCTGGTTCCTCTGCCTTTCCTAAAACCTTCTGGAACTTCTGGAAGTTCACGGTTCATGACTTGTTGATGTCTGTCGTGGAGAATTTTGAGCATTACTTTGCTAGTGTGTTAGATGAGTTCAACTGTTTGGTAGCTTGAGCATTCTTTGCTATTCCCTTCCTTTGGCATTGGGATGAAAGCTGGCATTTTCCTGTCCTGTGGCCACTGCTGAGTTGTCCAAATTTATTGCCATATTGAGTGCAGCACTTTCATAGCATCATCGTTTAGTATTTGAGATAGCTCAACAGGAATTGAATCATCTCCACTAGCTTTGTTCATGGTGATGCTTCTGAAGGCCCACTTCATTTCACATTCCCGGATGTTTGGCTCCTGATCAGTGATCACACCATCGTGATTATCTGGGCCAAAAAAGTTCTTTTTTGTATAGTCTTCTGTGTATTCTTGCCACCTCTTCTTAATATCTTCTGCTTCTGTTCGGTCCATTTCTGTCTTTATTTTGCCCATCTTTTCATGGAATGTTCCCTTTGTATCTCTACTTTTCTTGAAGAGATCGCTAGTCTTTCGCATTATATTATTTTCCTCTATTTCTCTGCATTGATCACTGAGGAAGGCTTTCTTATCTCTCCCTGCTATTCTTTGGAACTCTGCATGAAAACGGGTGTATCTATCTTTTTCTCCTTTGCTTTTTGCTTCTCTTCTTTTCACAGCTATTTGTAAGGCCCTTCAGACAGCCATTTTGCTTTTATTCATTTCTTTACACTGGGGATGATCTTGCTCCCTGTCTCCCATACTATGTCACGAACCTCCATCCATACTTCATCAGGGACTCTGTCTATCAGATCTAGTCCCTGAAATCTATTTCTCACTTCCACTGTTTAATCAGAAGGCATTTGATTTAGGTCATATCTGAATGGTCTAGTGGTTTTCCCTACTTTCTTCAATTTAACTCAGAATTTGGCAATATGGATTTCACGATCTGAGCCACAGTCAGGTCCCACTCTTCTTTTGCCGGACTGTATATAGCTTCTCCATCTTTGGCTGAAAGAACATAATCTTCAGCCGGATCCAGACATCTTAGACTGAGAAGTTAAGTGGGTCTTAGGAAGCATTATGAAACAATGCTAGTGGAGGTGACAGAATTCAAGCTGTGCTCTTTAAAATCCTCAAAAGTGATGCTGTTAAAGGGCTGCAGGCAATGTGTCAGCAACTTTGGAAACCTTGGCAGTGGCCACAGAACTGGAAAAGGTCAGTTTCCATTTCAATCTCCAAGAAGGACCATGACAAACAATGTTCAAACTACCGCACGCCTATGCTCACTTCACATGTGAGCAAGGTTCAGTTCAGTTCAGTTCAGTCCCTCAGTCGTGTCTGACCCTTTGCGACCCCATGAATCACAGTACGCCAGGCCTCGCTGTCCATCACCAACTCCCAGAGTTCACTCAAACTCATGTGCATCGAGTCGGTGATGCCATCCAGCCATCTCATTCTCTGTCGTCCCCTTCTCCTCCCTCCCCCAACACTTTCCAGCATCAGAGTCTTTTCCAGTGAGTGCTCAAGATCCTTCAAGTCAAGATTCAGTGGTACATGATCAGGCAACTTCCAGAAATATAGGCATTATTTCGAAAAGGCAGATGAACCCGATCAAATTGTCAACATTCACTGGATCATGGAGAAAGCAAGGCAATTCCAGAAGAAAAAAAAAACAACTTTTTTTCTGCTTCATTGACTATGGTAAAACTTTTCACTTTGTGGATCACAACAAACTGTGGAAAATTCTTCAAGATATGGTAATACTGGATTGCCTTAGCAGGCTTCAGAGAAACCTGTATGTGGATCAGTCAGCAATAGTGAGAACTGGACATGTAACAAAAGATTGGTTCAAAACTGGGAAAAGAGTACAAGATAGTATAGACGGTCATGCAGCTTCTATAACATATATACAGAGTACATCATGCTGAGTGTCAGGTTGGATGAATGACAAGCTGGAATCAAGATTGCTGGAAGAAATAGCAACAGCATCAGATATCCAGATGATACAACTTTATGGAAGACAGTGAAGAGGAACTAAAGAGTCTCATGATAACGGTGAAAGAGGAGACTGAAAAAGCTGGTCTCAAACTCAACATTCAACACCAGGAAGATCATGGCCTCTGGTCCCCTCACTTCATGTCAAATAGAAAGTGCAAGAGTGGATGCAGTGACAGATTTTCTCTTCTTGGACTCGAAAATCTCTGTGGATTGTGACTTCAGCAACGTAATTAACGATGATATTTTAAAAGAAGGCCATGACAACCCAAGAGAGCTTATTAAAATGCAGATACATCACTTTTCCAACAAAGGTCCGTTTAGTCAATAGTATGTTTACTTTTTTCCCCACATTTATGTATGGATTTGAGCGTTGGACCATAAAGAATGGTGCGCACCAAAGAACTGATGCTTTTGAATGGTGGTGCTGGAGAAGACTCTTGAGAATGACTTGGACTGCAAGGAGATCAAACCAGTCCATTCTAAAGGAAACCAGTCCTGAATATTCATTGGAGGGACCGATGCTGAAGCTGACGTCCCAGTACACTGGCCACCTGATGGAAAGAACTGACTCATTGGAAAAGACCCTTATACTGGGAAAATTTGAAGGTGGGAGGAAAAGGGGATGACAGAGGATTATGTGGTTGGATGGCAGTATCGACTCAAAGTACATGAATTTGAGCAAATTCTGGAAGATCATGGAGGCCAGGGAACTTGGTGCAGTACAGTTCATGGGGTCATGGAGAGTCAGACATGACATAGCGATTTAATGTCAACAAGAACAACGTGGCTAACCATGAGTGTGTAATTTCTATTTTGTAGGAGTCTCACAGATAATTTACAACTGGTTTATGAACTAAGATCACGGGGTCTATATTGAGATGGCACATTAACGCCATTCACTTTTTTTAATTTATTTTTTATTTTAATGGAGGCTAATTACTTTACATTACTGTATTGGTTTTGCCATACATTGACATGAATCTGCTCCGGGTGAATATGGGTTCCCCGTCTTGAACCCCCCTCCCACCTCCCTCCGCATCCCATCCCTCTTGTTCATCCCAGTTCACCAGCCCCGAGCATCACTTTTTAAAGACAATCTTATAATATCTGAGTCCATTCAAAGTTAGATGGATGAACTTGAACTCAAGGAAATCATCGAGAGTTCAACCATAAAGGCAGCTTCTATACAAAGCAATAAGCATGCTGGTTAAGCTTTGTATCTCTGAGCTCTTTATAATGGCCCTAAATAGAATTATTATTGTCACACAGCCTAAAGGAATCATGTTTGATTAAAATGTAAACACATCAATATGTGATCACAACCCTTTCCTAAACGAAGAAGAAACACAGTACATATGCGATAGCCACAAATTAGTAAAATTCATGCCTGAAATATTTCCCCATACTTTGATGGATAGCTTCTGATATTTGAAGTTTTCAAAATTGTGCTTTCATTTTTCTTATTCCCACTATACGGTTTCTTTTGGCCAAATCATGAACGCTTCCACTGTCTTTACTCTTCTCCATTTTTGCCATCCATTTTAGCTTGAATTTTACACAGTGACTTAAGAAGGAAGACAACAAAAGTGCAAGACTTCTTGGAAGGTCTCTAGGTAACCAACCATTGCAGGCTTCCGGTTTGTTTAGAAACGGTGAAGTGAAGCTACCTCAGGCCCAGTTACCAGCAGTGGCCTTGATGGTGACCTGATGCCCTGAAGATAGCTTTGTTCTCACTTTCCTATCACCTTCATTAACATCACAGTCAATTCATTGATGTTGCTATGTCCACCTTGGTAAATCCATGGTGAACCGCAAGTGGTCACTGATAATCTGAGGACATTCATAGTCTGAATTAAGCTGTCCCAACGTGAGCAAGGCTGGTGGACTCAGCTTGGCCTTGGGAAAATTGCATATTCTTGTCAGGGCTATGAGAGTCTGAAGCTGCTTTGGATGCCTTCTTTTTTTTTTTTTTAAGCACACTGATAATTTAAAGAGGCTCAGACACTGAGCAGCGGTTTTTGCAGGCTTCGGGAATACAGATGTGCATTTTTACATTCCATGTTGCTGAGTGATTGCAGGAAGGTGAGATAGAGGCCAGGAGAGAGAGAATGGACATAGGGGGTGTGGCGGTGACACACAGTAGGTCAGGGCTGCTTCTTGTCCAGACATGCGGGCAGGGCAGAGTGGAGGGGCAGAGCTCCAGGTGGGGAAGGAGCTCACCATTAGGAGGTCACTGCTTACCTGTCCCAGCAGGTAAGCTGTCTTCACACCAACAGACACGACAGGGGGCTGTGTCATCGTCCAGTGTGAGAGGCTTGAGAAAAACAATACTTAAAGTGCTCAAAAGGTGGCCTGCCTGATGCAACCACTCAGGATCAGAAGGTGATGAACACAAGGTAGGCTGACATTGGCCAATAGAAACCAATTCCATGGCTGGGGTCACAGCAATACAAATAATTTTTGAACCTGGATTGGATAATATGTGTATGCTGCTTAAAACACTTTCAGGGACTTCCCTGGTGGTCCCGCGGATAAGAATCTGCCAGCCAGGGCAGGAAACATAGGTTCAATCCCTAGTTCAAGAAGATCTCACATGGCGTGTGGGAACTAAGCTCATGTACCACAACTACTGATCCTGCTCTCTAGAACCCCAAGCTGTAACTACTGAAGCTCATGCACCCCAGCACCTATGCTCAGCAACAGAGAAGCCACTGCAATGAGAAGCTCGCACACCACAATTAGACTGTACTTCACCGTCACCACAAGTGGAGAAAGCCCATGGGCAGCAGGGAAGACTCAGCAAATCAAAAAATAAATACTTAAAAATGCAGAAAAGCAATCTGTTAGGTTTATCAGCACACACGTTCTATAAAGCATCTTAGGCTTCTCAGAACACACATTCTATAAAGCATCTTAGTAAAACAGCAAGGAATGACTGGTTAATTGTAGGGATGAGGAAAATCATACCTCCTTCTGTGGCCATGGTTAACGGTAGCATTCTGTGCAGCATGAAATGAGTGGGTCCATACACGATGGACCATTCTTCATGCCCACCGTGTGCCAAAATAATCTAACTGACAACAAGTTAAGATGGGGCTGTTTGTATCTTTTGTCTCTCTCACAGACGCGGGTCACAGTGAATTTCAGCTCCTTAGTGGGGACGAGAACACACTCTTAGTGTAAGATGTCAACGTGGATGGACATGGCAAGGAGACAGAACTGGTGGGATTATTTGGTAGGTATGATATTCTAAAATTCCCATAACCATTGTCATGTAACACTTACACTGTCAGGATTTTCATTCAGAATATCAGGAGGTGCTGCTGACAGCATTCCATATTCAGGATGCAAGGCCTGCGTGTTTATGCTCATCAAATTAAGGATCCTGGAAGGTAATCTACCAAGAAACAGGAGGCCATAGGGTGCAGAATATCACATCATCAGGCATTTCACAATGATTCGTATGTGTTGAAATCTTTAAAAATGAAGTTTTACTAGAATATTTTATTTTACATATGTCAACAAATTTCAAGCCATGTCTGTAATGAAGCTGACTTTATTTAGTGTTTAAAATTTTATTTATTTTTTAATGGAAGGATAACTTCTTTATAGATTATACTGTTTTCTGCCAAATACCAACATGAATCAGCCATAGGTATACATATGCTTGTGTGAATGTTGCTCAGTCATGTCTGACTCTTTGTGACCCCATGGACTATACAGTCCATAGACTTCATCAGGCCAGAATACTGGAATGGGTAGCCTTTCCCTTCTCCAGGGTAACTTCCCAACCCACAGATCAAGCCCAGGGCACCACATTGCAGGAGAGTCACAGGGAAGTCAATAGGTATATATATGTCCCTTCCCTTTTGAAAATGAATCCCATCTCCCACCCACCCCTCTAGGTTGATATAGAGCCTATGTTTGAGTTCCCTAAGACATACAGCAAATTCCCATTGGCTATCTATTCTACATATGGTCATGTCAGGTTGCATATTTCTCTGACCATACATCTCACCGTCTCCTCCCCTCTCCCCATGCACATACGTCTCTTCTCTATGACTGATTCCCCACTTATGCCCTGCAAATAAGTCCATTATCAGTACCATCTTTCTAGATTCCTTAGATATTCAGATTCCATATGTATGTGCTAGTGTACGATATCAGTTTTCTGATGCACTGTAAGCCTTGGAACAGACACTTATAAATCTTGGTCCTGTTCCACGTTTTAAATACATTGTTCTCATGAACACTGACATCACCCTCTCAAGTAACCACACAGAAGCACTAAGAGGTGTGTGTGCCATGCGGACAACAGGTGTCTATTCAGAAAAGGTTATTGGGTACAATGGCAGGTTCATGAAAGAGTACATCATGGCCTGTTATTATGTGTGATCAGGTGAATGTGTCCATGGAAGCGGAGGAAGGTGCTTCCTACTAAGTTTGGTGTACAAACAGATATGAGATGCAGGTGTATATGCGAGGATGGTGAGACAAGCAAGTAGGTTCCATATTAGGATGGACTCAGCCCCAAATTCATGAAGATCCTGGCAAGTTTTTGGGGTCCAGGTCCTGATGCTGAGGAGTAGGGTGTCTTACTCACCAAGTTGGACTGGGGTCAATTCTTAAGACAGAAAGCACATGCTTGTGTCGTGGGAACCACTGAAAGCTCTTAAATTCTACAATTGAACATCTGATTGTCACGATCCATTTCTTCTGTAGACTCAGAAATTTCCATGGGTTCCCCGGGGTCGACAATTCTGTTTTTTGCTCGGTGATTTTACAGGCAAAGGAAATAATGTAGACTCGAAATACAAAGAGAAGTTCGACAACACGGTGAGAGAAAAAGGGATTCCGGAAGAAAATGTCCTGAACTTCATCGACATTGGTAAAGGAATTATACTTTTTCCCCTGCCCATACCATTCACCTGGTGTGTATAAACCAGAAAACAAGTCAACTTATTCAAAATGTCTTCTTCCACATTTAATCTCTTTTAAAATCCTTTATTGCAAGAAAGGAAGGAAGGAAGAAAACTTGGAAATGCTGGGGAATGTTAGTAATCGGTGGCTCTTTCATTTCTCCCATTTTGTTTTTCCCTAGATAACTGTCCAGAGGAGTGAAAAAAAGTGACTCTGACACTCTTGTAAGTAAACACAGTCCATTACTAATGCTGCCCTTCCAGACGAAGCATAACTGAACACTGTTATTTCATATGTGTGAAATGTTTGTTCCACCACTTTAAATGTATCACTGAAGAATTTTTGTTCTATAATGTGCCTGCTCTTGAGCCATATTATTGCAAACACTTTGATTAATTAACGCCAAGCAGCTGTGGTGAGAGAGTCTTATCCTGCAGGAATCTTGCAGACCAGAGTCATCTGACAGCAGCAGGAATCCCCATGAGTTGGTGAAAATTATTAGTGTTCCCATCATTCTTGACCTCGTGATTGTCCCCACACAGTCCTCCCCCAAGTGAATCGGTATGAAACAGAGCTCTGCTTCCCTGAAGCAGGGCTTCCCTGATACCTCTGTTGGCAACCAATCCGCCTGCAATGCAGGAGACCCCGGATCGATTTCGGGGTCTGGAGGATCTGCTGGACAAGGGAAAGGCTACCCACTCCAGTATTCTTGGTCTTCCCTTGTGGCTCAGTGGGGGAGACCTGGGTTGGATCCCTGGGTTGGGAAGATTCCCTGGAGAAGGGAAACGTTTCTCCAGTATACTAGTGTGGTGAACTCCATGGATTGTCTCGGTCCATGGCATTACAAGGAGTTGGAGATAACCGAGCGGCTTCCACTCTCACACTTTTCGCAAGACTAGCGTTTGATCTCATATGATTCTGAGAGAATCAGTAGATGCCTTCCCACCACACTGTCTGAAACATGCGTTTGCAGTATATTCCTACTCAGATGTTCCAAAGGGAGATATTTAAACCTTCTAAACTAATAAAACCTCCAGAAAGGACACTGATCCAAGCTAAGGTATGGCGTTTAATGTTCTGTTGAGAAAGAATCTTAACAAAAAGAGTGATTAAAAGCACGAGCATCCAGGTGAATGTGATAACAACGATGTGGTACCTATATTCAATGGAACATTACTCAGCCAGGAAAGGAAGCAACTAACTTTATTTACAGCAACATGGATGGACCTAGATGTTTGTCACTTTGAGTGAAAGAAGTCAGAAAGAGAAAGACCAATACCAGAAATGTCATTTATAGTTTTCAGTTTAGTTCACTAACTGTCATATCCAACTCTTTGTGACCGCATGGACTGCCGTATTCCAGGCCTCCCTGTCCATCATGAACTCTCGGAGCTTAATCTAACTCATGTCCATTGAGTCAGTGATGACATCCAACCATCACATCTTTTCTCGTCCCCATCTCCAACCCTCTCGAATCATACCCAGCATCAGGATGTTTTCAAATAGGTCATTTATTGGCATTAGGTGGAAAAGTATTCGAGTTATAGCTTCTGTATCAGTACTTCCAATGAATATCAGGACTGATTTCCTTTAGGATGGAGTGGTTGGATCTCCTTGCAGTCCAAGGGACTCTCAAGGGTCTTCTCCAACTCCACAATTCAAAAGCATCAATTCTTTGGTGCTCAGCTTTCTTTGGAGTCCACGTTTTATTTTAGTGTAGATAAAATGCCATGGTGCAGATGGTCACAAATTTGCCAACAATGCAGGAGACCCACATTCGATCCCTGTTTCAGGAAGATCCCCTGGAGAGTGAAATGGCAACACACTCCAGTGTTCTTACCTGGAGCATATCCATCGACAGAAGAACCTGGTGGGCTACAATCCAAGGGATCATGGAGAGTTAGACACGACTGAGTGACTTTCACTTTTGCATAGATATCACTTCTGCTTGGAATCTAAACCATGACATGGAGGAACTTATTTACAAAACGGAAACAGGTTCACAGGGGTAGAAAACAGACTTGTGGTTGTCAAGTCGGAGGGACTTTAGTAAGAGAAGAATCGGGAGGTTTGTGGTTGAAAAGGGAAAGTGGAAGAAAGGGCTAGTTGCTCAGTCATGTCCGAATCTCTGCCACCCCATGCACCATAGCCTTCCAGACTCCTCTGTGCATGGGATTCTGCAGGTAAAAATGCTGGCGAGGGTAGCCATTCCCTCCTATATAGGATCTCACCAACACAGGGATTGAACCTGGGTCTCCTGAATTGTTTGCAGATATCTTACACTCTGAGAAGTGTGAGGTTAGTAGATGCAAACTATTATATACAGGATGGATAGAGAATAATTTTCAACTGCATAGCACATGGGACTGTACACAATACTCTGTAAAGCCTAAATGGGAAAAGAATCTGAAAAAGAATAGATCCTAGTTTTTGTATGTATAATCACTTGGCTGTACACCTGAAATCAATGCAACATAGATAATCAACTATACTCTATAATTTAAAAAGCAAAGAAGTTAATTCTTGAGGACCCAGAAGACAAAACTTGCAGGATTAGAGCTGTCTGCTGCAATTACCGAGCCTTAAAACCATCACTAGAGGAAGATGTATATGCATTGTGAAATCATTACTCATAGAACCAATCCCCATGGGGAATTTCCAAACTTGTGTACATCCTAGGGACAATTCCACGGACAACTTGCTGTCACAGAGATGTGGAGTGTTGAGGTCCACCTGGAATTGGACACTGGCTCAACTACCACCTCCCTGTAACCTGGACAGCTGACTGCCTGAAGCTCACCCCTGTCAGCCATTACACCGTTGACTGAACTAAACCTCTGGTTCTCTTTTATTCACCTAGAAAAAGAGTCACTGAGACCAGACATGTCCTTGTGTCCGTGGAATCAAGATCAACAACACGAAGACGACTTTCCTCGTTCCTGATTAACATGATCCTGCTCTCTTCACACTCACACTCCCACTTCCACCTCATCGCTCCCCATCATTACATCATGGCTTGATTCGTGTTATTTGATTGTTGAGGGTTTAAATAAATCGATTGAATATCTGCCCTGCACACGCATGTCTGTACAAAAGTCACCTCATTTAAAACACACAAAGTCCACATTAAGTATCCAGGAAACTGTGCCTTTCATAGGACAGGGGTTCATCAGAGACACTCCTTATGTAGATTTGGTAGATATGCCCTCAGATGTCCAGGGAAGAGGGAGAAAGGAGACTAAAGCATCATGGGGCAGAGTTATAGATCCTCCACCATACGGGCTTCTCTGATGGATCAGATGGTAAAGAATCTGCCTGAAATGCAGAAGACCCAAGGTCTATCCTTGGGGGAGGAAGATCCTCGGGAAGAGGAAACGGTAACCCACTCCAGTGAAGAATGCCATGGACAGAGGAGCCTGGTTGGCTACAGTCCATAGCATCCTAAAGAGATGGACAGGCCTGAGCGACTAACACTTTCACTTTCTGTCTCTGTTCGGAAGGGGTCAGTCTGATCAAAGGAAAGTGTCTAAAATGCATCTTATTCATTCCCAAGAAAGGAACATACATTCCACTCACTAAGGCTTGTGCACAGAAAGCGCAGGATGACATTACTGTTCTATTCAGTTCAATTATTCAGTCGTCTCTAAATCTTTGCGACCCCATGAATCGCAGCATGCCAGGCCTCCCTGTCCATCACCAACCTCCGGATTTCACACAAACTCATGCTCATTGAGTCGGCGATGCCATCCAGCCATCTCATCCTCTGTCGTCCCCTTCTCCTCCTGCCCCCAATCCCTACCAGCATAAGGGTCTTTCCCAGTGAGTCAACTCTTCACATGAGCTGCCCAAACTATTGAAGCTTCAGCTTCAGCTTCAGTCCTTCCAAGGAACACCCAGCACTTATCTCATTTAAGATGGACTGTTTGGATCTCCTTGCAGTCCAAGGGACTTTCAAGAGTCTTCTCCAACACCACAGTTCAAAAGCATCAATTCTTCAGTGCTCAGCTCTCTTTTATAGTCCAACTCTCACATCCATACATGACCACGGGAAAACCCATAGCCTTGGCTAGATGGACCTTAGTTGACAAAATAATATCTCTGCTTTTTAATATGCTGTGTAGGTGGGTCATAACTTTCCTTCCAATGAGTAAGCGTCTTTCCATTTCATGGCTATAATCACCATCTGCAGTGATTTTGGAACCCAAAAAATAAAGTTTGACACTGTTTCCCCCTCAAGTTCCCATGAAGTGATGGAACCAGATGCCATGATTTTGGTTTTCTGAATGTTGTGATTTCAGTCAACTTTTTCACTCTCCTCTTTCACTTTCATCAAGAGGCTCTTTAGTTCCTCTTCACTTTCTGCCATAACAGTGTTGTCATCTGCATACCTGAGGTTATTGACCATGTATCCTTGAGGCAACCTGGAATTTTGAGTGGCCAAGATCAATAAGCCTCCTAGCAGTGTTAAGTTAGGAATTGTGCAATCTAAAATGTAAAAACAGTGGTTACAGAAAAAGAAAGAAAGAAAAGAAACCAGAAAAGTAAAACAAAATTAATAATCTGTTGTTAGAGGCTTCTCAGTTACAAAAACATGAATGAATTTGAGGAGAAAACAGGAAGATGTACCAAGCAGTACTTAGCATTATTTGTACGGAGTTACAGCAGTAAAAATTTTGTAAGATGGTTCTGGTTTTATTACTATTCTATTGCCTACATTTTGACCAATATTAATGAGAGTTGGGATGAAAGGGTAAAAGAGACCTTTCAGTACAAAGCAATAGAATTATTTTTTTATCAGTTTCCTTAGGAATGAAATCTTATTTCTTTTCTATTCTATCTTTTAGTGAGTGGAGAATGTTTTACAATGTTCTCTTGGCTTCTGCCATGCTGCTGCTGCTGCTAAGTCGCTTCAGTCGTGTCCAACTCTTTTGCAACCCCATAGACGGCAGCCCACCAGGCATCCCCGTCCCCGGGATTCTCCAGGCAAGAACACTGGAGTGGGTTGCCATTTGCCATACAGTGCAAATCAGCAAAAATTATTATTTACTCACCTGCCTTTTGAGCTGCTCCCCTCACACCATCTCACCTTTCCAGAACATCACAAGCGACTCTCTGGGCTCCGTGTTTCACCAACTTCTCACCAGCTACATATCGTTTGCAGGGAAGAAACAGAGAGGCAGATATAGAGAACAGAGTGTGAGCACAGGGAGGGAAGAAGAGTGCTGAGACCAGTGGAAACCAACACGATTACTGCAACTGTCGCAAGAATCTCTGAGAAGAATTAGTGTCTAATTGCCCCTTGATTGGCAGTTAGAAAGACTTCCTAAGATGGGATGGGCCTAGGATACACTCCCAGGGGACACACGTTGGTAAGAGTCCAAAAGGAAACTTTGGGAATGCTGGTGGTACAAAAGTAGAGATGGAAGGGTGATGATAAGTGGTGTTAGCTGGGATCAATTGACCACTCAAATTTATCTGAGTCAGGGACTTCTCTCGTGGTCCAGTGGTTAGGATCCTGTCCTTCCCCTGCACAGAGTATAGGCTTCATTGGGGTTTCATCCCTGTTGACTAAGAACCTGCATGCTGCATGGGGCAGCCAAGATAAAGAAACAGACAAAAGAAAGAAAGAAAGAAAATGAATATCTGGGTCAAAGACCAAAGAGAGGAAATGGTTTCAGGATATTCCGAGACATGAAACCTTCAATCACGCAGACTTTCCAGCTGAAAATATGACAGGATAATATACAGAGGAATGCATGAACAAAGGAGATAACATGATTTTGCAACTGAAAGAAAAGAGAGCAAAAGGAGAAAATATAAATACTATTGTCAGTCCATGTGAACATGAAGGGAAGTGATCCTCTGAGGATGTGAGCTGAGGATGCCCTTGAGAGGACAAAGTCTCCTCAAAGGTCTGAATTCATTCCAAATGAAGGAATCTGAGCTCCAATCAGTCCCAGGAGCAGACAGCACTGGGTCAGTTCTCACTTAGTTGACTCGGGAAATCTGAATCTCATTTCTTCTTTTCTATACTCAGAAAAACATCTCTTCACAGCCACTCCAGCAAAGTGCAGCCGCTGTACCTTACCTTGGATGAGGGGTTTTTCCTCAAGGCCGCCCCTCCTGACCTTGAACGCGGAGTAGCTCCTCTCGGCCCTCCTGTGCCCGCTCAGCCACTGCCTGTTGGACGTGGGGTCTCTCCTCTTGGCCGCTGGCCCTGGCATCAGGCGTGGGGTAGCTCCTCTCGGCCGCGCCTCTTTGCCTGGTCGGCTGAAACGGGGCTGGCATCTCTCGCGTGAAGGTAAGAAAAACGCAAATAAGATGGTAGGTATTGCCAGGGGGCATCAGAGGGCAGACACACTGAAATCATAATCACAGGAAACTAGTCGATCTGATCACATGGACCACAGCCGAATGTGGTCCACTGGAGAAGGGAATGGCAAACCACTTCAGTATACTAGCCTTGAGAACCCCATGAAGAATATCAAAGGGCAAAATGATAGGATACTAAATGAGGAATTCCCCAGGTCGGTAGGGGCCCAGTATGCTACTGGAGATCAGAGGAGAAGTAACTCTAGAAGGAATAAAGGGATGGAGCAAAAGCAAAACCAATACCCAGTTGTGGATGTGACTGGTGATGGAAGCAAGGTCCGGTGCTGTAAAGAGCAATATTGCATAGGAACCTGGAATGTTAGGTCCATGAATCAAGGCAAATTGGAAGTGGTCAACCAGGAGATGGCAAGAGTGAATGTCGACATTCTAGGAATCAGTGAACGAAAATGGACTGGAATGGGTGAATTTAACTCAGATGGATATTATATCTAATACTGTGGGCAGGAATCCCTTAGAAGAAATGGAGTAGCCATCATGGTCAACCAAAGAGTCCAAAATGCATTACTTGGATGCAATCTTAAAAACGACAGAATGATTTCTGTTCTTTTCCAAGGCAAACCATTCACTATTACAGTAACCCAAGCCTATAACCCAACCAGTAACGCTGAAGAAGCCGAAGTTGAACAGTTCTATGAAGACCTCCAAGACCTTTTAGAACTAACACCCAAAAAAGATGTCCTTTTCATTATAGGGGACTGGAATGCAAAAGTAGGAAGTCAAGAAACACATGGAGTAACAGGCAAACTTGGCCTTGGAACACGAAATGAAGCAGGGCAAAGGCTAATAGAGTTTTGCCAAGAGAACGCACTGGTCATAGCAAACACCCTCTTCCAACAACACAAGAGAAGAATCTACACATGGACATCACCAGATGGTCAACACCGAAATCAGATTGATTACATTCTTTGCAGCCAAAGATGGAGAAGCTGTATGCAGTTAGCAAAAACAAGACCAGGAGCTGACTGTGGCTCAGATCATGAACTCCTTATTGCCAAATTCAGACTTAAATTGAAGAAAGTAGGGAAAGCCACTAGACCATTCAGATATGACCTAAATCAAATCCCTTATGATTATAGAAATAGATTTAAGGGTCTAAATCTGATAGATAGAGTACCTGATGAACTCTGGACGGAGGTTCCTGACATTGTACAGGAGACAGGGACCAAGACCATCCCCATGGAAAAGAAATGCAAAAAAGCAAAATGGCTGTCTGAGGAGACCTTACAAATAGCTGTGAAAAGAAGAGAAGCGAAAAGCAGAGGAGAAAAGGAAAGATATAAGCATCTGAATGCAGAGTTCGAAAGAATAGCAAGGAGAGATAAGAAAGCCTTCCTCAGTGATCAATGCAAAGAAATAGAGGAAAACAACAGAATAGGAAAAACAAGAGATCTCTTCAAGAAAATTAGAGATTCCAAGGGAATATTTCATGCAAAGATGGGCTCGATAAAGGACAGAAATGGTATGGACCTAACCGAAGCAGAAGATATTAAGAAGAGGTGGCAGGAATACACAGAAGAACTGTACAGAAAAGATCTCCACGAATAAGATAGTCAAGATAACGTGATCACTGACCTAGAGCCAGACATCTTGGAATGTGAAGTCAAGTGGGCCTTAGAGAGCATCACTACGAACAAAGCTAGTGGTGGTGATGGAAATCCAGTTGAGCTATTTCAAATCTTGAAAGATGATGCTGTAGAAGTGCTGCACTCAATATGCCAGCAAATTTGGAAAACTCAGTAATGGCCACAGGACTGGAAAAGGTCAGTCTTCATTCCAATCCCAAAGGAAGGCAATGCCAAAGAACGCTCAAACTACTGCACAATTGCACTCATCTCACACGCTAGTAAAGTCATGCTCAAAATTCTCCAAGCCAGGCTTCAGCAATATGTGAACCGTGAACTTCCAGATGTTCAAGCAGGTTTTAGAAAAGGCAGAGGCACCAGAGATCAAATTGCCAACAACCGCTGGATCATGGAGAAAGCAAGAGAGTTCCAGAAAAACATCTATTTCTGCTTCATTGACTATGCCAACGCCTTTATGTGTGGATCACAATAAACTGTGGAACATTCTGAGAGTTGGGAATAGCAGACCACCTGACCTGCCTCTTGAGAAACCTGTATGCAGGTCAGGAAGCAATAGTTAGAACTGGACATGGAACAACAGACTGGTTCCAAATAGGAAAAGGAATGCGTCAAGGCTGTATTTTGTCACCTTGCTTCTTTAACTTATATGCAAAGTACATCATGAGGAACGCTGGGCTGGAAGAAGCACAAGCTGGAATCAAGATTGCTGGAAGAAATATCAATAATCTCAGATATGCAGATGACAATGCCCTTATGGCAGAAAGTGAAGAGGAACTCAAAAGCCTCTTGATGAAAGTGAAAGAGGAGAGTGAAAAGGTTGGCTTGAAGCTCAACATTCAGAAAACAAAGATCATGGCATCTGGTCCCATCACTTCCTGGGAAATAGATGGAAAAACAGTGGAAACAGTGTCAGACTTTATTTTTTTGGGCTCCAAAATCACTGCAGATGCTGATTGCAGCCATGAAATTAAAAGACGCTTACTCCTTGGAAGGAAAGTTATGACCAACCCTGATAATATACTAAAAAGCAGAGACATTACTTTGCAACCAAGGTCCATCTAGTCAAGGCTATGGTTTTTCCTTTGGTCATGTATGGATGTGAGAGCTGGACTGTGAAGAAAGCTGATGGCCGAAGAATTGATGCTTTTGAACTGTGGTGTTGGAGAAGACTCTTGAGAATCCCTTTTACCGCCAGGAGATCCAACCAGTCCATTCTAAGGGAGATCGCTCCTGGGTGTTCATTGGAAAGACTGATGCTTAAGCTGAAACTGCAATACTTTGGCCACCTCATGCGACGAGTTGACTCACTGGAAAAGATTCTGATGCTGGGAAGGTTTGGGGGCGGGAGGAGAAGGGGACGACCGAGAATGGGATAGCTGGATGGAATCACTGACTCTGTGAACATGAGTTTGAGTGACCTCTAGGAGTTGGTGATGGACAGGGAGGCGTTGCGTGCTGTGATTCATGGGGTCGCAGAGAGTCGGACACGACTGAGCAACTGAACTGAACTGAACTGATACTCAGAAAAAAAAAATCTTTTAAAGTATTTATTTGCCTATTAACAGTGAATGAAGATGAAAATAAGTAAATTTTGATTAAAAAGAAAAAAAAAAAAGACTCACTGTTTCAGTGACCTTGTGTTAGGAATTTGCTTTTTCCATTAAAAACTCTAAGAATTGTAGGAACTGCTATTCAGATTTTTTTTTGCTCAAGGGAGAAAGAACTGAGTTAGTGAGTAAATATTATATTAAGGATTAAATGGGTAAAAAGGTGTCTAGACAGAAATCGCTGAAAATAAACTACTGATATGCCTTCAACAGATGACTTTAAGCAGCATATAACCAGATCGCCCTCTTAGTACTTAGGAGGAAAAAGCCCACATTGGGGCAGGAGAAGGTGACGAATACTCTTTGCTACCTGCTCCCCACCTCAGAATAATAGGATTCTTTCCAAGGGACTCTTTGGAAATAGTGTTCCCTTGGCTAAATCACAAAGTCAATCTTTACTTTTAGAAAATAAATCTTACACTATCTCCTCCATATTAACAGAACCTTGCAGAAGTGAGGGATATGTAACTTGGACAGCTCATCTCATTTTGGATCTCGTGATAAGCAGGAAAATAAATAATTGTCTTCTTGCATTATTGGATGTACTGCAGTTTCTCACTTTAAAGGTCAAATGCCCACATCCACATATGCTTCTCTTAAAACAAATATCATTATTAAAATGACAGAATGCCAGAAAAGTTTATCTCTGCCAACCAGGATCCTGAAGGTGCCGTCTGTTTTAACTGTGGTCATTTGACGAACAACCATTGGTTCACGATGTGTCACGCCAACAGATGCAGGCTACAAAAGTCGCAGCACATTTGCATCCTCTCCAACCACTGGGACACCCTCAGCTTCTAGAGCAGAAGGGCCACGAGACTCAACAAGATGAAGGCTCTGCTGTTCAGTCTTGTCCTCGGTCTGCTTGTTGCCATTCAAGGTGAAGCTCAGACAGACGCCTCAAAGGTACCAGGGCATTTGAAAGGTGGACAAGCTTGGGAGGAGTTCTTAGCGTGTATCCGTGTGAGTGTCCTTTTTGAGGTTTGGTCATGTGGACTGCTAAGTCTCGCCATCTCCCTGCAACTGAAAATTGCTCCACTCGCTGGCTCTATGCCTGCTGTTTGTGATGTCTGTATCATCTCTACCATCCATTTATCGGCTCTCTTGTATGTTCACTACTCTTGCAAAACCAATGGATGATCTCTCAGCTGTTGGATTGGGTCTCTTGCATTTGACAACATAGCTCAAGCTATCTCAGTAATACCTCAATTATTTCCTTTATCTGACTCGAGTTTTCACATGATTTTATACCTAGGGCTGTGTTAGTAAAGATAGGTAACTTCTGCTAAGTGAAAGGGCAGGGAATCTCCTGAGGGATGGTATCGAGCAGAATTTACAGAGATGAACTAAGATTTCTGAAGGTAATTTTGCTTTTAGTTTACAGGAAGATGGTTAACCCAATACACGTCAGCCAGTAACATGGAGAAGATCACCGAGGGGGCGCCATTCCCCGCTTTCATGAGTTACATTGAGCTTGATGAAGAAAATGGAACAATACTGATGCACTTTTATGTAGTAAGTAAAAGTCACCCAAAAGGAAAACACCTCTAAACTCTGGCCTGAGGGAGGGTGTCTCTTCCCCGTCTGCAGGAAGCTCTCTGGCTGATGTTGAGAGGAAGACTCCCTGAGCTGTGGGGCTGAGCAGGGATCCTGGGCTGGGAGGAGGGCAGTTTCACTGTGAGCACCAGCGAATGTCCTGATAATTCTGCGGATTGGGGGAACCAGAAGCTCACTGTCATCAACTCATTACAGTAAAGAGGGACACAGCCGAGGGAAGAGGCTCATGTCCTGGAACCCACAGTCCCCACCAGGCGCTTGACCCCTTCCTGCAGAATTTGTAAGAGACGGTTCCCACTGAGCCCAGAAGTGAGAGCAGGGGGAGCCCACACAGTGAGCTCTGCCCTCGGGGCTTCCTCATGGGAGGTTTCAACATTACTGAGTTTCCCAAAGTCGTCACAGCCCCTAGTGACTTTCCCAAATCCTTTCCCAGGCACTGCCATTGCACGTGACAGCAGTTCAATCCCTGCGTCAGGAAGATCCCCTGGAGAAGGAAATGGTGACCCACTTCAGTATTTTTGCCTGGAGAATCCCATGAACAGAGATGCCTGCTGGGCGATAGTCCAAGGGTTCGCAATAGGTCAGACAGGACTGAGCAACCAACCACACACACACAGAGATCCAAGTACCATTCATGGAATGTCCACTATATTTTAGGTGGTATGCTAGGAGCATGCAAAGTATGGCAAAAATCAACACATTTGTTCAGCCATTATCTCCCACCCCACCCCACCCGAAAAAAACCAGAACATGTAAACTCAGGTATACACTGTGAGGAATAAAAGTATTAAGAACAGAAACAACTAAATATTTAATGCTTGGGGATATTGCTTTATAAATATATATCACGGATTATGTATTATATATAACCATATGGTTGATAGCATCAGTTCATTCGCTCAGTCGTGTCTGTCACTTTACGACCCCATGAACTGCAACAAGCCAGGCCTCCCTGTCCTTCAACAAGTCTCAGACTTCACTCAAACTCATGTCCATTGAGACGGTAATACCATCCAACCATCTCATCCTCTGTCGTCCCATTCACCTCTCGCCCTCAATCTTTCCCAGCATCAGGGTTTTTTTGTCCAAGGAGTCAGTTCTTTACATCAGGTGGCCAGAGTATTGGACTTTCAGCTTTGCATCAGCCTTTCCAATAAATACTCAGGACTGATTTCTTTAGGATGGACTGGTTGGGTGTCCTTGCAGTTCAAGGGACTCTCAAGAATCTTCTCCAATACCACAGTTCAAAAGCATCTATTTTTTGATGCTCAGCTTTTTTTTACAGTCCAAGCCTCACATCCGTACATGACAACTGGAAACACCATAGCCTTGACTAGATAGACCTTTGTTGGCAAAGTAAAGTCTCTGCTTTTTAATATGCCATCTCGATTGGTCTTAACTTTCCTTCCAAGGAGTAAGCGTCTTTTAATTTCATGTCTGCAATCAGGATCTGCAGTGATTTTGGAGCCCCAAAAAATAAAGTCTGACACTGTTTCCACTGCTTCCCCATCTATTTCCCATGAAGTGATGGGACCGGATGCCAGGATCTTACTTTTCGGAATGTGGAGTTTCAAGCCAACTTTTCCACTCTCCTCTTTCACTTTCATCACGAAGCTCTCTAGTTCTTCTTTATTTTTGCCGTTAGGGTGGTGTCAATTGCACATCTGTGGTTATTAATATTTTTCCTGGCAATCTTGATTCCAGCTTGCACTCTGCCAGCCCAGTGTTTCTCATGATGTACTCTGCATATAAGTTAAATAAGCAGGGTGATATATACAGCCTTGACAAACTGCTTTTCCTATCTGGAACCAGTCTGTTGTTCCATGTCCAGTTCTAACTGTTGCTTCCTGACCTGCATATACGTTTCTCAAGAGGCAGGTCAGATGGTCCGTTATTCCCATCTCTTAAAGAATTTTCCACAGTTTACTGTGATTCACACAGTCAAAGGCTTTGGCATAGTCAGTAAACACGAAATAGATGTTTTGGAACACTTTTGCTCTTTTGATGATCCAACAGATGTTGTCAATTTGATCTCTGGTTCCTCTGCCTTTTCTAAAACCTTCTGGAACATCTGGAAGTTCACGGTTCATGACTTGTTGAAGTCTGTCTTGGAGAATTTTGAGCATTACTTTGCTAGTGTGTGAGATGAGTTCAATTGTTTGGTAGTTTGAGCATTCTTTGCTATTCCCTTTCTTTGGCATTGGGATGAAAGCTGTCATTTTCTTGTCCTGTGGCCACTGCTGAGTTCTCCAAATTTATTGCCATATTAAGTGCAGCACTTTCATTGCATCATCATTTAGTATTTGAGATAGCTCAACTGGAATTCCATCACCTCCACTAGCTTTGTTCATAGTGATGCTTCAGAAGGCCCAGTTCACTTCTCATTACTGGATGTCTCTCTCCTGGTCAGTGATCACACCATCGTGATGATCTGGGCCGAAAAGGTCTTTTTTGTACAGTTCTTCTGTGTATTCTTGCCAACTCTTCTTAACATCTTCTGCTTCTGTTCGGTCCATTTCTGTCCTTTATTTTGCCCATCTTTGCATGGAAAGTTCCCTTAGTATCTCTACTTGTCTTGAAGAGATCTCTAGTCTTTCGCGTTATATTATTTTCCTCTATTTCTTTGCACTGACCACTGAGGAAGGCTTTCTTATCTCTCCCTGCTCTTCTTTGGAACTCTGCATGGAAACGGGTATATCTGTTTTTTTCTCCATTGCTTTTTGCTTCTCTTCTTTTCACAGCTATTTGTAAGGCCCTTCAGACAGCCACTGTGCTTTTATTCATTTCTTGACCTTGGGGATGATCTTGCTCCCTGTCTCCCATGCAATGTCACCAACCACCATCCATAGTTCATCAGGCACTCTTTCTATCAAATCTAGTCCCTGAAATCTATTTCTCACTTCCACTGTTTAATCATAAGGGATTTGATTCAGGTCATATCTTAATGGTCTAGTGGTTTTCCCTACTTTCTTCAATTTAAGTCAGAATTTGACAATATGGAGTTCATGATCTGAGCCACAGTCAGGTCCCACTCTTCTTTTGCCGGACTGTATACAGCTTCTCCATCTTTGGCTGAAAGAACATAATCTATCTGATCTCAGTGTTGGCCATCTGGTGATGTCCACGTGTAGAGTCTTCTCTTGTGCTGTTGGAAGACGCTGTTTGCTAAGACCAGTTCGTTCTCTTCGCAAAGCTCTATTAGCCTTTGCCCTGCTTCATTCTGTACTCCAAGGCCAAATTTACTTGTTACTCCAGGTGTTTCTTGACTTCCAATTTCTCCATTCAAGTACCCTATAATGAAAAGGACTTCTTTTTGGGATGTTACTTCTAAAACATCTTGTAGGTCCTCATAAAACCGTTCTATTTCAGCTTCTTCAATGTTACTGCTTGGGGCATAGACTTGGATTACCGTTCTGTTGATTGGTTTGCCTTGGAAACAAACAGAGGACATTCTGTCGTTTTTGAGATTGCATCCAAGTTCTGCATTTCCAACTCTTTTGTTCACTATGATGGCTACTCCATTTCTTCTAAGGGATTCCTGCCCACAGTAGTAGATACAATGGTCATGTGAGTTAAATTCACCCATTCCATATCCATTTTAGTTCACTGATTCCTAGAGTGTCAGTGTTCACTCTTGCCATCTCTTGTTTGACCACTTCCAATTTGTCTTGATTCATGCACCTAACAGTCCAGGTTCCTATGCAATATAGCTCTTTACAGCATCGGACCTTGCTTCTATCACCAGTAACATCCCCAAATGGGCGTTGTTTTTTCCATCCCTTCATTCTTTCTGGACTTCTTTTTCTACTGATCTCCAGTATCATATTGGGCACCTACTGACCTTGGGAGTTCACCTTTCAGTGTCCTATTATTTGCCTTTTCATACCACCCTTTTCTTTACTCGTTATTAAATGTCTACGCCTAGAGCCATAGTTAAGAACAGATCTGCATATTCTAAACTTTTCTGGCTCTTCACGTGAGAAAATTATGCACTCTGAATCATATTCCCCACCTTCCCTCTCTCAGCACAAAGTTTAAAGATGTTATCAGCGTCTGCATATGCAAGACGTTTTCCAAGCCAAATGAAAGGAGTTTGTCTGCTCAGATAAAATGTTGTGTATTTGCAGTTATGTTGGATAATTGCTGTGTTCCCACTTTGTGGTTGGTTTTCAGTGAGTTCAATGCATTTCAATTCCCTAATGACTAAGAGGGCTTCCCTGATAGCTCAGGTGGTAAAGAATCTGCCTGCAATGCAGGAGACCCTGGTTCAATTCCTGGGTCAGGAAGATGCTCTGGAGAAGTGATAGGCTAACAACTCCAGTATTCTGGCCTGGAGAATTCCATGGACTGTATAGCCCATGGGGTCACAAAGAGGCAACATGAATGAGTGACTTGCATTTTCACTTTCAATGACTAAGAACACTCACCACACTTCACTGTGGGCATTCTTTTCCAAGGTGTCTGTTCAAAAATCAATCCAGTTCCTGTAGAGTTATTTCCCTTTTAGTATTTGTTTCATGAAAATTCTTTATGTGGGCCAAATACACATTTATCACGTACATGTTCAGTATGTGAAGCCACGTACTCCTGTTATAGAGGTGACAATATATACTTATCATATACTATATCCATAAATTTCTTCATGATATCATACAAACACATCGTGTGTTTTTAAGTGTTTACTTGTGTAAGTGTCCGTGAGAGTGCAAAATGTTTCTGTATACAGACATGTGTCTTTCAAGTTTAATCCTCATATGGTATTGAGATGGAGGAAGAGTGTGTGTTTGGAGAAAATTAAACTTTCTTTAAATTTTGTGATTTTGGGATCTCATATTGTCTAATGAGGGCTTCCCTGGGGGCTCTTATATTGTGTAAGAAAGCCTGTTGGATTTCATATTGTCTAATAAGTTCTGGCGGCTCTCATATTGTCTAAAAAGGGCTTTCTCTGGTGTCTCAGAGGGTAAAGAATCTGTCTATAATGCAGGAGACCTGGATCCGATCTCAGGGTCAGGAAACTCCCATGCAGAAGGATTTCGCAACCCACACCAGTCTTCTTGCCTGGAGTTTCCCACAGACAGAGGAGGAGAGTGGTGGGCTACAGTCCATGGGGTCGCAGAGAGTCAGACACAACTGAATGACAAACACTTTCCCTTTCATTGTCTAATAAATCAGTGCCAGGGTTGTGACAATGCTCAAGGTTTGTCTTGATGGCTAAGCCTCTTATTTTTCAGAAACCATATTAATGAAAAGTTCATTCTTTTTCTTTCTTCCTAAAATTCTACATTTTGCCATGTTTATTGTCTTTGCACACGACCTGTTTTGTATCTGTGGTTACCTTTGGAACGACTAGTCAGATTTAGCGTGTAGACAGATCATCCTTGCCGCTTGATATATGCTGGATCTGAGACAACATATTTTGTCTCTTTTGAAGGTCAAATTGTTCACCAGCACTGAGGTGATACCTGACACATATTCTTGGGTGTCACAAAGAAAGAATCCTAAATATACATCAAATTTTTATTATGCTAATCAACCAACATGAACATATTTTGTTTTTAAGGAAGAATGGAGAATGCATAGAAAAATATGTCTCAGGCACAAAGGAAGGAAACGTTTATGCTCTTGACTGTAAGTATGAATGTTTCAGTGGAAAGACGATGTTCAGGTAGAAATCTTGGTCTCAGCTTTCCTCACTAACCCCATACACCTGAATTCTACTCCCACTAAATTCAGAGGTCAGGGACTGGATAGCCTTTCCTCAACGGAGTGTTACTCAGAGAGACCAGATCCAGACATCCTAGACTGAGAAGTCAAGTGGGTCTTAGGAAGCATTATAAAACAACGCTAGTGGAGGTGACAGAATTCAAGTTGTCTTCTTTAAAATCCTGAAAAATGATGTTGTTAAAGGGCTGCAAGCAATGTGTCAGCAACTTTGGAAACCTTGGCAGTGGCCAAGGACTGGAAAAGGTCAGTTTCCATTTCAATCTCAAAGAAGGACCATGACAAAAAATGTTCAAACTACCGCACTGCTGTACTCATTTCACATGCGAGCAAGATAGTGCTCAAGATCCTTCAAGTCAAGATTCAGAGGTATATGATCAGAAAACTTCCAGAAATATAGGCTTGATTAAGAAAAGGTAGAATAACACAATGAAATTGTCAACATTCAGTGGGTCATGGAGAGAGCAAGGCAATTCCAGAAAAAACAATTTTTTTCCGGCTTCATTATGGGAAAGCTTTTGACTTTGTGGATCACAACAAACTGCGGAAAATTCTTCAAGATATGGTAATACTGGATTGCCCTACCAGGCTTCAGAGAAACCTGTATGTGGATCAGTCAGCAACAGTGAGAACTGGACATGGAACAACATATTGGTTCAAAATTGGGAAAAGAGTACAAGATAGCAAATACGGTCATGCGGCTTCTATAACTTATATGCAGAGTACATCATGCTAAACCCCAGGCTGGATGAATGACAAACTGGAATCAAGATTGCTGGAAGAAAAAGCAACAGCATCAGACATGCAGATGATACAACTTTATGGAAGAGAGTGAAGAGGAACTAAAGAGTCTCATGATAACGGTGCAAGAGGAGACTGAAAAAGCTGGTCTCAAACTCAACATTCAACACCAGGAAGATCATGGCCTCTGGTCCCTCACTTTATGGCAAATAGAAAGTGCAAGAGTGGACGCAGTGACAGGTTTTATCTTCTTGGGCTCGAAAATCTCTGAGGATTGTGACTGTAACCACGTAATTAAAGATAACTGATACTGGGAAGGACAGCTATGACAACCCAAAACAGCTTATTAAAATGCAGAGACATCACTTTACCAACAAAGGTCGTTTTAGTCAACTGAATGTTTTTTTTTTTTTCCCCGTATTTATCTATGGATTTGAGAGTTGGACCATAAAAAAGGCTGCGCACCAACGAACTGATGCTTTTGAATAGTGGTGCTGGAGAAGACCCTTGAGAGTCCCTTGGAGTGCAAGGAGATTCAACCAGTCCATCTTAAAGGAAATCAGTCCTGAATATTCATTGGAAGGAATGATGCTGAAGCTGAAGTCCCAGTCCTTTGGCCACCTGATGTGAAGAACTGACTCATTGCACAAGACCCTGATGCTGGGAATATTTGAAGGCTGGTGGAGAAGGGGATGACAGAGGATTAGATGGTTGGATGTAATTATCGGCTCAAAGTACACGAATTTGAGCAAAATCTGGAAGCTCATAGAGGACAGGGAACTTGGTGTGGTACAGCTCATGGGGTAATGGAGAGTCAGACATGACATAGAGATTTAATATCAACAAGAAGGATGTGGTAAACTTGAGTGTATATCGATTTTGTAAGATTCTCACAGATAATTTTCAACAGATTTATGAGCTGAGGTCCCGCACACCACAACTAGACTGTACTCCACCGTCACCACAAGTGGAGAAAGTCCACGGGCAACAGGGAAGACTCAGAAAATCAAAAATAAATAAATAAAAATCAGAAAAAGAATCTGTTAGGTTTATCTGCACGCACGTTCTATAAAGCATCTTAGGCTTCTCAGAACACACATTCTATAAAGCATCTTAGTAAGACAGCAAGGAGTGGCTGGTTAACTGTAGGAAAAGGTGTGGATGAGGAAAATCGTACCTCCTTCTTTTGCCATGGATAACGGTAGCATTCTGTCCAAGCATAAAGTGAGTGGGTCTATACAGGATGGACCGTTCTTCATGCCCGCCATGTGCCACAATAATCTAACTGACAAGTTAAGGGTGGGCTGCTTGTATCTTTTCTCTCTCTCACAGATGCGGGTCGCAATGAATTTCAACTCATTAGTGGGGATGAGAACACTCTCTTAGTGTATAATATCAAGGTGGATGGACATGGCAAGGAGACAGAACTGGTGGGATTATTTGGTAGGTATGATATTCTAAAATTCCCATAACCACTGTCATGTAACAGGTACAATGTCAGGACTTTCATTCAGAATATCAGGAGGTGCTGACAGTATTCCATATTCAGGGTGCAAGGCCTGCGTATTTATGCTCACCAAATTAAGGATGCTGGAAGGTAATTTACCAAGAAACAGGAGGCCATAGGGTGCAGAATATCACATCATCAGGCATTTCACAATGATTCCTATGTGCTGAAATCTTAAAAAAAATGAAGTTTTGCTAGAATATTTTATTTTACATATGTCAACAAATTTTAAGCCATGTCTGTAATGAAGCTGACTTCATTTCATGTTTAAAATTTTATTTATTTTTTAATTGAAGGATAACTGCTTTATAGATTGTACTGTTTTCTGCCAAATATCAACATGAATCAGCCATAGGTAAACATATGATTGTGTGAAAATTACTCAGTCTTGTCTGACTCTTTGTGACCCCATGGACTATACATTCCATCGAATTCATCAGGTCTGAATACTGGAATGGGGAGCCTTTCCCTTCTCCAGGGTAACTTAACAACACACAGATCAAACCCAGGGCTCCCACACTGCAGGAGAGTTCTTTACTAGCAGAGTCACAGGGAAGTCAATAGGTATATATATATATATATATATATATATATATATACACACACATATATGTCCCTTCCATTTTGAAACTGCCTCCTATCTACCTCCCACCCCTCTAGGTTGAGATAGAGCCCCTGATTGAGTTCCCTGAGACATACAGCAAATTCCCATTGGCTATCTATTTTTCATATGTCCATGTCATTTTGCATATTTCTCTGACCATACATCTTACCGTCTCCTCCCCTCTCCCCATGCACATATGTCTCTTCTCTATGACTGATTCTCCACTGATGCCCTGCAAATAAGTCCATTATCAGTACCATCTTTCTAGATTCCATAGATATGCAGATTCCATATGTATATGTTAGAATACAATAACAGTTTTTTGGATACACTGTAAGCCTTGGAACACTTATAAGATAAACCTTTGACATGTTCCATGTTTCAAATGCATTGTTCTTATCAACACTGATATCACCCCGTCAAGCAACCACACAGGAGCACTAAGAGGTGTGTGTGCCATGCGGACAACAGGTGTCTATTTCAGAAAATGTTACTGGGTAGAATGGTAGGTTCATGAAAGAGTAAATCACGCCCTGTTATTATGTGTGATCAGGTGAATGTGTCCGTGGAAGGAGAGAAAGGTGGTTCCTACTAAGCCTGGGGTACAAACAGATATGAGAGGCAGGTATATACGCAAGGAAGGTGAGACAAGTAAGTAGGTTCCATAGTAGGATGGGCTCAGCCCCAAATTCATGAAGATCCTGGCAAGTGTTTTGAGTCCAGCTCCTGATGCTGAGGAGTAAGTTGTTCTACTAACCAAGTTGGACTGGGGTCAATTCTTACGACAAAAGCACATGTTTATGTCGTGGGAACCATTGAGAGCTCTTGGATTCTACAAGTGAACATCTGATTGTCACGTTCCATTTCTTCTTCTGTAGATTGAGAAATTTCCATGGGTTCCCAGGGGTCGACAATTCTGTTTTTTGCTCGGTGATTTTACCGGCAAAGGAAATAATGTAGACTCGAAATACAAAGAGAAGTTCGACAACGCGGTGAGAGAAAAAGGGATTACAGAAGAAAATGTCCTGGACTTCATCGACATTGGTAAAGGAATTAAATTTTTTCCCTGCACATACCATTCACCTGTTGTGTATAAACCAGAAAACAAGTCAACTTATTCAAAATGTCTTCTTCCACAAGTAATCTCTTTTAAGATCCGTTATTAAAACAAAGGAAGGAAGGAAGGAAGAAAACTTGGAAATGCTGGGGAATGTTAGTAATCGGTGGCACTTTCATTTCTCCTATTTTGTTTTTCTTATTTTGTTTTTCATTTCTCCCATTTTGTTTTTCAGAGGAGTGAAAAAAAGTGACTCTGACACTCTTGTAAGTAAACACAGTCCATTATTAACGCTACCCCTTCCAGATGAAGCAACAAGTAACACTGTTATTTCATATTTGTGAAATGTTAGTTCCACCACTTTAAATGTATCACTAAAGAATTTTTTGTTCCATAATGTCGCTGCTCTTGAGCCATATTATTGAAAGCACTTTGATTAATTAATGCCAAGCAGCTGTGGTGAGAGTCTTACCCTGCAGAAATCTTGCAGATTAGAGTCATCTGACAGAAGCAGGAATCCCCATGAGTTGGTGGAAATTATTAATGTCCCCATCCGTCCTGACGTCGGGGTTGTCCCCACTCATTCCTCCCCCAAGAGAATCGGTATGAAACAGAGCTCTGCTTCCCTGAAGCAGGGCTTCCCTGATACCTCAATTGGTAAAGAATCCACCTGCAATGCAGGAGACCCCGGATTGATTCCTGGGTCTGGAGGATCTGCTGGAGAATGAAAGGCTACCCATTCCAGTATTCTTGGGCTTCCCTTGTGGCTCAATGGGGGAGACCTGGGTTGGATCCCTGGGTGGGAAGATTCCCTGGAGAAGGGAAACGCTTCTCCAGTATACTCGTGTGGTGAGTTCCATGGACTGTCATGGTTCATGGCATTACAAGGAGTTGGAGATGACCAAGCGACTTCCACTTTCACACTTTCCGCAAGACCACTGTTTGATCTCATATGATTCCGAGAGAAACAGTAGATGCCTTCCAACCACACTGTCTGAAACATGCATTTGCGATATATTCCTTCTCTGGTCTCACCTCCTAGTGGTGAGTTCCTTCCCCACCTGGAGCGCTGCCCCTCCGCTCTGCCCTGCTTGCGTGTCTGGACAAGAAGCAGCTCTGACCTACTGTGTGTCACCGCCACACTCCCTATGTCCTGGCCTCCATTTCACCTTCCTGCAATCACTCAGCAACGTGGAATGTAAAAATGCACATCTGTATTCCCGAAGCCTGCAAACAGCACTGCTCAGTGTCTGAGCCACTGAAAATTATCAGTGTGCTTAATAAAAAAAAAGAAAAAAAAATAGAAGGCATCCAACGCAGCTTCAGACTCTCATAGCCCTGACAAGAATATGCAATTTTCCCAAGGCCATGCTGAGTTCACCATCCTTGCTCACGTTGGGACAGCTTAATTGAAACTATGAATGTCCTCAGATTATCAGTGACCACTTGTGGTTCACCATGGATTTACCAAGGTGGACATAGCAACATCAATGAATTGACTGTGATGTTAATGAATGTGATACAAAAGTGAGAGCAAAGCTATCTTCAGGGCGTCAGGTCACCATCAAGGCCACTGCTGGTAACTGGGCCTGAGGTAGCTTCACTTCACCGTTTCTAAACAAACCTGAAGGCTGCAATGGTTGGTCCCCTAGAGACCTTTCAAGAAGTTTTGCACTTTTGTTGTCTTCCTTCTTAAGTCACTGTGTAATATTCAAGCTAAAATGGATGGCAAAAATGGAGAAGAGTAAAGACAGTGGAAGCGTTCATGATTTGGCCAAAAGAAACCGTATAGTGGGAATAAGAAAAATGAATCTTGACTTGAAGGATCTTGAGCACTCACTGGAAAAGACTGAGGCTGGGAAGGATTGGGGGAGGGAGGAGAAGGGGACGACAGAGAATGAGTTGGCTGGATGGCATCACCGACTCGATGCACATGAGTTTGAGTGAACTCTGGGAGTTGATGATGGACAGGGAGGCCTGGTGTACTGTGATTCATGGGGTCACAAAGGGTCGGAAACGACTGAGGGACTGAACGGAACTGAACTGAACCTTGCTCGCATGTGAAGTGAGCATAGCCGTGCGGTAGTTTGAACATTGTTTGTCATGGTCCTTTTTGGAGATTGAAATGGAAACTGATCTTTTCCAGTTCTGTGGCCACTGGGAAGGTTTCCAAAGTTGCTGACACATTGCCTGCAGCCCTTTAACAGCATCATTTTTTAGGATTTTAAAGAGCACAGCTTGAATTCTGTCACCTCCACTAGCATTGTTTCATAATGCTTCCTAAGACCCACTTAACTTCTCAGTCTAGGATGTCTGGATCTGGTCTCCCTGAGTAACACTCCGTTGAGGGAAGGCTATCCAGTCCCTGACCTCTGATTTTTAGTGGGAGTAGAATTCAGGTGTATGGGGTTAGTGAAGAAAGCTGACACCAAGATTTCTACCTGAACGTCATCTTTCCAGTGAAACTTTCATACTTACAGTCAATAGCATAAACGTTTCCTTCCTTTGTGCCTGAAACGTATTTTTCTATGCATTCTCCGTTCTTCCTTAAAAACAAAATATATTCACGTTGGTTGATTAACATAATAAAAATTTGGATTCTTTCTGTATGTCACCCAAGAATATGTGTCAGGTATCACCTCAGTGCTGGTGAACAATTTGACCTTCAAAAGAGATAAAATATGTTGCCTGAGATCTAGCATATATCAATCAGCAAGGATGATTTGTCTACACGCTAAATCTGACTAGTAGTTCCAAAGATAACCACAGACACAAAGCAGGTCGTGTGTAAAGCAATAAACATGGCGAAATCTAGAATTTTAGGAAGAAAGAAAAAGAATGAACTTTTCCTTTATATGGATTCTGAAAACTGAGAGGCTTAGCCATCAAGACAAACCTTGAGCATGGTCACAACCCTGGCAGTGATTCATTAGAGAATGACAGTGAAAGAGTTTGTCATTCAGTTGTGTCTGACTCTCTGTGAACCCATGGACGGTAGCCCACCAATCTCCTCCTCTGTCTGTGGGAAACTCCAGGCAAGAAGACTGGAGTGGGTTGCCATTTCCTTCTGCATGGGAATTTCCTGACCGAGAGATCGAATCCGGGTCTCCTGCATTACAGGCAGATTCTTTACCCTCTGAGACAGCAGGGAAAGCCCTTATTAGACAATATGAGAGCCACCAGGCCTTATTAGACAACATGAAATCCACCAGGCTTAATTTCACAATATACGAGGCCCCAGGGAAGCCCTCATTAGACAATGTAAGAGCCCAAAATAACGCAATTTAAAAAAAGTTTAATTTTCTCCAAACACACACTCTTCCTCCATCACAATACCATATGAGGATTAAACTTGAAAGACACGTGTCTGTATACAGATAGATTTTACACTCACACGGACACTTAACAAGCAAAAACTTTAGTACACACGATGTGTTTTTACGATATCATGAAGAAATTTATGGATACACTATATGGTAAGTATATATTGTCAGCTCTATAACAGGAGTACGTGGCTTCACATATGTCCTCTGTACATGTATGTGATATAGGTGTATTTGGCCCATTTAAAGAATTTTCATGAAACAAATACTCAAAGGAAAATAACTCTACAGGGACTGGATTAATTTTTGAACAGACACCTTGGAAAAGAATGCCCACAGTGAAGTGTGGTGAGTGTTCTTAGTCATTGAAAGTGAAAGTGCAAGTCATTCAGTCATGTTACCTATTTGCTACCCCATGGACTATAGATTCCATGGAATTCTCCAGGCCAGAATACGGGAGTTGGTAGCCTATCCCTTCTCCAGTGCATCTTCCTGACCCCGCAATTGAACCAGGGTCTCCTGAATTGCATGCAGATTCTTTACCAGCTGAGCTATCAGGGAAGCCCTCTGAGTCATTAGGGAATTGAAAGGCATTGAACTCACTGAAAAACAACCACAAAGTGGGAACACAACAATTATCCAACATAACTGCAAATACAAAATAATTTTATCTGAGCAGACAAACTCCTTTCATTTGGCTTGGAAAACGTGATTCCTTGCATATGCAGACACTGATAACTGTTTTAAATTGTGTGCTGAGAGAGGAAGGTGGGGAAGATGATTCAGACTGCATAATTTTCTCACGTAAAGAGCCAAAACGTTTGCAATCTGCTGATCTGTTCTTACCTCTGGCTCTAGGCATAGACATTTAATGATGAGTAAAGAAAAGGGTGGTATGAAAAGTCAAAAAATAGGACACTGGAAGGTGAACTCCCTAGGTCGGTAAGGGCACAGTATGCTAGTGGAGATCAGTAGAGAAAGAAGTCCAGAAAGAATGAAGAGATGCCGAAAACAACGCCCATTTGGGGATGTTACTGGTGATAGAAGTAAGGTCCGATGCTGTAAAGAGCAATATTGCATAGGAACCTGGACTCTTAGGTGCATGAATCAAGACAAATTGGAAGTGGTCAAAAAAGAGACGGCAAGAGTGAACATTGACACTCTAGGAATCAGTGAACTAAAATGGACTGGAATGGGTGAATATTAACTCAGATGAACAATAAACCTACCACTGTGAGCAGGAATCCCTTAGAAGAAATGGAGTAGCCATCATGGTCAAGAAAAGAGTCGGGAATGCAGAACTTTGATGCAATATCAAAAATGACAGAATGATCTCTGTTCATTTCCAAGGCAAGCCAATCAACAGTACGGTAATCCAAGTCTATGCCCCAACCAGTAACATTGAAGAAGCTGAAATAGAATGGCTTTATGAGGACCTACAAGACGTTTTAGAACTAGCATCATAAAAAGAATTCCTTTTCATTATAGGGGACTGGAATGGAAAAGTTGGAAGTCAAGAAACACCTGGAGTAACAAGCACATTTAACCTTGGAGTACAGAATGAAGCAGTGCAAAGGCTAATAAGCTTTGCGAAGAGAACGAACTGGTTATAGCAAACAGCCTCTTCCAACAGCACAAGAGAAGACTCTACATATGGACATCACCAGATGGCCAACACTGAGATCAGATAGATTATGTTCTTTCAGCCAAAGATGGAGAAGCTGTATACAGTCCGGCAAAAGAAGAGTGGGACCTGACTGTGGCTCAGATCATGAACTCCATATTGCCAAATTCTGACTTAAATTGAAGAAAGTAGGGAAAACCATTAGACCATTCAGATATGACCTAAATCAAATGCCTTATGATTAAACAGTGGAAGTGAGAAATAGATTTCAGGGACAAGATCTGATACACAGCGTCCCTGATGAAGTATGGACGGAGGTTCGTGACATTGCATGGGAGACAGGGAGCAAGATCATCCCCAAGGTAAAGAAATGAATAAAAGCAAAATGGTTGTCTGAAAGGCCTTAAAAATAGCTGTGAAAAGAAGAGAAGCAAAAAGCAAAGGAGAAAAAGACAGATATACCCATTTGCATGCAGAGTTCCAAAGAATAGCAGGGAGAGATAAGAAAGCCTTCCTCAGTGGTCAGTGCAAAGAAATAGAGGAAAATCATATAATGCGAAAGACTAGCGATCTGTTGAAGAAAAGTAGAGATACTAAGGGAACATTCCATGCAAAGATGGGCACAATAAAGACAGAAATGGACTGAACAGAAGCAGAAGATATTAAGAAGAGGTGGCAGAATACACAGAAAACTATACAAAAAAGACCTTTTCAGCCCAGATATCATGATGGTGTGATCACTGACCAGGAGACAGACATCCAGGAATGTGAAGTGAAGATGGCCCATGGAAGCATCACTATGAACAAAGCTAGTGGAGGTGATGCAATTCCAGTTGAGCTATCTCAAATACTAAACGATGTATCTATGAAAGTGCTGCACTCATTATGGCAATAATTTTGGACAACTCAGCAGTGGCCACAGGACAAGAAAATGCCAGCTTTCATCCCAATGCCAAAGGAAGGGAATAGCAAAGAATGCTCAAACTACCAACAATTGAACTCATCTCACACACTAGCAAAGTAATGCTCAAAATTCTCCAAGACAGACTTCAACAAGTCATTAACCGTGAACTTCCAGAAGTTCCAGAAGGTTTTAGAAAAGGCAGAGGAACCAGAGATCAAATTGACAACATCTGCTGGATCATCAAAAGAGCAAAAGAGTTCCAGAAAACCATCTATTTCTGGTTTACTGACTATGCCCAAAGCCTTTGACTGTGTGAATCACAATAAACTGTGGAAAATTCTTAAAGAGATGGAAATACCGGACCACCTGACCTCCCTCTTGGGAAATGTATATGCAGATCAGGAAGCAACAATTAGAACTGGACATGGAACAACAGACTGGTTCCAAATAGGAAAATCAGTTTGTCAAGGCTGTATATATAATCCTGCTTATTTAACTTATATGCAGAGTACATCATGAGAAACACTGGGCTGGCAGAAGTGCAAGCTGGAATCAAGATTGCCAGGAAAAATATTAATAACCACAGAGGTGCAGTTGACACCACCCTAATGGCAAAAATAAATAAGAACTAGAGAGCCTCGTGATGAAAGTGAAAGAGGAGAGTAGAAAAGTTGGCTTGAAACTCCACATTCCGAAAACTAAGATCCTGGCATCCGGTCCCATCACTTCATGGGAAATAGATGGAGAAGCAGTGGAAACAGTGTCAGACTTTATTTTGGGGGGCTCCAAAATCACTGCAAATGCTGTTTCCAGACAGGAAATTAAAAGGCGCTTACTCCTTGGATGAAAGTTATGACCAATCAAGACGGCATATTAAAAAGCAGAGACATTACTTTACCAACAAAGGTCTATCTAGTCAAGGCTATGGTGTTTCCAGTGGTCATGTATGGATGTGAGGCTTGGACTGTAAAAAAAAGCTGAGCACCAAAAATAGATTCTTTTGAACTGTGGTATTGGAGAAGATTCTTAAGAGTCCTTAGAAGTGCAAGGAAAACCAACCAGTCCATCCTAAAGAAATCAGTCCTGAATATTCATTGGAAAGGCTGATGCTAAGCTGAAAGTCCAATACTCTGGCCATCTGATGCAAAGAACTGACTCCTTGGAAAAAACCCTGATGCTGGGAAAGATTGAGGGCAAGAGGTGAATGGGACGACAGAGGATGAGATGGTTGGATGGTATTACCATCTCAATGGAAATGAGTTTGAGTGAAGTCTGAGAGTTGTTGATGGACAGGGAGGCCTGGTTTGCTGCACTTCATGGGGTCGCAAAGTGACAGACACGACTGAGCGAATGAACTGATGCTATGAACCATATGGTTATATATAATACATAATCGGTGATATATATTTATAAAGCAATATCTCCAAGCATAAAATATTTAGTTGTTTCTGTTCTTAATACTTTTATTCCTCACAATGTATACCTGAGTTTACATGTTCTGGTTTTTTTCGGGTGGGGTGGGGTGGGAGATAATTGTTGAACAAATGTGTTGATTTCTGCCATACTTTGCATGTTCCTAGGAAACCATCTACAATATAGTGGACATTCCATGAATGGTACTTGGATCTCTGTGTGTGTGTGCTTGGTTGCTCAGTCCTGTCTGACCTATTGCGAACCCTTGGACTATAGCCCAGCAGGCATCTCTGTTCATGGGATTCTCCAGGCAAGAATACTGAAGTGGGTCACCATTTCTTTCTCCTGGGGATATTCCCGACCCAGTGATCGAACTGCTGTCACTTGCAATGGAAGAGCCTGGGAAAGGACTTGGGAAAGTCACTAGGGGCTCTGACGACTTTGGGAAACTCAGTGATGTTGAAACCTCCCGTGAGGAAGCCCCGAGGGCAGAGCTCACTGTGTGCTCTCCCCCTGCTCTCACTTCTGGGCTCAGTGGGAACCGTCTCTTAAAAATTCTGCAGGAAGGGGTCAAGCGCCTGGTGGGAACTATGGGTTCCAGGACATGAGCCTTTCCCCTCGGCTGTGTCCCTCTTTACTGTAATGAGTTGATGACAGTGAGCTTCTGCTTCCCCTTCTCCGCAGAGTTTTCGGGACAATCCCTGGTGCTCACAGGGAAACTGCCCTCCCTCCAGCTCAGTATCCCTGCTCAGCCCCACAGCTCAGGGCGTCTTCCTCTCAACATCAGCCAGAGAGCTGCCTGCAGATGGGGGAGAGACACCCTCCCTCAGGCCAGAGTTTACAGGTGTTTTCCTTTTGCGTGACTTTTACTTACTTGACACAAAAGTGCATCAGTATTGTTCCATTTTCTTCATCAAGCTCAATGTAGCGCATGAAAGCATGGAATGGCCCCCCCTCGGTGATCTTCTCTTTGTTACTGGCTGATGTGTATTGGGTTAACAATCTTCCTGTAAACTAAAAGCAAAATTCCCTTCATAAATCTTAGTCCATCTCTGTAAATTCTGCTCGATACCATCCCTCAGGAGATTCCCTGCCCTTTCACTTAGCAGAAGTTACCTATCTTTACGAACGCAGCCCTAAGTATAAATCACGTGAAAACTCAAATCAGATAAAAGAAATAATTGAGGTATTAATGAGATAGATTGAGCTATGTTGTCAAATTCAAGAGACCGAATCCAACAGCTGTGAGATCATCCATTGGTTTTGCAAGAGTAGTGAACATACATGAGACCCGATGAATGGATGGTTGAGATGATACAGACCTCACAAACAGCAGGCATAGAGCCAGTGAATGGAGCAATTTTCAGTTGCAGGGAGATGGCGAGACTCAGCAGTCCACATGACCAACCTCGAAAAGGACACTCACATGGATACACTAAGAACTCTTCCCAATCTTGGACCACAGTTCAAATGCCCTGGTACCTGTAAGACGTCTGTCTGAGCTTCACCTTGACTGGCAACAAGCAGACCGAGTACAAGACTGAACAGCAGAGCCTTCATCTTGTTGACACCCGTGGCCCTTCCCTTCTGCTCTAGAAGCTGAGGGTGTCCCAGTGGTTTGAAAGGATGCAGAAGTGCTGCCACTTTTATAGCCTGCATCTGTTGGTGTGACACATCGTGAACCAATGGTTGTTCGTCATATGACCACAGTTAAACCAGACGGCACCTTCAGTATCCTGGTTGGCAGAGATAAACTTTTCTGGCATTCTTTCATTTTAATAATGATATTTGTTTTAAGAGAAGCATATGTGGATGTGGGCATTTGACCATTAAATGAGAAACTGCAGTACGTCCAATATTGCAAGAGGCCGATTAGTTATTTTCCTGCTTATCACGAGATCCAAAATGAGATGAGCTGTCCAAGGTACATATCCCTCACTTCTGCATGGTTCTGTTAATATGGAGGTGATAGTGTAAGATTTATTTTGTAAAAGTAAATACTGACCGTGTGGTTTAGCCAAAGGAACACTATTTCCAAAGAGACCCTTGGAAAAAATCCTATTATTCTGAGGTGGGGAGCAGGTACCTTCTCCTGCCCCAATATGGGCTTTTTCCTCCTAAGTACTAAGAGGGCGATCTGGTTATACGCTGCTTAAAGTCAGCTGAAGAAGGCATATCAGTAGTTTATTTTCAGCGATTTCTGTCCAGACACCCTTTTACCCATTTAATCCTTAATATAATATTTACTCACTATCTCAGTTGTTTCTCCCAGTGAGCAAAAAAATCTGGACAGCAGTTCCTTCAATTTTTAGAATTTTTAATGGAAAAAGCAAATTTCCTAACACAAGGTCACTGAAACAGTGAGTCTTTTTTTTTTTTTTTGCCTTTTTTATCAAAATATACTTTTTTCATCTTCATTTACTGTTAAGTGGCAAATAAATACTTTAAAAGATTTACTTTTTTCTGAGCATAGAAAAGAAGAAATGAGATTCAGATTTCCTGAGTCAACGAAGTGAGAACTGACCCAGTGCTGTCTGCTCCTGGGACTGGTTGGAGAACACATTCATTCATTTCGATTGAATTGAGATCTTTGAGGAGAGTTTGTCGTCTCAAGGGCGTCCTCAGCTCACATCCTCAAAGGATCACTTCCCTTCATGTTCACATGGACCGAAAATAGTATCTATATTTTCTCCTTTTACTCTCTTTTCTTTCAGTTGCAAAGTCATGTTATCTCCATTATTCATGCATTCCTCTGTATATTATCGTGTCATATTTTCAGCTGGAAAGTCTCGTGATTGAAGGTTTCATGTCTCTGAATATCCTGAAACCGTTTCCTCTCCTTGTTCTTTGACCCAGATAATAATTTAATTTTTTTTTCTTTTGTCTGTTTCTTTATTTAGGCTGCCCCTTGCAGCATGCAGGTTCTTAGTTCTCCAACTGTTATGTCACCCCTATGAACCCTTTACTGTGTGCAGGGGAAGGACAGGATCCTAACCACACCAGAGAAGTCCCTGACTTGGATAAATTTAGGTGGTTCTGTTATCCCAGCTAAAACCCTTATCAACCCATCATCACCCTTCCATCTCTATTTTGTACCACCAGCATTTCCAGGGTTTCCTTTCGGACTCTTACCAACATGTGTCCCCTGGGAGTGTATCCTAGGCCCATCGCACCTTAGGAAGTCTTTCTAACTGCCAATCAAGGGGAGATTAGACACTAGTTCTTCTCAGAGATTCTTGCGACAGTTGCAGTAATCGTGTTGGTTTCCATTGGTCTCCGTACTCTTCTTCCCTCCCTGTGCTCACACTCTGTTCTCTATATCTGCCTCTCTGTTTCTTCCCTGCAAACGATATGTAGCTGATGAGAAGGTGGCGAAACACAGGGAGCCCAGAGAGGCGCTTTGTGTTGACCTGGTGGGGTGAGATGCAGTGAGGGGAGGGGGCTCAAAAAGGAGGTGATTAATGCATAATTACGGCTGATTTCCAATGTTGTATGGCAGGAGCCCAGAGAACATTGTAAAACATTCTCCACCAATTAAAAGATAGAATTGAAAAGAAATAAGATTTCATTCTTAAGGAAACTGATAAACGTAACTTCTATTGATTCCTACCGAAAGGTCTCATATGACTTTTCATCCCAACTCTCCTTAATATTGGTGAAAATGTAGGCAATAGAATAATAAATAAAACCAGAACCTTCTTACAAAAACAGTACTGCTGTAACTCCCTCCAAATAAGGCTAAGTACTGCTTGGTACAGCTTCCTGTTTTCTCTTCAGCTTTATTCATGTTTTGTAACTGAGAAGCCTCTAACAACAGGTTATTAATTTTGCTATATTTTTCTGTTTTTTTTTTTTTTGTTGTTGTTGTTGTTGTTTGTTTGTTTATCTTTCTGTAACCACTGTTTTTACATTTTAGATTGTGCAACTCTTAACTAAACAGTGCTAGGAGGCCTATTGATCTTGGCCACTCAAAATTCCATGTTCCCCCAAGGATACATGGTCAAGGTTGCAATGCAGTTAGAGTCTAAAGTTGAGCCCAAAAAGCACAAGCCCACTATTTTTAAGAAAGTAATTGTGTATATGACTTTTATTACAAAAATATAGTATTAGATTTATTTCTGCATTAATTTATTTGTCTGCACCAGGTCTCAGTTGCTGCATGCAAAATCTTTGTTTCATCATAGCTGGGGTCTTTAGTCATGGCACATGGACTCTCTAGTTGTGCTACTGACAGACCAGTGAATCCGAGAAGGGTGGAGGGGAGGCAAGCAATAGGCATTACTTTGGACAGTCGGCTGAGAAAATGGTAGACGAATGTCTCGAAGTAACCATCTTGCCAGGGTCTGGAGGCCAGGTTCTTGTATAGAGCCGAGGGAGAGCAGTGATGACAAACTAAAGTCAAAAGGCAGAATAGCACATGAGAGTCAGTGAGGAAGTAAAGTAAAAAGGATTTTCAGTCTTGCAGAACATTCCAGAATGGGTAAGCCTTCGGAATGTGTGTGGTAATTTCTTCTTTTCATAGTTGGGCAGGGTCAGTTTATTTCCCTGTGAGCGGAGAAAAGGCACTTTAAGAGTCAGGCTGAAGGGTAGGGCCTTCTGAGTCAGGCCATGATGTATGATTATAGTAAGAATGGCAACAGAAAGCAAGTCAAAGAAACAGTTCCAAATGGAGTCACCTTTGGTTCTTCGCTAGAGTTTGACACTCTCAAAGTCCATTCCACAGTGTTGTGGAAAAAGAGGGCAGTGGCCATTCTGCTTCATCAGAAGGACGCTTCTGGGAGTGTCAAGGGACAGGGGCTCTTGGTGTGGGTATGGCATAATTCCTCCTGGAGGAGGCCGCCATTAACCCCACCATAGAGTTTACAGAACTTATGCAGGACTCGAAATTTACTCTTGGAGGGCACAGCAGTAATTTGTGCACCAGGACCCAGGAGAAAGGAACAGTAACCCCACAGGAGACTGTCCGGGACTTGCCTGTGGTTGTCCGGGAGTCTCTGGTGGGTGAAGGTGTGGATCGGTGGTGGCCTGCTTCAGGGTTAAGCACAGGGCCTCTTGCAGTATATGCATGGGACCATTTGAGGGAGGTCACCATTATCTTCAATACTTGTACCATACACAGCTCTACCCATCAACAGAAAATTGGATTAAAGATTTACTGAGCAGGGCCTCACCAATCAGAACAAGACCCAGTATCCCCCTCAGTGAGACTATCCCATCAGGAATCTTTCATAAGCTTCTGATCCTTTTCCATCAGAGGTCAGATAAATAAAAATCACAATCATAGAAAACTAAACAATCTAATCACATGGACGACCGCCTTGTCTAGCTCAATGAAACTATGAGCCAGGCCATTTAGTGTCACCCAGGATGGTCAGGTCATGGTGAAGAGATATGACAAAATGTGGTCCATTAAAGAAAGGAATGGCAAACCACTTCAGCATTCCCGCCTTCAGTTCAGGTCAGTTTAGTCGCTTAGTCGTGTCCGACTCTTTGCCACCCCATGAATCACAGCACGCCATGCCTCCCTGTCCATCACCAACTCCCGGAGTTCACTCAAACGCATGTCCATCGAGTTGGTGATGCCATCCAGCCATCTCATTCTCTGTCGTCCCCGTCTCCTCCTGCCCCCAATCCCTCCCAGCATCAGAGTCTTTTCCAGTGAGTCAACTCATCGCATGAAGTGGCCAAAGTATTGCAGTTTCAGCTTTAGCATCAGTCCTTCCAATGAACACCCAGGACCTATCTCCCTTAGAATGGGCTGGTTGGATCTCCTTGCAGTCCAAGGGACTCAAGAGTCTCCTCCAACACCACAGATCAACAGCATCAATTCTTCGGCAATCAGCTTCCTTCATGTCCAACTCTCACATCCAAACATGGCCACGGGAAAAACCATAGCCTTGACTAGACGGACCTTGGTTGGCAAAGTAATGTCTCTGATTTTTAATATGCTATCTAGTCTGGTCATAGCTTTCCTTCCAAGGAGTAAGCTTCTTTTAATTTCATGGCTGCAATCAGCATCCGAAGTGATTTTGGAGTGCCAAAAATTAAAGTCTGACACTGTTTCCACTGTTTCCCCATCTATTTCCCATGAAGTGATGGGACAAAATGCCATGATCTTCGTTTTCTGAATGTTGAGCTTCAATCCAACCTTTTCACTCTCATCTTTCACTTTCATCAAGAGGCTCTTGAGTTCCTCTTCACTTTCTGCCATAAGGGTAGTGTCATCTGCATATCTGAGGTTATTGATACTTCTCCCGCCAATCTTGATTCCAGTTTGTGCTTCTTCCAGCCCAGCGTTCCTCATGATGTGCTCTGCATATAAGTTAAATAAGCAGGGTAACAGCATACAACTTTGACGAACTCCTTTTCCTATTTGGAACCAGTCTGTTGTTCCATGTACAGTTCTGACTGTTGCTTCCTGACCTGCATACAGGTTTCTCAAGAGGCAGGTCAGGTGGTCTAGTATTCCCATCTCTTTCAGAATGTTCCACAGTTTATTGTAATCCACACAGTCAAAGGCTTTGGCATAGTCAATGAAGCAGAGATAGATGCTTTTCTGGAACTCTCTTGCTTTCTCCATGATCCAACGGATGTTGGCAATTTGATCTCTGGTGCCTCTGCCTTTTCTAAAATCTGCTTGAACATCTGGAAGTTCACGATTCACATATTGCTGAAGCCTGGCTTGGAGAATTTTGAGCATGACTTTTCTAGCGTGTGAGATGAGTGCAATTGTGTGGTAGTTTGAGCATTCTTTGGCATTGCCTTTCTTTGGGATTGGAATGAAAACTGACCTTTTCCAGTCCTGTAGCCATTGCTGAGTTTTCCAAATTTGGTGGCATACTGAGTGCAGTACTTTCACAGCATCATCTTTCAGGATTTGAAATAGCTCAATTGGAATTCCATAACCTCCACCAGCTTTCTTCGTAGTGATGCTCTCTAAGGCCCACTTGACTTCACATTCCAAGATGTCTGGCTCTAGGTCAGTGATCACGTTATTGTGACTATCTTGGTCGTGAAGATCTTTTTTGTACAGTTCTTCTGTGTATTCTTGCCACCTTTTCTTAATATCTTCTGCTTCTGTTAGGTCCATAACTTTTCTGTGCTTTTCGAGCCCATCTTTGCATGAAATGTTCCCTTGATATCTTTAATTTTCTTGAAAAGATGTCTTGTTTTTCCTATTCTATTTTTTTCCTTTTTTTTTTTTTGCATTGATCGCTGAAGAAGGCTTTTTTACCTCTCCTTGCTATTCTTTGGAACTCTGTATTCAGATGCTTATATCTTTCTTTTCCTCCTTTGCTTTTCGCTTCTCTTCTTTTCACAGCTATTTGTATCGCCTTCTCAGACAGCCATTTTGCTTTTTGGCATTTCTTTTCCATGGGGATGGTCTTGGTTCCTGTCTCCTGTACAATGTCACGAACTACCATCCAGAGTTCATCAGGCACTCTATCTATCAGATCTAGACCCTTAAATCTATTTCTCACTTCAACTGTATAATCATAAGGGATTTGATTTAGGTCATATATGAATGGTCTAATGGTTTTCCCTACTTTCTTCAATTTAAGTCTGAAGTTGGTAATAAGGAGTTCATGATCTTAGCCACAGTCAGCTTCTGGTCTTGTTTTTGCTAACTGTATAGAGCTTCTTCATCTTTGGCTGCAAAGAATATAATCAATCTGATTTCAGTGTTGACCATCTGGTGATGTCCATGTGTAGAGTCTTCTCTTGTGTTGTTGGAAGAGGGTGTTTGCTATGACCAGTGCGTTCTCTTGGCAAAACTCTATTAGCCTTTGCCCTGCTTCATTCCGTGCTCCAAGTCCAAATTTGCGTTACTCCAGGTGTTTCTTGACTTCCTACTTTTGTATTCCAGTCCCTATGATGAAAAGGACATTTTTTTTGGGTGTTAGTTCTAAAAGGTCTTGTAGGTTTTCATAGAACTGTTCAACTTCGGCTTCTTCATCATTACTGGTTGGGGCATAGACTTCGATTACTGTAATATTGAATGGTTTGCCTTGGAAACGAACAGAAATCATTCTGTCATTTTTAAGATTAAACAAAGTACTGCATTTCGGACTCTTTTGTTGACCATGATGGCTACTCCATTTCTTCTAAGGGATTCCTGCCCACAGTAGTAGATAAAATGGTCATCTGAGTTAAATTCACCCATTCCAGTCCATTTTAGTTCACTGATTCCTAGAATGTCGACGTTCTCTATTGCCATCTCCTGTTTGACCACTTCCAATTTGCCTTGATTCATGGACCTAACATTCCAGGTTCCTATGAAATATTGCTCTTTACAGCATCGGACCTTGCTTCTATCACCAGACACATCCACAATTGAGTATTTGTTTCGCTTTGGCTCCATCCCTTCATTCTTTCTGGAGTTAATTTTCCACTGATCTCCAGTAGCATACTGGGGAACTACCAACCTGGGGAATTCCTCATTTAGTATCCTATCATTTTGCCTTTTGATACTGTTCTTGGGGTTCTCAAGGCAAGTATACTGAAGTTTTTTGCCATTCCCTTCTCCAATGGACAACATTCTGTCAGACCTCTCCACCATGACCCGTCCATGTTGGGTGGCCCCAACGGCATGGCTTAATTTCATTGAGTTAGACAGGGCTGTGGTCCATATGATCAGATCAACTAGTTTTTTGTGATTATGATTTCAGTGTACCTACCCTCTAATGCCCCCTACTGCATAGAGAATCCCATAAACTGTATGAAAAGGCAAATGGATACGGCACTGAACGATCACCTCCCCAAGTCGGTAGATGACCAAAAGGCTACTAGAGATCAACGGAGAAATATCTCCAGAGAGAATAAAGAGACGGAGCCAAAGCAAGAACAGCACCCTGCTGTGGATGTGACTGGTGATACAAGCAATGTCTGATGCTGTAAGAGCAATATTGCATAGGTACCTGGATGATAGTTCCATAAATCAAGGTAAATTGGAAGTGATCAAACAGGAGGTGGCAAGAGTGAATGTCGACATTTTTGAAACTAGCGAACTAAAATAGACTGGATTGAGTGAATTGAGCTCAGATGACCATTATATCGACTTCTGTGGGCAGGAATCCCTTAGAAAATGGATCAGCCATCATAGTCAACCAAAGAGTCCAAAATGCGGTACTTGGATGCAGTCTCAGAAATGACAGAAGGATCTCTGTTCATTTCCAAGAGAAACTATTCAATATCACGGTAATCCAAGTCTATGCCCAGACCAGTAATGTTGAAGAAGCTAGAGTTCAACAATACTATGAAGACCTACAAGACCTTCTATAACTAACAAAATAAAAAAGATGTCCTTTTCATTATAAGGTCTGGAAGACAATGTAGGATGTCTAAAAGCACCTGGAGTAACAGGCACATTTGACTTGGAGTACAGAATGAAGCTGGACAAAGGCTAACAGAGTTCTGCCCAGAGAATGCACTGGTCATAGCAAATACCCTCTTCCAAAAATACAAGAGAAGTCTAGACACATGGACATCCTCAGATGGCTAACACTGAAATCAGATTGATTATATTCTTTGCGGCCAAAGATAGAGAAACTCTATGCAGTCAGCAAAAACGAGCCCGGCAGCAGACTATGGCTCAGATCGTGAACTCCTTATTGCCAAAGTCAGCCATAAAATAAAGAAAGTAGGGAAAACCATTAGACCATGTAGGAATGACCTAAATCATATCCATAATGATTATACAATGGAAGTGAGAAATAGATTTAGAGGGACTAGATCTGATAGACAGAGTTCCTGAAGAACAATGGATGGAAGTTCATGACATTGTACAACAGACAGGGAGCAAAACCATCCCCAAGAAACAGAAAAAAACAAACAAACAAATGGCTGCCTGAGGAGGCCTTACTAATAGCTGTGAAAAGAAGAGAAGCAAAAGCAAAAAAGAAAAGGAAAGATATAAACATTTGAATGCAGAGTTCCAAAGAATAGCAAAGAGAGATAAGGAAGACTTCCTGAGCGATCAGTGCAAAGGAATAAAGGAAAACAATAGAATGGGAAAGACTAGAGATCTTTTCAAGAAAATTAGAGATACCAAGGGAACATTTCATGCAAAGATGGGGTCGATAAAGGACAGAAATGGTATGGACCTAAGAGAAGAAGAAGATATTAAGAAGAGGTGGCAAGAATACACAGAACAACTGTACAAAAAGATCTTCAGGACCCACATAATCACAGTGGTGTGATCACTCACCTAGAGCCAGACATCCTGGAATGTGAAATCAAGTGGGCCTTCGCAGGCTGACTACGAAGAAACCTAGTGGAGGTGATGGAGTTCCAGTTGAGCTATTTCAAATCCTGAAACGTAATGATATGAAAATGCTTGACTCATTATGGCAACAAACTGGGAAAACTCAGCAGTGGCCAAAGGACTGGAAAAGGTCAGTTTTCATTCCAATCCTAAAGAAAGGTAATGCCAATGTGTGCTCTAACTACCACACAATTGGCACTCATCTCACATGCCAGTAAAGTAGTGCTCAAAATTCTCCAAACCAGACTTCAGCAATACGTGACCCGTGAGCTTCCAGATGTTCAAGCTGGTTTTAGAAAAGGCAGAGGAACCAGAGATCAAATTGCCAACATCTGCTGAATCCACGAAAAAGCAAGAGAATTCCAGAAAATTATAGATTTCTGCTGCATTGACTATGCCAAAGCCTTTGACTGTACGGTTAAGAATAAGCTATGAAAATTCTGAAAGAGATAAGAATAGCAGACCACCTGACCTGCCTTTTGAGAAACCTGTATGCAGGTAAGGAAGCAACAGTTAGAACTGGACATGGAACAACAGACTGGTTCCCAATTGGAAAAGGAGTCCGGCAAGGCTGTATATTGCCACCCTGCTCAGAGTACATCATGAGAAATGCTGGGCTCAAAGAAGCACAAGCTGGAATCAAGATTGTCGGGAGAAATATCAATAACCTCAGTTATGCAGATGACACCATCGTTATGGCAGAAAGTGAAGAGGAACTAAAGAGCCTCTTGATGAAAGTGAAAGAGGAGAGTGAAAAAGTTGGCTTAAATTTCAACATTCAGAAAACGAAAATCATGGCGTCTGGTTCCATCACTTCATGGGAACTAGATGGGGAAACAGTGGAAACAGTGTCAAACTTTATTTTTTGGGTTCCAAAATCACTGCAGATGGTCATTGTAGCCATAAAATGGAAAGACGCTTTCTCTTTGGGAGGAAACTTATGACCCACCTACATAGCATATTAAAAAGCAGAGATATTATTTTGTCAACCAAGGTCCATCTAGCCAAGGCTATGGGTTTTCCCGTGGTCATGTATGGATGTGAGAGTTGGTCTATAAAAGAGAGCTGAGCACTGAAGAATTGTTGCTTTTGAACTGTGGTGTTGGAGAAGACTCTTGAGAGTCCCTTGCAATGCAAGGAGATCCAAGCAGTCCATCTTGAATGAGATCAGTCCTGGGTATTCATTGGAAGGACTGATGCTGAAGCTGAAGCTTCAATACTTTTGCCACCTCATGTGAAGAGTTGACTCACTGGGAAAGGCCCTTATGCTGGTAGGGATTGGGGGCAGGAGGAGAAGGGGACGACAGAGGATGAGATGGCTGGATGGCATCACCGACTCAATGAACATGAGTTTGGGTGAACTCCGGGAGTTGGTTATGTACAGGGAGGCCTGGCATGCTGTGATTCATGGCATTGAAAACATTCAGAGATGACTGAATAATTGAACTGAACAGAACAGTAATGTCATCTTGTGCTTTCCCTGCACAAGCCTTAGTGTGTGGAATGGATATTGCTTTCTTGGGAATGAATAAGATGCATTTTAGACACTCTCCTTTGATCAGACTGCCCCCTTCCGTACAGTACACTGGAAGTGAAAGTGTTAGTTGCTCAGGCCTGTCCATCTCTTTAGGATGCTATGGACTGTAGCCAACCAGTCTCCTCCGTCCATGGCATTCTTCACTGGAGTGGGTTACCGTTTCCTCTTCCCGAGGATCTTCCTCACCCAAGGATAGACCTTGGGTCTTCTGCATTGCCGGCAGATTCTTTACCATCTGATCCATCAGAGAAGCCCGTATGGTGGAGGATCCATAACTCTTCCCCATGATGCTTTAGTCTCCTTTCTCCATCCTCCCTGGACACCTGAGGGCATATCTACCAAATCTACTTAAGGAGTGTCTCTGATGAACCCCTGTCCTATGAAAGGCGCAGTTTCCTGGATACTTAGTGTGAACTTTGTGTGTTTTAAATGAGTTGACTTTTGCAAAGACATGCGTGTGCAGGGCAGACTTTAAATTGATTTATTTAAACCCTCAACAATCAAATAACACGAATCAAGACATGATGTAGTGACGGGGAGCGATGAGGTGGAAGAGGGAGTGTGAGTGTAAAGAGAGCAGGATCATGTTAATCAAGAACCAGGAAAGTCGTCTTCGTGTTGTTGATCTTGATTCCACGGACACAAGGACATGTCTGGTCTCAGTGACTCTTTTTCTAGGTGAATAAAAGAGAACCAGAGGTTTAGTAGAGTCAACGGTGTGATGGTTGACAGGGGTGAACTTCAGGCAGTCAGCTGTCCAGGTTACAGAGAGGTGGTAGCTGAGCCAGTGTCCAATTCCAGGTGGACCTCAACACTCCACTTCTGTGACAGCAAGTTGCCTGTGGAATTGCCCGTAGGATGTACACAAGGTTGGAAATTCCCCATGGGGATTGGTTCTATGAGTAATGATTTCACAATGCATATACATCTTCCTCTAGTGATGGTTTTAAGGCTCGGTAATTGCAGCAGACCGGAGAAGGCAATGGCAAGCCACTCCAGTACTCTTGCCTAGAAAATCCCATGGATGGAGGAGCCTGGTAGGCTGCAGTCCGTGGGGTTGCTAAGGGTCAGACGCGACTGACTGACCTCACTTTCACTTTTCACTTTCACACATTGGAGAAGGAAATGGCAACCCACTCCAGTGTTCTTGCCTGGAGAATCCCAAGGACGGGGGAGCCTGGTGGGCTTCCATCTATGGGGTCACACAGAGTCGGACACGACTGAAGTGACTTAGCAGCAGTAGCAATTGCAGCAGACAACTCTCATCCTGCAAGTTTTGTCTTTTGGGTCCTCAAGAATTAACTTCTTTGCATTTTAAATTATAGAGTATAGTGGATTATCAATGTTGCATTGATTTCAGGTGTACAGCCAAGTGATTATAAATACAAAAACTAGGATCTATTCTTTTTCAGGTTCTTTTCCCATTTAGGTTTTACAGAGTATTGCGTACAGTCTCCTGTGCTATGCAGTTGAAAATTATTCTCTATCCATCCTGTATATAATAGTTTGCATCTACTAACCCCACACTTCTCAGAGTGTAAGATATCTGCAAACAATTCAGGAGACCCAGGTTCAGTCCCTGTGTTGGTGAGATCCTATATAGGAGGGAATGGCTACCCTCGCCAGTATTTTTACCTGCAGAATCCCATGCACAGAGGAGTCTGGAAGGCTATGGTGCGTGGGGTCACAGAGATTCGGACATGACTGAGCAACTAGCCCTTTCTTCCACTTTCCCTTTTCAACCACAAACCTCCCGATTCTTCTCTTCCCCAAGTCCCTCCGACGTGACAACCACAAGTCTGTTTTCCACGCCTGTGAGCATGTTTCCGTTTCGTAAGTTCCTCCATGTCATGGTTTAGATTCCAAGCAGAAGTGATATCTATGCGAAAGTGAAAGTCACTCAGTCGTGTCCAACTCTCCGTGACCCCTTGGACTGCAGCCCTCCAGGTTCTTCTGTCCATGGATATGCTCCAGGTAAGAATATTGAAATGTGTTGCCATTTCACTCTCCAGGGGATCTTCCTGAAACAGGGATCGAATGTGGGTCTCCTGAATTGTTGGCAAATTTGTGACCATCTGAACCATGGCATTTTATCTACACTAAAATGACAGGTGGACTCTAAAGAAAGCTGAGCACCAAAGAATTGATGTTTTTGAATTGTGGAGTTGGAGAAGACCCTTGAGAGTCCCTTGGACTGCAAGGAGATCCAACCACTCCATCCTAAAGGAAATCAGTCCTGATATTCATTGGAAGTATTGATGCAGAAGCTATCACTCGAATACTTCTGCACCTAATGTGAATAAATGACCTATTTGAAAACATCCTGATGCTGGGTATGAGTCGAGAGGGTTGGAGATGGGGATGAGAAAAGATGAGATGGTTGGATATCATCACTGATTCAATGGGCATGAGTTAGAGCAAGCTCGGAGAGTTCATGATGGACAGGGAGGCCTGAAATACGGCAGTCCATGCGGTCACAAAGAGTTGGATATGGCAATTAGTGAACTAAACTGAACACTATAAGTGACATTTCTGGTACTGGTCTTTCTCTTTCTGACTTCTTTCACTCAAAGTGACAAATATCTAGGTCCATCCATGTTGCTGTAAATAGAGTTAGTCGCTTCTTTTTCTGGCTGAGTAATGTTCCATTGAATATAGGTACAACATCGCTGTTATCACATTCACCTGGATGCTCGTGCTTTTAGTCACTCTTTTTGTTAAGATTCTTTCTCGACAGAGCATTAAACGCCATACTTGAGCTTAGATTAGTGTCCTTTCTGGAGGTTTTATTAGTTTAGAAAGTTTAAATATCTCCCTTTGGAACATCTGAATAGGAATATATTGCAAATGCATGTTTCAGACAGTGTGGTGGGTAGGCATCTACTGATTCTCTCAAAATCATATGAGATCAAACGCTAGTCTTGCAAAAAGTGTGAGAGTGGAAGTCGCTCGGTCATCTCCAACTCCTTGTAACGCCATGGACTGTGACAATCCATGGAATTCACCACACTAGTATACTGGAGAAACCTTTCCCTTCTCCAGGGAATCTTCCCAACCCAGGGATCCAACCCAAGTCTCCCTGACTGAGCCACAAGGGAAGCCCTAGGATACTGGAGTGGGTAGCCTTTCCCTTGTCCAGCATATCCTCCAGACCCCGGAATCGATCCGGGGTCTCCTGCATTGCAGGCAGATTCTTTACCAACTGAGGTATCAGGGAAGCCCTGCTTCAGGGAAGCAGAGCTCTGTTTCATACCAATTCATTTGCCGGGGGGAAATGTGTGGGGACAATCACGAGGTCAGGACTGATGGGAACACTAATAATTTTAACCAACTCCTGGGGATTCCTGCTTCTGTCAGATGACTCTGGTCTGCAAGATTTCTGTAGGATAAGACTCTCTCACCACAGCTGCTTGGCGTTAATTAATCAAAGTGTTTGCAATAATATGGGTAAAGAGCAGCGACATTACAGAAGAAAAAAAATTTTAGTGATACATTTAAAGTGGTGGAACCAACATTTCACACATATGAAATAACAGTGTTACCTTATTGCTTCATCAGGAAGAAGCAGCATTAGTAATGGACTGTGTTTACTTACAAGAGTGTCAGAGTCACTTTTTCTTCACTCCTCTGGACAGTTATCTAGGGAAAAACAAAATGGGAGAAATGAAAGAGCCACTGATTACTAACATTCCCCAGCATTTCCAAGTTTTCTTCCTTCCTTCCTTTCTTGTAATAAAGGATCTTAAAAGAGGTTAAATGTGGAAGAAGACATTTTGAATAAGTTGACTTCTTTTCTGGTTTAAACACAACAGGTGAATGGTATGGGTAGGGGAAAAAGTATAATTCCTTTACCAATGTCGAATAAGTTCAGGACATTTTCCTCCGGAATCCCTTTTTCTCTCACCGTGTTGTCGAACTTCTCTTTGTATTTCGAGTCTACATTATTTCCTTTGCCTGTAAAATCACCGAGCAAAAAACAGAATTGTCGACCCCCGGGAACCCACGGAAATTTCTGAATCTACAGAAGAAGAAATGGAACGTGACAGTCAGATGTTCACTTGTAGAATCTAAGAGCTTTCAATGGTTCCCACGACACAAACATGTGCTTTCTGTCTTAAGAATTGACCCCAGTACAATTTGATGAGTAGGACACCCTACTCTTCAACATCAGGAGCTGGGCCACAAAGACCTGCAAGGATCTTCATGAATTTTGGGCTGAGTCCATCCTAATATGGAACCTACTTGCTTCTCTCACCTCCTCGCATATGTACCTGCCTCTCATATGTTTTTGTACACCAAGCTTAGTAGGAACCACCTTTCTCCCCTTCCACGGACATATTCACCTGATCACACGTAATAACAGTGCTTGATTTACTCTTTCATGAACCTACCATTCTACCCAGCAACCTTTTCTGAAATAGACACCTGTCGTCCGCATGGCACACACACCTCTTAGTGCTCCTGTGCAGTTACTTGAGGGGATATCAGTGTTCATAAGAACAATGCATTTGAAACATGGAACAGGACCAAGATATTTCTTACAAATGTCTGTTCCAAGGCTTACAGTGCATCAGAAAACTGATATTGTATACTAACACATACATATGGAATCTGCATATCTATGGAATCTAGAAAGACGGTACTGATAATGAACTTATTTGCAGGGCATCCGTGGGGAATCAGTCATAGAGAAGAGACATATGTGCATGGGGAGAGGGGAGGAGATGGTGAGGTGTATGGACAGAGAAATATGTAACCTGACATGACCATATGTAGAATAGATAGCCAATGGGAATTTGCTGTATGTCTCAGAGAACTCAAACATAGGCTCTATATCAACATAGAGGGGTGGGAGGGAGATGGGATTCATTTTTAAAAGGGAAGGGACATATATATACCTATTGACTACCCTGTGACTCTGCTAGTAAAGAACTCTCCTGCAATGTGGTGCCCTGGGCTTGATCTGTGGGTTGGGAAGGTACCCTGGAGAAGGGAAAGGCTACCCATTCCAGTATTCTGGCCTGATGAATTCTATGGACTGTATAGTCCATGCGGTCACAAAGAGTCAGACATGACTGAGCAACATTCACACAAGCATATGTAAACCTATGGCTGATTCAAGTTGGTATTTGGCAGAAAACAGTACAATCTATAAAGAAGTTATCCTTCAAGTAAAAAGTAAATAAAATTTTAAACATGAAATAAAGTCAGCTTCATTACAGACATGGCTTGAAATTTGTTGACACATGTAAAATAAAATATTCTAGGAAAACTTCATTTTTTTAAGATTTGAACACATAGGAATCATTGTGAAATGCCTGATAATGTGATATTCTGTACCCTATGGCATCCTGTTTCTTGGTAGATTACCTTCCAGGATCCTTAATTTGGTGAGCATAAACACGCAGGCCTTGCATCCTGAATATGGAATGCTGTCAGCACCTCCTTATATTCTGAATGAAAGTCCTGACAGTGTACGTGTTACATGACAATGGTTATGGGAATTTTAGAATACCATACCTACCAAATAATCCCACCAGTTTTGTCTCCTTGCCATGTCCATCCACGTTGACATCATACACTAAGAGCGTGTTCTCGTCCCCACTAAGGAGTTGAAATTCATTGTGACCCGCGTCTGTGAGAGAGAGAAAAGATACAAACAGCCCCACCTTGACTTGTTGTCAGTTAGATTATTGTGGCACACGGCGGGCATGAAGAACGGGCCATCGTGTATGGACCCACTCACTTCATGCTGCACAGAATGCTACCGTTAACCATGGCCACAGAAGGAGGTATGATTTTCCTCATCCCCACCTTTTCCTACAATTAACCAGTCACTCCTTGCTGTCTTACTAAGATGCTTTATAGGATGTGTGTTCTGAGAAGCGTAAGATGCTTTATAGAACGTGTGTGCTGATAAACCTAACAGATTGCTTTTCTGCATTTTTAAGTATTTATTTTTTGATTTGCTGAGTCTTCCCTGCTGCCTGTGGGCTTTCTCCACTTGTGGTGATGGTGGAGTACAGCCTAATTGTGGTGTGCGGGCTTCTCACTGCAGTGGCTTTTCTTGTTGCTGAGCATAGGCACTGGAGTGCATGAGCTTCAGTAGTTACAGATCGGAGTTCTAGAGAGCAGGATCAGTAGTTGTGGTACATGAGCTTAGTTCCCACACGGCATGTGAGATCTTCTTGGACTAGGGATTGAACCTATGTTTCCTGCCCTGGCTGGCAGATTCTTATCCGCGGGACCAAAAGGGAAGTCCCGAGAGGGTTTTAAGCAGCATACACATATTATCCAATCCAGGTTCAAAAATTATTTGTATTGCTGTGACCCCAGCCATGGAATTGGTTTCTATTGGCCAATGTCAGCCTACCTTGTGTTCATCACCTTCTGTTCTTGAATGGCTCCATCAGGCAGGCCACCTTTTGAGCACTTTAAGTATTGTGTTTCCCGAGCCTTCACACTAGAGTATGATACAGCCCCCTGCCGTGTCTGTTGGTGTGAAGACAGCTTACCTGCTGGGACAGGTAGACAGTGACCTCCTAGTGGTGAGCTCCTTCCCCACCTGGAGCGCTGCCCCTCCACTCTGCCCTGCCCACGTGTCTGGACAAGAAGCAGCTCTGACCTACTGTGTGGCACCGCCACACTCCCTATGTCCTGGCCTCCATCTCACCTTCCTGCAATCACTCAGCAACGTGGAATGTAAAAATGCACATCTGTATTCCCGAAGCCTGCAAACACCACTGCTCAGTGTCTGAGCCACTGAAAATTATCAATGTGCTAAAAAAAAAGAAAAAGAAAAAAGAAAGCATCCAACGCAGCTTCAGACTCTCATAGCCCTGACAAGAATATGCAATTTTCCCAAGGCCATGCTGAGTTCACCAGCCTTGCTCACGTTGGGACAGCTTAATTGAAACTATGAGTGTCCTCAGATTATCAGTGACCACTTGTGGTTCACCATGGATTTACCGAGGTGGACATAGCAACATCAATGAATTGACTGTGATGTTAATGAAGGTGATAGGAAAGTGAGAGCAAACCTATCTTCAGGGCATCAGGTCACCATCAAGGCCACTGCTGGTAACTGGGCCTGAGGTAGCTTCACTTCACTGTTTGTAAACAAACCTGAAGGCTGCACTGGCTGGCCCCTAGAGACCTTCCAAGAAGTCTTGCACTTCTGTTGTCTTCCTTCTTAAGTCACTGTGTAAAATTCAAGCTAAAATGGATTGCAAAAATGGAGAAGAGTAGACAGTGGAAACGTTCATGATTTGGCCAAAAGAAACCGTATAGTGGGAATAAGAAAAATGAAAGCACAATTTTGAAAACCTCAAATATCAGAAGCTATCCAGCAAAGTATGTGGAAATATTTCAGGCATGAATTTTACTAATTTGTGTCTATCGCATATGTACTGTGTGACTTCTTCGTTTAGGAAAGAGTTGTGATCACATATTGACGTGTTTAAATTTTAATCAAACATGATTCCTTTAGGCTGTGTGAAAATAATAATGTTATTTAGGGTCATTATAAAGAGCTCAGAGATACAAAGCTTAGCCAACATGCCCATTGCTTTGCATCAGTTCAGTTCAGTTCAGTTCAGTCGCTCAGTCGTGTCCGACTCTCCGCGACCCCATGAATCACAGCACGCCAGGCCTCCCTGTCCATCACCAACTCCCGGAGTTCACTCAAACTCATGTCCACAGAGTCGGTGATGCCATCCAGCCATCTCATTCTCTGTCGTCCCCTTCTCCTCCCGCCCCCAACCTTTCCCAGCATCAGAGTCTTTTCCAGTGAGTCAACTCGTCGCATGAGGTGGCCAAAGTATTGCAGTTTCAGCTTTAGCATCAGTCCCTCCAATGAACATCCAGGATTGATCTCCTTTAGAATGGACTGGTTGGATCTCCTTGCAGTATAAGGGACTCTCAAGAGTCTTCTCCAACACCACAGTTCAAAAGCATCGATTCTTCGGCGGTCAGCCTTCTTCACAGTCCAACTCTCACATCCATACATGACCACGGGAAAAACCATTGCCTTGACTAGACGGACCTTGGTTGGCAAAGTAATGTCTCTGCTTTTTAATATACTATCAAGGTTGGTCATAACTTTCCTTCCAAGGAGCAAGCGTCTTTTAATTTCATGGCTGCAATCAGCATCTGCAGTGATTTTGGAGCCCAAAAAAACAAAGTCTGACACTGTTTCCACTGTTTTTCCATCTATTTCCCATGAAGTGATGGGACCAGATGCCATGATCTTTGTTTTCTGAATGTTGAGCTTCAAGCCAACCTTTTCACTCTCCTCTTTCACTTTCATCAAGAGGCTTTTGAGTTCCTCTTCACTTTCTGCCATAAGGGTAGTGTCATCTGCATATCTGAGGTTATTGATATTTCTCCCAGCAATCTTGATTCCAGCTTGTGCTTCTTCCAGCCCAGCGTTCCTCATGATGTACTCTGCATATAAGTTAAATAAGCAAGGTGACAATATACAACCTTGACGTACACCTTTTCCTATTTGGAACCAGTCTGTTGTTCCATGTCCAGTTCTAACTGTTGCTTCCTGACCTGCATACAGGTTTCTCAACAGGCAGGTCAGGTCATCTGGGATTCCCATCTCTTTCAGAATGTTCCACAGTTTATTGTGATCCACACAGTCAAAGGTTTTGGCATAGTCAATGAAGCAGAAATAGATGTTTTTCTGAAACTCTCTTGCTTTCTCCATGATCCAGCGGATGTTGGCAATTTGATCTCTGGTGCCTCTGCCTTTTCTAAAACCTGCTTGAACATCTGGGAGTTCACGGTTTACATACTGCTGAAGCCTGGCTTGGAGAATTTTGAGCATGACTTTACTAGCGTGTGAGATGAGTGCAATTGTGCGGTAGTTTGAGCATTCTTTGGCATTGCCTTTCTTTGGGATTGGAATGAAAACTGACCTCTTCCAGTCCTGTGGCCACTGCTGAGTTTTCCAAATCTGCTGGCATATTGAGTGCAGCACTTTCACAGCATCATCTTTCAAGACTTGAAATAGCTCAACTGGAATTCCATCACCTCCACTAGCTTTGTTCGTAGTGATTCTTTCTAAGGCCCACTTGACTTCACATTCCAAGATGTCTGGCTCTAGGTCAGTGATCACGTTATCGTGACTATCTTGGTCGTGAAGATCTTTTTTGTACAGTTCTTCTGTGTATTCCTGCCACCTCTTCTTAATATCTTCTGCTTCTGTTAGGTCCATACCATTTCTGTCCTTTATCGAGCCCATCTTTGCATGAAATGTTCCCTTGGAATCTCTAATTTTCTTGAAGAGCTCTCTTGTTTTTCCTATTCTGTTGTTTTCCTCTATTTCTTTGCATTGATCACTGAGGAAGTCTTTCTTATCTCTCCTTGCTATTCTTTGGAACTCTGCATTCAGATGCTTATATCTTTCCTTTTCTCCTTTGCTTTGCATAGAAGCTGCCTTTTTGGTTGAACTCTCGAAGATTTCCTTGAGTTCAAGTTCCTCCATCTAAATTTGAATGGACTCAGATATTATAAGATTTTTTTAAAAAAGTGATGCTCGGGACTGGTGAACTGGGATGAACCAGAGGGATGGGATTGGGAGGGAGGTGGGAGGGGGGTTCAAGATGTGGGAACACATGTACACCCGGAGCAGATTCTTGTCAATGTATGGAAAACCAATACAATAATGTAAAGTAATTAGCCTCCAATTAAAATTAAAAATAATTTTTAAAAAAGTGAATGGCACTAATATGCCATCTCAATATAGACCCTGGGATCTCAGTTCATAAACCAGTTGTAAATTATCTTTGAGTTTCCTACAAAATAGAAATAATACACTCATGGTTAGCCACGTTGTTCTTGTTGATATTAAATCGCTATGTCATGTCTGACTCTCCATGACCCCATGAACTGTACTGCACCAAGTTCCCTGGCCTCCATGATCTTCCAGAATTTGCTCTAATTCATGTACTTTGAGTCAATACTGCCATCCAAGCATATAATCCTCTGTCATCCCCTTGTCCTCCAGCCTTCAAATTTCCCCAGGATAAGGGTCTTTTGCAATGAGTCAGTTCTTTCCATCAGGTGGCCAACGTACTGGGACTTCAGCTTCAGCATCGGTCCTTCCAATGAATATTCAGGACTGGTTTCCTTTAGAATGGATTGGTTTGATCTCCTTGCAGTCCAAGTCATTCTCAAGAGTCTTCTGCACCACCACCATTCAAAAGCGTCAGTTCTTTGGTGCGCAGCCTTCTTTATGGTCCAACGCCCAAATCCATAAATAAATGTGGGGAAAAAAATAAACATACTGTTGACTAAACGGACCTTTGTTGGAAAAGTGATGTATCTGCATTTTAATAAGCTCTCTTGTGTTGTCATAGCCTTCTTTCCAAATATCAGTTATCTTTTACTACGTGGCTGAAGTCACAATCCATAGAGATTTTCGAATCCAAGAATAGAAAATCTGTCACTGCATCCACTCTTGCACTTTCTATTTGCCATAAAGTGAGGGGACCAGAGGCCATGATCTTCCTGGTTTTGAATGTTGAGTTTGAGACCAGCTTTTTACGTCTCCTCTTGCACCATTATCATGAGACTCTTTAGTTCCTCTTCACTCTCTTCCATAATGTTGTATCATCTGAATATCTGATGCTGTTGCTATTTCTTCCAGCAGTCTTGATACCAGCTGGGCATTCATCCAGCATGACACTCAGCATGATGTACTCTGTATATATGTTATAGAAGTCGCATGACCATATATACTATCTTGTATTCTTTTCCAAATCTTGAACCAATCTGTTGTTGCCTGTCCAGTTCTCACTATTGCTGACTGATCCACATACAGGTTTCTCTGAAGCCTGGTAAGGCAATCCAGGATTACCATATCTTGAAGAATTTTCCACAGTTTGTTGTGATCCACAAAGTGAAAAGTTTTACCATAGTCAATGAAGCAGGAAAAAAATTGTTTTTTTTTTCTGAAACTGCCTTGCTTTCTCCATGATCCAGTGAATGTTGACACTTTGATCGGGCTCATCTGCCTTTTCCAAATAAAGCCTATATTTCTGGAAGTTGTCTGATCATGTACCGTTGAATCTTGACTTGAAGGATATTGAGCACTCACTGGAAAAGACTCTGATGCTGGGAAGGATTGGGGGAGGGAGGGGAAGGATTGGGGAAGGGAGGAGAAGGGGACGACAGAGAATGAAATGGCTGGATGGCATCACCGACTCGATGCACATGAGTTTGAGTGAACTCTGGGAGTTGGTGATGGACAGGGAGGCCTGGCGTACTGTGATTCATGGGGTCGCAAAGGGTCGGACACGACTGAGGGACTGATCTGAACTGAACTGAACCTTGCTCGCATGTGAAGTGAGCATAGCCGTGCGGTAGTTTGAACATTGTTTGTCATGGTCCTTCTTGGAGATTGAAATGGAAACTGACCTTTTCTAGTTCTGTGGCCACTGCCAAGGTTTCCAAAGTTGCTGACACATTGCTTGCAGCCCTTTAACAGCATCAGTTTATAGGATTTTAAAGAGCACAGCTTGAATTCTGTCACCTCCACTAACATTGTTTCATAATGCTTACTAAGACCCACTTAACTTCTAAGTCTAGGATGTCTGGATCTGGTCTCCCTGAGTAACACTCCGTTGAGGGAAGGCTATCCAGTCCCTGACCTCTGATTTTTAGTGGGAGTGGAATTCAGGTGTATGGGGTTAGTGAAGAAAGCTGAGACCAAGATTTCTACCTGAACGTCATCTTTCCAGTGAAACTTCCATACTTACAGTCAATAGCATAAACGTTTCCTTCCTTTGTGCCTGAGACGTATTTTTCTATGCATTCTCCGTTCTTCCTTAAAAACAAAATATATTCATGTTGTTTGATTAACATAATAAAAATTTGGATTCTTTCTGTATGTCACCAAAGAATATGTGTCAGGTATCACCTCAGTGCTGGTGAACAATTTGACCTTCAAAAGAGACGAAATATGTTGTCTGAGATCCAGCATATATCAATCGGCAAGGATGATTTGTCTACCCGCTAAATCTGACTAGTAGTTCCAAAGATAACCACAGACACAAAGCAGGTCGTGTGTAAAGCAATAACTGTTGCGAAATCTAGAATTTTAGGAAGAAAGGAAAAGAATGAACTTTTCCTTTATATGGATTCTGAAAACTGAGAGGCTTAGCCATCAAGACAAACCTTGAGCATGGTCACAACCCTGGCAGTGATTCATTAGACAATGACAGTGAAAGGGTTTGTCACTCAGTTGTGTCTGACTCTCTGCGAACCCATGGACTGTAGCCCACCAATCTCCTCCTCTGTTGTGGGAAACTCCAGGCAAGAAGACTGGAGTGGGCTGCCATTTCCTTCTGCATGGGAATTTCCTGACCCAGAGATGGAATCCGGGTCTCCTGCATTACAGGCAGATTCTTTACCCTCTGAGACACCAGGGAAAGCCCTTATTAGACAATATGAGAGACACCAGGCCTTATTAGACAACATGAAATCCACCAGGCTTTCTTTCACAATATACGAGGCCCCAGGGAAGCCCTCATTAGACAATATGAGAGCCCAAAATCACACAATTTTAAAAAAGTTTAATTTTCTCCAAACACACACTCTTCCTCCATCACAATACCATATGAGGACTAAACTTGAAAGACAAGTGTCTGTATACAGACATATTTCACACTCACACGGACACTTAACAAGCAAACACTTTAGTACACACGATGTGTTTGTACGATATCATGAAGAAATTTTTGGATACACTATATGATAAGTATATATTGTCAGCTCTATAACAGGAGTACGTGGCTTCACATATGTCCTCTGTATATGTATGTGAAAAAGGTGTATTTGGCCCATTTAAAGAATTTTCATTAAACAAATACTAAAAGGGAAATAACTCTACAGGGACTGGATTAATTTTGGAACAGACACCTAGGAAAAGAATGCCCACAGTGAAGTGTGGTGAGTGTTCTTAGTCATTGAAAGTGAAAGTGAAAGTCACTCAGTCATGTTACCTCTTTGCGACCCCATGAACTATAGATTCCATGGAATTCTCCAGGCCAGAATACGGGAGTTGGTAGCCCATCCCTTCTCCAGTGCATCTTCCTGACCCAGGAATTGAACCAGGGTCTCCTGCATTACAGGCAGATTCTTTACCACCTCAGCTATCAGGGAAGCCCTCTGAGTCATTAGGGAATTGAAAGGCATTGAACTCACTGAAAAACAACCACAAAGTGGGAACACAGCAATTATCCAACATAACTGCAAATACAAAAAAAATTTTATCTGAGCAGACAAACTCCTTTCATTTGGCTTGGAAAACGTGATTCCTTGCATATGCAGACACTGATAACTGTTTTAAATTTTGTGCTGAGAGAGGAAGGTGGGGAAGATGATTCAGACTGCATAATTTTCTCACGTGAAGAGCCAAAACTTTTGCAATATGCTGATCTGTTCTTACCTCTGGCTCTAGGCATAGACATTTAATGATAAGTAAAGAAAAGGACACTATGAAAAGGCAAAAAATAGGACACTGGAAGGTGAACTCCCTAGGTCGGTAGGTGCACAGTATGGTACTGGAGATCAGTAGAGAAAGAAGTCCAGAAAGAATGAAGGGATGGCAAAAACAACGCCCATTTGGGGGTGTTACTGGTGATAGAAGTAAGGTCCGATGCTGTAAAGAGCAATATTGCATAGGAACCTGGACTCTTAGGTGCATGAATCAAGACAAATTGGAAGTGGTCAAAAAAGAGACGGCAAGAGTGAACATTGACACTCTAGGAATCAGTGAACTAAAATGGACTGGAATGGGTGAATATTAACTCAGATGAACAATAAACCTACCACTGTGAGCAGGAATCCCTTAGAAGCAATGGAGTAGCCATCATGGTCAACAAAAGAGTCTAGAATTCAGAACTTTGATGCAATCTCAAAAACGACAGAAAGATCTCTGTTCATTTCCAAGGCAAACCAATCAACAGTACGGTAATCCAAGTCTATGCCCCAACCAGTAACATTGAAGAAGCTGAAATAGAATGGCTTTATGAGGACATACAAGACGTTTTAGAACTAGCATCTTAAAAAGAATTCCTTTTCATTATAAGCGACTGGAATGGAAAAGTTGGAAGTCAAGAAGCACCTGGAGTAACAAGCACATTTGGCCTTGGAGTACAGAATGAAGCAGTGCAAAGGCTAATAAGCTTTGCGAAGAGAACGAACTGGTTATAGCAAACAGCCTCTTTCAACAGCACAAGAGAAGACTCTACATATGGACATCACCAGATGGCCAACACTGAGATCAGATAGATTATGTTCTTTCAGCCCAAGATGGAGAAGTTGTATACAGTCCGGCAAAAGAAGAGTGGGACCTGACTGTGGCTCAGATCATGAACTCCATATTGCCAAATTCTGACTTAAATTGAAGAAAGTAGGGAAAACATTTAGACCATTCAGATATGACCTAAATCAAATGCCTTATCATTAAACAGTGGAAGTGAGAAATAGATTTCAGGGACTAGATCTGATACACAGAGTCCCTGATGAAGTATGGAAAGAGGTTCGTGACATTGCATGGGAGACAGGGAGCAAGATCATCCCCAAGGTAAAGAAATGAATAAAAGCAAAATGGCTGTCTGAAGGGCCTTACAAATAGCTGTAAAAAGAAGAGAAGCAAAAAGCAAAGGAGAAAAAGACAGATATACCCATTTGCATGCAGAGTTCCAAAGAATAGCAGGGAGAGATAAGGAAGCCTTCCTCAGTGGTCAGTGCAAAGAAATAGAGGAAAATAATATAATGCGAAAGACTAGCGATCTCTTCAAGAAAAGTAGAGATACTAAGGGAACATCCCATGCAAAGATGGGCACAATAAAGACAGAAATGGACCGAACAGAAGCAGAAGATATAAAGAAGACGTGGCAAGAATACACAGAAAACTGTACAAAAAAGACCTTTTTGGCCGAGATATCATGATGGTGTGATCACTGACCAGGAGCCAGACATCCAGGAATGTGAAGTGAAGATGGCCCACGGAAGCATCACTATGAACAAAGCTAGTGGAGGTGATGCAATTCCAGTTGAGCTATCTCAAATACTAAATGATGATGCTATGAAAGTGCTGCAGTCAATATGGCAATAAATTTGGACTACTCAGCAGTGGCCACAGGACAGGAAAATGCCAGCTTTCAACCCAATGCCAAAAGAAGGGAATAGCAAAGAATGCTCAAACTACCAAACAATCGAACTCATCTCACACACTAGCAAAGTAATGCTCAAAATTCTCCAAGACAGACTTCAACAAGTCATGAATCGTGAACTTCCAGAAGTTCCAGAATGTTTTAGAAAAGGCAGAGGAACCAGAGAACAATTTGACAACATCTGCTGGATCATCAAAAAAGCAAAAGAGTTCCATAAAAGCATCTATTTCGAGTTAACTGACTAGGCCCAAAGCCTTTGTCTGTGTGAATCACAATAAAGTGTGGAAATTCTTAAAGAGGTGGAAATACCGGGCCATCTGACCTCCCTCTTGAGAAACGTATATGCAGGTCAGGAAGCAACAGTTAGAACTGGACATGGGATAACAGACTGGTTCCAAATAGGAAAAGGAGTTCGTCAAGGCTGTATCTATCACCCTGCTTATTTAACTTACATGCAGAGTACATCATGAGAAACACTGGGCTTGCAGAAGTGCAAGCTGGAATCAAGATTGCCAGGAAAAATATTAATAACCACAGATGTGCAGTTGACACCACCCTAATGGCAAAAATAAACAAGAACTAGAGAGCCTCGTGATGAAAGTGAAAGAGGAGAGTAGAAAAGTTGGCTTGAAACTCCACATTTCGAAAACTAAGATCCTGGCATCCGGTCCCATCACTTCATGTGAAATAGATGGAGAAGCAGTGGAAACAGTGTCAGACTTTATTTTTGGGGGCTCCAAAATCACTGCAGATGCTGATGGCAGACAGGAAATTAAAAGACGCTTGCTCATTGGAAGAAAGTTATGACCAATCAAGACGGCATATTAAAAAGCAGAGACATTACTTTGCCAACAAAGGTCTATCTTGTCAAGGCTATGGTTTTTCCAGTTGTCATGTATGGATGTGAGGCTTGGACTGTAAAAAAAAGCTGAGCACCAAAAAATAGATGCTTTTGAACTGTGGTATTGGAGAAGATTCTTGAGAGTCCCTTGAACTGCAAGGACACCCAACCAGTCCATCCCAAAGAAATCAGTCCTGAATATTCATTGGAAAGGCTGATGCTAAGCTGAAAGTCCAATACTCTGGCCACCTAATGTAAAGAACTGACTCTTTGGAAAAAACCCTGAAGCTGGGAAAGATTGAGGGCAAGAGGTGAATGGGACGACAGAGGATGAGATGGTTGGATGGTATTACCGTCTCAATGGACATGAGTTTGGGTGAAGTCTGAGAGTTGTTGAAGGACAGGGAGGCCTGGCTCGCTGCAGTTCATGGGGTCGCAAAGAGACAGACACGACTGAGCGAATGAACTGATGCTATGAACCATATGGTTATATATAATACATAATCGGTGATATATATTTATAAAGCAATATCTCCAAGCATAAAATATTTAGTTGCTTCTGTTCTTAATACTTTTATTCCTCACAATGTATACCTGAGTTTACATATTCCGGTTTTTTTCGGGTGGGGTGGGGTGGGAGATAATGGCAGAACAAATGTGTTGATTTTTGCCATACTTTGCATGTTCCTAGCATACCACCTACATTATACCACTATACCATGTGGTATACTGGTATACCACATTCCATGAATGGTACTTGGATCTCTGTGTGTGTGTGCTTCGTTGCTCTGTCCTGTCTGAACTATTGCGAACCCTTGGACTATAGCCCAGCAGGCATCTCTGTTCATGGGATTCTCCAGGCAAGAATACTGAAGTGGGTCAACATTTCCTTCTCCTGGGGATCTTCCTGACCCAGTGATCGAACTGCTGTCAAGTGCAATGGCAGCGCCTGGAAAAGGACTTGGGAAAGTCACTAGGGGCTCTGACGACTTTGGGAAACTCAGTTATGTTGAAACCTCCCATGAGGAAGCCCGGAGGGCAGAGCTCACTGTGTGCTCTCCCCCTGTTCTCACTTCTGGGCTCAGTGGGAACCGTCTCTTAAAAATTCTGCAGGAAGGGGTCAAGCGCCTGGTGGGGACTGTGTGTTCCAGGACATGAGCCTCTTCCCTCGGCTGTGTCCCTCTTTACTGTAATGAGTTGATGACAGTGAGATTCTGGTTCCCCCTCTCCGCAGAGTTTTCGGGATAATCCCTGGTGCTCACAGGGAAACTGCCCTCCCCCCAGCTCAGTATCCCTGCTCAGCCCCACAGCTCAGGGCGTCTTCCTCTCAACATCAGCCAGAGAGCTGCCTGCAGATGGAGGAGAGACACCCTCCCTCAGGCCAGAGTTTAGAGGTGTTTTCCTTTTGGGTGACTTTTACTTACTTGACATAAAAGTGCATCAGTATTGTTCCATTTTCTTCATCAAGCTCAATGTAACGCATGAAAGCGTGGAATGGCCCCCCCTCGGTGATCTTCTCTTTGTTACTGGCTGATGTGTATTGGGTCAACCATCTTCCTGTAAACTAAAAGCAAAATTCCCTTCATAAATCTTAGTCCATCTCTGTAAATTCTGCTCGATACCATCTCTCAGGAGATTCCCTGCCCTTTCACTTAGCAGAATTTACCTATCTTTATGAACGCAGCCCTAGGTGTAAATCACGTGAAAACTCAAGTCAGGTAAAGGAAATAATTGAGGTATTACTGAGATAGCTTGAGCTATGTTGTCAAACGCAGGAGACCCAATCCAACAGCTGTGTGATCATCCACTGGTTTTGCAAGAGTAGTGAACATACATGAGAGCCGATGAATGGATGCTAGAGATGATACAGACATCACAAACAGCAGGCATAGAGCCAGTGAATGGAGCAATTTTCAGTTGCAGGGAGATGGCGAGACTTAGCAGTCCACATGACCAAACCTCGAAAAGGACACTCACACGGATACACGCTAAGAACTCCTCCCAATCTTGGACCACCGTTCAAATGCCCTGGTACCTGTGAGGCGTCTGTCTGAGCTTCACTTTGACTGGCAACAAGCAGACCGAGGACAAGACTGAAAAGCAGAGCCTTAATCTTGTTGACTCTCGTGGCCTTTCTGCTCTAGAAGCTGAGGGTGTCCCAGTGGTTGGTGATGATGCAAAAGTGCTGCCACTTTTGGAGCCTGCATCTGTTGGCGTGACACATCATGAACCAATGCTTGTTTCTCTTATGACCACAGTTAAAACAGAGGGCATCTTCAGTATCCTGGTTGGCAGAGATAAACTTTTCTGGCATTCTGTCATTTTAATAACGATATTTGTTTTAAGAGAAGCATATGTGGATGTGGGCATTTGACCTTTAAAGCGAGAAACTGCAGTACGTCCAATATTGCAAGAGGACAATTATTTATTTTTCTGCTTATCACGAGATCCAAAATGAGATGAGCTGTCCAAGGTACATATCCCTCACTTCCGCATGGTTCTGTTAATATGCAGGTTATTGTGTAAGATTTATTTTCTAAAAGTAATGATTGACTGTGTGGTTTATCCAAGGGAACACCATTTCCAAAGAGACCCTTGGAAAGAATCCTATTATTCTGAGGTGGGGAGCAGGTCAGCACAGAGTATTTGTAACCTTCTCCTGCCCCAATGTGGGCTTTTTTCTCCTAAGTAGTAAGAGGTCGTTCTGGTAATGCACTGCTTCAAGTCATCTGAACAAGGCATATCAGTAGTTTATTTTCAGTGATTTCTCTACAGACCCCTTTTTACCCATTTAATCCTTAATATAATATTTACTCACTAACTCAGTTGTTTTTCCCAGTGAGCAAAAAAGGCTGGACAGCAGTTCTTGAAATTTTTAGAATTTTTAATGGAAAAAACAAATTTCCTAACTCAAGATCCCAGAAACAGTGAGTCATTTTGTTCACCTTTTTAAATTAAAATTTACTTATTTTCATCTTTATTTACTGCTTTTTTTTTGTCAAATAAATACTTTAAATGATTTTTTTTCTTAGTACAGAAAAGAAGAAATGAGATTCAGATTTCCTGAGTCAACGAAGTGAGAACTGACCCAGTGCTGTCTGCTCCTGCGACTGATTGGAGATCAGATTCATTCATTTCAATTGAATTCAGACCTTTGAGGAGAGTTTGTCGTCTCAAGGGTGTCCTCAGCTCACATCCTCAGAGGATCACTTCCCTTCATGTTCACATGGACCGAAAATAGTATCTATATTTTATCCTTTTACTCTCTTTTCTTTCAGTTGCAAAGTCATGTTATCTCCATTGTTCATGCATTCCTCTGTATATTATCGTGTCATATTTTCAGCTGGAAAGTCTGCGTGATTGAAGGTTTCATGTCTCTGAATATCCTGAAACCGTTTCCTCTCCTTGTTCTTTCACCCAGATATTAATTTAATTTTTTTTTTTGGTCTGTTTCTTTATCTAGGCTGCCCCCATGCAGCATGCAGGTTCTTAGTTCTCCAACAGGGATGAAACCCGTATGAACCCTATACTCTGTGCAGGGGAATGACAGGATCCTAACCACTGGACCACCAGAGAAGTCTCTGACTCGGATAAATTTCAGTGGTCCAGTGATCCCAGCTAACACCCCTTATCAACCCATCATCACCCTTCCATCTCTACTTTTCTACCGCCAGCATTCCCAGGGTTTCCTTTTGGACTCTTACCAACATGTGTCCCCTGGGAGTGTATCCTAGGCCCATCCCATCTTAGGAAGTCTTTCTAACTGCCAATCAAGGGGAGATTAGACACTAATTCTTCTCAGAGATTCTTGCGACAGTTGCAGTAATCGTGTTGGTTTCCACTTGTCTCCGTACTCTTCTTCCCTCCCGGTGCTCACACTCTGTTCTCTATATCTGCCTCTCTGTTTCTTCCGTACAAACGATATGCAGCTGATGAGAAGGTGGCGAAACACAGGGAGCACAGAGAGGCGCTCTGTGGTGACCTGGAGGGGTGAGATGCAGTGAGGGGAGGGGGCTCAAAAAGGATGTGATTAATGAATAATTACGGCTGATTTCCAATGTTGTATGGCAGGAGCCCAGAGAACATTGTAAAACATTCTCCACCAATTAAAAGATAGAATTGAAAAGAAATAAGATTTCATTCTTAAGGAAACTGATTAAAAAAATCCTATTGTTTTATACTGCAAAGTCTCGTATGCCCTTTCATCCCAACTCTCTTTAATATTGGTGAAAATGTAGGCAATAGAATAATAAATAAAACCAGAACCATCCTATAAAAACAGTACTGCTGTAATTCCCTCCAAATAAGGCTAAGTACTGCTTGTTACAGCTTCCTGTTTTCTCCTCAAATTTATGCATATTTTTGTAACTGAGAAGCCTCTAACAACAGGTTATTAATTTTGCTTTACTTTTCTGTTTTTTCTTTTTTTTAATTTTTCTTTCTGTAATCACTGTTTTTACATTTTAGATTGCGCAACTCCTAACTAAACAGTGCTAGGAGGACTATTGATCTTGGCCACTCAAAATTCCAGGTTGCCTCAAGGATACATGGTCAAGGTTGCAATGCAGTTAGAGTCTAAAGTTGAACCAACAAAACACAAGCCCACTATTTTTAAGAAAGTAATTGTATATATGACTGTTATTACACAAATATAGTACTAGATTTATTTCTGCATTAATTTATTTGTCTGCACCAGGTCTCAGTTGCTGCATGCAAAATCTTTGTTTCATCACAGCTGGGATCTTTAGTCATGGCACATGGGCTCTCTAGTTGTCCTACTGACAGACCAGTGAATCCGAGAAAGGTGTTGGGGAGGCAAGCAATAGGAATTACTTTGGACAGTCGGCTGAGAAGATGGTAGAAGAATGTCTCGAAGTAAACATCTTGTCAGGGTCTGGAGGCCAGGTTCTTGTATAGAGCTGAGGGAGAGCAGTGATGACAAACTAAAGTCAAAAGGCAGAATAGCACGTGAGAGTCAGTGAGGAAGTAAAGTAAAAAGGATTTTCAGTCTTGCAGATCATCCCAGAATGGGCCAGCCTTCGGAATGTGTGTGGTAATTTCTTTTATTTCTTTAATTTATTTTTATTGAAGGCTAAATATTTTACAATATTATATTGGCTGCTTTTGCCATACATTGACATGAATCTGCCCTGGGTGTACATGAGTTCCCCTTCTTCAACCCCTCCCTCCTCCCTCCTCTCCTTATCCTTCCTCTGGGTCATCCCTGCACACCAGCCCTGAGCATCCTGTAACATGCATGGACCCTGAACTGGCGATTCATTTCACATATGATAATATACATGTTTCAATGCCATTCTCCCAAATCATCCCACCCTCACTCTCTCCCACAGAGTCCCAAAGACTGTTCTATACATCTGTGTCTCTATTGCTGTCTTGTATACAGGGTTGTCATCTCCATCTTTCTAAATTCCATATATATGCATTAGTATACTGTGTTGGTGTTTTTCTTTCTGGCTTACTTCACTCTGTATAATAGGCTCTAGTTTCATCTACCTCATTAGAACTGATTCAAATGCATTCTTTTTAATGGCTGAGTAATACTCCATTGTGTACGTGTACCAAAGCTTTCTTATCCATTTTTGTGCAAGTGGACATCTAGGTTGCTTCCATGTCCTGACTGTTATAAACAGTGCTGCGATGAATATTGGGGTACACGTGTCTCTTTCAATTCTGGTTTCCTTAGTGTGTATGCCCAGGAATGCGACTGCTGGATCATATGGCAGTTCTATTTCCACTTTTTTGAGGAATCGCCACACTGTTCTCCATAGTGGCTGTACTAGTTTGCATTCCCACCAACAGTGTAAGAGGGTTCCCTTCTCTCCACACCCTCTCCAGCATTTATTGCTTGTAGACTTTTGGATAGCAGCCATTCTGCCTGGTGTGAAATGGTATCTCATTGTGGTTTTGATTTGCATTTCTCTGATTATGAGGGATGTTGACCATTTTTTCGTGTTTGTTAGCCACCTGTATGTCTTCTTTGGAGAAATGTCTCTTTAGTTCTTTGGCCCATTGTTTGATTGGGTGGTTTATTTTTCTGGAATTGAGCTGCAGGTGTTGCTTGTATATTTTAGAGATTAATTCTTTGTCAGTTATTTCATTTGCTATGATTTTCTCCCATTCTGAAGGCTGTCTTTTCACCTTGCATATAGTTTCCTTTGTTGTGCAGAAGCTTTTAATTTTAATTAGGTACCATTTGTATGTTTTTTCTTTTATTTCCAATATTCTGGTAGGTGGGTCATGGAGGATCCTGCTGTGATTTATGTCGGAGTGTGTTTTGCCTATGTTCTCCTCTAGGGGTTTTATAGTTTCTGGTCTTACATTGAGATCGTTCATCAATTTGGAGTTTATTTTTGTGTATGGTGTTAGGAAGTGTTCTGGTTTCATTCTTTTACAAGTGGCTGACCAGTTTTCCCAGCATCACTTGTTAACGATACTGTCTTTTCTCCATTTTATATTCTTGCCTCCTTTGTCAAAGATAAGGTGTCCATAAGTGCCTGGATTTATCTCTGGGCTTTCTATTTTGTTCCATTGGTCTATATTTCTGTCTTTATGCCAGTACCATACTGTCTTGATGACTGTGGCTTTGTTATACAGCCTGAAGTTCGGCAGGTTGATTCCCCCAGTTCCATTTTTCTTCCTCAAGATTGCTTTGGCTATTCAAGGTTTTTTGTATTTCCATACAAATTGTGAGATTATTTGTTCTAGCTCTGTGAAAAATATTGTTGGTAGCTTGGTAGACATTGCATTGAATGTATAAATTACTTTGAGTAGTATACTCATTTTCACAATATTTTTTCTTCCAATCCTCGAACACGGTATATATTTCCATCTATTAGTGTCCTCTCTGTTTTCTTTCACCAGGGTTTTATAGTTCTCTATGTACAGGTCTTTTGTTTCTTTAGGTAGATATATTCCTAAGTATTTTATTCTTTTCATTGCAACAGTGAATGGAATAGTTTCCTTAATTTCTCTTTCTATTTTCTCATTATTAGTGTATAGGAATGAAGAGATTTCTGTGTGTTGATTTTATATCCTGCAACTTTACTGTAATCATTGATTAGCTCTAGTAGTTTTCTGGTAGAGTCTTTAGGGTTGTCTGTGTAGAGGATCATGTCATCAGCGAACAGTGAAAGTTTTACTTCTTCTTTTCCAATGTGGATTCCTCTTATGTCTTTTTGTGCTCTGACTGCTGTGGCCAAAGCTTCTAAAACTATGTTGAATAGTAGTGGTGAGAGTGCGCACCCTTGTCTTTTCCTGACTTTAGGGGAAATGCTTTCAGTTTTTCACCATTGAGGATAATGTTTGCTGTGATTTTGTCATATATAGCTTTTCTTATGTTGAGGTATGTTCCTTCTATTCCCAACTTCTAGAGGGTTTTTAATCATAAATGGATGTTGAATTTTGTTGAAGGCTTTCTCTACATCTACTGAGATAATCATATGATTTTTATTTTTCAGTTTGTTAATTTGGTGTATTACGTTGATTGATTTGCGGATATTGAAGAATCCTGGCATCCTTGGGATAAAGCCCACATGGTCATGATGTATGATCTTCTTATTGTGCTGTTGGATTCTGATTGCTAGAATTTTGTGAAGGATTTTTGCATCTACGTTCATCAGTGATATTTTCCTGTAGTTTTCCTTTTATGTGGGATCTTTACCAGGTTTTGGGATTGGTGTGATGGTGGCCTCATAGAATGAGTTTGGAAGTTTCCCTTCCTCAGCAATTTTCTGGAAGAGTTTGAGTAGAATAGGTGTTAGCTCTTCTCTAAATTTTTGGTAGAATTCAGCTGTGAAGCCGTCTGGACCTCGGCTTTTGTTTGCTGGAAGATTTCTGATTACCGTTTCAATTTCTATGCTTGTGATGGGTCTGTTCAGATTTTCTATTTCTTCCTGGTTCAGTTTTGGAAAGTTGTACTTTTCTAAGACTTTGTCCATTTCTTCCAAGTTGTCCATTTTATTGCATATAATTGCTGATAGTATTCTCTAATGATCCTTTGTATTTCTGTGTTGTCAGTTGTGATCTCTGCATTTTCATTTCTAATTTTATTGATTTGGTTCTTGTCCCTTTGTTTCTTGATGAGTCTGGCTAGTGGTTTGTCAATTTTATTTACCCTCTCTAAGAACCAGCTTTCGGTTTTGTTTTTTGCTATGGCCTCTTTTCCTTCTTTTGCATTTATTTCTGCCCTAATGTTTCAGATTACTTTCCTTCTACTAACCCTGGGGTTCTTCATTTCTTCCTTTTCTAGTTTCTTTAGGTGTAGAGTTCGGTTATTTAGTTGACTTTTTACTTGTTTCTTCAGGTGTGCCTGTATTGCTATGAACCTTCCCTTTAGCACTGCTTTTACAGTGTCCCAGAGGTTTTGGGTTGTCGTGTTTTCACTTTCATCATTTCTATGCATATTTTGATTTCTCTTTTGATTTGTTTGTGATTTGTTCATTATTCAGCCGCGTGTTGTTCAGCCTCCATATGTTGGCATTTTTAATAGTTTTTCTCGCGTAATTGAGATCTAATATTACTGCATTGTGGTCAGAAAAGATGCTTGGAATGATTTCAATGTTTTTGAATTTACCAAGGCTAGATTTATGGCCCAGGATGTGATCTATCCTGGAAAAGGTTCCATGTGCGCTTGAGAAAAAGGTGAAATTCATTGTTTTGGGGTGAAATGACCTATAGATATCTACTAAGTCTAACTGGTCTATTGTATCATTTAAAGTTTGTGTTTCCTTGTTAATTTTCTGTTTAGTTGATCTATCCATAGATGTAAGTGGGGTGCTAAAGTCGCCCACTATTATTGCATTGTTGTTAATATCCCCTTTCATACTTGTTAGTAATTGTCTTACATATTGCGGTGCTCCTATGTTGGGTGCATAAATATTTATAATTGTTATATCTTCTTCTTGGATTGATCCTTTGATCTTTACGTAGTTTTCTTCTTTGTTTCTTTTCACAGTCTTTGTTTTAATCTCTATTTTATCTGATATGAGTATTGCTACTCCTGCTTTCTTTTGGTCTCTATTTGCGTGGAATATCATTTTCCAGCCCTTCACTTTCAGTCTGTATGTGTCCCTCGTTTTGAGATGGGTTTCTTGTAGACAACATCTATGGGGGTCTTGATTTTGTATCCATTCAGCCAGCCTTTGTCTTTTGTTTAGGGCATTCAACCCATTTACGTTGAAGGTAGTTATTGATAAGTACGATACCATAGCCATTTTCTTTATTGCTTTGGGTTCAAGTTTATACACCCTTTCTGTGCTTGCTGTCTAGAGAAGATCCTTTAGCATTTGTTGGAGAGCTGTTTTGGTGATGCTGAATTCTCTCAGCTTTTGCTTCTCTGTAAAGCGTTTGATTTCTCCTTCATATTTGCATGAGATCCTTGCTGGGTACAGTAAGGCGTTAGGTTATTTTCTTTCATCACTTTAAGTATGTCTTGCCATTCCCTCCGGGCCTGAAGAGTTTCTGTTGAAAGATCAGCTGTTATCCTTATGGGAATCCCCTTGTGTGTAATTTCCTGCTTTTCTCTTGCTTCTTTTAATATTTGTTCTTTGTGTTTGATGTTTATTAATTGGATTAATTTGTGTCTTGGGGTATTTCGCCTTGGGTTTATCCTGTTGGGGACTCTCTGGGTTTCTTGGACTTGGGTGATTATTTCTTTCCCTTTTTTTAGGACAGTTTTCAAGTATTATCTCCTCATGGTCTTTCTTTTTGTCTACTTCTTTTTCTGGGAATCCTATGGTTCGAATGTTGGGAAGTTTAGCATTGTCCCAGAGTTCTCTAAAATTGTCCTCATTTCTATCAATTCGTTTTTCTTTTTTCCTCGCTGGTTCATTTATTTCTACAATTCTATCTTCTAGCTCGCTTATCCTGTCTTCTGCCTCTGTTATTCTACTGTTTGTTCCCTCCAGAGTGTTTCTGATCTCATCTATTGCATTTTTCATTGTATATTGACTTTTTATTTCCTCTAAATCCTTATGGAATCTTTCTTGCATCTTCTCAATACTTTTCCCCAGGTTATCTATCTGTAACTCCATTTTGCTTTCAAGATTTTGAATCATTTTCACCAGCAAAATTCAAGATTCTTTATCAGGTAGATTCCCTATATCTTCCTCTTTTGTTTGTGTTGGTGGGCATTTATCTTGTTCCTTTACTTCCTGGATATTTCTCTGCCTCTTCATCTTGCTTACATTGCCTTGCTTGGGGTGGCCTTTCCGTCTTCTGGCCGTTTGTGGAGTTCTCTTTATTATGTAGTTTCCTCACTGTGTGTGGAGTTGGACGGGTGACTTGTCAAGCTTCCCTGGTTAGGGCAGCTTGTGTCAGTGTTCTGTTGAGAGGAGCTGGATTTCTTCTCTCTGGAGTGTAATGAATTGTCCAGTAATGAGTTATGAGATGTCAGTGGGTTTGGAGTGACTTTTGGCAGCCTGTATATTGAAGCTCAGGGCTATTTTCCTGTGTTGCTGGAGAATTTGCGTGGTATGTCTAGCTCTGGAACTTGTTGACCCTTGGGTGGTGTTTGGTTTTAGTGTAGGTATGGAGGCAGTTGATGAGCTCCTATCGATTAATTTTCCCTGGAGTCAGGAGTTCTCTGATATTCTCAAGATTCGGGCTTAAGCCTCTTCCCGCTGGTTTTCGGTCTTATTCTTGGAGTAACCTCTAGACTTCTCTATCTGTCATTTCCAAGGTGGTTCCCTCTGTATTAGCTTCTGCTTGGTGGTCTATTCAGTGTCTACTTTCAGCCCTGACACTAGGGGGCGGTGGTGGACACTTTTTAAGGGTAAGTTTTTCAGTCTTTTTCTGGGAAGGGAGGAATGCTGCAGGCAAATATCTCTGGAGTCTGTGGGGAGTTCTCGCAGTGTCTCAGCCACAATGGGTTTGTCCCCACTCACAGCATGTGTGCTGTACCAGTCTACAATGCACAGTCTCTAGGTGCTCTGCTGGGAACTGTCCGAGGCCAGAGCTGGGTTGTATGCACTTCCCAGGTCTGAGTGGCTCAAGTTCAGTTTCTCGGGTACTCCACACAGGCGCAGGCTTCGTTGGGCCTGCGTTTTGTGCCTTCCCCGGTCCAAGCAGCGCAGGTGACCAGGTGTTTTTTCAGTGTGGTCTCTGTAACTTATGGCCTCCCCAGTCCCTTCCATTTGGTTTTCTGTGTGTACAACCGACGCAATTTTTGAGGCGGATAGCTACCGGCCCGAGCGCAAGAAGTCTTGATTAGCAACAAAGCCAGCCTGCAGTTTGGTATCGGATGCATTTCTGAGGCCGTGGTTGTTCCCTCTGGCTCTGGTTGCACTCCCTGCCTGTCTCGGAGGGGGATGAGGTTCTTTGTTCTGTGAGCGGGGCTGGCAGAGTCTTAGGTTAGGTCTTTCCACCTTTTCACGATGGAAGCTATCCCAGTCTGCTTTGCTATCCCCAGTTAGTTCTCTCAGATGGTTCTCGTGGCATTTATGCCCAGTCCTCTCTCTAAGCAGTTCAGCCGACTCCTCCCTGCCCAGCCCCCTCTTGCTAATGGCGGATGCAGGCGTCTGCGCTGCTTCTCCTCTTGGAGTTAATGTTTGGCGGGTAATCTGTGGGTTTTAATTCTTTCTTTCTTTTTCTGGCTGGTAATGTGGCCCTCTGAGGTTCCAAGGCTTGCCACAGACTCGCCAGTGAGTGTTTCCTGGTGTTTGGAAACTTCACTCTTTTTAAAGCCTCCCTAGCCTGGACGGAGCACCGTCCTTACTTCTTTTGTGTCTCTTTTTATCTTTGATGTTTTTTCCTACCTCCTTTTGAAGACAATGGACTGCTTTTCTGGGTGCCTGATGTCCTCTGCCAGCATTCAGAAGTTTTTTGGTGGACTTTACTCTGCCTTAAAATGTTCTTTTGATGAATTTGTGGGGGAGAAAGTGGTCTCTCCGTCCTGTTCCTACACTATCTTGTTCCCTTCCCCTGGGTAATTTCTTCTTTTCATAGCTGGGTAGGGTCAGTTTATCTCCCTGTGAGCTGAGAAAAGGCACTTTCACAGTCAGGCTGAAGGGTAGTGCCTTCTGAGGCAGGCCATAAGATATGATTATAGTAAGAATGGCAACAGAAAGCAAGTTAAAGAAACAGTTACAAATGGACTCACCTTTGGTTCTTCGCTAAGTTCGACACTCTCACAGTCCATTCCACAATCTTATGGAAAAAGTGGGTAGTGGCTGTTCTGCTTCATCAGAAGGACGCTTCTGGGAGTGTCAAGGGACGGGGCTCTGAGTGTGGGTATGGCATAATTCCTCCTGGAGGAGGCCGCCATTAACCCCACCATAGAGTTGCCAGAACTTACACAGGACTCGAAATAGACTCTTGGAGGGTACAGCAGGAATTTGTGCACCAGGACCCAGGAAAAAGGAACAGTGACCCCACAGGAGACTGTCCCGGACTTGCCTGTGGGTGTCCGGGAGTCTCGTGGGTGAAAGTGTGGATTGGTTCTGGCCTGCTCAGGGTTAAGCACAGGAACTCTAGCAGTACATGCATGGGAATATTTGAGGGAGGTCACCATTATCTTCAATACTTGCACCATAGTTTGGCCCCGAGGGAACACAGCTCCACCCATCAACAGAAAACTGGATTAAAGATTTAGTGAGCAGGGCCTCACCAATCAGAACAAGACCCAGTATCCCCCTCAGTGAGACTATCCCATCAGGAATGTTTCATAACCTTCTGATCCTGTTCCATCAGAGGTCAGATAAACTAAAAATCACAATCATAGAAAACTAAACAATCTAATCACATGGAAGACTGCCTTGTGTAACTCAATGAAATATGAGCCAGGCTGTGTAGGGCCAGCCAAGATGGACAGGGCGTGGTGGAGAGATATGACAAAATGCGGTCCATTGGAGAAAGGAATGGCAAACCACTTCAGAATTCCTGCCTAGAGAACCCCATAAAGAGTAAGAAAAGGCAAAAAGATACGGCACTGAACGATCACCTCCCCAAGTCAGTAGGTGACCAATAGGCTACTGGAGATCAATGGAGAAATATCTCCAGAAAGAATGAAGAGACGGAGCCAAAGCAAAAACAGTACCCTGCTGTGGATGTGACTGGTGATACAAGCAATGTCTGATGCTGTAAAGAGCAATATTGAAGGAACCTAGAATGATAGTTCCATAAATCAAGGTAAATTGGAAGTGATCAAACAGGAGGTGGCAAGAGTGAATGTCGACATTTTCGGAACCAGCGAACTAAAATAGACTGGATTGAGTGACTTGAGCTCAGATGACCATTATATCGACGTCTATGGGCAGGAATCCCTTAGAAAATGGATCAGCCATCATAGTCAACCAAAGAGTCCAAAATACAGTACTTGGATGCAGTCTCAGAAACGACAGAATGATCTCTGTTCATTTCCAAGAGAAACTATTCAATATCACGGTAATCCAAGTCTATGCCCAGACCAGTAATGTTGAAGAAGCTAAAGTTGAAAAATACTATGAAGACCCACAAGACCTTCTATAACTAACAAAATAAAAAAGATATTCTTTTCATTATAGGGCCTGGAAGGCAAAGTAGGAAGTCAAAAAACACCTGGAATAATAGGCACATTTGACTTGGAGTAAAGAATGAAGCTGGACAAAGGCTAACAGAGTTCTGCCCAGAGAATGCACTGGTCATAGCAAATACCCTCTTCCAAAAATACAAAAGAAGTCTAGACACATGGACATCATCAGATGGTCAGCACTGAAATCACATTGATTATATTCTTTGCAGCCAAAGATAGAGAAACTCTATGCAGTCAGCAAAAACGAGCCCGGCAGCAGACTGTGGCTCAGATCGTGAACTCCTTATTGCCAAAGTCAGCCATAAAATGAAGCAAGTAGGGAAAACCACTAGACCATTCAGTTCAGTTCAGTCGCTCAGTCGTGACCCTAGGAATCACAGCATGCCAGACCTCCCTGTCCATCACCAACTCCCGGAGTTCACTCAAACTCATGTCCATCGAGTCGGTAATGCCATCCAGCCATCTCATTCTCTGTCGTTCCCATCTCCTCCCACCGCCAATCCTTCCTAGCATCAGATTCTTCCAGTGAGTCAACTCGTTGCATGAGGTGGCCAAAATATTGGAGTTTTAGCTTTAGAATCAGTCCTTCCAATCAACACCCAGGATTGATCTACTTTAGAATGGACTGGTTGGATATCCTTGCAGTCCAAGATACTCTCAGGCATCTTCTCCAGCACCACAGTTCAAAGGCATCAATTCTTCAGTGATCAGCTTTCATTACAGTCCAAATATCACATTCAAATATGACCACGGGAAGGAATGACCTAAATCATATCCCTAACGATTACACAGTGGAAGTGAGAAATAGATTTAAGGGACTAGATCTGATAGACAGACTTACTGAAGAACATTGGACAGAGGTACATGACATTGTACACAAGACAGGGAGCAAAACCGTCCACAAGAAAATAAATGAAAAAAAAAAAGGTGTCTGAGGAGGCCTTACCAATAGTTGTGAAAAGAAGAGAAGCAAAATGCAAAGGAGAAAAGGAAAGATATAAGCATCTGAATTCTGAGTTCCAAAGAATAGCAAAGAGAGGTAAGAAAGACTTCCTGAGCGATCAATGCAAAGGAATAAAGGAAAACAATAGTATGGGAAAGACCAAAGATCTTTTCACGAAAATTAGAGATATCAAGGGATCATGTCATGCAAAGATGGGCTGTAGAAAAGACTGAAATTATAGGGACCTAACAGAAGCAGAAGATATTAAGAAGAAGTGGCAGGAATACACAGAACAAGTGTTCAAAGAAGATCTTCAATACCCAGATAATCACGATGGTGTGATCACTCACATAGAGTCAGACATCCTGGAATGTGCAGTCAAGTGGCCTTAGGAAACCTCACTACGAAGAAACCTAGTGGAGGTGATGGAGTTCCGGAGGAGCTCTTTGAAATCCTGAAAGACGATGATGTGAAATTGCTTGACTAATTATGCCAGCTAAATGGGAAAGCTCAGCAGTGGACACAGGAATGAAAAAGTTCTTTTTTCATTCCCACCCTAAAGAAAGGTAGTGCCAAAGAACGCTCAAAGTACCGCAAAATAGCACTCATCTCACATGCTAGTAAAGTCATGCTCAAAATTCTCCAAGCCAGATTTCAGCAATATGTGAACCGTGAACTTCCAGATGTTCAAGCTGGTTTTACAAAAAGCAGAGAAACCAGAGATCAAATTGGCAACATCTGCTGAATTATCGAAAAAGCACGAGAATTCCAGAAAAATATCTATTTCTGCTTTACTGACTATGCTAAAGCCTTTGACTGTATGGATCAGAAAAAACTATGAAACTTCTGAAAGAGATGGGAATAGCAGACCACCTGACCTGCCTTTTGAGAAACCTGTATGCAGGTCAGGAACCAACATTTAGAACTTGACATGGAACAACAGACTGGTTCCCAAAAGGAAAAAGAGTCCGTCAAGGCTGTATATTGCCACCCTGCTTATATAACGTATATGAAGAGTACATCATGAGAAATGCTTGGCTGGAAGAAGAACAAGCTGGAATCAAGACTGTCGGGACAAATATCAATAACCTCAGATAAGCAGATGACCCCACGATTATGGCAGAAAGTGAAGAGGAACTAAAGAGCCTCTTGATGAAAGTGAAAGAGGAGAGTGAAAAATGTGGCTTAAAGCTCAACATTCAGAAAACCAAAATCATTGCATCTGGTTCCATCACTTCACGTGAATTAGATGGGTAAACAGTGGAAGCAGTGTCAGACTTTATTTTTTGGGTTCCAAAATCACTGCAGATGGTGACTGTAGCCATGAAATGAAAAGACGTTTTCTCCTTGGAAGGAAAGTTATGACCCACCTACATAGCATATTAAAAAGCAGAGATATTATTTTGTCAGCCAAGGTCCATCTAGTCAAGGCTATGGTTTCTCCAGTGGTCATGTATGGATGTGAGAGTTGGACTGAAAAAAGAGAGCTGAGCACTGAAAAATTGATGCTTTTGAACTGTGGTGTTGGAGAAGACTCTTGAGAATCCCTTGAACTGCAAGGAGATTCACGCAGTCCATCCTAAATGAGATCAGTCCTGAGTGTTCATTGGAAGGACTGATGCTGAAGTTTAAGCTCCAATATTTTAACCACGTCATGTGAAGAGTTGATTATGGTGGGAGCAATTGGGGGCAGGAGGAGAAGGGGAGACAGAGGATGAGATGGCTGGATGGCATCACCGACTCGATGGACATGAGTATGGGTGAACTCAGGGAGTTGGTGATGGACAGGGAGACCTGGGTGCTGCGATTCATAGGGTCACAAAGATTCGGACACGACTAAGTGATTGAACTGAACTGAATACTAATGTCATCCTGGGCATTCCGTGCACAAGCCTTAGTGAGTGGAATGTATGTTCCTTTCTTGAGAATGAATAGGATGCATTTCAGACACTCTCCTTTGATCAGACTGACCCCTTCCGTACAGTACACTGGAAGTGAAAGTGTTAGTCGCTCAGGCCTGTCCATCTATTTAGGATGCTTTGGACTGTAGCCAACCAGGCTCCTCTGTCCATGGCATTCTTCACTGGAGTGGGTTACCGTTTCCTCTTCCCGAGGATCTTCCTCACCCAAGGATAGACCTTGGGTCTTCTGCATTGCCAGCAGATTCTTTACCATCTGATCCATCAGAGAAGCCCGTATGGTGGAGGATCCATAACTCTGAACCATGATGCTTTAGTCTCCTTTCTCCCTCTTCCCTGGACACCTGAAGGCATGTCTACCAAATCTAGATAAGGAGTGTCTCTGATGAACACCTGTCCTATAAAAGGCACAGTTTCCTGATTACTTAATGTGGACATTTGTGTGTTTTAAATGAGTTGACTTTTGCACAGTCCTGCATGTGCAGGGCAGATATTCAATCGATTTATTTAAACCCTCAGCAATCAAATAACACGAATCAAGACATGATGTAGTGATGGGGAGCAATACGATGTGAGAGGGAGTGTGAGTGTGAAGAGAGCAGGATCATGTTAATCAGAAACCAGCAAAGTCGTCTTCATGTTGTTGATCTTGATTCCACGGAGACAAGGGTATGTCTGGTCTCAGTGAATCTTTCCGTAGGTGAATAAAAGAGAACCAGACGTTGAGTAGAGTTGACCGTGTGATGGCTGACAGGGGTAGGCCTCAGGCAGTCAGCTGTCCAGGGTACAGGGAGCTGGTCGCTGAGCCAGTGTCCAACTCCAGATGGACGTTAGCACTCCACATCTCTGTGACTGTAATTCCCTGTGGAATTGTCCCTAGGATGGACACAAGGTTGGAAATTTACTTGGGGATTGATTCTATGAATAATGATTTCACAATGCATGTACATTTTCATCTAATGATGATTTTAAGGCTTGGTAATTTCAGCAGACAAATCAAATCCTGCAAGTTTTGTCTTTTGGATCTTCAAGAATTTAATTCTTTACTTTTTTCACATATTAGAGTATAGTTCATTATCAATGTTGCATTGATTTCAGGTGTACATCCAAGTGATTATATATACAAAAATTAGTATCTATTATTTTTCTGATTCCTTTCCCATTCAGGTTTTACAGAGTATTGCGTACAGGTCTTTGTGCTGTGCAGTTGAAAACTGTTCTCTATCCATACTGTATATAATAGTTTGTATCTAATAACCCCACACTTCTCAGAGTGTAAGGTATCTGCAAACAATTCAGGAGACCCAGGTTCGATCCCTGTGTTGGTGAGATCCTGTGTAGGATGGAATGACTACCCTCGCCATAATTTTTACCTGCAGAATCCCATGCACAGTGAAGTCTGGAAGGCTATGGTGCATGGGGTCACAGAGGTTTGGACATGACTGAGCAACTAGCCCTTTCTTTCACTTTCTCTTTCCAAGCACAAACCTCCCCACTTTTCTCTTCCCCAAGTCCCTCCGACTTGACAACCACAAGTCTGTTGTCCACGTCTGTGAGCCTGTTTCTGTTTTGTAAATAAATTCCTCCATGTCATGGTTTAGATTCCAAGCAGAAGTGATATCTATGAGAAAGTGAAAGTCACTCAGTCGTGTCCAACCCTCCGTGACCCATTGGACTGTAGCCCACCAGGTTCTTCTGTCCATGGAGATGCTCCAGGTAAGAATACTGGAGTGTGTTGCCGTTTCAGTATCCAGGGGATTTTCCTGAAACAGAGATCGAATGTGGGTCTCCTGAATTGTTGGCAAATTTGTGACCATCTGAACCATGGCATTTTATCAACACCAAAATTAAAGGTGGACTCTAAAGAAAGCTGAGCACCAAAGAATTGATGCTTTTGAACTGTGGAGTTGGAGAAGACTCTTGAGAGCCCCTTGGACTGCAAGGATATCCAACCAGTTCATCCTAAAGGAAATCAGTCCTGATATTCATTGGAAGTACTGATGTAGAAGCTATAACTCCAATACTTTGGCCACCTAATGCGAATAAATGACCTATTTGAAAACATCCTGATGCTGGGGATGATTGGAGGGTTTGGAGACGGGGAGGAGAAAGGATGAGATGGTTGGAGGTCATCACTGACTCAATGGACATGAGTTAGAGCAAGCTTCGGGAGTTCATAATGGACAGGGAGGCCTGGAATACGGCAATCCATGTGGTCACAAAGAGTTGGATATGACAAGTAGTGAACTAAACTGAAGACTATAAGTGATATTTCTGGCATTGGTCATTATCTTTCTGACTTGTGCATCCATGTTGCTGTAAATAGAGTTAGTTGCTTCTTTTTCTGGCTGAGTAATGTTCCCTTGAATATAGGTACCACTTCTTTGTTATCACATTCACCTAGATGCTCGTTCTTTTAGTCACTCTTTTTGTTAAGATTCTTTCTCAACAGAACATTAAGCGCCATACTTTAGCTTAGATCAGTGTCTTTTCTGGAGGTTGTATTAGTTTAGAAAGCTTAAATATCTCCCTTTTGGAACATCTGAGAGACCAGATCCAGACATCCTAGACTGAGAAGTTAAGTGGGTCTTAGGAAGCATTATAAAACAACGCTAGTGGAGGTGACAGAATTCAAGTTGTCTTCTTTAAAATCCTGAAAAATGATGCTGTTAAAGGGCTGCAAGCAATGTGTCAGCAACTTTCGAAACCTTGGCAGTGGCCAAGGACTGGAAAAGGTCAGTTTCCATTTCAATCTCAAAGAAGGACCATGACAAAGAATGTTCAAATTACCGCACTGCTGTGCTCATTTCACATGCGAGCAAGATAGTGCTCAAGATCCTTCAAGTCAAGATTCAGAGGTACATGATCAGAAAACTCCCAGAAATATAGGCTTGATTAAGAAAAGGTAGAATAACACGATCAAATTGTCAACATTCAGTGGGTCATGGAGAGAGCAAGGCAATTCCAGAAAAAACAATTTTTTTCCGGCTTCATTATGGGAAAGCTTTTGACTTTGTGGATCACAACAAACTGCGGAAAATTCTTCAAGATATGGTAATACTGGATTGCCTTACCAGGCTTCAGAGAAACCTGTATGTGGATCAGTCAGCAACAGTGAGAACTGGACATGGAACAACATATTGGTTCAAAATTGGAAAAGAGTACAAGATAGCAAAAACGGTCATGAGGCTTCTATAACTTATATGCAGAGTACATCATACTAAACCCCAGGCTGGATGAATGACAAACTGGAATCAAGATTGCTGGAAGAAATAGCAACAGCATCAGACATGCAGATGATACAACTTTATGGAAGAGAGTGAAGAGGAACTAAAAGTCTCATGATAACGGTGCAAGAGGAGACTGAAAAAGCTGTTCTCAAACTCAACATTCAACACCAGGAAGATCATGGCCTCTGGTCCCTCACTTTATGGCAAATAGAAAGTGCAAGAGTGGACGCAGTGACAGGTTTTATCTTCTTGGGCTCGAAAATCTCTGAGGATTGTGACTGTAACCACGTAATTAAAGATAACTGATACTGGGAAGGACAGCTATGACAACCCAAAACAGCTTATTAAAATTCAGAGGCATCACTTTACCAACAAAGGTTATTTTAGTCAAATGAATGTTTTTTTTTTCCCCGTATTTATGTATGGATTTGAGAGTTGGACCATAAAGAAGGCTGCGCACCAACGAACTGATGCTTTTGAATAGTGGTGCTGGAGAAGACCCTTGAGAGTCCCTTGGACTGCAAGGAGATCCAACCAGTCTATCCTAAAGGAAATCAGTCCTGAATATTCATTGGAAGGACTGATGCTGAAGCTGAAGTCCCAGTCATTTGGCCACCTGATGTGAAGAACTGACTCACTGCAAAAGACCCTGATGCTGGGAATATTTGAAGGCTGGTGGAGAAGGGGATGAAAGAGGATTAGATGGTTGGATGGCATTATCGGCTCAAAGTACATGAATTTGAGCAAACTCTGGAAGATCATGGAGGACAGGGAACTTGGTGTGGTACAGCTCATGGGGTAATGGAGAGTCAGACATGACATAGCGAGTTAATATCAACAAGAAGGATGTGGTAAACTTGAGTGTATATCGATTTTGTAGGATTCTCACAGATAATTTTCAACAGATTTATGAACTGAGGTCCCGCACACCACAACTAGACTGTACTCCATCATCACCACAAGTGGAGAAAGCCCAAGGGGAAAACGGAAGACTCAGCAAATCAAAAATAAATAAATAAAAATCAGAAAAAGAATCTGTTAGGTTTATCTGCACGCACGTTCTATAAAGCATCTTAGGCTTCTCAGAACACACATTCTATAAATCATCTTAGTAAGACAGCAAGGAGTGGCTGGTTAATTGTAGGAAACGGTGTGGATGAGGAAAATCGTACCTCCTTCTGTTGCCATGGATAACGGCAGCATTCTGTCCAAGCATGAAGTGAGTGGGTCCATACAGGATGGACCGTTCTTCATGCCCGCCATGGGGCACAGTAATCTAACTGACAAGTTAAGGGTGGGCTGCTTGTATCTTTTCTCTCTCTCACAGATGCGGGTCTCAATGAATTTCAACACATAAGTGGGGACGAAAACACTCTCTTAGTGTATAATATCAACGTGGATGGACATGGCAAGGAGACAGAACTGGTGGGATTATTTGGTAGGTATGATATTCTAAAATTCCCATAACCACTGTCATGCAACAGGTACACTGTCAAGACTTTCATTCAGAATATCAGGAGGTGCTGACAGTATTCCATATTCAGGGTGCAAGGCCTGCTTATTTATGCTCACCAAATGAAGGATCCTGGAAGGTAATTTACCAAGAAAGAGGAGGCCATAGGGTGCAGAATATCACATCATCAGGCATTTCACAATGATTCCTATGTGTTGAAATCTTAAAAGAAATGAAGTTTTGCTAGAATATTTTATTTTACATATGTCAACAAATTTCAAGCCATGTCTGTAATGAAGCTGACTTTATTTCATGTTTAAAATTTTATTTATATTTTAATTGAAGGATAACTGCTTTATAGATTGTACTGTTTTCTGCCAAATACCAATATGAATCAGCCATAGGTAAACATATGATTGTGTGAAAGGTGCTCAGTCTTGTCTGACTCTTTGTGACCCCATGGACTATAAAGTCCATAGACTTCATGAGGCCAGAATACTGGAATGGGTAGCCTTTCCCTTCTCCAGGGTAACTTCCCAACACACAGATCAAACCCAGGGCTCCCACACTACAGGAGAGTTCTTTACTAGCAGAGTCACAGGGAAGTCAATAGGTATATATATATATATACACACACACACATATATGTCCCTTCCATTTTGAAACTGCCTCCTATCTCCCTCCCACCCCTCTAGGTTGAAATAGAGCCCCTGTTTGAGTTCCCTGAGACATACAGCAAATTCCCATTGGCTATCTATTTTTCATATGTTCATGTCATTTTGCATATTTCTCTGACCATACATCTTACCGTCTCCTCCCCTCTCCCCATGCACATACGTCTCTTCTCTATGACTGATTCTCCACTGATGCCCTGCAAATAAGTCCATTATCAGTACCATCTTTCTAGATTCCATAGATATGCAGATTCCATATGTATGTGTTAGTATACAATAACAGTTTTTTGATACACTGTAAGCCTTGGAAAACTTATAAGATAAACCTTTGACCTGTTCCATGTTTCAAATGCATTGTTCTTATCAACACTGATATCATCCCGTCAAGTAACCACACAGGAGCACTAACAGGTGTGTGTGCCATGCGGACAACAGATGTCTATTTCAGAAAAGGTTACTGGGTAGAATGGTAGGTTCATGAAAGAGTAAATCACACCTGTTATTATGTGTGATCAGGTGAATGTGTCCGTGGAAGGACAGAAAGGTGGTTCCTACTAAGCCTGGTGTACAAACAGATATGAGAGGCAGGTATATATGCGAGGAAGGTGAGACAAGTAAGTAGGTTCCATAGTAGGATGGGCTCAGCCCCAAATTCATGAAGATCCTGGCAAGATTTTGGGGGTCCAGCTCCTGATGCTGAGGAGTAAGTTGTTCTACTAACCAAGCTGGACTGGGGTCAATTCTTAAGACAAAAGCACATGTTTGTGTCGTGGGAACCACTGAGAGCTCTTAGATTCTACAAGTGAACATCTGATTGTCACGTTCCATTTCTTCTTCTGTAGACTGAGAAATTTCCATGGGTTCCCGGGGGTTGACAATTCTGTTTTTTGCTCGGTGATTTTACAGGCAAAGGAAATAATGTAGACTCGAAATACAAAGAGAAGTTCGACAAGGCGGTGGGAGAAAAAGGGATTCCAGAAAAAAATGTCTTGGACTTCACCGACATTGGTAAAGGAATTAAATTTTTTCCCTGCACATACCATTCACCTGTTGTGTATAAACCAGAAAACAAGTCAACTTATTCAAAATGTCTTCTTCCACAAGTAATCTCTTTTAAGATCCGTTATTAAAACAAAGGAAGGAAGGAAGGAAGAAAACTTGGAAATGCTGGGGAATGTTAGTAATCGGTGGCTCTTTCATTGCTCCCATTTTGTTTTTCCCTAGATAACTGTCCAGAGGAGTGAAAAAAAGTGACTCTGACACTCTTGTAAGTAAACACAGTCCATTATTAACTCTGCCCCTTTCAGATGAAGCAACAAGTAACACTATTATTTCATATTTGTGAAATGTTAGTTCCACCACTTTAAATGTATCACTAAAGAATTTTTTGTTGAATAATGTCGCTGCTCTTGAGGCATATTATTGAAAGCACTTTGATTAATTAACGCCAAGCAGCTGTGGTGAGAGAGTCTTATCCTGCAGAAATCTTGCAGACCAGAGTCATTTGACAGAAGCAGGAATTCCCATGAGTTGGTGGAAATTATTAGTGTTCCCATCAGTCCTGACCTCGTGGTTGTCCCCACACATTCCTCCCCCAAGAGAATCGGTATGAAACAGAGCTCTGCTTCCCTGAAGCACGGCTTCCCTGATACCTCAGTTGGTAAAGAAACCGCCTGCAATGCAGGAGACCCCGGATCGATTCCTGGGTCTGGAGGATCTGCTGGAGAAAGGAAAGGCTACCCACTCAAGTATTCTTGGGCTTCCCTTGAGGCTCAGTGGGGGAGACCTGGGTTGAATCCCTGGGTTGGGAAGATTCCCTGGAGAAGGGAAAGGCTTCTCCAGTATACTGGTGTGGTGAGTTCCATGGACTGTCATGGTCCATGGCATTAAAGGAGTTGGAGATGACCGAGCGACTTCCACTTTCACACTTTCCGCAAGACCAGTGTTTGATCTCATATGATTCCGAGAGAAACAGTAGATGTCTTCCCACCACACTGTCTGAAACATGCATTTGCGATGTATTCCTACTCAGATGTTCCAAAAGGGAGATATTTTAGCTTTCTAAACTAACACAACCTCCAGAAAGGACAATGATCTAAGCTAAAGTGTGGCGTTTAATGTTCTGTTGAGAAAGAATCTTAACAAAAAGTGTGACTAAAAGCACGAGCATCCAGGAAAATGTGATAACAAAGATGTGGTACCTATATTCAATGGAACATTACTCAGCCAGAAAAAGAAGCAACTAGCTCTATTTACAGCAACAGGGATGCACAAGTCAGAAAGAGAATGACCAATGCCAGAAATATCACTTATAGTCCTCAGTTTAGTTCACTACTTGTCATATCCAACTCTTTGTGACCACATGGATTGCCGTATTCCAGGCCTCCCTGTCCATTATGAACTTCCGAAGCTTACTCTAACTCATGTCCATTGAGTCAGTGATGACCTCCAACCATCTCATCCTTTCTCCTCCCCGTCTCCAAACCCTCCAATCATCCCCAGCATCAGGATGTTTTCAAATAGGTCATTTATTCGCATTAGGTGGCCAAAGTATTGGAGTTATAGCTTCTACATCAGTACTTCCAATGAATATCAGGACTGATTTCCTTTAGGGTGAACTGGTTGGATATCCTTGCAGTCCAAGGGGCTCTCAAGAGTCTTCTCCAACTCCACAGTTCAAAAGCATCAATTCTTCGGCACTACTCTTTCTTTAGAGTCCACCTTTCATTTTAGTGTTGATAAAATGCCATGGTTCAGATGGTCACAAATTTGCCAACAATTCAGGAGACCCACATTCGATCCCTGTTTCAGGAAGATTCCCTGGATACTGAAACGGCAACACACTCCAATATTCTTACCTGGAGCATCTCCATGGACAGAAGAACCTGGTCGGCTACAGTCCAATGGGTCACGGAGGGTTGGACACGACTGAGTGACTTTCACTTTCTCATAGATATCACTTCTGCTTGGAATCTAAACCATGACATGGAGGAATTTATTTACAAAACAGAAACAGGCTCACAGACGTGGACAACAGACTTGTGGTTGTCAATTCGGAGGGACTTGGGGAAGAGAAGAGTGGGGAGGTTTGTGCTTGAAAAGAGAAAGTGAAAGAAAGGGCTAGTTGCTCAGTCATGTTCAAATCTCTGTGACCCCATGCACCATAGCCTTCCAGACTTCACTGTGCATGGGATTCTGCAGGTAAAAATACTGGCGAGGGTAGCCTTTCCATCCTATACAGGATCTCACCAACACAGGGATCGAACCTGGGTCTCCTGAATTGTTTGCAGATACCTTACACTCTGAGAAGTGTGGGGTTATTAGATACAAACTATTATATACAGTATGGATAGAGAACAGTTTTCTCTGCACAGCACAGAGGACTGTACGCAATACTTTGTAAAACCTAAATGGGAAAGGAATCAGAAAAATAATAGATACTAATTTTTGTATGTATAATTACTTGGCTTTACACCTGAAATCAATGCCACATTGATAATCAACTATACTCTAATATTTAAAAAAGTAAAGAATTTAATTCTTGAAAACCCAAAAGAAAAAAGTTGCAGGATTTGATTTGTCTGCTGAAATTACCTAGCCTTAAAATCATCACTAGATGAAAATGTACATGCATTGTGAAATCATTATTCATAGAATCAATCCCCAAGTAAATTTCCAACGTTGTGTCTATCCTAGGGACAATTCCACAGGGAACTTACTGTCACAGAGATGTGGAGTGCTGACGTCCACCTGAAGTTGGACAATTGCTCAGCGACCAGCTCCCTGTACCCTGAACACCTGACTGCCTGAGGCCTACCCCTGTCAGCCATCACACGGTCGACTCTACTAAACCTCTAGTGCTCTTTTATTCACCTACAGAAAGATTCACTGAGACCAGACATGTCTTTGTCTCTGTGGAATCAAGATCAACAACAGGAAGACGACTTTCCTGGTTCCTGATTAACATGATCCTGCTCTCTTCACACTCACACTCCCTCTCACATCGTATTGCTCCCCGTCACTACATCTTGTCTTGATTAGTGTTATTTGATTGCTGAGGGTTTAAATAAATCGATTGAATATCTGCCCTGCACATGCATGTCTGTGCAAAGGTCAACTCTTTTAAAACACACAAATGTCCACATTAAGTATCCAGGAAACTGTGCCTTTCATAGGACAGGTGTTCATCAGAGACACTCCTTATGTAGATTTGGTAGACATGCCTTCAGGTGTCCAGGGAAGAGGGAGAAAAGAGACTAAAGCACCATGAGTCAGAGTTATGGATCCTCCACCATACGGTCTCCTCTGATGAATCAGATGGTAGAAAATCTGTCTGAAATGCTGAAGACCCAAGGTCTATCCGTGGGTGAGGAAGATCCTCGGAAAGAGGAAACGGTATCCCACTCCAGTGAAGAATGCCATGGACAGAGGAGCCTGGTTGGCTATAGTCCATAGCATCCTAAAGAGATGGACAGGCCTGAGCGACTAATACGTTCATTTCCAGTTTACTGTACGGAAGGGGTCAGTCTGATCAAAGGAGAGTGTCTAAAATGCATCCTATTCATTCCCAAGAAAGGAACATACATTCCACTCACTAAGGCTTGTGCACAGAAAACGCAGGATGACATTACTATTCAGTTCAATCCCTTCGGCGTGTTCGAATCTCTACGACCTGATGAATCGCAGCACCCACGTCTCCCTGTCCATCACCAACTCCCGGAGTTCATCCAAATTCATGTCCATCGAGTTGGTGAGGCCATCCAACCATCTCATCCTCTGTCTTCCCCTTCTCCTCCTGCCCCCAATCCCTCCCACCATAAGGGTCTCTCCCAGTGAATCAACTCTTCACATGAGGTGGTCAAAGTATTGGAGTTTAAGCTTCAGCATCAGTCCTTCCAATGAACACCCAGGACTGATCTCATTTAGGATGGACTGCGTGAATCTCCTTGCAGTCCAAGGGACTCTCAAGAGTCTTCTCCAACACCACAGTTCAAAAGCATCAATTCTTCAGTGCTCAGCTCTCTTTTTCAGTCCAACTCTCACATCCATACATGACCACTGGAGAAACCATAGTCTTGACTAGATGGACCTTGGTTGACAAAATAATATCTCTGCTTTTTAATAGGCTATGTAGGTGGGTCATAACTTTCCTTCCAAGAAGAAAGCGTCTTTTCATTTCATGGCTACAGTCACCATCTGCAGTGATTTTGGAACCCAAAAAATAAAGTCTGACACAGTTTCTACTGTTTCCCCATCTAGTTCATGTGAAGTGATGGAACCAGATGCCACGATTTTGGTTTTCTGAATGTTGAGCTTTAAGCCAACTTTTTCACTCTCCTCTTTCACTTTCATCAAGAGGCTTTTTAGTTCCTCTTCACTTTCTGCCATAATCGTGGGGTCATCTGAATATCGGAGGTTATTGATATTTGTCCTGAAAGTCTTGATTCCAGCTTGTGCTTCTTCCAGCCAAGCATTTCTCATGATGTACTCTGCATATACTTTACATAAGCAGGGTGGCAATATACAGCCTTGACGGAATCTTTTTCCTTTTGGGAACCAGTCTGTTGTTCCATGTCCAGTTCTAACTGTTGTTTCCTGACCTGCATACAGGTTTCTCAAAAGGCAGGTCAGGTGATCTGGTATTCCCATCTCTTTCAGAAGTTTCATAGTTTATTCTGATCCATACAGTCAAAGGCTTTGGCATAGTCAATAAAGAAGAAATAGATATTTTTCTGGAATTCTCGTGCTTTTTCGATGATTCAGCGGATGTTGGCAATTTGATCTCTGGTTCCTCTGCTTTTTCTAAAACCAGCTTGAACTTCTGGAAGTTCACAGTTCACATATTGCTGTAATCTGACTTCGAGAATTTTGAGCATGACTGTACTAGCATGTGAGATGAGTGCTATTTTTCGGTACTTTGAGCATTCTTTGGCATTACCTTTCTTTAGGATTGGAATGAAAACTGACCTTTTTCATTCCTGTGTCCACTGCTGAGTTTTCCCAATTGGCTGGCACAATTAGTCAAGCACTTTCACATCATCATCTTTCAGGATTTCAAAGAGCTCAACCGGAACTCCATCACCTCCACTAGGTTTCTTCGTAGTGAGGCTTCCTAAGGCCCACATGACTTCACATTCCAGGATGTCTGACTCTATGTGAGTGATCATACCATTGTGCTTATCTGGGTCTTGAAGATCTTCTTTGTGCAGTTGTTCTGTGTATATTTGCCCCCTCTTCTAAATATCTTCTGCTTCTGTTAGGTCCCTACAATTTTAGTCCTTTATCGAGCCCATCTTTGCATGAAGTGTTCCCTTGATATCTCTAATTTTCTTCAAAAGATCTCTAGTCTTTCCCATTTATTGTTTTTCTTTATTCCTTTGCATTGATCACTCAGGAAGTCTTTCTTACCTCTCTTTGCTATTCTTTGAAACTCTACATTCAGATGCTTATATCTTTCCTTTTCTCCTTTGCCTTTTGCTTCTCTTCTTTTCACAACTATTAGTAAGGTCTCCTCAGACACGTTTTTTTGTTTTGTTTTTGTTTTTTTCATTTCTTTTTCTTGGGGATGGTTTTGCTCCCTGTCTGTTGTACAATGTCATAGACCTCCGTACATTGTTCTTCAGTAACTCTGTCTATCAGATTTAGTCCCTTAAATCTATTTTTCACTTCCACTGTTTAATCGTTAGAGATATGATTTGGTCATTCCTTCCCATGGTCATATATGAATGCGAGAGTTGGACTGTGAAGAAAGCTGATCGCCGAAGAATTGATGCCTTTGAACTGTGGTGCTGGAGAAGACGCTTGAGAGTCCCTTGGACTGCAAGGAGACCCATCCAGTCCATTCTAAAGGAGATCAATCCTGGGTGTTGATTGGAAGGACTGATTCTAAAGCTAAAACTCCAATACTTTGGCCAACTCATGCGACGAGTTGACTCACTGGAAAGAGTCTGATGCTAGGAAGGATTAGGGGTGGGAGGAGACTATGGCACAAGTATTGAAGATAATGGTGACCTCCCTCAAATGGTCCCATGCATGTACTGCTAGAGTTCCTGTGCTTAACCCTGAAGCAGGCCAACATCAATCCACACCTTCAACCACCAGAGACTCCCCGACACCCATAGCTAATTCCGGGACAGTCTCCTGTGGGGTCACTGTTCCTTTTTCCTTGATCCTGGTGCACAAATTCCTGCTGTGCCCTCCAAGAGTCTATTTCGAGTCCTGTGTAAGTTCTGGCAACTCTATGGTGGGGTTAATGGCGGCCTCCTCCAGGAGGAATTATGCCATACCCACACCTGAAGCCCCTGTCCCTTGACACTCCCAGAAGCGTCCCTCTGATGAAGCAGAACAGCCACTGCCCTTTTTTTCCATAAGATTGTGAAATGGACTTTTAGAGTGTCGAACTCTAGCGAAGAACCAAAGATGACTCCAGTTGGAACTGTTTCTTTGACTTGCTTTCTGTTGCCATTCTTATTATAATCATACATTATGGCTTGCCTCAGAAGGCCCTACCCTTCAGCCTGACTGTTAAAGTGCCTTTTCTCAGCTCACACGGAGATAAACTGACCCTACCCAGCTATGAAAAGAAGAAATTACCGAGGGGGAGGGAACAAGAGTCGGAGGGATAGGACGGCAAGACCACTTTCTCCCCCACAAATTCATCAAGACAACATTTGAACGCGGATTAAAGTCCACCAAACAACTTCTGAATGCTGGCAGAGGACATCAGGCACCCAGAGAAACAGCCCATTGTCTTCAAAAGAGTTAGGTAAAACATAAAAGATAAAAAGAGAGACAAAAGAAGTAAGGATGGAGCTCCGTCCTGGGTAGGGAGGCTTGAAAAAGAGAGAAGTTTCCAAACACCAGGAAACACTCACTGGCGATTCTGTGGAAGCCTTTGAACCTCAGAGGGCTAAGAGAACAATCTGAGAGAACTAACTGGGGCTAGAAAAGCAGACTGGGATAGCGTATCTCGTGAAGGGTGGAAAGACCTAACCTAATACTCCACCAGCCCCGCTCACAGAACAAAGGAATGAGCAGAGTGAGCTGGCTGTGGTCGGCCCAAACCCCATGCCCCGCCGAGACAGGCAGGGAGGGCAGCCAGAGTCAGAGGGGGCAACCGCGGCCCCAGAAACGCATCTGATACCAAACTGCAGGCTGGCTTTGTTGCTAATCAAGACTTCTTGAGCTCGGGCCTGTTGATATCTGCCTCAGAAAGTGCGCCAGTTGTATACCAGAAAACCGAGCGGCAGAGACTGGGGAGGCCATAAGTTACAGAAACCGCACTCACAAAACACCTGGTCACCTGAGCTGCTTGGACAGGGGAAGGCACAAAACGCAGGCCCAACGAAGCCTGTGCCTGTGTGGAGTACTCTAGAAACTGAACTCGAGCAGATCAGACCTGGGAAGTGCATAGAACCCAGCTCCGGCCTCAGACAGTTCCCAGCAGAGCAACCTAGAGCCTATGCAGTATAGACTGGGACAGCACACGTGCTGTGAGTGGGGACAAACCCCTTGTGGCTGAGACACTGTGAGCATTCCCCACAGATGCCAGAGATATTTGTCTGCAGCGTTCCTCCCTTCCCAGAACAGGACTGAAAAATGACCCTTAAAAAGTGTCCACCACTGCCCCCTAGTGTCAGGGTTGAAATTAGACACTGAAGAGACCAGCAAACAGAAGCTTAAAACAGAGAGAACCGCCTTGGAAATGACAGATAGGGAAGTCTAGAGGCTACTCCAAGAATAAGACCGAAAACCAGAGGGAAGAGGCTTAAGCCCGAATCCTGAGAACACCAAAGAACTCCTGACTGCAGCGAAAATTAATCGATAGGAGCTCATCAAACACCTCCATACCTACACTACAACCAAGCACCACCCAAGGGTCAATAAGTTCCAGAGCTAGACATACCACACAAATTCTCTAGCAAGACTGGAAAATAGCCCTGAGCTTCAATATACACGCTGCCTAAAGTCACTCCAAACCCACTGACATCTCATAACTCATTACTGGACAATTCATCAAATTCCAGAGAGAATAAATCCAGCTCCACCCACCAGAACACTGACACAAGCTTCCCTATCCAGGGAACCTTGACAAGTCACCCATCCAACCCCACACACAGCGAGGAAACTACATAATAAAGAGAACTCCACAAACTGCCAGAAGACAGGAAGGCCACTCCAAGCAAAGCATTATAAGCAAGATGAAGAGACAGAGAAATACCCAGCAAGTAAAGGTACAAGATAAATGCCCACCAACACAAACAAAAGAGGAAGATACAGGGAATCTACCTGATAAAGAATTTCGATATTTGATGGTGAAATTGATTCAAAATCTTGAAAGCAAATTGGAGTTACAGATAGATAACCTGGAGAAGAGGATTGAGAAGATGCAAGAAAGATTCCATAAGGATGTAGAGGAAATAAAAAGTCAATATACAATGAACAATGCAATAGATGAGATCAGAAACACTCTGGAGGGAACAAACAGTAGAATAACAGAGGCAGAAGACAGGATAAGCAAACCAGATGATAGAATTGTAGAAATAAATGAACCAGAGAGGATAAAAGAAAAACGAATTGATAGAAATGAGGACAATATTAGAGACCTCTGGGACAATGTTAAACGTCCCAACATTCGAATCATAAGAGTCCCAGAAGAAGAAGAAGACAAAAAGAAAGGAGATAATATTTGAAAACTTTCCTAAAATAGGGAAAGAAATAATCAACCAAGTCCAAGAAAGCCAGAGTCCCCAACAGGATAATCCCAAGGTGAAATACCCCAAGACACAAATTAATCAAATTAATAAAGATCAAACACAAAGAACAAATATTAAAAGCATCAAGGGAAAAGCAGCAAATAACACCCAAGGGGATTCCCATAAGGATAACAGCTGATCTTTCAACAGAAACTCTTCAGGCCAGGAGGGAATGGCAAGACATACTTAAAGTGATGAAAGAAAATAACCTAACCCCTTATTGTACCCAGCAAGGATCCCATTCAAATACGAAGGAGAAATCAAACGCTTTACAGAGAAGCAAAAGCTGAGAGAATTCAGCATCACCAAAAGAGCTCTCCAACAAATGCTAAAGGATCTTCTCTAGACAGGAAGCACAGAAAGGATGTATTAACTCGTACCCAAAGCAATAAAGAAAAAGGCAACTGGATCATACATATCAATAATCACCTTAAACATAAATGGGTTGAATGCCCCAACCGAAAGACAAAGGCTGGTTGAATGGATACAAAAACAAGACCCCCATATATGTTGTGTACAAGAGACCCACCTCAGAATGAGGGACACAAACAGACTGAAAGTGAAGGGCTGGAAAATGATATTCCATGCAAATAGAGACCACAAGAAAGCAGGAGTAGCAATACTCATATCAGATAAAATAGAGATTAAAACAAAGACTGTGAAAAGAGACAAAGATGGAAACTACATAATCATCAAAGGATAAATCCCAGAACAAGATCTAACAATTATAAATATTTATGCACCCAACATAGGAGCACTGCAATATGTAAGACAATTACTAACAAGTATGAAAGTGGAAATTAACAACAATGCAATAATAGTGGGAGATTTTAATACCCCACTTACATCTATGGATAGATCAACTAAACAGAAAATTAACAAGGAAACACAAACTTTCAATGATACAATAGACCAGGTAGACATAATATATATCTATAGGATATTTCACCCCAAAACAATGAATTTCACCATTTTCTCAAGCGCACATGGAACCTTTTCCAGGATAGATCACATCCTGGGCCATAAATCTAGCCTTGGTAAATTCAAAAACATTGAAATCATTCCAAGCATCTTTTCTGACCACAATGCAGTAAGATTAGATCTCAATTACAGGAGAAAAACATTAAAATGCCAACATATGGAGGCAGAACAACACACTGCTGAATAATGAACAAACCACAGAAGAAATCAAAAGAGAAATCAAAATATGCATAGAAATGAATGAAACTGAAAACACGACAACCCAAAACCTCTGGGACACTGTAAAAGCAGTGCTAAGGGGAAGGTTCAGAGCAATACAGGCACACCTCAAGAAACAAGAAAAAAGTCAACTAAAGAACCTAACTCTACACCTAAAGAAACTAGAAAAGGAAGAAATGAAGAACCCCGGGGTTAGTAGAAGGAAAGCAATCTGAAACATTAGGGCAGAAATAAATGCAAAAGAAACAAAAGAGGCCATAGCAAAAATCAACAAAGCCGAAAGCTGGTTCTTAGAGAGGGTAAATAAAATTGACAAACCACTAGCCAGACTCATCAAGAAACAAAGGGACAAGAACCAAATCAATAAAATTAGAAATGAAAATGGAGAGATCACAACCGACAACACAGAAATACAAAGGATCATTAGAGAATACTATCAGCAGTTATATGGAAATAAAATGGACAACATGGAAGAAATGGACAAAGTCTTGTCAAAGTACAACTTTCTAAAACTGAACCAGGAAGAAATAGAAAATCTGAACAGACCCATCACAAGCACAGAAATACAAGCTGTAATCAAAAATCTTCCAGCAAACAAAAGCCGAGGTCCAGACGGCTTCATAGATGAATTCTACCAAAAGTTTAGAGAAGAGCTAACACCTATTCTACTCAAACTCTTCCAGAAAATTGCTGAGGAAGGGAAACTTCCAAACTCATTCTATGAGGCAACCAACACACTAATCGCAAAACCTGGTAAATATCCCACAAAAAAAGAAAACTACAGGCCAATATCACTGATGAACATAGATGCAAAAATCCTTCACAAAATTCTAGCAATCAGAATCCAACAACACAATAAGAAGATCATACATCATGACCATGTAGGCTTTATCCCAGGAATGCAAGGATTCTTCAATATCCGCAAATCAATCAATGTAATACACCACATTAACAAACTGAAAAATAAAAATCATATGATTATCTCAGTAGATGCAGAGAAAGCTTTCGACAAAACTCAACATCCATTTATGATAAAAACCCTCCAGAAGTTGGGAAAAGAAGGAACATACCTCAACATAATAAAAGCTATATATGACAAAACCACAGCAAACATTATCCTCAATGGTGAAAACTGAAAGCATTTCCCCTAAAGTCAGAAACAAGACAAGGGTGTGCACTCTCACCACTACTATTCAACATAGTTTCAGAAGTTTTGGCGACAGCAGTCAGAGCAGAAAAAGACATAAGAGGAATCCACATTGGAAAAGAAGAGGTAAAAGTTTCACAGTTCGCAGATGACATGATCCTCTACACAGACAACCCTAAAGACTCTACGAGAAAACTACTAGAGCTAATCAATGAATACAGGAAAGATGCGGGATATAAAATCAACACATAGAAATCCCTTCATTCCTGTACACTAATAATGAGAAAATAGAAAGAGAAATTAAGGAAAGTATTCCATTCACTGTTGCAACGAAAAGAATAAAATACTTAGGAATATATCTACCTAAAGAAACAAAAGACCTGTACATAGAGAACTATAAAACCCTGGTGAAAGAAATCAGAGAGGACACTAAGAGGTGGAGAAATATACCGTGTTGGAGGATTGGAAGAAAAAATATTCTGAAAATGAGTATACTACTCAAAGTAATTTATACATGCAATGCAATGCCTATCAAGCTACCAACGATGTTTTTCACAGAGCTAGAACAAATAATCTCATAATTTGTATGAAAATACCAAAAACTTTGAATAGCCCAAGCAATGTTGAAGAAAAATGGAACTGGGGGAATCAACCTGCCGGACTTCAGCCTCTATAACAAAGCCACAGTCATCAAGAAAGTATGGTTCTAGCATAAAGACAGAAATATAGACCAATGGAACAAAATAGAAAGCCCAGAGATAAATCCAGGCACTTATGGACACCTTACCTTTGACAAAGGAGGCAAGAATATAAAATGGAGAAAAGACAGTGTGTTTAACAAGTGGTGCTGGGAAAACTGGTCAGACACTTGGAAAAGAATGAAACTAGAACACTTCCTAACACCATACACAAAAATAAACTCCAAATGGATGAAAGATCTCAATGTAAGACCAGAAACTATAAAACTCCTAGAGGAGAACATAGGCAAAACACGCTCCGAAATAAATCACAGCAGGATCCTCCATGACCCACCTCCCAGAATATTGGAAATAAAAGCAAAAATATACAAATGGGACCTAAGTAAAATTAAAAGCTTCTGCACAGCAAAGGAACCTATAAGCAAGGTGAAAAGACAGCCTTCAGAATGGGAGAAAATCATAGCAAATAAAACAACTGACAAAGAATTAATCTCAAAAATATACAAGCAACATCTGCAGCTCAATTCCAGAAAAATAAACGACCCAATCAAATAATGGGCCAAAGAACTAAACAGACATTTCTCCAAAGAAGACATCAGGTGGCTAACAAACACATGAAAAAGTGCTCAACATCCCTCATAATCAGAGAAATGCAAATCAAAACCACAATGAAATACCATTTCACACCAGGCAGAATGGCTGCTATCCAAAAGTCTACATGCAATAAATGCTGGAGAGGGTGTGGAGAGAAGGGAACCCTCTTACACTGTTGGTGGGAATGCAAACTAGTACAGCCACTGTGGAAAACAATGTGGAGATTCCTCAAAAAACTGGAAATAGAACTGCCATATGATCCAGCAATCGCATTCCTCGGCATACACACTGAGGAAACCAGAATTGAAAGAGACACGTGTACCCCAATGTTCATCGCAGTACTGTTTATAACAGTCAGGACATGGAAGCAACCTAGACGTCCATCTGCAGACGAATGGAAAAGAAAGCTTCGATACATGAACACAATGGAGTATTACTCAGCCATTAAAAAAATGCATTTGAATCAGTTCTAATGAGGTAGATGAAACTAAAGTCTATTATACAGAGTGAAGTAAGCCAGAAAGAAAAACACCAGCACAGTATACTAATGCATATATATGGAATTTAGAAAGATGGAAATGGCAACCCTGTATGCAAGACAGCAAAAGAGACACAGATGTATAGAACAGTCTTTGGGACTCTGTGGGAGTGGGTGAGGGTGGTATGATTTGGGAGAACGGCATTGAAACATGTATATTATCACATGTGAAACGAATCACCAGTTCAGGGTTGATGCATGTTACAGGATGCTCGGGGCTGGTGTGTGGGGATGACCCAGAGGAAGCATAAGGGGAAGAGGGAGGTTGGAGAGGGGTTCAAAAAGGGGAACTCATGTACACGCGGGGCAGATTCTTGTCAATGTATGCAAAACCAACCAATATATTGCAACATAATTAGCCTTCAATAAAAATAAATTTAAAAAAAAAAAGAATAAATTACCACACAAATTCCGAAGGCTGGCCCATCCTGGGATGTTCTGCAAGACTGAAAATCCTTTTTACTTTACTTTCTCACTGACTCTCACACTCTATTCTGCCTTTTGACTTTAGTTTGTCATCACTGCTCTCCCTCTGGCTCTATAAAAGACCTGGCCTCCAGACCCTGACAAGATGGTTTCTTCGAGACATTCGTCTACCATCGTCTCAGCCAAATGTCCAAAGTAATTTCGATTCCTTGCAGTCCCACCACCTTTCTGGGATTCACTGGTCTGTCAGTAGCACAACTAGAGAGTCCATGTGCCATGACTAAAGACCCCAGCTATGAGGAAACTAAGATTTTGCGTGCAGCAACTAAAACCTGGTGCAGACAAATAAATTAATGCAGAAATAAATAAATCTAATACTATATTTTTGTAATAAAAGTCATATACACAATTACTTTCTTAAAAATAGTGGGCTTGTGTTTTGTTGGCTCAACCTTAGACTCTAACTGCATTGCAACCTTGACCATGTATCCTGGAGGCAAGCTGGAATTTTGAGTGGCCAAGATCAATAGGCCTCCTAGCACTGTTTAGTTAGGAGTTGCGCAATCTAAAATGTAAAAACAGTGGTTACAGAAAGAAACAGAAAAGTAAAGCAAAATTAATAACCTGTTGTTAGAGGCTTCTCAGTTTCAAAAATACGAATAAATTTGAGGAGAAAACAGGAAGCTGTACCAAGCAGTACTTAGCTTTATTTGGAGGGAGTTACAGCAGTACTGTTTTTGTAAGATGGTTCTGGTTTTATTTATTATTCTATTGCCTACATTTTCACCAATATTAAGGAGAGCTGGGCTGAAAGGGCATACAAGACCTTTCAGTACAAAGCAATAGGTTTTTTTTTTTTTTTAATCAGTTTCCTTAAGAATGAAATCTTATTTCTTTTCAATTCTATTTTTTAATTGGTGGAGAATGTTTTACAATGTTCTCTGGGCTCCTGCCAATGCAAATCAGCCATAATTATTCATTAATCACCTCCTTTTTGTGCCCCCTCCCCTCACCGCATTTCACCCCTCCAGGACATCACAAGCGCCTCTCTGGGCTCCCTGTGTTTCACCAACTTCTCATCAGCTGCATATCGTTTGCGGGGAAGAAACAGAGAGGCAGATATAGAGAACAGAGTGTGAGCACAGGGAGGGAAGAAGAGTACGGAGGCCAGTGGAAACCAACAGGATTACTGCAACTGTCGCAAGAATCTCTGAGAACTAGTGTCTAATTTCCCCTTGATTGGCAGTTAGAAAGACTTCCTAAGATTGGATGGGCCTAGGATACACTCCCAGGGGACACACGCTGGTAAGAGTACAAAAGGAAACTTTGGGAATGCTGGTGGTACAAAAGTAGAGATGGAGGGGTGATGATAAAGGGTATTAGCTGGGATCAATTGACCACTCAAATTTATCTGAGTCAGGGACTTCTCTCGTGGTCCAGTGGTTAGGATTCTGTCCTTCCCCTGCACAGAGTATAGGGTTCATACGGGTTTCAACCCTGCAGGAGAACTAAGAACCTGAATGCTGAATGGGTCAGCCTAGATAAAGAAACAAACCAAAAAAAAAAACAAAGAAAATTAATATCTGGGTCAAAGACCAAGGAGAGGAAACGGATTCAGGATATTCAAAGATATGAAACCTTCAATCACGCACTTTCCAGCTGAAAATATGACACGATAATATACAGAGGAATGCAGGAACAATGGAGATAACATGATAAAGTAAAAGGAAAAAATATAGAAACTATTGTCAGTCCAGGTGAACATGAAGGGAAGTGATCCTCTGAGGATGTGAGCTGAGGCCGCCCTTGAGACGACAAACTCCCCTCAAAGGTCTGAATTCAATCCAAATGAAGGAATCTGAGCTCCAATCAGTCCCAGGAGCAGACAGCACTGGGTCAATTCTCACTTAGTTGACTCAGGAAATGTGAATCTCATTTCTTCTTTCCTATACTCAGAAAAAAATGAATCTTTTAAAGTATTTATTTGACAAATAACAGTGAATGAAGCTGAAAATAAGTAAATTTTGATTAAAAAAAAAAGACCAAAAAATAAAAAAATACTCACTGTTTCAGTGACCTACTGTTAGGAATTTTGATTTTTCCATTAAAAATTCTAACAATGGCAGGAACCTCTGTCCAGCGTTTTTTGCTCACTGTGAGAAACAACTGAGTTAGTGAATAAATATTGTATTACAGATTAAATTGGTAAAACGGTGTCTGGACAGAAATCACTGAAAATAAACTACTGATAGGCCTTCTTCAGATGACTTTCAGCAGTGTATTACCAGATCGCCCTCTTAGTACTTAGGAGGAAAAAGCCCACATTGGGGCAGGAGAAGGTGATGAATACTCTGTTCTGACCTGCTCCCCACCTCAGAATAATAGGATTCTTTCCAAGGTTCTCTTAGGAAATAGTGTTCCCTTGGCTAAACCACACTGTCAATCTTTACTTTTACAAAATAAATCTTACACTATCTCTTCCATATTAACAGAACCATGCAGAAGTGAGGCATATGTACCTGGGACAGCTCATCTCATTTTGGATCTCGTGATAAGCAGGAAAATAAATAATTGTCCTCTTGCTATATTGCAGGTACTGCAGTTTCTCACTTTAAAGGTCAAATGCCCACATCAACATATGCTTCTCTTAAAACAAATATCATTATTAAAATGACAGAATGCCAGAAAAGTTTATCTCTGCCAACAAGGATACTGAAGGTGCCATCTGTTTTAACTGTGGTCATATGACGAACAACCATTGGTTCAGGATGTGTCACGCCAACAGATACAGGCTATAAAAGCGGCAGCACTTTTGCATCCTTTCCAACCACTGGGACACCCTCGGCTTCTAGAGCAGAAGGGCCACGAGACTCAACAAGATGAAGGCTCTGCTATTCAGTCTTGTCCTCGGTCTGCTTGTTGCCAGTCAAGGTGAAGCTCAGACAGACGCCTCACAGGTACCAGGGCATTTGAACGGTGGACAAGCTTGGGAGGAGTTCTTAGCGTGTATCCGTGTGAGTGTCCTTTTCGAGGTTTTGGTCATGTGGACTGCTAAGTCTCGCCATCTCCCTGCAACTGAAAATTGCTCCATTCACTGGCTCTATGCCTGCTGTTTGTGAGGTCTGTATCATCTCTACCATCCATTCATCGGCTCTCGTGTATGTTCACTACTCGTGTAAAACCGAAGGATGGTCTCACAGGTGTTGGATTGGGTCTCCTGCATTTGACAACATAGCTCAAGCTATCTCAGTAATACCTCAATTATTTCCTTTATCTGAATTGAGTTTTCACGTGATTATATACGTAGGGCTGTGTTGATAAAGATAGGTAACTTCTGCTAAGTGAAAGGGCAGGGAACCACCTGAGGGATGGTATCGGGCAGAATTTACATAGATGGACTAAGTATTCTGAACGGATCTTTGCTTTTAGTTTACAGGAAGATGGTTAACCCAATACACGGCAGCCAATAACAAAGAGAAGATCACCGAGGGGGGGCCATTCCATGCTTTCAAGCGTTATATTGAGATTGATGAAGAAAATGGCACAATACACTTACAATTTTATGTCAAGTAAGTAAAACTCACCCAAAAGGAAAACACCTGTAAACTCTGGCCTGAGGGAGGGTGTCTCTTCCCCGTCTGCAGGAAGTTCTCGGGGTGATGTTGAGAGGAAGACACACTGAGCTGTGGGGCTGAGCTGGGGAGAGGGCAGTTTCTCTGTGAGCACCAGGGAATGTCCCGAAAAGTCTGCAGAGAGGGGAAACCAGAAGCTCCACTGTCATCAACTCATTAGAGAAAATAGGGACACAGCCGAGGAAAGAGGCTCATGTCCTGGAACCCACAGTTCCCACCAGGCGCTTGACCCCTTCCTGCAGAATTTGTAAGAGACGGTTCCCATTGAGCCCAGAAGTGAGAACAGTGGGGAGAGCACACAGTGAGCTCTGCCCTCGGGGCTTCCTCACGGGAAATTTCAACATCACTGAGTTTCCCAAAGTCATCAGAGCCCCTAGTGACTTTCCCAAGTCCCTTCCCAGGCGCATCCATTGCACGTGACAGCAGTTCGATCACTGGTTTGGGAAGATCCCCTGGAGGAGGAAATGGTGACCCATTTCAGTATTCTTGCCTGGAGAATCCCATGAACAGAGATACCTGCTGTTCTATATAGTCCAAGGGGTCGCAAAAAGTCAGACAGCACTGAGCAACCAAGCACACACACACAGAGATCCAAGTACCATTCATGGAATGTCCACTATACGGCAGATGGTATCCTAGGAACATGCAAAGTATGGCAGAAATCAACACATTTCTTCAGCAATTATCTCCTACCCAACTCCACCCGAAAAAAGCAAACCAGAACATGGAACCTCAGGTATACATTGTGAGGAATAAAAATATTAAGAACAGAAACAACTAAATATGTTATGCTTGGAGATATTGCTTTATAAATATATATCACGGATTATGTATTGTATATAACCATATGTTACATAGCATCAGTTCATTCGCTCAGTTGTGTCTGACTCTTTGTGACCCCATGAACTGCAGCAAGCCAGGCATCCGTGTCCATCAACAACTCCCATAGTTCACTCAAACTCATGTCCATTGAGATGGTAATGCCATCCAACCATCTCATCCGCTGCCGTCCCATTCTCCTATTGCCCTCCATCTTTCCCAGCATCAGGGTCTTTTCCGAGGAGTCAGTTCTTTGCATCAGGTGGCCAGAGTATTGGACTTTCAGCTTAGCATCAGCCTTTCCAATGAATATTCAGGACTGATTTCTTTAGGATGGGCTGGTTGTATCTCCTTCCACTTCAAGGGACTCTCAAGAATCTTCTCCAATACCACAGTTCAAAAGCATCTATTTTTCGGTGCTCAGCTTTTTTTTTACATTCCCGCCTCACATCCATACATGACAACTGGAAAATCCATAGCCTTGTCTAGATAGACCTTTGTTGGCAAAGTAATGTCTCTGCTTTTTAATATACCATCTCGATTGGTCATAACTTCCCTTCCAAGGAGTAAGCGTCTTTTAATATCCTGTCTGCAATCAGCATCTGCAGTGATTTTGGAGCCCCCAAAGATACAGTCTGACAGTGTTTGCACTGCTTCCCCATCGATTTCCCATGAAGTGGTGGGACCAGATGCCATGATCTTAGTTTTCTGAATGTGGAGTTTCAAGCCAAACTTTTCATTCTCTTCTTTCACTTTCATCACGAGGCGCTTTAGTTCCTCTTCACTTTCTGCTATATGGGTAGTGTCATCTGCATATCTGAGGTTATTAATATTTTTCCTGGCAATCTTGATTCCAGCTTGCACTTCTGCCAGCCCAGTGTTTCTCATGATGTACTCTGCATATAAGTTAAATAAGCAGGGTGATATATACAGCCTTGACGAACTCCTTTTCCTATTTGGAACCACTCTGTTGTTCCATGTCCAGCTCTAACTGTTGCTTCCTGACCTGCATATACGTTTCTCAAGAGGCAGGTCAGGTGGTCTGGTATTCCCATCTTTTAAAGAATTTTCCACAGTTTATTGTGATTCACACAGTCAAAGGCTATGGCATAGTCATTAAACCCGAAATAGATGTTTTGGAACACTTTTGCTCTTTTGACGATCCAACAGATGTTGTCAATTTGATCTCTTGCCCCTCTGCCTTTCCTAAAACCTTCTGGAACATCTGGAAGTTCACGGTTCATGACTTGTTGAAGTCTGTCTTGGAGAATTTTGAGCATTACTTTGCTAATATGTGAGATGATTTCAATTGTTTGGCAGTTTGAACATTCCTTGCTATTCCCTTCCTTTGGCATTGGGATGAAAGCTGGCATTTTCCTGTCCTGTGGCCACTGCTGAGTTGTCCAAATGTATTGCCATATTGAGTGCAGCACTTTCATAGCATCATCGTTTAGTATTTGAGATAGCTCAACTGGAATTGCATAACCTCCGCTAGCTTTGTTCATAGTGATGCTTCCGTGGGCCATCTTCACTTCACATTCCTGGATGTCTGGCTCCTGGTCAGTAATCACACAATCGAGATTATCTGAGCCGTAAAAGTCTTTTTTGTATAGTTTTCTTTGTATTCTTGCCACCTCCTCTTAATATCTTCTGCTTCTCTTCGGTCCATTTCTGTCTTTATTGTGCCCATCTTTGCATGGAAAGTTCTCTTCAGTTCAGTTCAGTTCAGTGTCTCAGTCGTGTCCGAATCTTTGCGATCCCATGAATCACAGCACGCCAGGCCTCCCTGTCCATCACCAACACCCGGAGTTCACGCAAACTCATGTCCATCGAGTCAGTAATGCCATCCAGCCATCTCACTCTCCGTCGTCCCCGTGTCCTCCCATCTCCAATCCCTCCCAGCATCATACTACTTTCCAGTAAGTCATTTCGTCGCATGAAATGGCCAAAGTATTGGAGTTTCAACTTTAGCATCAGTCCTTCCAATGAACACCCAGGATTGATCTCCTTTTGAATGGACTGGTTGGATATCCTTGCAGTCCAAGGGACTCTCAAGAGTCTTCTCTAGCACCACAGTTCAAAAGCATCAATTCTCTAGCATCACAGTTCGGCGATCAGCGTTCTTCACAGTCCAACTCTCACATCCATACACGAGCACGGGAAAAACCATAGCCTTGACTAGAAGGACCTTGATTGGCAAAGTAATGTCTCTGCTTTTTACTATGCTATCAAGTTTGGTCATAACTTTCCTTCCAAGGAGTAAGAGCTTTTAATTTCCTGGCTGCAATCAGCCTCTGCAGTGATTTTGCAGCCCCCAAAAATAAAGTTTGACACTCTTTCCCCTATTTCCCCATCTATTTCCCATGAAGTGATGGGACCAGATGCCATGATCTTCGTTTTCTGAACGTTGAGCTTCAAGCCAACCTATTCACTCTAGTCTTTCACTTTCATCAAGAGGCCTTTGACTTCCTCTTCACTTTCTGCCATAAGGGTGGTGTCATCTGCATATCTAAGGTTATTGATATTTCTCCCGGCAATCTTGATTCCAGCTTGTGCTTCTTCCAGCCCAGCGTTCCTCATGATGTACTCTGCATATAAGTTAAATAAGCAAGGTGACACTATACAACCTTGACGGACTCCTTCTCCTATTTGGAACCAGTCTGTTGTTCCATGTCCAGTTCTAACTGTTGCTTCCTGACCTGCATAGTATCTCTAATTTTCTTGAAAAGATCGCTAGTCTTCTGCATTATATTATTTTCCTCTATTTCTTTGCACTGACCACTGAGGAAGGTTTTCTTATCTCTCCCTGCTATTCTTTGGAACTCTGCATGCAAACGGGTGTATCTGTCTTTTTCTCCTTAGCTTTTTGCTCTCTTCTTTTCACAGCTATTTGTAAGGCCCCTCAGATAGCCATTTGCTTTTATTCATTTCTTTACCTTGGGCATGATCTTGCTCCCTGTCTCCTATGCAATGTCACGAACCTCCGTCCATACTTCATCAGGCACTCTGTGTATCAGATCTAGTCCCTTAAATCTATTTCTCACTTCCACTGTTTAATCATAAGGGATTTGATTTAGGTCATATCTGAATGATCTAGTGGTTTTCCCTACTTTCTTCAATTTAAGTCAGAATTTGGCAATATGGAGTTCATGATCTGAGCCACAGTCAGGTCCCACTCTTCTTTTGGCGGACTGTATACAGCTTCTCCATCTTTGGCTGCAAAGAACATAATCTATCTGACCTCACTGTTGGCCATCTGGAGATGTCCATGTGTAGAGTCTTCTCTTATGCTGTTGAAGAGGCTGTTTGCTATAACCAATTCGTTCTCTTTGCAAAGCTCTTTTACCCTTTACCCTGATTCATTCTGTACTCCAAGGTCAAATTTGCTTGTTACTCCAGGAGTTTCTTGACTTTCAACTTTTGCATTCCAGTCCCCTATAATGAAGAGGATTTCTTTCTAGGATGTTCGTTCTAAAACGTCTTGTAAGTCCTCATGAAACCATTCTATTTCAGCTTCTTCAATGTTACTGGTTGGAGCATAGACTTGGATAACCGTGCTATTGATTGGTTTGCCTTGGAAATGAACAGAGGTCATTCTGTCGTTTTTGAGACTTCATCCAAGGTCTGCATTCCCGACTCTTTTGTTGACCATGATGGCTACTCCATTTCTTCTAAGGGATTCCTGCCCACAGTAGTAGGTATACTGTTCATCTGAGTTAATAATTCACCCATTCCAGTCCATTTTAGTTCACTGATTCCTAGAGTGTCAATGTTCACTCTTGCCAACTCTTGTTTTACCGCTTCAAATCGTCTTAATTCTTGCACCTAACATTCCAGGTTCCTATGCAATTTTGCTCTTTACAGCATGGGACCTTGCTTCTATCACCAATAACATCCCAAATGGTCGTTGTTTTTGCCATCCCTTCATTCTTTCTGGATTTTGTGTCTACTGATCTCCAGTAGCATATTGGGCACCTACCGACCTGGTGAGTTCACCTTTCAATGTCTATTATTTGCCTTTTCATACTGTCCTTTTCTTTACTCATCACTACATGTCTACGCCTAGAGCCATAGGTAAGAATAGATCTGCATATTCTAAACATCTTGGCTCTTCACGTGAGCAAATTATGCAGTCTGAATCATGTTTCCCAGCGTCCTCTCTCAGCACCAAGTTTAAAACTGTTATCAGTATCTGCATATGAAAGGAATCACGTTTTCCAAGCCATATGAAAGGAGTTTGTCTGCTCAGATAAAATGTTGTGTATTTGCAGTTATTTTGGATAATTGTTGTGTTCCCACTTTGTGGTTGTTTTTCAGTGAGCTCAATACATTTCAATTCCCTAATGACTAAGAGGGCTTCCCTAATAGTTGAGTTGGTAACAAAAGTCTGCCTGCAATGCAGGAGACCCTGGTCCAATTCCTGGGTCAGGAAGATCCCCTGGAGAAGGGATAGACTACCACTCCCGTATTCTGGCCTGGAGAAGTCCATGGACTCTATAGTCCATGGGGTCACAAAGAGGTAACATGAATGAGTGACTTGCACTTTCACTTTCAATGGCTGAGAACACTCACCACACTTCACTGTGGGCATTCTTTTCCAAGGTGTCTCTTCAAAATTTAATGCAGTTCCTATGGGGTAAAATGCCTTTTAGTATTTGTTTCATGAAAATTCTTTAAATGGGCCAAATACACCTTTATCACATACATGTACAGAGGACAAATGTGAAGCCACGTACTCCTGTTATAGAGGTGACAATATATACTTATCATATACTATATCCATAAATTTCTTCATGATATCGTACAAACACATCTTGCGTATTTAAGAGTTTGCTTGTGTAAGTGTCCGTGTGAGTGTGAAATGTGTCTGTATACAGACATGTGTCTTTCAAGTTTATTCCTCATATGGTATTGTGATGGAGGAAGAGTGTGTGTTTAGAGAAAATTAAACTTTTTTTTTAAATTTGTGATTTTTTTCTCTCATATTGTCTAATGAGGGCTTCCCTGGGAGCTCTTACATTGTGTAATAAAGCCTGGTGGATTTCATGTTGTCTGATAAGGCCTGGTGGCTCTCATATTGTTTAATAAGGGCTTTCCTGATATCTCAGAGGGTAAAGAATCTGCCTGTAATGCAGGAGACCCAGATTCGATCTCTGGGTCAGGAAATTCCCATGCAGAAGGAAATGGCAACCCACTCCAGTCTTCTTGCCTGGAGTTTCCCACAGACAGAGGAGGAGACTGGTGGGCTACAGTCCATGGGGTCGCAGAGAGTCAGACACAACTGAGTGACAAACTCTTTCCTTTCATTGTCTAATGAATCACTGCCAGGGTTGTGACCATGCTCAAGGTTTGTCTTGATGGCTATGCCTCTCAATTTTCAGAAACCATATAAAGGAAAAGTTCATTCTTTTTCTTTCTTCCTAAAATTCTAGATTTCACCATGGTTATTGTCTTACACACGACCTGTTTTGTATCTGTGGTTATCTTTGGAACTACTAGTCAGATTTAGTGTGTCGACAAATCATCCTTGCCGCTTGATAATTGCTGGATCTGAGACAGCATATGTTGTCTCTTTTGAAGGCCAATTTGTTCACCAGCACTGAGGTGATACCTGACACATATTCTTGGGTGTCATACAGAAAGAATCCTAAATATACATCAAGTTTTTATTATGTTAATCAACCAACATGAATATATTTTGTTTTTAAGGAAGAATGGAGAATGCATCAAAAAATATGTCTCAGGCACAAAGGAAGGAAACGTTTATGCTCTTGACTGTAAGTATGAATGTTTCACTGGAAAGACGACGTTCAGGTAGAAATCTTGGTCTCAGCTTTCTTCACTAATCCCATACACCTGAATTCTACTCCCACTGAAAATCAGAGGTCAGGGACTGGAAAGCCTTCCCTCAACGGAGTGTTACTCAGCGAGACCAGATCCAGACGTCTTAGACCGTGAAGTTAAGTGGGTCTTAGGAAGCATTATGGAGAAGGCAATGGCAAGTCACTCCAGTACTGTTGCCTGGAGAATTCCATGGATGGAGGAGCCTGGTAGGCTGCAGTCCGTGGGGTCGCTAAGGGTCGGACACGACTGAGAGACTTCACTTTCACTTTCACACATTGGAGAAGGAAATGGGAACCCACTCCAGTGTTCTTGCCTGGAGAATCCCGGGGTCGGGGGAGCCTGGTGGGTTTCCATCTATGGGGTCACACAGAGTCGGACATGACTGAAATGACTTAGCAGCAGCAGCAGGAAGCATTATAAAATACGCTAGTGGAGGTGACAGAATTCAAACTGTGCTCTTTAAAATCCTAAAAAGTGATGCTGATAAGGGTTGTAAGCAATGTGTCAGCAACTTTGGAAACCTTGGGAGTGGCCACAGAACTGGAAAAGGTCAGTTTCCATTTCAATCTCCAAGAAAGACCATGACAAAAAATGTTCAAACTACCGAACAGCTATGCTCACTTCACATGCGAGCAAGGTTCAGTTCAGTGCAGTTCAGTCGCTCAGTCGTGTCCGACACTTTGCGACCCCATGAATCACAGCATGCCAGGCCTCCCTGTCCATCACCAACTCCCGGAGTTCACTCAAACTCATGTCCATCGAGTCAGTGATGCCATCCAGCCATCTCATTCTCTGTCATCCCCTTCTCCTCCTGCCCCCAATCCTTCCCAGCATCAGAGTCTTTTCCAGTGAGTGCTCAAGATCCTTCAAGTCAAGATTCAGCGGTACATGATCAGACAACTACCAGAAATATAGTCTTTTTTTGGAAAAGGCAGATGAACCCGATCTAATTGTCAACATTCACAGGATCATGGAGAAAGCAAGGCAATTCCAGAAAAAAAACAGTTTTTTTTTTTTCTGCTTCATTGACTATGGTAAAACTTTTGACTTTGTGGAACACAACAAACTGTGGAAAATTCTTCAAGATATGGTAATCCTGGATTGCCTTACCAGGCTTCAGAGAAACCTGTATGTGGATCAGTCAGCAATAGTGAGAACTGGACACGCAACAACAGATTGGTTCAAAATTGGGAAAAGAGTACAAGATAGTATATACGGTCATGCGGCTTCTATAACTTATATACAAAGTACATCATGCTGAGTGTCAGGCTGGGTGAAAGACAAGGTGGAATCAAGATTGCTGGAAGAAATAGCAACAGCATCAGATATGCAGATGATACAACTTTATGGCTGAGATTGAAGAGGAACTAAAGAGTCTCATGATAACGGAGCAAGAGGAGACTGAAAAAGCTGGTCTCAAACTCAACATTCAACACCAGGAAGATCATGGCCTCTGGTCCCCTCACTTTATGGCAAATAGAAAGTGCAAGAGTGGACGCAGTGACAGGTTTTCTCTTCTTGGACTCGAAAATCTCTGAGGATTGTGACTTCAGCCACGTAATTAAAGATAACTGATATTTGGAAAGAAGGCTGTGACAAACCAAGAGAGCTTAGTAAAATGCAGATACTTCACTTTGCCAACAACGGCCCGTTTAGTCAAAAGTATGTTTATTTTTTTCCCCGCATTTATGTATGGATTTGAGCGTTGGACCGTAAAGAAGGCTGCGCACCAAATAACTGACGCTTTTAAACCGTGGTGCTGGGGAAGACTATTGAGAGTGACTTGGACTGCAAGGAGATCAAACCAGTCCATTCTAAAGGAAACCAGTCCTGAATATTCATTGGAAGGACCGATGTTGAAGCTGAAGTCCCAGTACGTGGGCCACCTGATGGAAAGAACTGACTCATTGGAAAAGACCCTTATGCTGGGAAAATTTAAAGGCGGGAGGACAAGGGGATGACAGAGGATTATATGGTTGGATTGCAGTATCGACTAAAGTACACGAATTTGAGCAAATTCTGGAAGGTCATGGAGGACAGGGAACTTGGTGCAGTACAGTTCATGGGGTCATGGAGATTCAGACATGACATAGTGATTTAATATCAATAAGAACAACGTGGCTAACCATGAGTGTATAATTTCTATTTTTTAGGAGTCTCACAGAAAATTTACAACTGGTTTATGAACTAAGATCACGGGGTCTATATTGAGATGGCACATTAGTGCCATTCACTTTTATTTAATTATTTTTAATTTTAATTGGAGGCTAATTACTTTACATTATTGTATTGGTTTTGCCATACATTGACATGAATCTGCTCCGGGTGTACATGTGTTCCCCATCTTGAACCCCCTCCCGCCTCCCTCCCCATCCCATTCCTCTGGTTCATCCCAGTTCACCAGCCCTGAGCATCACTTTTTAAAAAGAATCTTATAATATCTGAGTCCATTCAAATTTAGATGGAGGAACTTGAACTCAAGGAAATCATCGAGAGTTCAACCATAAAGGCAGCTTCTATACAAAGCAATGGGCATGCTGGCTAAGCTTTGTATCTCTGAGCTCTTTATAATGGCCCTAAATAGCATTATTATTTTCACACAGCCTAAAGGATACATGTTTGATTAAAATTTAAACACATCAATATGTGATCACAACCCTTTCCTAAACGAAGAAGTCACACAGTACATATGGCATAGCCACAAATTAGTAAAATTCATGCCTGAAATATTTCCCCATACTTTGATGGATAGCTTCTGATATTTGAAGTTTTCAAAATTGTGCTTTCATTTTTCTTATTCCCACTATATGGTTTCTTTTCGCCGAATCATGAATGCTTCCACTGTCTTTATCCTTCTCCATTTTTGCAATCCATTTTAGCATGAATTTTACACAGTGACTAAAGAAGGAAGACAACAGAAATGCAAGACTCTAGGGTACCAGCCATTGCCGCGTTCAGGTTTGTTTGGAAACAGTGAAGTGTAGCTACCTCAGGCCCAGTTACCAGCAGTGGCCTTGATGGTGACCTGAAGCCCAGGAGACAGGTTTGCTCTCACTTTTGTATCACATTCATTAACATCACAGTCAATTCATTGATGTTGCTATGTCCACCTTGGTAAATCCATGGTGAACCACAAGTGGTCACTGATAATCTGAAGACATTCGTTGTCTGAATTAAGCTGTCCCAACGTGAGAAAGGCTTGTGGACTTAGCATGGCCTTGGGAAAATTGCATATTCTTGTCAGGGCTATGAGAGTCTGAAGCTGCTTTGGATGCCTTTTTTTTTTTTTTTTTTAAGCACACTGATAATTTTCAGTGGCTCAGACACTGAGCAGTGGTGTTTGCAGGCTTCAGTAATACAGATGTTCATTTTCACATTCCATGTTGCTGAATGATTGCAGGAAGGTGAGATGGAGGCCAGGAGAGAGAGAATGGACATAGAGGGTGTGGCGGTGACACACAGTAGGTCAGAGCTGTTTCTTGTCCAGACACGCGGGCAGGGCAGAGGGGAGTTGCAGTGCTCCAGGTGGGGAAGGAGCTCACCACTAGGAGGTCACTGCCTACCTGTCCCAGCAGGTAAGCTGTCTTCACACCAACAGACACGGCAGGGGGCTGTATCATACTCCAGTGTGAAGGGTCGGGAAACACAATACTTAAAGTGCTCAAAAGGTTGCCTGGCCTAATGTCACCACTCAGGAACAGAAGTTGATGAACCCAAGGTAGGCTGACATTGGCCAATAGAAACCAATTCCATGGCTGGGGTCACAGCAATACAAAAAATTTTTGAACCTCGATTGGATAATATGTGTATGCTGCTTAAAACACTCTTGGGACTTCCCTGGTGGTCCCGCGGATAAGAATCTGCCAGCCAGGGCAGGAAACATAGGTTCAATCCCTAGTCCAAGAAGGTCCCACATGCCATGTCGGAACTAAGCTCATGTACCAAAACTACTGATCCTGCACTCTAGAACTCCGAGCTGTAACTACTGAAGCTCATGCACCCCAGTGCCTATGCTCAGCAACAAGAGAAGCCACTGCAGTGAGAAGTTCGCACAACACAATTAGACTGTACTCCACCGTCCCCACAAGTGGACAAAGCCCACGGGCAGCAGGGAAGACTCAGCAAATCAAAAATAATTAATTATAAATGCAGAAAAAGAATCTGTTAGGTTTATCAGCACACACGTTCTATAAAGCATCTTAGGCTTCTCAGAACACACATTCTATAAAGCATCTTAGTAAGACAGCAAGGAGTGACTGATTAATTGTAGGAAAAGGTGGGGATGAGGAAAATCGTACCTCCTTCTGTGGCCATGGTTAACGGCAGCATTCTGTGCAGGATGAAGTGAGTGGGTCCATACACGATGGACCGTTCTTCATGCCCGCCGTGTGTCACAATAATCTAACTGACAACAAGTTAAGGTGGGGCTGTTTGTATCTTTTCTCTCTCTCACAGACGCGGGTCACAATGAACTTCAACCCATTAGTGGGGACGAGAACACGCTCTTAACATATAATGTCAACCTGGATGGACATGGCAAGGAGACAAAACTGGTGGAATTATTTGGTAGGTATGATATTAAATTCCCATAACCATTGTCATGTAACACGCACACTGTAAGGACTTTCATTCAGAATATCAGGAAGTGCTGACAGCATTCCAAATTCAGGGTGCAAGGCCTGCGTGTTTATGCTCACCAAATTAAGGATCCTGGAAGGTAATCTACCAAGAAACAGGAGGCCATAGGGTGCAGAATATCACATCATCAGGCATTTCACAATGATTCCTATGTGTTCAAATATTAGAAAATGAAGTTTTGCTGGAATATTTTATTTTACATATGTCAACATATTTCAAGTCATGTCTATAATGAGGATGACAAATAATCAAAATATACAGTGTACCTTAGGAATAATTCCAGCTACTGAATAAATACTTGGTGTTTAACAAATATCAATAGGCTTTTTACCAAATTTATTCTTTGTACCTTGAGAAATGCAAATACAGAAGGCATACTATAAAATTTTTTCAGTATAGGACTTTTGACTTTGAAGAGAGAACTTAACCTAGGCCCGATGTTGTTTCAAGGACAGACACCTTCTCCAAATCTCAGTTACAGGCTCACGTTAATATAAACAGAAGTTCAAAGTTTTAGTGACTGAAAAGTTTTTCATTTTAATGACACAAATCCCTAAAGTCATGCTGATGAAGTTTTAATATAAAAAATTAGGTAAAATTTTATTTATTTATTTTAAATAAATAAATTTTAAAATTTTATTTATTTTTTAATTGAAGGATAACTGCTTTATAGATTCTACTGTTTTCTGCCATATACCAACACAAATCAGCCATAGGTATACATATGCTTGTGTGAAAGTTGCTCAGTCATATCTGACTCTTTGTGACTCCATGGACTATACAGTCCATTGAATTCATCAGGCCAGAATACTGGAATGGGTAGCCTTTCCCTTCTCCAGGGTAACTTCCCAACCCACAGATAAAGCTCAGGGCACCCACATTGCAGCAGAGTTCTTTCCTAGCAGAGTCACAAGGGAAGTCAATAGGTATATATATGACCCTTCCCTTTTGAAACTGCCTCCCATCTCCCTCCCACCCCTCTAGGTTGATATAGAGCCCCTGTTTGAGTTCCCTGAGACATACAGCAAATTCCCACTGGCTACCTATTTTAACTATGGTCATGTCATTTTGCATGATACTCTCTCCATATATCGCACCGTCTCCTCCCCTCTCCCCATGCACATACGTCTCTTCTCTATGACTGATTCTCCACTGATGCGCTGAAAATAAGTCCATTTTCAGTACCATCATTCTAGATTCCATAAGTATGTGTTAGTATACAATATCAGTTTTCTGATGCACTGTAAGCCTTGGAACACTTATAAGAAAATCTTTGACCTGTTCCATGTTTCAAATGCATTGTTCTTATGAAAACTGATATCACCCACTCAAGTAACCATGCAGAAGCACTGAGAGGTGTGTGTGCCATGGGGACAACAGTTGTCTATTTCAGAAAATGTTATTGGGTACAATGGCAGGTTCATGAAAGAGTAAATCACGCCCTGTTATTATGTGTGATCCGGTGAATGTGTCCATGGAAGGGGAGAAAGGTGGTTCCTACTAAGCTTGGTGTACAAACAGATATGAGAGGCAGGTATATACGCGAGGAAGGTGAGACAAGCAAGTAGGCTCCATATTAGGATGGACTCAGCCCCAAATTCACGAAGATCCTGGCAAGTTTTTGGGGTCCAGGTCCTGATGCTGAGGAGTAGGGTGTCCTACTCACCAAGTTGGACTGGGGTCAATTCTTAAGACAGAAAGCACATATTTGTCTCATGGGAACCACTGAAAGCTCTTAGATTCCAGAATTGAACATATGATTGTCACGTTCCATTTCTTCTTCTGTAGATTCAGAAATTTCCATGGGTTCCCCGGGGGTCGACAATTCTGTTTTCTGTTCTGTGATTTTACAGGCAAAGGAAATAATGTAGACTCGAAATACAAAGAGAAGTTTGACAGCATGGTGAGAGAAAAAGGGATTCCGGAAGAAAATGTCCTGAACTTAATCGACATTGGTAAAGGAATCATACTTTTTCCCCTGCCCATATCACTCACTTGTTGTGTATAAACCAGAAAACGAGTCAGCTTATTCAAAATATCTTCTTACACATTTAATCTCTTTGAAGATACTTTATTACAAGAAAGGAAGGAAGGAAGAAAACTTGGAAATGCTGGGGAGTGTTTCATTTCTCCCATTTTGTTTTTCCCTAGATAACTGTCCAGAGGAGTGAAAAAAAAGTGACTCTGGCACTCTCGTAAGTAAACTCAGTCCGTTTTAAACGATGCCCCTTCCAGATGAAGCAATAAGATAACAATGTTATTTCATATGTGTGAAATGTTTGTCCCACCACTTTAAATGTATCACTGAAGAATTTTCTATTCTGTAATATTGCTGCTCTTGAGCCATATTATTGTAAACACTTTGATTAATTAACGCCAAGCAGCTGTGGTGAGAGAGTCTTATCCTACAGAAATCTTGCAGACTAGAGTCATCTGACAGAAGCAGGAATCCCCATGAGTTGGTGGAAATTATTAGTGTTCCCATCAGCCCTGACCTCGTGGTTGTCCCCATACATTCCTCCCCCAAGAGAATCGGTATGAAACAGAGCTCTGCTTCCCTGAAGCAGGGCTTCCCTGATACCTCAGTTGCTAAAGAATCCGCCTGCAATGCAGGAGACCCCGGGTCGATTCCGGGGTCTGGAGGATCTGATGGAGAATGGAAAGGCTACTCCAGTATTCTTGGCCTTCCATTGTGGCTCAGTGGGGGAGACCTGGGTTGGATCCCTGGGTTGGGAAGATTCCCTGGAGAAGGGAAAGGTTTCTCCAGTATACTAGTGTGGTGAATTCCATGGATTGTCACGGTCCATAGCATTACAAGGAGTTGGAGATGACCGAGCGACTTCCACTTTCACACTTTTCACAAGACCAGTGTTTGATCTCATATGATTCCGAGAGAAACAGTAGATGCCTTCCCACCACACTGTCTGAAACATGCATTTGCAATATATTCCTACTCAGATGTCATGGCGTTTAATGCTCTGTCGAGAAAGAATCTTAACAAAAAGAGTGACTAAAAGCACGAGCATCCAGGTGAATGTGATAACAGCGATGTGGTACCTATTTTCAATGGAACAATACTCAGCAAGAAAAAGAAGCAACTAACTCTATTTACAGCAACATGGATGGACCAAGATATTTGTCACGCTGAGTGAAAGAACTCAGAAAGAGAAAGACCAATGCCAGAAATGTCACTTCTAGGTTTCAGTTTAGTTCACTAATTGTCATATCCAACTCTTTGTGACCCCATGGACTGCCGTATTCCAGGAATCCCTGTCCATCATGAACTCTCAGAACTTGCTCTAACTCATGTCCATTGAGTCAGTGATGACATCCAACCATCTCATCCTTTCTCGTCCCCGTCTCCAACGCCTCCAATCATCCCCAGCATCAGGATGTTTTCAAATAGGTCATTTATTCGCATTAAGTGGCCAAAGTATTGGAGTTATAGCTTCTACATCAGTACTTCCAATGATTATCAAGACTGATTTCCTTTAGGGTGGACTGGTTGGGTCTCCTTGCAGTCCAAGGGACTCTCAAGGGTCTTCTCCAACTCCACAGTTCAAAAGCATCAATTCCTTGGCGCTCAGCTTTCTTTAGAGTCCACCTTTCATTTTAGTGTAGATAAATGCCATGGTTCAGATGGTCACAAATTTGCCAACAATGCAGGAGACCCACATTTGATCCCTGTTTCAGGAAGATCCCCTGGAGAGTGAAATGGTAGCACACTCTCTTATTCTTGCCTGGAGCATCTCCATGGACAGAGGAACCTGGTGGGCTACAGTCCAAGGGGTCACCAAGAGTTGCACACGACAGAGTGACTTTCACTTTCTCAAAGATATCACTTGTGCTTGGAATCTAAACCATGACATAGAGGAAAATATTTACAAAACGGAAACAGGCTCACAGAAGTGGAGAACAAACTTGTGGTTGTCAAATCGGAGGGACTTGGGGAAGAGAAGAATTGGGAGGTTTGTGGTTGAAAAGGGAAAGTGGAAGAAAGGGCTAGTTGCTCAGTCATGTCCGAATCTCTGCGACCCCATGCACCATAGCCTTCCAGACTCCTCTGTGCATGGGATTCTGTAGGGAAAAATACAGGCGAGGGTAGCCATTCCCTCCTATATAGGATCTCACCAACACAGGGATTGAACCTGGGTCTCCTGAATTGTTTGCAGATATCTTACACTCTGAGAAGTGTGAGGTTAGTAGATGCAAACTATTATATACAGGATGGATAGAGAATAATTTTCAACTGCATAGCACATGGGACTGTACACAATACTCTGTAAAGCCTAAATGGGAAAAGAATCTGAAAAAGAATAGATCCTAGTTTTTGTATGTATAATCACTTGCCTGTACACCTGAAATCAATGCAACATAGATAATCAACTATACTCTATAATTTAAAAAGCAAAGAAGTTAATTCTTGAGGACCCAGAAGACAAAACTTGCAGGATTAGAGCTGTCTGCTGCAATTACCGAGCCTTAAAACCATCACTAGAGGAAGATGTATATGCATTGTGAAATCATTCTCATAGAACCAATCCCCATGGGGAATTTCCAAACTTGTGTACATCCTAGGGACAATTCCACGGGCAACTTGCTGTCACAGAGATGTGGAGTGTTGAGGTCCACCTGGAATTGGACACTGGCTCAACTACCACCTCCCTGTAACCTGGACAGCTGACTGCCTGAAGCTCACCCCTGTCAGCCATTACACCGTTGACTGAACTAAACCTCTGGTTCTCTTTTATTCACCTAGAAAAAGAGTCACTGAGACCAGACATGTCCTTGTGTCCGTGGAATCAAGATCAACAACACGAAGACGACTTTCCTCGTTCCTGATTAACATGATCCTGCTCTCTTCACACTCACACTCCCACTTCCACCTCATCGCTCCCCATCATTACATCATGGCTTGATTCGTGTTATTTGATTGTTGAGGGTTTAAATAAATCGATTGAATATCTGCCCTGCACACGCATGTCTGTACAAAAGTCACCTCATTTAAAACACACAAAGTCCACATTAAGTATCCAGGAAACTGTGCCTTTCATAGGACAGGGGTTCATCAGAGACACTCCTTATGTAGATTTGGTAGATATGCCCTCAGATGTCCAGGGAAGAGGGAGAAAGGAGACTAAAGCATCATGGGGCAGGGTTATAGATCCTCCACCATATGGGCTTCTCTGATGGATCAGATGGTAAAGAATCTGCCTGAAATGCAGAAGACCCAAGGTCTATCCTTGGGGGAGGAAGATCCTCGGGAAGAGGAAACGGTAACCCACTCCAGTGAAGAATGCCATGGACAGAGGAGCCTGGTTGGCTACAGTCCATAGCATCCTAAAGAGATGGACAGGCCTGAGCGACTAACACTTTCACTTTCTGTCTCCTGTTCGGAAGGGGTCAGTCTGATCAAAGGAAAGTGTCTAAAATGCATCTTATTCATTCCCAAGAAAGGAACATACATTCCACTCACTAAGGCTTGTGCACAGAAAGCGCAGGATGACATTACTGTTCTATTCAGTTCAATTATTCAGTCGTCTCTAAATCTTTGCGACCCCATGAATCGCAGCATGCCAGGCCTCCCTGTCCATCACCAACCTCCGGATTTCACACAAACTCATGCTCATTGAGTCGGCGATGCCATCCAGCCATCTCATCCTCTGTCGTCCCCTTCTCCTCCTGCCCCCAATCCCTACCAGCATAAGGGTCTTTCCCAGTGAGTCAACTCTTCACATGAGCTGCCCAAACTATTGAAGCTTCAGCTTCAGCTTCAGTCCTTCCAAGGAACACCCAGCACTTATCTCATTTAAGATGGACTGTTTGGATCTCCTTGCAGTCCAAGGGACTTTCAAGAGTCTTCTCCAACACCACAGTTCAAAAGCATCAATTCTTCAGTGCTCAGCTCTCTTTTATAGTCCAACTCTCACATCCATACATGACCACGGGAAAACCCATAGCCTTGGCTAGATGGACCTTAGTTGACAAAATAATATCTCTGCTTTTTAATATGCTGTGTAGGTGGGTCATAACTTTCCTTCCAATGAGTAAGCGTCTTTCCATTTCATGGTTATTATCACCATCTGCAGTGATTTTGGAACCCAAAAAATAAAGTTTGACACTGTTTCCCCCTCAAGTTCCCATGAAGTGATGGAACCAGATGCCATGATTTTGGTTTTCTGAATGTTGTGATTTCAGTCAACTTTTTCACTCTCCTCTTTCACTTTCATCAAGAGGCTCTTTAGTTCCTCTTCACTTTCTGCCATAACAGTGGTGTCATCTGCATACCTGAGGTTATTGACCATGTATCCTTGAGGCAACCTGGAATTTTGAGTGGCCAAGATCAATAAGCCTCCTAGCAGTGTTAAGTTAGGAATTGTGCAATCTAAAATGTAAAAACAGTGGTTACAGAAAAAAAAAGAAAGAAAAGAAACCAGAAAAGTAAAACAAAATTAATAATCTGTTGTTAGAGGCTTCTCAGTTACAAAAACATGAATGAATTTGAGGAGAAAACAGGAAGATGTACCAAGCAGTACTTAGCATTATTTGTACGGAGTTACAGCAGTAAAAATTTTGTAAGATGGTTCTGGTTTTATTACTATTCTATTGCCTACATTTTGACCAATATTAATGAGAGTTGGGATGAAAGGGTAAAAGAGACCTTTCAGTACAAAGCAATAGAATTATTTTTTTATCAGTTTCCTTAGGAATGAAACCTTATTTCTTTTCTATTCTATCTTTTAGTGAGTGGAGAATGTTTTACAATGTTCTCTTGGCTTCTGCCATGCTGCTGCTGCTGCTAAGTCGCTTCAGTCGTGTCCAACTCTTTTGCAACCCCATAGACGGCAGCCCACCAGGCTTCCCCGTCCCCGGGATTCTCCAGGCAAGAACACTGGAGTGGGTTGCCATTTGCCATACAACAGTGCAAATCAGCAAAAATTATTATTTACTCACCTGCCTTTTGAGCTGCTCCCCTCACACCATCTCACCTTTCCAGAACATCACAAGCGACTCTCTGGGCTCCGTGTTTCACCAACTTCTCATCAGCTACATATCGTTTGCAGGGAAGAAACAGAGAGGCAGATATAGAGAACAGAGTGTGAGCACAGGGAGGGAAGAAGAGTGCTGAGACCAGTGGAAACCAACATGATTACTGCAACTGTCGCAAGAATCTCTGAGAAGAATTAGTGTCTAATTGCCCCTTGATTGGCAGTTAGAAAGACTTCCTAAGATGGGATGGGCCTAGGATACACTCCCAGGGGACACACGTTGGTAAGAGTCCAAAAGGAAACTTTGGGAATGCTGGTGGTACAAAAGTAGAGATGGAAGGGTGATGATAAGTGGTGTTAGCTGGGATCAATTGACCACTCAAATTTATCTGAGTCAGGGACTTCTCTCGTGGTCCAGTGGTTAGGATCCTGTCCTTCCCCTGCACAGAGTATAGGGTTCATTGGGGTTTCATCCCTGTTGGAGAACTAAGAACCTGCATGCTGCATGGGGCAGCCAAGATAAAGAAACAGACAAAAGAAAGAAAGAAAGAAAATGAATATCTGGGTCAAAGACCAAAGAGAGGAAATGGTTTCAGGATATTCAGAGACATGAAACCTTCAATCACGCAGACTTTCCAGCTGAAAATATGACAGGATAATATACAGAGGAATGCATGAACAAAGGAGATAACATGATTTTGCAACTGAAAGAAAAGAGAGCAAAAGGAGAAAATATAAATACTATTGTCTGTCCATGTGAACATGAAGGGAAGTGATCCTCTGAGGATGTGAGCTGAGGATGCCCTTGAGAGGACAAAGTCTCCTCAAAGGTCTGAATTCATTCCAAATGAAGGAATCTGAGCTCCAATCAGTCCCAGGAGCAGACAGCACTGGGTCAGTTCTCACTTAGTTGACTCGGGAAATCTGAATCTCATTTCTTCTTTTCTATACTCAGAAAAACATCTCTTCACAGCCACTCCAGCAAAGTGCAGCCACTGTACCTTACCTTGGATGAGGGGTTTTTCCTCAAGGCCGCCCCTCCTGACCTTGAACGCGGAGTAGCTCCTCTCGGCCCTCCTGTGCCCGCTCAGCCACTGCCTGTTGGATGTGGGGTCTCTCCTCTTGGCCGCTGGCCCTGGCATCAGGCGTGGGGTAGCTCCTCTCGGCCGCGCCTCTTTGCCTGGTCGGCTGAAACGGGGCTGGCATCTCTCGCGTGAAGGTAAGAAAAACGCAAATAAGATGGTAGGTATTGCCAGGGGGCATCAGAGGGCAGACACACTGAAATCATAATCACAGGAAACTAGTCGATCTGATCACATGGACCACAGCCGAATGTGGTCCACTGGAGAAGGGAATGGCAAACCACTTCAGTATACTAGCCTTGAGAACCCCATGAAGAATATCAAAGGGCAAAATGATAGGATACTAAATGAGGAATTCCCCAGGTCGGTAGGGGCCCAGTATGCTACTGGAGATCAGAGGAGAAGTAACTCTAGAAGGAATAAAGGGATGGAGCAAAAGCAAAACCAATACCCAGTTGTGGATGTGACTGGTGATGGAAGCAAGGTCCGGTGCTGTAAAGAGCAATATTGCATAGGAACCTGGAATGTTAGGTCCATGAATCAAGGCAAATTGGAAGTGGTCAACCAGGAGATGGCAAGAGTGAATGTCGACATTCTAGGAATCAGTGAACGAAAATGGACTGGAATGGGTGAATTTAACTCAGATGGCTATTATATCTACTACTGTGGGCAGGAATCCCTTAGAAGAAATGGAGTAGCCATCATGGTCAACCAAAGAGTCCAAAATGCACTACTTGGATGCAATCTTAAAAACGACAGAATGATTTCTGTTCTTTTCCAAGGCAAACCATTCACTATTACAGTAACCCAAGCCTATAACCCAACCAGTAACGCTGAAGAAGCCGAAGTTGAACAGTTCTATGAAGACCTCCAAGACCTTTTAGAACTAACACCCAAAAAAGATGTCCTTTTCATTATAGGGGACTGGAATGCAAAAGTAGGAAGTCAAGAAACACATGGAGTAACAGGCAAATTTGGCCTTGGAACACGAAATGAAGCAGGGCAAAGGCTAATAGAGTTTTGCCAAGAGAACGCACTGGTCATAGCAAACACCCTCTTCCAACAACACAAGAGAAGAATCTACACATGGACATCACCAGATGGTCAACACCGAAATCAGATTGATTACATTCTTTGCAGCCAAAGATGGAGAAGCTGTATGCAGTTAGCAAAAACAAGACCAGGAGCTGACTGTGGCTCAGATCATGAACTCCTTATTGCCAAATTCAGACTTAAATTGAAGAAAGTAGGGAAAGCCACTAGACCATTCAGATATGACCTAAATCAAATCCCTTATGATTATAGAAATAGATTTAAGGGTCTAAATCTGATAGATAGAGTACCTGATGAACTCTGGACGGAGGTTCCTGACATTGTACAGGAGACAGGGACCAAGACCATCCCCATGGAAAAGAAATGCAAAAAAGCAAAATGGCTGTCTGAGGAGACCTTACAAATAGCTGTGAAAAGAAGAGAAGCGAAAAGCAGAGGAGAAAAGGAAAGATATAAGCATCTGAATGCAGAGTTCGAAAGAATAGCAAGGAGAGATAAGAAAGCCTTCCTCAGTGATCAATGCAAAGAAATAGAGGAAAACAACAGAATAGGAAAAACAAGAGATCTCTTCAAGAAAATTAGAGATTCCAAGGGAATATTTCATGCAAAGATGGGCTCGATAAAGGACAGAAATGGTATGGACCTAACCGAAGCAGAAGATATTAAGAAGAGGTGGCAGGAATACACAGAAGAACTGTACAGAAAAGATCTCCACGAATAAGATAGTCAAGATAACGTGATCACTGACCTAGAGCCAGACATCTTGGAATGTGAAGTCAAGTGGGCCTTAGAGAGCATCACTACGAACAAAGCTAGTGGTGGTGATGGAAATCCAGTTGAGCTATTTCAAATCTTGAAAGATGATGCTGTAGAAGTGCTGCACTCAATATGCCAGCAAATTTGGAAAACTCAGCAATGGCCACAGGACTGGAAAAGGTCAGTCTTCATTCCAATCCAAAAGGAAGGCAATGCCAAAGAACGCTCAAACTACTGCACAATTGCACTCATCTCACACGCTAGTAAAGTCATGCTCAAAATTCTCCAAGCCAGGCTTCAGCAATATGTGAACCGTGAACTTCCAGATGTTCAAGCAGGTTTTAGAAAAGGCAGAGGCACCAGAGATCAAATTGCCAACAACCGCTGGATCATGGAGAAAGCAAGAGAGTTCCAGAAAAACATCTATTTCTGCTTCATTGACTATGCCAACGCCTTTATGTGTGGATCACAATAAACTGTGGAACATTCTGAAAGAGTTGGGAATAGCAGACCACCTGACCTGCCTCTTGAGAAACCTGTATGCAGGTCAGGAAGCAATAGTTAGAACTGGACATGGAACAACAGACTGGTTCCAAATAGGAAAAGGAATGCGTCAAGGCTGTATTTTGTCACCTTGCTTCTTTAACTTATATGCAAAGTACATCATGAGGAACGCTGGGCTGGAAGAAGCACAAGCTGGAATCAAGATTGCTGGAAGAAATATCAATAATCTCAGATATGCAGATGACAATGCCCTTATGGCAGAAAGTGAAGAGGAACTCAAAAGCCTCTTGATGAAAGTGAAAGAGGAGAGTGAAAAGGTTGGCTTGAAGCTCAACATTCAGAAAACAAAGATCATGGCATCTGGTCCCATCACTTCCTGGGAAATAGATGGAAAAACAGTGGAAACAGTGTCAGACTTTATTTTTTTGGGCTCCAAAATCACTGCAGATGCTGATTGCAGCCATGAAATTAAAAGACGCTTACTCCTTGGAAGGAAAGTTATGACCAACCCTGATAATATACTAAAAAGCAGAGACATTACTTTGCAACCAAGGTCCATCTAGTCAAGGCTATGGTTTTTCCCTTGGTCATGTATGGATGTGAGAGCTGGACTGTGAAGAAAGCTGATGGCCGAAGAATTGATGCTTTTGAACTGTGGTGTTGGAGAAGACTCTTGAGAATCCCTTTTACCGCCAGGAGATCCAACCAGTCCATTCTAAGGGAGATCGCTCCTGGGTGTTCATTGGAAAGACTGATGCTTAAGCTGAAACTGCAATACTTTGGCCACCTCATGCGACGAGTTGACTCACTGGAAAAGATTCTGATGCTGGGAAGGTTTGGGGGCGGGAGGAGAAGGGGACGACCGAGAATGGGATAGCTGGATGGAATCACTGACTCTGTGAACATGAGTTTGAGTGACCTCTAGGAGTTGGTGATGGACAGGGAGGCGTTGCGTGCTGTGATTCATGGGGTCGCAGAGAGTCGGACACGACTGAGCAACTGAACTGAACTGAACTGATACTCAGAAAAAAAAAATCTTTTAAAGTATTTATTTGCCTATTAACAGTGAATGAAGATGAAAATAAGTAAATTTTGATTAAAAAGAAAAAAAAAAAAAGACTCACTGTTTCAGTGACCTTGTGTTAGGAATTTGCTTTTTCCATTAAAAACTCTAAGAATTGTAGGAACTGCTATTCAGATTTTTTTTTGCTCAAGGGAGAAAGAACTGAGTTAGTGAGTAAATATTATATTAAGGATTAAATGGGTAAAAGGGTGTCTAGACAGAAATCGCTGAAAATAAACTACTGATATGCCTTCAACAGATGACTTTAAGCAGCATATAACCAGATCGCCCTCTTAGTACTTAGGAGGAAAAAGCCCACATTGGGGCAGGAGAAGGTGACGAATACTCTGTGCTACCTGCTCCCCACCTCAGAATAATAGGATTCTTTCCAAGGGACTCTTTGGAAATAGTGTTCCCTTGGCTAAATCACAAAGTCAATCTTTACTTTTAGAAAATAAATCTTACACTATCTCCTCCATATTAACAGAACCTTGCAGAAGTGAGGGATATGTAACTTGGACAGCTCATCTCATTTTGGATCTCGTGATAAGCAGGAAAATAAATAATTGTCTTCTTGCATTATTGGATGTACTGCAGTTTCTCACTTTAAAGGTCAAATGCCCACATCCACATATGCTTCTCTTAAAACAAATATCATTATTAAAATGACAGAATGCCAGAAAAGTTTATCTCTGCCAACCAGGATCCTAAGGTGCCGTCTGTTTTAACTGTGGTCATTTGACGAACAACCATTGGTTCACGATGTGTCACGCCAACAGATGCAGGCTACAAAAGTCGCAGCACTTTTGCATCCTCTCCAACCACTGGGACACCCTCAGCTTCTAGAGCAGAAGGGCCACGAGACTCAACAAGATGAAGGCTCTGCTGTTCAGTCTTGTCCTCGGTCTGCTTGTTGCCATTCAAGGTGAAGCTCAGACAGACGCCTCACAGGTACCAGGGCATTTGAACGGTGGACAAGCTTGGGAGGAGTTCTTAGCGTGTATCCGTGTGAGTGTCCTTTTTGAGGTTTGGTCATGTGGACTGCTAAGTCTCGCCATCTCCCTGCAACTGAAAATTGCTCCACTCGCTGGCTCTATGCCTGCTGTTTGTGATGTCTGTATCATCTCTACCATCCATTTATCGGCTCTCTTGTATGTTCACTACTCTTGCAAAACCAATGGATGATCTCTCAGCTGTTGGATTGGGTCTCTTGCATTTGACAACATAGCTCAAGCTATCTCAGTAATACCTCAATTATTTCCTTTATCTGACTCGAGTTTTCACATGATTTTATACCTAGGGCTGTGTTAGTAAAGATAGGTAACTTCTGCTAAGTGAAAGGGCAGGGAATCTCCTGAGGGATGGTATCGAGCAGAATTTACAGAGATGAACTAAGATTTCTGAAGGTAATTTTGCTTTTAGTTTACAGGAAGATGGTTAACCCAATACACGTCAGCCAGTAACATGGAGAAGATCACCGAGGGGGCGCCATTCCCCGCTTTCATGAGTTACATTGAGCTTGATGAAGAAAATGGAACAATACTGATGCACTTTTATGTAGTAAGTAAAAGTCACCCAAAAGGAAAACACCTCTAAACTCTGGCCTGAGGGAGGGTGTCTCTTCCCCGTCTGCAGGAAGCTCTCTGGCTGATGTTGAGAGGAAGACTCCCTGAGCTGTGGGGCTGAGCAGGGATCCTGGGCTGGGAGGAGGGCAGTTTCACTGTGAGCACCAGCGAATGTCCTGATAATTCTGCGGATTGGGGGAACCAGAAGCTCACTGTCATCAACTCATTACAGTAAAGAGGGACACAGCTGAGGGAAGAGGCTCATGTCCTGGAACCCACAGTCCCCACCAGGCGCTTGACCCCTTCCTGCAGAATTTGTAAGAGACGGTTCCCACTGAGCCCAGAAGTGAGAGCAGGGGGAGCCCACACAGTGAGCTCTGCCCTCGGGGCTTCCTCATGGGAGGTTTCAACATTACTGAGTTTCCCAAAGTCGTCAGAGCCCCTAGTGACTTTCCCAAATCCTTTCCCAGGCACTGCCATTGCACGTGACAGCAGTTCAATCCCTGCGTCAGGAAGATCCCCTGGAGAAGGAAATGGTGACCCACTTCAGTATTTTTGCCTGGAGAATCCCATGAACAGAGATGCCTGCTGGGCGATAGTCCAAGGGTTCGCAATAGGTCAGACAGGACTGAGCAACCAACCAACCACACACAGAGATCCAAGTACCATTCATGGAATGTCCACTATATTTTAGGTGGTATGCTAGGAACATGCAAAGTATGGCAAAAATCAACACATTTGTTCAGCCATTATCTCCCACCCCACCCCACCCGAAAGAAACCAGAACATGTAAACTCAGGTATACATTGTGAGGAATAAAAGTATTAAGAACAGAAACAACTAAATATTTAATGCTTGGGGATATTGCTTTATAAATATATATCACGGATTATGTATTACATATAACCATATGGTTGATAGCATCAGTTCATTCGCTCAGTCGTGTCTGTCACTTTACGACCCCATGAACTGCAACAAGCCAGGCCTCCCTGTCCTTCAACAAGTCTCAGACTTCACTCAAACTCATGTCCATTGAGACGGTAATACCATCCAACCATCTCATCCTCTGTCGTCCCATTCACCTCTCGCCCTCAATCTTTCCCAGAATCAGGGTTTTTTTGTCCAAGGAGTCAGTTCTTTACATCAGGTGGCCAGAGTATTGGACTTTCAGCTTTGCATCAGCCTTTCCAATAAATACTCAGGACTGATTTCTTTAGGATGGACTGGTTGGGTGTCCTTGCAGTTCAAGGGACTCTCAAGAATCTTCTCCAATACCACAGTTCAAAAGCATCTATTTTTTGGTGCTCAGCTTTTTTTTACAGTCCAAGCCTGACATCCGTACATGACAACTGGAAACACCATAGCCTTGACTAGATAGACCTTTGTTGGCAAAGTAAAGTCTCTGCTTTTTAATATGCCATCTCGATTGGTCTTAACTTTCCTTCCAAGGAGTAAGCGTCTTTTAATTTCATGTCTGCAATCAGGATCTGCAGTGATTTTGGAGCCCCCAAAAATAAATTCTGACACTGTTTCCACTGCTTCCCCATCTATTTCGCATGAAGTGATGGGACCGGATACCAGGATCTTACTTTTCGGAATGTGGAGTTTCAAGCCAACTTTTCCACTCTCCTCTTTCACTTTCATCACGAAGCTCTCTAGTTCTTCTTTATTTTTGCCGTTAGGGTGGTGTCAATTGCACATCTGTGGTTATTAATATTTTTCCTGGCAATCTTGATTCCAGCTTGCACTCTGCCAGCCCAGTGTTTCTCATGATGTACTCTGCATATAAGTTAAATAAGCAGGGTGATATATACAGCCTTGACAAACTGCTTTTCCTATCTGGAACCAGTCTGTTGTTCCATGTCCAGTTCTAACTGTTGCTTCCTGACCTGCATATACGTTTCTCAAGAGGCAGGTCAAATGGTCCGTTATTCCCATCTCTTAAAGAATTTTCCACAGTTTACTGTGATTCACACAGTCAAAGGCTTTGGCATAGTCAGTAAACACGAAATAGATGTTTTGGAACACTTTTGCTCTTTTGATGATCCAACAGATGTTGTCAATTTGATCTCTGGTTCCTCTGCCTTTTCTAAAACCTTCTGGAACATCTGGAAGTTCACGGTTCATGACTTGTTGAAGTCTGTCTTGGAGAATTTTGAGCATTACTTTGCTAGTGTGTGAGATGAGTTCAATTGTTTGGTAGTTTGAGCATTCTTTGCTATTCCCTTTCTTTGGCATTGGGATGAAAGCTGTCATTTTCTTGTCCTGTGGCCACTGCTGAGTTCTCCAAATTTATTGCCATATTAAGTGCAGCACTTTCATTGCATCATCATTTAGTATTTGAGATAGCTCAACTGGAATTCCATCACCTCCACTAGCTTTGTTCATAGTGATGCTTCAGAAGGCCCAGTTCACTTCTCATTACTGGATGTCTCTCTCCTGGTCAGTGATCACACCATCGTGATTATCTGGGCCGAAAAGGTCTTTTTTGTACAGTTCTTCTGTGTATTCTTGCCAACTCTTCTTAACATCTTCTGCTTCTGTTCGGTCTATTTCTGTCCTTTATTGTGCCCATCTTTGCATGGAAAGTTCCCTTAGTATCTCTACTTGTCTTGAAGAGATCTCTAGTCTTTTGCGTTATATTATTTTCCTCTATTTCTTTGCACTGACCACTGAGGAAAGCTTTCTTATCTCTCCCTGCTATTCTTTGGAACTCTGCATGGAAACGGGTATATCTGTTTTTTTCTCCATTGCTTTTTGCTTCTCTTCTTTTCACAGCTATTTGTAAGGCCCTTCAGACAGCCACTGTGCTTTTATTCATTTCTTGACCTTGGGGATGATCTTGCTCCCTGTCTCCCATGCAATGTCACCAACCACCATCCATAGTTCATCAGGCACTCTTTCTATCAAATCTAGTCCCTGAAATCTATTTCTCACTTCCACTGTTTAATCATAAGGGATTTGATTCAGGTCATATCTGAATGGTCTAGTGGTTTTCCCTACTTTCTTCAATTTAAGTCAGAATTTGACAATATGGAGTTCATGATCTGAGCCACAGTCAGGTCCCATTCTTCTTTTGCCGGACTGTATACAGCTTCTCCATCTTTGGCTGAAAGAACATAATCTATCTGATCTCAGTGTTGGCCATCTGGTGATGTCCACGTGTAGAGTCTTCTCTTGTGCTGTTGGAAGACGCTGTTTGCTAAGACCAGTTCGTTCTCTTCGCAAAGCTCTATTAGCCTTTGCCCTGCTTCATTCTGTACTCCAAGGCCAAATTTACTTGTTACTCCAGGTGTTTCTTGACTTCCAATTTCTCCATTCAAGTACCCTATAATGAAAAGGACATCTTTTTGGGATGTTACTTCTAAAACATCTTGTAGGTCCTCATAAAACCGTTCTATTTCAGCTTCTTCAATGTTACTGGTTGGGGCATAGACTTGGATTACTGTTCTGTTGATTGGTTTGCCTTGGAAACAAACAGAGGACATTCTGTCGTTTTTGAGATTGCATCCAAGTTCTGCATTTCCAACTCTTTTGTTGACTATGATGGCTACTCCATTTCTTCTAAGGGATTCCTGCCCACAGTAGTAGATACAATGGTCATGTGAGTTAAATTCACCCATTCCATATCCATTTTAGTTCACTGATTCCTAGAGTGTCAATGTTCACTCTTGCCATCTCTTGTTTGACCACTTCCAATTTGTCTTGATTCATGCACCTAACAGTCCAGGTTCCTATGCAATATAGCTCTTTACAGCATCAGACCTTGCTTCTATCACCAGTAACATCCCCAAATGGGCGTTGTTTTTGCCATCCCTTCATTCTTTCTGGACTTCTTTTTCTACTGATCTCCAGTATCATATTGGGCACCTACTGACCTTGGGAGTTCACCTTTCAGTGTCCTATTATTTGCCTTTTCATACCACCCTTTTCTTTACTCGTTATTATATGTCTACGCCTAGAGCCATAGGTAAGAACAGATCTGCATATTCTAAACTTTTCTGGCTCTTCACGTGAGAAAATTATGCACTCTGAATCATATTCCCCACCTTCCCTCTCTCAGCACAAAGTTTAAAGATGTTATCAGCGTCTGCATATGCAAGACGTTTTCCAAGCCAAATGAAAGGAGTTTGTCTGCTCAGATAAAATGTTGTGTATTTGCAGTTATGTTGGATAATTGCTGTGTTCCCACTTTGTGGTTGGTTTTCAGTGAGTTCAATGCATTTCAATTCCCTAATGACTAAGAGGGCTTCCCTGATAGCTCAGGTGGTAAAGAATCTGCCTGCAATGCAGGAGACCCTGGTTCAATTCCTGGGTCAGGAAGATGCTCTGGAGAAGGGATAGGCTAACAACTCCAGTATTCTGGCCTGGAGAATTCCATGGACTGTATAGCCCATGGGGTCACAAAGAGGCAACATGAATGAGTGACTTGCATTTTCACTTTCAATGACTAAGAACACTCACCACACTTCACTGTGGGCATTCTTTTCCAAGGTGTCTGTTCAAAAATCAATCCAGTTCCTGTAGAGTTATTTACCTTTTAGTATTTGTTTCATGAAAATTCTTTATATGGGCCAAATACACATTTATCACGTACATATTCAGTATGTGAAGCCACGTACTCCTGTTATAGAGGTGACAATATATACTTATCATATACTATATCCATAAATTTCTTCATGATATCATACAAACACATCGTGTGTTTTTAAGTGTTTACTTGTGTAAGTGTCCGTGAGAGTGCAAAATGTTTCTGTATACAGACATGTGTCTTTCAAGTTTAATCCTCATATGGTATTGAGATGGAGGAAGAGTGTGTGTTTGGAGAAAATTAAACTTTCTTTAAATTTTGTGATTTTGGGGTCTCATATTGTCTAATGAGGGCTTCCCTGGGGGCTCTTGTATTGTGTAAGAAAGCCTGGTGGATTTCATATTGTCTAATAAGTTCTGGCGGCTCTCATATTGTCTAAAAAGGGCTTTCTCTGGTGTCTCAGAGGGTAAAGAATCTGTCTATAATGCAGGAGACCTGGATCCGATCTCAGGGTCAGGAAACTCCCATGCAGAAGGATTTCGCAACCCACACCAGTCTTCTTGCCTGGAGTTTCCCACAGACAGAGGAGGAGACTGGTGGGCTACAGTCCATGGGGTCGCAGAGAGTCAGACACAACTGAATGACAAACACTTTCCCTTTCATTGTCTAATAAATCAGTGCCAGGGTTGTGACAATGCTCAAGGTTTGTCTTGATGGCTAAGCCTCTTATTTTTCAGAAACCATATTAATGAAAAGTTCATTCTTTTTCTTTCTTCCTAAAATTCTACATTTTGCCATGTTTATTGTCTTTGCACACTACCTGTTTTGTATCTGTGGTTACCTTTGGAACGACTAGTCAGATTTAGCGTGTAGACAGATCATCCTTGCCGCTTGATATATGCTGGATCTGAGACAACATATTTTGTCTCTTTTGAAGGTCAAATTGTTCACCAGCACTGAGGTGATACCTCACAAATATTCTTGGGTGTCACAAAGAAAGAATCCTAAATATACATCAAATTTTTATTATGCTAATCAACCAACATGAACATATTTTGTTTTTAAGGAAGAATGGAGAATGCATAGAAAAATACCTCTCAGGCACAAAGGAAGGAAACGTTTATGTTCTTGACTGTAAGTATGAAAGTTTCAGTGGAAAGACGACGTTCAGGTAGAAATCTTGGTCTCAGCTTTCCTCACTAACCCCATACACCTGAATTCTACTCCCACTAAATTCAGAGGTCAGGGACTGGATAGCCTTTCCTCAACGGAGTGTTACTCAGAGAGACCAGATCCAGACATCCTAGACTGAGAAGTTAAGTGGGTCTTAGGAAGCATTATAAAACAACGCTAGTGGAGGTGACAGAATTCAAGTTGTCTTCTTTAAAATCCTGAAAAATGATGCTGTTAAAGGGCTGCAAGCAATGTGTCAGCAACTTTGGAAACCTTGGCAGTGGCCAAGGACTGGAAAAGGTCAGTTTCCATTTCAATCTCAAAGAAGGACCATGACAAAAAATGTTCAAACTACCGCACTGCTGTGCTCATTTCACATGCGAGCAAGATAGTGCTCAAGATCCTTCAAGTTAGATTCAGAGGTATATGATCAGAAAACTTCCAGAAATATAGGCTTGATTAAGAAAAGGTAGAATAACACGATGAAATTGTCAACATTCAGTGGGTCATGGAGAGAGCAAGGCAATTCCAGAAAAAACAATTTTTTTCCGGCTTCATTAGGGGAAAGCTTTTGACTTTGTGGATCACAACAAACTGCGGAAAATTCTTCAAGATATGGTAATACTGGATTGCCTTACCAGGCTTCAGAAAAACCTGTATGTGGATCAGTCAGCAACAGTGAGAACTGGACAGGGAACAACATATTGGTTCAAAATTGGGAAAAGAGTACAAGATAGCAAATACGGTCATGCGGCTTCTATAACTTATATGCAGAGTACATCATGCTAAACCCCAGGCTGGATGAATGACAAACTGGAATCAAGATTGCTGGAAGAAAAAGCAACAGCATCAGACATGCAGATGATACAACTTTATGGAAGAGAGTGAAGAGGAACTAAAGAGTCTCATGATAACGGTGCAAGAGGAGACTGAAAAAGCTGGTCTCAAACTCAACATTCAACACCAGGAAGATCATGGCCTCTGGTCCCTCACTTTATGGCAAATAGAAAGTGCAAGAGTGGACGCAGTGACAGGTTTTATCTTCTTGGGCTCGAAAATCTCTGAGGATTGTGACTGTAACCACGTAATTAAAGATAACTGATACTGGGAAGGACAGCTATGACAACCCAAAACGGCTTATTAAAATGCAGAGACATCACTTTACCAACAAAGGTCGTTTTAGTCAACTGAATGTTTTTTTTTCCCCGTATTTATGTATGTATTTGAGAGTTGGACCATAAAAAAGGCTGCGCACCAACGAATTGATGCTTTTGAATAGTGGTGCTGGAGAAGACCCTTGAGAGTCCCTTGGACTGCAAGGAGATTCAACCAGTCCATCTTAAAGGAAATCAGTCCTGAATATTCATTGGAAGGAATGATGCTGAAGCTGAAGTCCCAGTCCTTTGGCCACCTGATGTGAAGAACTGACTCATTGCACAAGACCCTGATGCTGGGAATATTTGAAGGCTGGTGGAGAAGGGGATGACAGAGGATTAGATGGTTGGATGTAATTATCGGCTCAAAGTACACGAATTTGAGCAAAATCTGGAAGCTCATAGAGGACAGGGAACTTGGTGTGGTACAGCTCATGGGGTAATGGAGAGTCAGACATGACATAGAGATTTAATATCAACAAGAAGGATGTGGTAAACTTGAGTGTATATCGATTTTGTAGGATTCTCACAGATAATTTTCAACAGATTTATGAACTGAGGTCCTGCACACCACAACTAGACTGTACTCCACCGTCACCACAAGTGGAGAAAGTCCACGGGCAACAGGGAAGACTCAGAAAATCAAAAATAAATAAATAAAAATCAGAAAAAGAATCTGTTAGGTTTATCTGCACGCACGTTCTATAAAGCATCTTAGGCTTCTCAGAACACACATTCTATAAAGCATCTTAGTAAGACAGCAAGGAGTGGCTGGTTAACTGTAGGAAAAGGTGTGGATGAGGAAAATCGTACCTCCTTCTTTTGCCATGGATAACGGTAGCATTCTGTCCAAGCATAAAGTGAGTGGGTCTATACAGGATGGACCGTTCTTCATGCCCGCCATGTGCCACAATAATCTAACTGACAAGTTAAGGGTGGGCTGCTTGTATCTTTTCTCTCTCTCACAGATGCGGGTCGCAATGAATTTCAACTCATTAGTGGGGATGAGAACACTCTCTTAGTGTATAATATCAAGGTGGATGGACATGGCAAGGAGACAGAACTGGTGGGATTATTTGGTAGGTATGATATTCTAAAATTCCCATAACCACTGTCATGTAACAGGTACACTCTCAGGACTTTCATTCAGAATATCAGGAGGTGCTGACAGTATTCCATATTCAGGGTGCAAGGCCTGCGTATTTATGCTCACCAAATTAAGGATCCTGGAAGGTAATTTACCAAGAAACAGGAGGCCATAGGGTGCAGAATATCACATCATCAGGCATTTCACAATGATTCCTATGTGCTGAAATCTTAAAAAAAATGAAGTTTTGCTAGAATATTTTATTTTACATATGTCAACAAATTTCAAGCCATGTCTGTAATGAAGCTGACTTCATTTCATGTTTAAAATTTTATTTATTTTTTAATTGAAGGATAACTGCTTTATAGATTGTACTGTTTTCTGCCAAATATCAACATGAATCAGCCATAGGTAAACATATGATTGTGTGAAAAGTACTCAGTCTTGTCTGACTCTTTGTGACCCCATGGACTATACAGTCCATCGAATTCATCAGGTCTGAAAACTGGAATGGGCAGCCTTTCCCTTCTCCAGGGTAACTTAACAACACACAGAACAAACCCAGGGCTCCCACACTACAGGAGAGTTCTTTACTAGCAGAGTCACAGGGAAGTCAATAGGTATATATATATATACACACACATATATGTCCCTTCCATTTTGAAACTGCCTCCTATCTACCTCCCACCCCTCTAGGTTGAGATAGAGCCCCTGATTGAGTTCCCTGAGACATACAGCAAATTCCCATTGGCTATCTATTTTTCATATGTTCATGTCATTTTGCATATTTCTCTGACCATACATCTTACCGTCTCCTCCCCTCTCCCCATGCACATATGTCTCTTCTCTATGACTGATTCTCCACTGATGCCCTGCAAATAAGTCCATTATCAGTACCATCTTTCTAGATTCCATAGATATGCAGATTCCATATGTATATGTTAGTATACAATAACAGTTTTTTGATACACTGTAAGCCTTGGAACACTTATAAGATAAACCTTTGACATGTTCCATGTTTCAAATGCATTGTTCTTATCAACACTGATATCTCCCCGTCAAGTAACCACACAGGAGCACTAAGAGGTGTGTGTGCCATGCGGACAACAGGTGTCTATTTCAGAAAATGTTACTGGGTAGAATGGTAGGTTCATGAAAGAGTAAATCACGCCCTGTTATTATGTGTGATCAGGTGAATGTGTCCGTGGAAGGAGAGAAAGGTGGTTCCTACTAAGCCTGGTGTACAAACAGATATGAGAGGCAGGTATATACGCAAGGAAGGTGAGACAAGTAAGTAGGTTCCATAGTAGGATGGGCTCAGCCCCAAATTCATGAAGATCCTGGCAAGTTTTTTGGGTCCAGCTCCTGATGCTGAGGAGTAAGTTGTTCTACTAACCAAGTTGGACTGGGGTCAATTCTTAAGACAAAAGCACATGTTTGTGTCGTGGGAACCATTGAGATCTCTTGGATTCTACAAGTGAACATCTGATTGTCACGTTCCATTTCTACTTCTGTAGATTGAGAAATTTCCATGGGTTCCCAGGGGTCGACAATTCTGTTTTTTGCTCGGTGATTTTACCGGCAAAGGAAATAATGTAGACTCGAAATACAAAGAGAAGTTCGACAAGGCGGTGGGAGAAAAAGGGATTCCAGAAGAAAATGTCCTGGACTTCATCGACATTGGTAAAGGAATTAAATTTTTCCCTGCACATACCATTCACCTGTTGTGTATAAACCAGAAAACAAGTCAACTTATTCAAAATGTCTTCTTCCACAAGTAATCTCTTTTAAGATCAGTTATTAAAACAAAGGAAGGAAGGAAGGAAGAAAACTTGGAAATGCTGGGGAATGTTAGTAATCGGTGGCCCTTTCATTTCTCCCATTTTGTTTTTCCCTAGATAACTGTCCAGAGGAGTGAAAAAAAGTGACTCTGACACTCTTGTAAGTAAACACAGTCCATTTTTAACGCTGCCCCTTTCATATGAAGCAACAAGTAACACTATTATTTCATATTTGTGAAATGTTAGTTCCACCACTTTAAATGTATCACTAAAGAATTTTTTGTTCCATAATGTCGCTGCTCTTGAGCCATATTATTGAAAGCACTTTGATTAATTAACGCCAAGCAGCTGTGGTGAGAGAGTCTTACCCTTCAAAAATCTTGCAGACCGGAGTCATCTGACAGAAGCAGGAATCCCCATGAGTTGGTGGAAATTATTAGTGTCCCCATCAGTCCTGACCTGGTGATTGTCCCCACACATTCCTCCCCCAAGAGAATCGGTATGAAACAGAGCTCTGCTTCCCTGAAGCAGGGCTTCCCTGATACCTCAGTTGGTAAAGAAACCGCCTGCAATGCAGGAGACCCCGGATCGATTCCTGGGTCTGGAGGATCTGCTGGAGAATGAAAGGCTACCCACTCCAGTATTCTTGGGCTTCCCTTGTGGCTCAGTGGGGGAGACCTGGGCTGGATCCCTGGGTTGGGAAGATTCCCTGGAGAAGGGAAAGGCTTCTCCAGTATACTGGTGTGGTGAGTTCCATGGACTGTCATGGTTCATGGCATTACAAGGAGTTGGAGATGACCGAGCGACTTCCACTTTCACACTTTCCGCAAGACCACTGTTTGATCTCATATGATTCCGAGAGAAACAGTAGACGTCTTCCCACCACACTCTCTGAAACATGCATTTGCGATATATTCCTTCTCTGGTCTCACCTCCTAGTGGTGAGTTCCTTCCCCACCTGGAGCGCTGCCCCTCCGCTCTGCCCTGCCTGCGTGTCTGAACAAGAAGCAGCTCTGACCTACTGTGTGTCACCGCCACACTCCCTATGTCCTGGCCTCCATCTCACCTTCCTGCAATCACTCAGCAACGTGGAATGTAAAAATGCACATCTGTATTCCCGAAGCCTGCAAACACCACTGCTCAGTGTCTGAGCCACTGAAAATTATCAGTGTGCTTAATAAAAAAAAAGGAAAAAAGAAAAAAAGAAGGCATCCAAAGCAGCTTCAGACTCTCATAGCCCTGACAAGAATATGCAATTTTCCCAAGGCCATGCTGAGTTCACCATCCTTGCTCACGGTAGGACAGCTTAATTGAAACTATGAATGTCCTCAGATTATCAGTGACCACTTGTGGTTCACCATGGATTTACCGAGGTGGACATAGCAACATCAATGAATTGACTGTGATGTTAATGAAGGTGATAGGAAAGTGAAAGCAAAGCTGTCTTCAGGGCGTCAGGTACCATCAAGGCCACTGCTGGTAACTGGGCCTGAGGTAGCTTCACTTCACCGTTTCTAAACAAACCTGAAGGCTGCAATGATTGGTCCCCTAGAGACCTTCCAAGAAGTTTTGCACTTTTGTTGTCTTCCTTCTTAAGTCACTGTGTAAAATTCAAGCTAAAAAGGATTGCAAAAATGGAGAAGAGTAAAGACAGTGGAAGCGTTCATGACTTGGCCAAAATAAAACATATAGTGGGAATAAGAAAAATGAATCTTGACTTGAAGGATCTTGAGCACTCACTGGAAAAGACTCTGATGCTGGGAAGGATTGGGGGAGGGAGGAGAAGGGGACGACAGAGAATGAGATGGCTGGATGGCATCACCGACTCGATGCACGTGAGTTTGAGTGAACTCTGGGAGTTGGTGATGGACAGCGAGGCCTGGCGTACTGTGATTCATGGGGTCGCAAAGGGTCGGACACGACTGAGGGACTCAACTGAACTGAACTGAACCTTGCTCGCATGTGAAGTGAGCATAGCCGTGCGGTAGTTTGAACATTGTTTGTCATGGTCCTTTTTGGAGATTGAAATGGAAACTGATCTTTTCCAGTTCTGTGGCCACTGCGAAGGTTTCCAAAGTTGCTGACACATTGCCTGCAGCCCTTTAACAGCATCACTTTTTAGGATTTTAAAGAGCACAGCTTGAATTCTGTCACCTCCACTAGCATTGTTTCATAATGCTTCCTAAGACCCACTTAACTTCTCAGTCTAGGATGTCTGGATCTGGCCTCCCTGAGTAACACTCCGTTGAGGGAAGGCTATCCAGTCCCTGACCTCTGATTTTTAGTGGGAGTAGAATTCAGGTGTATGGGGTTAGTGAAGAAAGCTGAGACCAAGATTTCTACCTGAACGTCGTCTTTCCAGTGAAACTTTCATACTTACAGTCAATAGCATAAACGTTTCCTTCCTTTGTGCCTGAGACATAGTTTTCTATGCATTCTCCGTTCTTCCTTAAAAACAAAATATATTCATGTTGGTTGATTAACATAATAAAAATTTGGTTTCTTTCTGTATGTCACCCAAGAATATGTGTCAGGTATCACCTCAGTGCTGGTGAACAATTTGACCTTCAAAAGAGATAAAATATGTTGTCTGAGATCCAGCATATATCAATCGGCAAAGATGATTTGTCTACACGCTAAATTTGACTAGTAGTTACAGAGATAACCACAGACACAAAGCAGGTCGTGTGTAAAGCAATAAACATGGCGAAATCTAGAATTTTAGGAAGAAAGGAAAAGAATGAACTTTTCCTTTATATGGATTCTGAAAACTGAGAGGCTTAGCCATCAAGACAAACCTTGTGCATGGTCACAACCCTGGAAGTGATTCATTAGACAATGACAGTGAAAGAGTTTGTCATTCAGTTGTGTCTGACTCTCTGAGAACCCATGGACTGTAGCCCAACAGTCTCCTCCTCTGTCTGTGGGAAACTCCAGGCAAGAAGACTGGAGTGGGTTGCCATTTCCTTCTGCATGGGAATTTCCTGACCCAGAGATCGAATCCGGGTCTCCTGCATTACAGGCAGATTCTTTACCCTCTGAGACACCAGGGAAAGCCCTTATTAGACAATATGAGAGCCACCAGGCCTTATTAGAAAACATAAAATCCACCAGGCTTTCTTTCACAATATACGAGGCCCCAGGGAAGCCCTCATTAGACAATATAAGAGCCCAAAATAACGCAATTTAAAAAAAGTTTAATTTTCTCCAAACACACACTCTTCCTCCATCACAATACCATATGAGGATTAAACTTGAAAGACACGTGTCTGTATACAGACAGATTTTACACTCACACGGACACTTAACAAGCAAAAATTTTAGTACACACGATGTGTTTGTACGATATCATGAAGAAATTTATGGATACACTATATGATAAGTATATATTGTCAGCTCTATAACAGGAGTACGTGGCTTCACATATGTCCTCTCTACATGTATGTGAAAAAGGTGTATTTGGCCCATATAAAGAATTTTCATGAAACAAATACTAAAAGGGAAATAACTCTACAGGGACTGGATTTATTTTTGAACAGACACCTTGGAAAAGAATGCCCACAGTGAAGTGTGGTGAGTGTTCTTAGTCATTGAAAGTGAAAGTGCAAGTCATTCAGGTATGTTACCTATTTGAGACCCCATGGACTATAGATTCCATGGAATTCTCCAGGCCAGAATACGGGAGTTGTAGCCTATCCCTTTTCCAGGGCATCTTCCTGACCCAGGAATTGAACCAGGGTCTCCTGCATTGCAGGCAGATTCTTTACCACCTGAGCTATCAGGGAAGCCCTCTGAGTCATTAGGGAATTGAAAGGCATTGAACTCACTGAAAAACAACCACAAAGTGGGAACACAGCAATTATCCAACATAACTGCAAATACAAAAAAATTTTATCTGAGCAGACAAACTCCTTTCATTTGGCTTGGAAAACGTGATTCCTTGCATATGCAGACACTGATAACTGTTTTAAATTTTGTGCTGCGAGAGGAAGGTGGGGAAGATGATTCAGACTGCATAATTTTCTCACGTGAAGAGCCAAAACTTTTGCAATATGCTGATCTGGTCTTACCTCTGGCTCTAGGCATAGACATTTAATGATGAGTAAAGAAAAGGACAGTATGAAAAGGCAAAAAATAGGACACTGGAAGGTGAACTCCCTAGGTCGGTAAGGGCATAGTATGCTAGTGGAGATCAGTAGAGAAAGAAGTCCAGAAAGAATGAAGGGATGCCGAAAACAACGCCCATTTGGGGATGTTACTGGTGATAGAAGTAAGGTCTGATGCTGTAAAGAGCAATATTGCATAGGAACCTGGACTGTTAGGTGCATGAATCAATACAAATTGGAAGTGGTCAAACAAGAGATGGCAAGTGTGAACATTGACACTCTAGGAATCAGTGAACTAAAATGGACTGGAATGGGTGAATATTAACTCAGATGAACAATAAACTTACCACTGTGAGCAGGAATCCCTTAGAAGAAATGGAGTAGCCATCATGATCAAGAAAAGAGTCGGGAATGCAGAACTTTGATGCAATCTCAAAAACGACAGAATGATCTCTGTTCATTTTGAAGGAAAGCCAATCAACATTACGGTAATCCAAGTCTATGCCCCAACCAGTAACATTGAAGAAGCTGAAATAGAATGGCTTTATGAGGACCTACAAGACGTTTTAGAACTAGCATCATAAAAAGAATTCCTTTTCGTTATAGGGGACTGGAATGGAAAAGTTGGAAGTCAAGAAACAGCTGGAGTAACAAGCACATTTGGCCTTGGAGTACAGAATGAAGCAGGGCAAAGTCTAATAAGCTTTGCGAAGAGAACGAACTGGTTATAGCAAACAGCCTCTTCCAACAGCACAAGAGAAGACTCTACATATGGACATCACCAGATGGCCAACACTGAGATCAGATAGATTATGTTCTTTCAGCCAAAGATGGAGAAGCTGTATACAGTACAGCAAAAGAAGACCAGGAGCTGACTGTGGCTCAGATCATGAACTCCATATTGCCAAATTCTGACTTAAATTGAAGAAAGTAGGGAAAACCTTTAGACCATCCAGATATGACCTAAATCAAATGCCTTCTGATTAAACAGTGGAAGTGAGAAATAGATTTCAGGGACTAGATCTGATACACAGAGTCCCTGAAGAATTATGGACGGATGTTCGTGACATTGCATGGGAGACAGGGAGCAAGATCATCCCGAAGGTAAAGAAATGAATAAAACCAAAATGGCTGTCTGAAGGGCCTTACAAATAGCTGTGAAAAGAAGAGAAGCAAAAAGCAAAGGAGAAAAAGACAGATATACCCATTTGCATGCAGAGTTCCAAAGAATAGCAGGGAGAGATAAGAAAGCCTTCCTCAGTGGTCAGTGCAAAGAAATAGAGGAAAATCATAAAATGCGAAAGACTAGCGATCTCTTCAAGAAAAGTACAGATCCTAAGGGAACATCCCATGCAAAGATGGGCACAATAAAGACAGAAATGGACCGAACAGAAGCAGAAGATATAAAGAAGAGGTGGCAAGAATACACAGAAAACTATACAAAAAAGACCTTTTCGGCCCAGATATCATGATGGTGTGATCACTGACCAGGAGCCAGACATCCAGGAATGTGAAGTGAAGATGGCCCACGGAAGCATCACTATGAACAAAGCTAGTGGAGGTGATGCAATTCCAGTTGAGCTATCTCAAATACTAAACGATGATGCTATGAAAGTGCTGCACTCAATATGGCAATACATTTGGACAACTCCGCAGTGGCCACAGGACAGGAAAATGCCAGCTTTCATCCCAATGCCAAAGGAAGGGAATAGCAAGAAATGCTCAAACTACCAAACAATTGAACTCATCTCACACACTAGCAAAGTAATGCTCAAAAATCTCTAAGACAGACTTCAACAAGTCATGAACCGTGAACTTACAGAAGTTCCAGAAGGTTTTAGAAAAGGCAGAGGAACCAGAGATCAAATTGACAACATCTGTTGGATCATCAAAAGAGCAAAATAGTTCCAGAAAACCATCTATTTCGAGTTTACTGACTATGCCAAAGCCTTTGACTGTGTGAATCACAATAAACTGTGGAAATTCTCAAAGAGATGGAAATACCGGATCATCTGACCTCCCTCTTGAGAAATGTATATGGAGGTCAGGAAGCAACAGTTAGAACTGGACATGGAACAGCAGACTGGTTCCAAATAGAAAAAGCAGTTTGTCAAGGCTGTATATATCACCCTGCTTATTTAACTTATATGCAGAATACATCATGAGAAACACTGGGCTGGCAGAAGTGCAAGCTGGAATCAAGATTGCCAGGAAAATTATTAATAACCACAGATGTGCTGTTGACACAACCCTAATGGCAAAAATAAACAAGAACTAGAAAGCCTCGTGATGAAAGTGAAAGAGGAGAGTGGAAAAGTTGGCTTGAAACTCCACATTCCGAAAAGTAAGATCCTGGCATCCGGTCCCATCACTTCATGGGAAATAGATGGGGAAGCAGTGGAAACAGTGTCAGACTTTATTTTTGGGGGCTCCAAGATCACTGCAGATCCTGATTGCAGACATGAAATTAAAAGACGCCTGCTCATTGGAAGAAAGTTATGACCAATCAAGGTGGCATATTAAAAAGCAGAGACATTACTTTGCCAACAAAGGTCTATCTTGTCAAGGCTATGGTTTTTCCAGTTGTCATGTATGGATGTGAGGCTTGGATTGTAAAAAAAGCTGAGCACCAAAAAATAGATGCTTTTGAACTGTGGTATTGGAGAAGATTCTTGAGAGTCCGTTGAAGTGCAAGGAGATCCAACCAGTCCATCCTAAAGAAATCAGTCCTAAATATTCATTGGAAAGGCTGATGCTAAGCTGAAAGTCCAATACTCTGGCTACCTGATATAAAGAACTGACTCCTTGGAAAAAACCCTGAAGCTGGGAAAGATTGAGGGCAAGAGGTGAATGGGACGACAGAGGATGAGATGGTTGGATGGTATTACCGTCTCAATGGACATGAGTTGGGTGAAGTCTGAGAGTTGTTGATAGACAGGGAGGCCTGGCTTGCTGCAGTTCATGGGGTCGCAAAGTGACAGAAACGACTGAGCGAATGAACTGATGCTATCAACCATATGGTTATATATAATACATAATCGGTGATATATATTTATAAAGCAATATCTCCAAGCATAAAATGTTTAGTTGTTTCTGTTCTTAATACTTTTATTCCTCACAATGTATACCTGAGTTTACATGTTCTGGTTTTTTTCGGGTGGGGTGGGAGATAATTGCTGAACAAATGTGTTGATTTTTGCCGTACTTTGCACGTTCCTAGGAAACCATCTGCAGTATAGTGGACATTCCATGAATGGTACTTGGATCTCTGTGTGTGTGTGGTTGGTTGCTCAGTCCTGTCTGACCTATTGCGAACACTTGGACAATAGCCCAGCAGGCATCTCTGTTCATGGGATTCTCCAGGCAAGAATACTGAAGTGGGTCACCATTTTCTTCTCCAGGGGATCTTCCTGATCCAGGGATCGAACTGCTATCACGTGTAATGGCAGCGCCTGGGAAAGGACTTGGGAAAGTCACTAGGGGCTCTGACGACTTTGGGAAACTCAGCAATGTTGAAACCTCCCATGAGGAAGCCCCGAAGTCAGAGCTCACTGTGTGCTCTCCCCCTGCTCTCACTTCTGGGCTCAGTGGGAACCGTCTCTTACAAATTCTGCAGGAAGGGGTCAAGCGCCTGGTGGGGACTGTGGGTTCCAGGACATGAGCCTCTTCCCTGGCTGTGTCCCCCTTTACTGTAATGAGTTGATGACAGTGAGCTTCTGGTTCCCCCTCTCCGCAGAGTTTTCGGGACAATCCCTGGTGCTCACAGGGATACTGACCTCCCCCCAGCTCAGTATCCCTGCTCAGCCCCACAGCTCAGGGCGTCTTCCTCTCAACATCAACCAGAGAGCTGCCTGCAGATGGGGGAGAGACACCCTCCCTCAGGCCAGAGTTTAGAGGTGTTTTCCTTTTGGGTGACTTTTACTTACTTGACATAAAAGTGCATCAGTATTGTTCCATTTTCTTCATGAAGCTCAATGTAACGCATGAAAGCGTGGAATGCCCCCCCCCGCTCGGTGATCTTCTCTTTGTTACTGGCCGCCACGTATTGGGTTAACCATCTTCCTGTAAGCTAAAAGCAAAATTCCCTTCAGAAATCTTAGTCCATCTCTGTAAATTCTGCTCGATACCATCCCTCAGGAGATTCCCTGCCCTTTCACTTAGCAGAAGTTACCTATCTTTATGAACACAGCCCTAGGTACGAAATCACGTGAAAACTCAAGTGAGATAAAGGAAATAATTGAGGTATTACTGAGATAGCTTGAGCTATGTTGTCAAATGCAAGAGACCCAATCCAACACCTGTGAAACCATCCTTCGGTTTTACACGAGTAGTGAACATACATGAGAGCCGATGAATGGATGGTAGAGATGATACAGACCTCACAAACAGCAGGCATAGAGCCAGTGAATGGAGCAATTTTCAGTTGCAGGGAGATGGCGAGACTTAGCAGTCCACATGACCAAAACCTCGAAAAGGACACTCACACGGATACACGCTAAGAACTCCTCCCAAGCTTGGACCACCGTTCAAATGCCCTGGTACCTGTGAGGCGTCTGTCTGAGCTTCACCTTGACTGGCAACAAGCAGACCGAGGACAAGACTGAACAGCAGAGCCTTCATCTTGTTGACTCTTGTGGCCCTTCTTCTCTAGAAGCTGAGGGTTTCCCAGTGGTTGGAGAAGATGCAAAAGTGCTGCCTCTTTTGTAGCCTGCATCTGTTGGCGTGACACATCATGAACCAATGCTTGTTTCTCTTATGACTACAGTTAAAACATAAGGCACCTTCAGTATCCTGGTTTGCAGAGATGAACTTTTCTGGCATTCGGTCATCTTAATAACGATATTTGTTTTAAGAGAAGCATATGTGGATGTGGGCATTTGACCATTAAAGTGAGAAACTGCAGTACGTCCAATATTGCAAGAGGACAATTATTTATTTTCCTGCTTATCACGAGATCCAAAATGAGACGAGCTGTCCAAGGTACATATCCCTCACTTCTGCATGGTTCTGTTAATATGCAGGTGATAGTGTAAGATTTATTTTCTAAAAGTAATGATTGACTGTGTGGTTTAGCCAAGGGAACACTATTTCCAAAGAGACCCTTGGAAAGAATCCTATTATTCTGAGGTGGGGAGCAGGTTAGCACAGAGTATTTGTAACCCTCTCCTGCCCCAATGTGGGCTTTTTTCCTCTAAGTAGTAAGAAGTCGATCTGGTAATGCACTGCTTAAAGTCATCTGAAGAAGGCATATCAGTAGTTTATTTTCAGTGATTTCTGTAGAGACCCCCTTTTACCCATTTTAACCTTAATATAATATTTACTCACTAACTCAGTTGTTTCTCCCAGTGAGCAAAAAAGGCTGGACAGCAGTTCTTGAAATTTTTAGAATTTTTAATGGGAAAAAAAAATTTCCTAACTCAAGATCACAGAAACAGTGAGTCATTTTGTTCATTTTTTAAATCAAAATTTACTTATTTTCATCTTTATTCACTGTTTTTTTTTGTCAAGTAGATACTTTAAAAGATTTATTTTTTTCTTAGTACAGAAAAGAAGAAATGAGATTCAGATTTCCTGAGTCAACGAAGTGAGAACTGACCCAGTGCTGTCTGCTCCTGCGACTGATTGGAGATAAGATTCATTCATTTCAATTGAATTCAGACCTTTGAGGAGAGTTTGTCATCTCAAGGGCGTCCTCAGCTCACATCCTCAGAGGATCACTTCCCTTCATGTTCACATGGACCGAAAATAGTATCTATATTTTCTCCTTTTACTCTCTTTTCTTTCAGTTGCAAAGTCATGTTATCTCCATTGTTCATGCATTCCTCTGTATATTATCGTGTCATATTTTCAGCTGGAAAGTCTGTGTGATTGAAGGTTTCATGTCTCTGAATATCCTGAAACCGTTTCCTCTCCTTGTTCTTTGACCCAGATATTAATTTAATTTTTTTTTTTGAGTCTGTTTCTTTATCTAGGCTGCCCCATGCAGCATGCAGGTTCTTAGCTCTCCAACAGGGATGAAGCCCGTATGAACCCTATAGTCTGTGCAGGGGAAGGACAGTATCCTAACCACTGGACCACCAGAGAAGTCCCTGACTCGGATAAATTTCAGTGGTCCAGTGATCCCAGCTAACACCCCTTATCAACCCATCATCACCCTTCCATCTCTATTTTGTACCACCAGCATTCCCAGGGTTTCCTTTTGGACTCTTACCAACATGTGTCCCCTGGGAGTGTATCCTAGGCCCATCCCATCTTAGGAAGTCTTTCTAACTGCCAATCAAGGGGAGATTAGACACGAATTCTTCTCAGAGATTCTTGCGACAGTTGTAGTAATCGTGTTGGTTTCCACTGGTCTCCGTACTCTTCTTCCCTCCCTGTGCTCACATTCTGTTCTCTATATCTGCCTCTCGGTTTCCTCCCCGCAAACGATAGGCAGCTGATGAGAAGGTGGCGAAACACAGGGAGCCCAGAGAGGCGCTCTGTGGTGACCTGGAGGGGTGAGATGCAGTGAGGGGAGGAGGCTCAAAAAGGAGGTGATTAATGAATAATTACGGCTGATTTCCAATGTTGTATGGCAGGAGCCCAGAGAACATTGTAAAATATTCTCCACCAATTAAAAGATAGAATTGAAAAGAAATAAGATTTCATTCTTAAGGAAACTGATGTGAAAAATCCTATTGCTTTATACTGCAAAGTCTCGTATGCCCTTTCATCCCAACTCTCTTTAATATTGGTGAAAATGTAGGCAATAGAATAATAAATCAAACCAGAACCATCTTATAAATACAGTACTGCTGTAATTCCCTCCAAATAAGCCTAAGTACTGCTTGGTACAGCTTCCTGTTTTCTCCTCAAATTTATTCATATTTTTGTAACTGAGAAGCCTCTAACAACAGGTTATTAATTTTGCTTTACTCTTCTGTTTTTTCTTTTTTTAAATTTTTCTTTCTGTAACCACTGTTTTTACATTTTAGATTGCGCAACTCCTAACTAAACAGTGCTAGGAGGCCTATTGATCTTGGCCACTCGAAATTCCAGGTTGCCTCAAAGATACATAGTCAAGGTTGCAATGCATTTAGAGTCTAAAGTTGAACCAACAAAACACAAGCCCACTGTTTTTAAGAAAGTAATTGTGTATATGACTTTTATTACAAAAATATAGTACTAGATTTATTTCTCCATTAATTTATTTGTCTGCACCAGGTCTCAGTTGCTGCACGCAAAATCTTTGTTTCATCATTGCTGGGGTCTTTAGTCATGGCACACGGACTCTCTAGTTGTGCTACTGACAGACCAGTGAACCCGAGAAAGGTGGTGGGGAGGCAAGCAATAGGAATTACTTTGGACAGTCGGCTGAGAAGGTGGTAGAAGAATGTCTCGAAGTAACCATCTTGTCAGGGTCTGGAGGCCAGGTTCTTGTATAGAGCCAGAGGGAGAGCAGTGATGACAAACTAAAGTCAAAAGGCAGAATAGCACGTTAGAGTCAGTGAGGAAGTAAAGTAAAAAGGATTTTCAGTCTTGCAGATCATCCCAGGATGGGCCAGCCTTCGGAATGTGTGTGGTAATTTCTTTTATTTATTTAATTTATTTTTATTGAAGGCTAATTATTTTACAATATTATATCGGCTGCTTTTGCCACACATTGACATGAATCTGCCCCGCCTGTACATGAGTTCCCCTTCCTCAACCCCTCCCTCCTCCCCTTATGCTTCCTCTGGGTCATCCCCGCACACCAGCCCTGAGCATCCTGTAACATGCATCGACCCTGAACTGGCGATTCATTTCACATATGATAATATACATGTTTCAGTGCCATTCTCCCAAATCATCCCACCCTCACCCTCTCCCACAGAGTCCCAAAGGCTGTTCTATACATCTGTGTCTCTTTTGCTGTCTTGTATACAGGGTTGTCATCTCCATCTTTCTAAATTCCAAATATATGCATTAGTATACTGTATTGGTGTTTTTCTTTCTGGCTTACTTCATTCTGTATAATAGGCTCTAGTTTCATCTACCTCTTTAGAACTGATTCAAATGCATTCTTTTTAATGGCTGAGTAATACTCCATTGTGTTCATGTATCGAAGCTTTCTTTTCCATTCGTCTGCAGATGGACATCTAGGTTGCTTCCATGTCCTGACTATTATAAACAGTGCTGCGATGAACATTGGGGTACACGTGTCTCTTTCAATTCTGGTTTCCTCATTGTGTATGCCCAGGAATGCGATTTCTGGATCATATGGCAGTTCTATTTCCAGTTTTTTGAAGAATCTCCACACTGTTTTCCATAGTGGCTGTACTAGTTTGATTTCCCACCAACAGTGTAAGAGGGTTCCCTTCTCTCCACACCCTCTCCAGCATTTATTGCTTGTAGACTTTTGGATAGCAGCCATTTTGCCTGGTGTGAAATGGTATTTCATTGTGGTTTTGATTTTCATTTCTATGATTATGAGGGATGTTGACAATTTTTTCATGTGTTTGTTAGCCACCTGTATGTCTTCTTTGGAGAAATGTCTGTTTAGTTCTTTGGCCCATTTTTTGATTGGGTCGTTTATTTTTCTGCAATTGAGCTGCAGGTGTTGCTTGTATATTTTAGAGATTAATTCTTTGTCAGTTATTTCATTTGCTATGATTTTCTCCCATTCTGAAGGCTGTCTTTTCATCTTGCTTATACTTTCCTTAGTAGTGCAGAAGCTTTTAATTTTAATTAGGTCCCATTTGTATGTTTTTGCTTTTATTTCCAATATTCTGGGAGGTGGGTCATGGAGGATCCTGCTGTGATTTATGTCGGAGTGTGTTTTGCCTATGTTCTCATCTAGGAGTTTTATAGTTTCTGGTCTTACATTGAGATATTTCATCCATTTGGAGTTTATTTTTGTGTATGGTGTTAGGAAGTGTTTTGGTTTCATTCTTTTACAAGTGGCTGACCAGTTTTCCCAGTATCACTTGTTAACGATACTGTCTTTACTCCATTTTATATTCTTGCCTCCTTTGTCAAAGATAAGGTGTCCATAAGTGCCTGGATTTATCTCTGGGCTTTCTATTTTGTTCCATTGATCTATATTTCTGTCTTTCTGCCAGTACCATACTGTCTTGATGACTGTGGCTTTGTTATACAGCCGGAAGTCTGGCAGGTTGATTCCCCCGGTTCCATTTTTCTTCCTCAAGATTGCTTTGGCTATTCGAGGTTTTCTGTATTTCCATACAAATTGTGAGATTATTTGTTCTAGCTCTGTGAAAAATATCGTTGGTAGCTTGATAGACATTGGATTGAATGTATAAATTACTTTGAGTAGTATACTCATTTTCACAATATTTTTTCTCCAATCCTCGAACATGGTATATTTTTCCATCTATTAGTGTCCTCTCTGATTTCTTTCACCAGGGTTTTATAGTTCTCTATGTACAGGTCTTTTGTTTCTTTAGGTAGATATATTCCTAAGTATATTATTCTTTTCGTTGCAACAGTGAATGGAATAGTTTCCTTAATTTCTCTTTCTATTTTCTCATTATTAGTGTATAGGAATGCAAGGGATTTCTGTGTGTTAATTTTATATCCTGCAACTTTACTGTATTCATTGATTAGCTCTAGTAGTTTTCTCGTAGAGTCTTTAGGGTTTTCTGTGTAGAGGATCATGTCATCAGCGAACAGTGAAAGTTTTACTTCTTTTCCAATGTGGATTCCTCTTATGTCTTTTTCTGCTCTGACTGCTGTGGCCAAAGCTTCTTAAACTATGTTGAATAGTAGTGGTGAGAGTGCGCACCCTTGTCTTTTCCTGACTTTAGGGGAAATGCTTTCAGTTTTTCACCATTGAGGATAATGTTTGCTGTGGGTTTGTCATATATAGCTTTTATTATGTTGAGATATGTTTCTTCTTTTCCCAACTTCTGGAGGGTTTTTATCATAAATGGATGTTGAATTTTGTCGAAGGCTTTCTCTTCATCTATTGAGATAATCATATGATTTTTATTTTTCAGATTGTTAATGTGGTGTATTACGTTGATTGATTTGCGAATATTGAAGAATCCTTGCATCCCTGGGATAAAGCCCATATGTTCATGATGTATGATCTTCTTATTGTGCTGTTGGATTCTGATTGCTAGAATTTTGTGAAGGCTTTTTGCATCTATGTTCATCAGTGATATTGGCCTGTAGTTTTCCTTTTATGTGGGATCTTTACCAGGTTTTGGGATTGGTGTGATGGTGGCCACTTAGAATGAGTTTGGAAGTTTCCCTTCCTCAGCAATTTTCTGGAAGAGTTTGAGTAGAATAGGTGTTAGCTCTTCCCTAAAATTTTGGTAGAATTCAGCTGTGAAGCCGTCTGGACCTCCGCTTTTGTTTGCTGGAAGATTTCTGATTACCGTTTCAATTTCTATGCTTGTGATGGGTCTGTTCAGATTTTCTGTTTCTTCCTGGTTCAGTTTTGGAAAGTTGTACTTTTCTAAGACTTTGTCCATTTCTTCCAAGTTGTCCATTTTATTGCATATAATTGTTGATAGTATTCTCTAATGATCCTTTGTATTTCTGTGTTGTTGGTTGTGATCTCTCCATTTTCATTTCTAATTTTATTGATTTGGTTCTTCTCTCTTTGTTTCTTGATGAGTCTGGCTAGTGGTTTGTAATTTTATTTACCCTCTCTAAGAACCAGTTTTCGGTTTTGTTGATTTTTGCTATGGCCTCTTTTCCTTCTTTTGCATTCATTTCTGCCCTAATGTTTCAGATTTCTTTCGTTCTACTAACCCTGGGGTTCTTCATTTCTTCCTTTTCTAGTTTCTTTAGATGTAGGGTTAGGTTATTTTGTTGACTTTTTTCTTGTTTCTTGAGGTGTGCCTGTATTGCTCTGAACCTTCCCCTTAGCACTGCTTTTATAGTGTCCCAGAGGTTTTGGGTTGTCGTGTTTTCACTTTCATCATTTCTATGCATATTTTGATTTCTCTTTTGATTTCTTCTGTGGTTTGTTCATTATTCAGCAGCGTGTTGTTCAGCCTCCATTTGTTGGCATTTTTAATAGTTTTTCTCCTGTAATTGAGATTTAATCTTACTGCATTGTGGTCAGAAAAGATTTTTGGAATGATTTCAATGTTTTTTAATTTACCAAGCCTAGATTTATGGCCCAGGATGTGATCTATCCTGGAAAAGGTTCCGTGTGCGCTTGAGAAAAAGGTGAAATTCATTGTTTTGGGGTGAAATAACCTATAGATATCTATTAAGTCTACCTGGTCTATTGTATCATTTAAAGTTTGTGTTTCCTTGTTAATTTTCTGTTTAGTTGATCTATCCATAGATGTAAGTGGGATACTAAACTCTCCCACTATTATTGCATTATTGTTAATATCCTCTTTCATACTTGTTAGTAATTGTCTTACATATTGCAGTGCTCCTATGTTGAGTGCATAAATATTTATAATTGTTATATATTCTTCTTGGATTGATCCTTTGATCATTATGTAGTTTTCTTCTTTGTCTCTTTTCACAGTCTTTGTTTTAATCTCTATTTTATCAGATATGAGTATTGCTACTCCTGCTTTCTTTTGGTCTCTATTTGCATGGAATATCTTTTTCCAGCCCTTCACTTTCAGTCTGTATGTGTCCCTCGTTTTGAGGTGGGTCTCTTGTAGACAACATATATGGGGGTCTTGTTTTTGTATCCATTCAGCCAGCCTTTGTCTTTTGTTTAAGGCATTCAACCCATTTACGTTTAAGGTAGTTATTGATAAGTATGATACCATAGCCATTTTCTTTATTGCTTTGGGTTCAAGTTTATACACCCCTTCTGTGCTTGCTGTCTAGAGAAGATCCTTTAGCATTTGTTGGAGAGCTGTTTTGGTGATGCTGAATTCTCTCAGCTTTTACCGTCTGTAAAGCTTTTGATTTCTCCTTCATATTTGAATGAGATCCTTGTTGGGTACAGTAACCTGGGCTGTAGGTTATCTTCTTTCATCACTTCAAGTATGTCTTGCCATTCCCTCCTGGCCTGAAGAGTTTCTGTTGAAAGAATAGCTGTTATCCATATGGGAATCCCCTTATTTGCAATTTGCTGCTTTTCCCTTGCTGCTTTTAATATTTGTTCTTTGTGTTTGATATTTATTAATTTGATTAATTTGTGTCTTGGGGTATTTCTCCTTGGGTTTTTCCTGTTGGGGACTCTCTGGGTTTCTTGGACTTGGGTGATTATTTCTTTCCCTATTTTAGGACAGTTTTCAACTATTATCTCCTCATGGTCTTTCTTTTTGTCTTCTTCTTCTTCTCGGAATCCTATGATTCGAATGTTGGGACGTTTAGCATTGTCCCAGAGTTCTCTAAAATTGTCCTCATTTCTATCAATTCGTTTTTCTTTTTTCCTCTCTGGTTCATTTATTTCTACAATTCTATCTTCTAGCTCGCTTATCCTGTCTTCTGCCTCTGTTATTCTACTGTTTGCTTCCTCCAGAGTGTTTCTGATCTCATCTATTGCATTTTTCATTGTATATTGACTTTTTATTTCCTCTAAATCCTTATGGAATCTTTCTTGCATCTTCTCAATCCTTTTCTCCAGGTTTTCTATCTGTAACTCCATTTTGCTTTCAAGATTTTGAATCATTTTCACCAGCAATATTCAAGATTCTTTATCGGGTAGATTCCCTATATCTTCCTCTTTTGTTTGTATTGGTGGGCATTTATCTTGTTCCTTTACTTGCTGGATATTTCTCTGCCTCTTCATCTTGCTTATATTGCTTTGCTTGGGGTGGTCTTTCCATCTTCTGGCAGTTTGTGGAGTTCTCTTTATTATGTAGTTTCCTTGCTGTGTGTGGGGTTGGTTGGGTGGCTTGTCAAGGTTTCCTGGTTAGGGCAGCTTGTGTCAGTGTTCTGGTGAGAGGAGCTGGATTTCTTCTCTCTGGAGTGTAATGAATTGTCCAGTAATGAGTTATGAGATGTCAGTGGGTTTGGAGTGACTTTTGGCAGCCTGTATATTGAAGCTCAGGGCTATTTTCCTGTGTTGCTGGAGAATTTGCGTGGTATGTCTAGCTCTGGAACTTGTTGACCCTTGGGTGGTGTTTGGTTTTAGTGTAGGTATGGAGGCAGTTGATGAGCTCCTATCGATTAATGTTCCCTGGAGTCAGGAGTTCTCTGATATTTTCAGGATTCGGGCTTAAGCCTCTTCCCTCTGGTTTTCGGTCTTATTCTTGGAGTAGCCCCTAGACTTCTCTATCTGTCATTTCCAAGGTGGTTCCCTCTGTATTAGCTTCTGCTTGGTGGTCTCTTCCGTGTCTAATTTCAGCCCTGAACACTAGGGGGCGGTGGTGGACACTTTTTAAGGGTCAGTTTGTCAGTCCTGTTCTGGGAAGGGAGGAACGCTGCAGACAAATATCTCTGGCGTCTGTGGGGAGTTTTCGCAGTGTCTCAGCCACAATGGGTTTGTCCCCACTCACAGCATGTGTGCTGTCCCAGTCTACACTGCACAGTCTCTAGAGGCTCTGCTGGGAACTGTCCGAGGCCAGAGCTGGGTTGTATGCACTTCCCAGGTCTGAGCGGGTCAAGTTCAGTTTCTTGGGTACTCCACACAGGCGCAGGCTTCGTTGGGCCTGCGTTTTGTGCCTTCCCCGGTCCAAGCAGCTCAGGTGACCAGATGTTTTGTCAGTGCGGTCTCTGTAAGTTATGGCCTCCCCAGTCTCTGCCATTTGGTTTTCTGTGTGTACAACCGACGCAGTTTTTGAGGTGGATATCTACCGGCCCGAGCGCAAGAAGTCTTGATTAGCAACAAAGCCAGCCTGCAGTTTGGTATCGGATGCGTTTCTGAGGCCGCGGTTGCCCCCTCTGGCTCTGGTTGCCCTCCCTGCCTGTCTCGGTGGGGGATGGGGTTCTTTTTTATGTGAGCGGGGCTGGCAGAGTCTTAGGTTAGGTCTTTCCACCTTTTCACGAGGGAAGCTATCCCAGTCTGCTTTGCTATCCCCAGTTAGTTTTCTCAGAAGGTTCTCGTGGCATTCATGCCCAGTCCTCTCTCTAAGCAGTTCAGCCGACCCCTCCCTGCCCAGCCCCGTCTTGCTAATGGCGGATGCAGGCGTCTGCACTGCTTCTCCTCTTGGAGTTAATGTTTGGCGGGTAATCTGTGGGTTTTAATTCTTTCTTTCTTTTCCTGCTGGTAATGTGGCCCTCTGAGGTTCCAAGGCTTGCCACAGACTCGCCAGTGAGTGTTTCCTGGTGTTTGGAAACTTCTCTCTTTTTAAAGCCTCCCTAGCCTGGACGGAGCACTGTTCTTACTTCTTTTGTCTCTCTTTTTATCTATTGGTTTTTCCTACCTCATTTTGAAGACAATGGGCTGCTTTTCTGGGTGCCTAATGTCCTCTGCCAGCATTCAGAAGTTGCTTGGTGGACTTTACTCCAAGTTCAAATGTTCTCTTGATGAATTTGTGGGGGAGAAATTGGTCTCTCCGTCCTGTTCCTATGCTATCTTGTTCCCTTCCCCTGGGTAATTTCTTCTTTTCATAGCTGGGTAGGGTCAGTTTATCTCCCTGTGAGCTGAGAAAAGGCACTTTCACAGTCAGGCTGAAGGGTAGGGCATTCGGAGGCAGGCCACAAGGTATGATTATAGTAAGAATGGCAACAGAAAGCAAGTCAAAGAAACAGTTCCAACTGGAGTCACCTTTGGTTCTTCGCTAAGTTCGACACTCTCACAGTCCATTCCACAATCTTATGGAAAAAGAGGGTAGTGGCTGTTCTGCTTCATCAGAAGGACGCTTCTGGGAGTGTCAAGGGACAGGGGCTCTGAGTGTGGGTATGGCATAATTCCTCCTGGAGGAGGCCGCCATTAACCCAACGATAGAGTGGCCAGAACTTACACAGGACTCGAAATAGACTCTTGGAGGGCACAGCAGGAATTTGTGCACCAGGACCCAGGAAAAAGGAACAGTGACCCCAGAGGAGACTGTCCCGGACTTGCCTGTGGGTGTCTGGGAGTCTCTGTTGGGTGAAAGTGTGGATTGGTGTGGCCTGCTTCAGGGTTAAGCACAGGAACTCTAGCAGTACATGCATGGGACCATTTGAGGGAGGTCACCATTATCTTCAATACTTGCACCATAGTTTGGACCCAGAGGGAACACAGCTCCACCCATCAACAGAAACCTGGATTAAAGATTTACTGAGCAGGGTCTCACCAATCAAAACATGACCCAGTATCCCCCTCAGTGAGACTATCCCATCAGGAATCTTTCATAAGCTTCTGATCCTTTTCCATCAGAGGTCAGATAAACTAAAAATCACAATCATAGAAAACTAAACAATCTAATCACATGGACGACCACCTTGTCTAACTCAATGAAATATGAGCCAGGCTCTGTAGGGCCAGCCAAGATGGACAGGGCGTGGTGGAGAGATATGACAAAATGCGGTCCATTGGAGAAAGGAATGGCAAACCACTTCTGAATTCCTGCCTAGAGAACCCCATAAACAGTAAGAAAAGGCAAAAAGATGCGGCACTGAACGATCACCTCCCCAAGTCAGTAAGTGACCATTAGGCTACTGGAGATCAATGGAGAAATATCTCCAGAAAGAATGAAGAGACGGAGCCAAAGCAAAAACAGTACCCTGCTGTGGATGTGACTGGTGATACAAGCAATGTCCAATGCTGTAAAGAGCAATATTGAAGGAACCTTGAATGATAGTTCCATAAATCACGGTAAATTGGAAGTGATCAAACAGGAGGTGGCAAGAGTGAATGTCGACATGTTAGGAACCAGCGAACTAAAATAGACTGGATTGAGTGAATTGAGCTCAGATGACCATTATATCGAGGTCTGTGGGCAGGAATCCCTTAGAAAATGGAGCAGCCATCATAGTCAACCAAAGAGTCCAAAATGCGGTACTTGGATGCAGTCTCAGAAACGACAGAAGGATCTCTGTTCATTTCCAAGAGAAACTATTCAATATCACGGTAATCCAAGTCTATGCCCAGACCAGTAATGTTGAAGAAACTAGAGTTCAACAATACTATGAAGACCCACAAGACCTTCTATAACTAACAAAATAAAAAAAGATGTCCTTTTCATTGTAAGGCCTGGAAGACAAAGTAGGATGTCAAAAAGCACCTGGAGTAACAGGCACATTTGATTTGGAGTACAGAATGGAGCTGGACAAAGGCTAACAGAGTTCTGCCCAGAGAATGCACTGGTCATAGCAAGTACCCTCTTCCAAAAATACAAGAGAAGATCCTACACATGGACATCATCAGACAGTCAAAACTGAAGTCAGATTGATCATATTCTTTGGAGCCAAAGATAGAGAAACTCTATGCAGTCAGCAAAAACAAGCCCAGCAGCAGACTGTGGCTCAGATCGTGAACTCTTTATTGCCAAAGTCAGCCATAAAATGAAGAAAGTAGGGAAAACCACTTGACCATTCAGTTCAGTTCAGTCGCTCAGTCGTGACCCTAGGAATCACAGCACTCCAGACCTCCCTGTCCATCACCAACTCCCGGAGTTCACTCAAACTCATGTCCATCGAGTCGGTGATGCCATCCAGCCATCTCATTCTCTGTCGTCCCCGTCTTCTCCCACCGCCAATCCTTCCTAACATCAGATTCTTCCAGTGAGTCAACTCGTTGCATGAGGTGGCCAAAATATTGGAGTTTTAGCTTTAGAATCAGTCCTTCCAATCAACACTCAGGATTGATCTACTTTAGAATGGACTGGTTGGATATCCTTGCAGTCCAAGATACTCTCAAGCATCTTCTGCAGCACCAGAGTTCAAAGGCATCAATTCTTCGGTGATCAGCTTTCATCACAGTCCAACTATCAGATTCAAACATGACCACGGGGAGGAATGACCTAAATCATATCCCTAACGATTACACAGTGGAAGTGAGAAATAGATTTAAGGGACTAGATCTGATAGACAGAGTTACTGAAGAACATTGGACAGAGGTTCATGACCTTGTACTCAAGACAGGGAGCAAAACCATCCCCAAGAAAAATAAATGAAAAAAAAAAAAAGGTGTCTGAGGAGGCCTTACCAATAGTTGTGAAAAGAAGAGAAGCAAAAGGAAGAGGAGAAAAGGAAAGATATAAGCATCTGAATGCAGAGTTCCAAAGAATAGCAAAGAGAGGTAAGAAAGACTTCCTGAGTAATCAATGCAAAGGAATAAAGAAAAACAATAGAGTAGGAAAGACTAGAGATCTTTTCAAGAAAATTAGAGGTATCAAGGGAATATTTCATGCAAAGATGGGCTGTAGAAAGGACTGGAATTGTAGGGACCTAACAGAAGCAGAAGATATTAAGAAGAGGAGGCAAGAATGCATAAAACAACTGTACAAAGAAGATCTTCAAGACCCAGATAATCACGATGGTGTGATCACTCACATAGAGTCAGACATTCTGGAATGTGAAGTCAAGTGGGCCTTAGGAAGCCTCACTAAGAAGAAACCCAGTGGAGGTGATGGAGTTCAGGATGAGCTCTTTGAAATCCTGAAAGATGATGATGTGAAAGTGCTTGACTAATTATGCCAGCAAATTGGGAAAACTCAGCAGTGGACACAGGAATGAAAAAGCTCAGTTTTCATTCCAACCCTAAAGAAAGATAATGCCAAAGAATGCTGAAAGTACCACAAAATAGCACTCATCTCACATGCTAGTAAAGTCATGCTCAAAATTCTCCAAGCCAGATTTCAGCAATATATGAACCGTGAACTTCCAGATGTTCAAGCTGGTCTTAGAAAAAGCAGAAGAACCAGAGATCAAATTGCCAACATCTGCTGAATCATCGAAAAAGCAAGAGAATTCCAGAAAAATATCTATTTCTGCTTTATTGACTATGCCAAAGCATTTGACTGTATGGATCAGAATAAACTATGAAACTTCTGAAAGAGATGGGAATAGCAGACCACCTGACCTGCCTTTTGAGAAACCTGTATGCAGGTCAGGAACCAACATTTACAACTGGACATGGAACAACAGACTGGTTCCCAAAAGGAAAAAGAGTCCGTCAAGGCTGTATATTGCCACCCTGCTTATATAACGTAAATGCAGAGTACATCATGAGAAATGCTGGGCTGGAAGAAGCACAAGCTGGAATCAAGACTGTCGGGACAAATATCAATAACCTCAGATAAGCAGATGACCCCACCATTGTGGCAGAAAGTGAAGAGGAACTAAAGAGCCTCTTGATGAAAGTGAAAGAGGAGAGTGAAAAAGTTGGCTTAAAGCTCAACATTCAGAAAACCAAAATCAGTGCATCTGGTTCCATCACTTCATGTGAATTAGATGGGGAAACAGTGGAAGCAGTGTCAGACTTTATTTTTTGGGTTCCAAAATCACTGCAGATGGTGACTGTAGCCATGAAATGAAAAGACGCTTTCTCCTTGGAAGGAAAGTTATGACTCACCTACATAGCCTATTAAAAAGCAGAGATATTATTTTGTCAGCCAAGGTCCATCTAGTCAAGGCTATGTTTCCTCTAGTGGTCATGTACGGATGTGAGAGTTGTACTGAAAAAGAGAGCTGAGCACTGAAGAATCGATGCTTTTGAACTGTGGTGTTGGAGAAGACTCTTGAGAGTCCCTTGGACTTCAAGGAGATCCACGCAGTCCATCCTAAATGAGATCAGTCCTGAGTGTTCATTGGAAGGACTGATGCTGAAGTTTAAGCTCCAATATTTTAACCACCTCATGTGAAGAGTTGATTATGGTGGGAGTAATTGGGGGCAGGAGGAGAAGGGGAAGACAGAGGATGAGATGGCTGGATGGCATCTCCGACTCGATGGACATGACTTTGGGTGAACTCCGGGAGTCGGTGATGGACAGGGAGACCTGGGTGCTGCGATTCATAGGGTCACAAAGATTCGGCCACGACTAAGCGATTGAACTGAACTGAATACTAATGTCATCCTGTGCTTTTCGTGCACAAGCCTTAGTGAGTGGAATGTATGTTCCTTTCTTGGGAATGAATAGGATGCATTTTAGGCATTCTCCGTTGATCAGACTGACCCCTTCCATACAGTACCCTGGAAGTGAAAGTGTTAGTCGCTCAGGCCTGTCCATCTCTTTAGGATGCTATGGACTGTAGCCAACCAGGCTCCTCCGTCCATGGCATTCTTCACTGGAGTGTGTTACCGTTTCCTCTTCCCGAGGATCTCCCTCATTCAAGGATAGACCTTGGGTCTTCTGCATTGCCGGCAGATTCTTTACCATCTGATCCATCAGAGAAGCCCGTATGGTGGAGGATCCATAACTCTGACCCATGATGCTTTAGTCTCCTTTCTCCCTCTTGCCTGGACACCTGAAGGCATGTCTACCAAATCTACATAAGGAGTGTCTCTGATGAACCCCTGTCCTGTGAAAGGCACAGTTTCCTGGATACTTAATGTGGACATTTGTGTGTTTTAAATGAGTTGACTTTTGCACAGTCATGCATGTGCAAGGCAGATATTCAATCGATTTATTTAAACCCTCAGCAATCAAATAACACGAATCAAGACATGATGCAGTGATGGGGAACAATATGATGTGAGAGGGAGTGTGAGTGTGAAGAGAGCAGGATCATGTTAATCAGGAATCAGGAAAGTCTTCGTGTTGTTGATCTTGATTCCACAGAGACAAGGACATGTCTGGTCTCAGTGAATCTTTCTGTAGGTGAATAAAACAGAACCAGACGTTTAGTAGAGTTGACCGTGTGATGGCTGACAGGGGTAGGCCTCAGGCAGTCAGCTGTTCAGGGTACAGGGAGCTGGTCGCTGAGCCAGTGTACAACTCCAGCTGGATGTCAGCACTCCAGACCTCTGTGACAGTAAGTTCCCTGTGGAATTGTCCCTAGGATGGACACAAGGTTGGAAATTTCTTTGGGGATTGATTCTATGAATAATGATTTCCCAATGCATGTACATTTTCATCTAGTGATGATTTTAAGGCTTGGTAATTGCAGCAGACAAATCAAATACTGTAAGTTTTGTCTTTTGGGTCTTCAAGAATTAAATTCTTTACTTTTTTAAATATTAGAGTATAGTTGATTATCAATGTTGCATTGATTTCAGGTTTACAGCCAAGTAATTATACATACAAAAATTAGTATCTATTATTTTTCTGATTCCTTTCCCATTTAGGTTTTACAGAGTATTGCGTACAGTCCTCTGTGCTGTGCAGTTGAAAACTGTTCTCTATCCATACTGTATATAATAGTTTGTATCTAATAACCCCACACTTCTCAGAGTGTAAGGTATCTGCAAACAATTCAGGAGACCCAGGTTCGATCCCTGTGTTGGTGAGATCCTATATATGATAGAATGGCTACCCTCGCCAGTATTTTTACCTGCAAGATCCCATGCACAGTGAAGTCTGGAAGACTATGGTGCATGGGGTCACAGAGGTTTGGATATGACTGAGCAACTAGCCTTTACTTTCACTTTCTCTTTTCAAGCACAAACCTCCCGACTCTTCTCTTCCCCAAGTCCCTCCGAATTGACAACCACAAGTCTGTTGTCCACGTCTGTGAGCCAGTTTCTGTTTTGTAAATAAATTCCTCCATGTCATGGTTTAGATTCCAAGCAGAAGTGATATCTATGAGAAAGTGAAAGTCACTTAGTCGTGTCCAACTCTCCGTGACCCCTTGGACTGTAGCCCACCAGGTTCTTCTGTCCATGGAGATGCTCCAGTTAAGAATACTGGAGTGTGTTGCCATTTTAGTCTCCAGGGGATCTTCCTGAAACAGGGATCGAATGTGGGTCTCCTGCATTGTTGGCAAATTTGTGACCATCTGAACCATGTCATTTTATCTACACTAAAATGAAAGGTGGACTCTAAAGAAAGATTAGCGCCAAAGAATTGATGCTTTTGAACTGTGGAGTTGGAGAAGACTCTTGAGAGTCCCTTGGATTGCAAGGAGATCCAACCATTTCATTCTAAAGGAAATCAGTCTTGATATTCATTGGAAGTGCTGATGTAGAAGCTATAACTCCAATACTTTGGCCACGTAATGCGAATAAATGACCTATTTGAAAACATCCTGGTGCTGGGGATGATTGGACGGTTTGGAGACGGGGACGAGAAAGGATGAGATGGTTGGAGGTCATCACTGACTCAATGGACATGAGTTAGAGCAAATTTCGGGAGTTCATAATGGACAGGGAGGCCTGGATTACGGCAATCCATGTGGTCACAAAGAGTTGGATATGACAGGTAGTGAACTAAACTGAAGACTATAAGTGATATTTCTGGCATTGTTCTTTCTCTTTCTGACTTGTGCATCCATGTTGCTGTTAATAGAGGTAGTTGCTTCTTTTTCTGGCTGAGAAATGTTCCATTGACTATAGGTACCACATCTGCTCGTGCTTTTAGTCACTATTTTTGTTAAGATTCTTTCTCAACAGAGTATTAAACGCCATAATTTAGCTTAGATCAGTGTCCTTTCTGGAGATTGTATTAGTTTAGAAAGCTTAAATATCTCCCTTTTGGAACATCTGAGTAGGAATACATCGCAAATGCATGTTTCAGACAGTGTGTTGGGAAGGCATCTACTGTTTCTTTCGGAATCATATGAGATCAAACAGTGGTCTTGCGGAAAGTGTGAAAGTGGAAGTCTCTCGGTCATCTCCAACTCCTTGTAATGCCATGGACCACGACAGTCCATAGATCTCACCACACCAGTATACTGGAGAAGCCTTTCCCTTCTCCAAGGAATCTTCCCAACCCAGGGATCCAACCCAGGTCTCCCCCACTGAGCCACAAGGGAAGCCCAAGAATACTGGAGTGGGTAGCCTTTCCTTTCTCCAGCAGATCCTCCAGACCCAGGAATCGATCCGGGGTCTCCTGCATTGCAGGCGGTTTCTTTACCAACTGAGGTATCAGGGAAGCCCTGCTTCAGGGAAGCAGAGCTCTGTTTCATACCGATTCTCTTGGGGGAGGAATGTGTGGGGACACCCACGAGGTCAGGACTGATGGGAACACTAATAATTTCCACCAACTCATGAGGATTCCTGCTTCTGTCAGATGACTCTGGTCTGCAAGATTTCTGCAGGATAAGACTCTCTCACCACAGCTGCTTGGCGTTAATTAATCAAAGTGCTTTCAATAATATGGCTCAAGAGCAGTGATATTACTGAACAAAAAATTCTTTAGTGATACATTTAAAGTGGTGGAACTAACATTTCACAAATATGAATAACAGTGTTACTTATTGCTTCATCTGAATAGGGCAGCGTTAATAATGGACTGTGTTTACTTACAAAAGTGTCAGAGTCACTTTTTTTCACTCCTCTGGACAGTTATCTAGGGAAAAACAAAATGGGAGAAATGAAAGAGCCACCGATTACTAACATTTCCCAGCATTTCCAAGTTTTCTTTGTTCCTTCCTTCCTTTGTTTTAATAACGATCTTAAAAGAGATTACTTGTGGAAGAAGACATTTTGAATAAGTTGACTTGTTCTCTGGTTTATACACACCAGGTGAATTGTATGTGTAGGGAAAAAATTTAATTCCTTTACCAATGTCGATGAAGTTCAGGACATTTTCTTCTGGAATCCCTTTTTCTCTCACCGCGTTGTTGAACTTCTCTTTGTATTTTGAGTCTACATTATTTCCTTTGCCGGTAAAATCACCGAACAAAAAACAGAATTGTCGACCCCTGGGAACCCACGGATTTTTCTGAATCTATAGAAGAAGAAATGAAACGTGACAATCAGATGTTCACTTGTAGAATCCAAGAGCTCTCAATGGTTCCCATGACACAAACATGTGCTTTTGTCTTAAGAATTGACCCCAGTCCAACTTGGTTAGTAGGACACCTTACTCCTCAGCATCAGGAGCTGGACCCCAAAAACTTGCCAGGATCTTCATGAATTTGGGGCTGAGCCCATCCTACTATGGAACCTACTTACTTGTCTCATCTTCCTTGCGTATATACCTGCCTCTCATATCTGTTTGTACACCAGGCTTAGTAGGAACCACCTTTCTCTCCTTCCACGGACACATTCACCTGATCACACATAATAACAGGGCATGATTTACTCTTTCATGAACCTACCATTCTACCCAGTAACCTTTTCTGAAATAGACACCTGTTGTCCCCATGGCACACACACCTCTTAGTGTTCCTGTGTGGTTACTTGAGGGGGTGATATCAGTGTTGATAAGAACAATGCATTTGAAACATGGAACAGGTCAAAGTTTTATCTTACAAGTGTTCCCAGGCTTACAGTGTATCAGAAAACTGATATTGTATTCTAACACATACATATGGAATCTGCATATCTATGGAATCTAGAAAGATGGTACTGATAAAGGACTTATTTAGAAAGATGGTACTGATAATGGATTTATTTGCAGGGCATCAGTGGAGAATCAGTCATAGAGGAGAGACTTATGTGCATGTGGAGAGGGGAGGAGACGGTAAAATGTACGGAAAGAGAAATATGCAAAATGACATGGACATATGAAAAATAGATAGCCAATGGGAATTTGCTGTATGTCTCAGGGAACTCAAACAGGGGATCTATCTCAACTTAGAGGGTTGGGAGGGAGATAGGAGGCAGTTTCAATATGGAAGGGACATATATATATATATCTATTGACTTCCCTGTGACTCTGCTAGTAAAGAACTCTCGTGCAGTGTGGGAGCCTTGGGTTTGATCTGTGTGTTGGGAAGTTACCCTGGAGAAGGGAAAGGCTACCCATTCCATTATTCTGACCTGATGAATTCAATGGACTGTATAGTCCATGGGGTCACAAAGAGTCATACATGACTGAGCAACTTTCACACAAGCATATGTATACCTATGGCTGATTCATGTTGGTATTTGGCAGAAAACAGTACAATCTATAAAATAGTTATCCTTCAATTAAAAAATAAATAAAATTTTAAACATGAAATAAAATCAGCCTCATTACAGACATGGCTTGAAATTTTTCACATATGTAAAATAAAATATTCTGGTAAAATTTCATTTTTTAAGATTTCAACACATAAGAATCATTGTGAAATGCCTGATGTGATGTTCTGCACCCTATGGCCTCCTGTTTCTTGGTAAATTACCTTCCAGGATCCTTAATTTGGTGAGCATCAACACGCAGGCCTTGCACCCTGAATATGGAATACTGTCAGCACCTCCTGATATTCTGAATGAAAGTCCTGACAGTGTACCTGTTACATGACAGTGGTTATAGGAATTTTAGAATATCATACCTACCAAATAATCCCACCAGTTCTGTCTCCTTGCCATGTCCATCCACGTTGATATTATACACTAAGAGAGTGTTCTCGTCCCCACTAATGAGTTGAAATTCATTGTGACCCGCATCTGTGTGAGAGAGAAAAGATACAAGCAGCCCAACCTTAACTTGTCAGTAAGATTATTGTGGCACACGGCGGGCACGAAGAACAGTCCATCGTGTATGGACCCACTCAATTCATGTGTGCACAGAATGCCTCCGTTAACCATGGACACAGAAGGAGGTACGATTTTCCTCATCCCCAACTTTTCCTACAATTAACCAGCCACTCCTTGCAGTCTTACTAAGATGCTTTATAGAATGTGTGTTCTGAGAAGCCTAAGATGCTTTATAGAACGTGTGTGCTGATAAACCTAACAGATTCTTTTTCTGATTTCTGTTTATTTATTTATTTTTGATTGGCTGAGTCTTCCCTGCTGCCCATGGGCTTTCTCCACTTGTGGTGACGGTACAGTCTAGTTGTGGTGAGCGGGACCCCGAGACCTCAGTTCATAAACCTGTCGATAATTATCTGTGAGAATCCTACAAAATCGATATACACTCATGTTTACCACATCCTTCTGGTTGATATTAAATCGCTATGTCATGTCTGACTCTCCATGACCCCATGAACTGTACCACACCAAGTTCCCTGTCCTCCAAGATCTTCCAGAATTTGCTGAAATTCATGTACTTTGAGCCGATAATTCCATCCAGCCATCTAATCCTCTGTCATCCCCTTCTCCTCCAGCCTTCAAATATTCCCAGCATCATTGTCTTTTGCAATGAGTCAGTTCTTCACATCAGGTGGCCAAAGTACTGGGACTTCAGCTTCAGCATCGTCCTTCCAAAAAATATTCAGGACTGATTTCCTTTAGGATGGACTGGTTGGATCTCCTTGCAGTCCAAGGGACTCTCAAGGGTCTTCTCCAGCATCACCATTCAAAAGCGTCATTTCTTTGGTGCGCAGCCTTCTTTATGGTCCAACTCTCAAATCCACACATAAATACAGCAAAAAAAAAAAAAAAATATATATATATATATATGCTGCTGCTAAGTCACTTCAGTCGTGTCCGACTCTGTGTGACCCCATAGATGGAAGCCTACCAGGCTCCCCCGTCCCTGGGATTCTCCAGGCAAGAACACTGGAGTGGGTTGCCATTTCCTTCTCCAAAGTGTGAAAGTGAAAAGTGAAAGTGAAGTCGCTCAGTCGTGTCCGACCCCTAGCGACCCCATGGACTGCAGCCCACCAGGCTCCTCCATCCATGGGATTTTCCAGGCAAGAGTACTGGAGTGGCTTGCCATTGCCTTCTCCGATATAATTCAGTTGCGTAAAACGACCTTTGTTGGTAAAGTGATGTCTCTGCATTTTAATAAGCTGTTTTGGGTTGTCATAGCTGTCCTTCCCAGTATCAATTGTCTTAATTATGTGGTTGCAGTCACAATCCTCAGAGATTTTCGAGCCCAAGAAGATAAAACCTGTCACTGCGTCCACTCTTGCACTTTCTAATTGCCATAAAGTGAGAGACCAGAGGCAATGATCTTCCTGGTGTTGAATGTTGAGTTTGAGACCAGCTTTTTCATTCTCCTCTTGCACCGTTAACATGAGGCTCTTCAGTTCCTCTTCACTCTCTTCCATAAAGTTGTATCATCTACATATCTGATGCTGTTGCTATTTCTTCCAGCAATCTTGATTCCAGTTTGTCATTCATCCAGCCTGACACACAGCATGATGTACTCTGTATATATGTTATAGAAGTCGCATGACCGTATATACTATCTTGTATTCTTTTCCCAATGTTGAATCAATCTGTTGTTCCATGTCCAGTTCTCACTATTGCTGACTGATCCACATACAGGTTTCTCTGAAGCCAGGTAAGGCAATCCAGTATTACTATATCTTGAAGAATTTTCCACAGTTTGTTGTGATCCACAAAGTCAAAAGTTTTACCATAGTCAATGAAGCAGAAAAAAAAAAATTGTTTTTTCTGGAATTGCCTTTCTCTCTCCATGACCCACTGAATGTTGACAATTTGATCGGGTTATTCTACCTTTTCTTAATCAAGCCTATATTTCTGGAAGTTGTCCGATCATGTACTGCTGAATCTTGACTTGAAGGATCTTGAGCACTATCTTGCTCGTATGTGAAATGAGCACAGCAGTGCCGTAGTTTGAACATTCTTTGCCATGGTCCTTCTTGGAGATTGAAATGGAAACTGACCGTTACCTCAGTGCTGGTAAACAATTTGACCTTCAAAAGAGACAAAATATGTTGTCTCAGATCCAGTAATAATTAAGTGGCAAGGATGATTTGTCTACACACTAAATCTGACTAGTAGTTCCAAAGATAACCGCAGACACAAAACAGGTCGTGTGTAAAGCAATAAACCTGGTGAAATCTAGACTTTTAGGAAGAAAGAAAAAGAATGAACTTTTCCTTTATACGGTTTCTGAAAACTGAGAGGCATAGCCATCAAAACAAACCTTGAGCATGGTCACAACCCTGGAAGTGATTCATTAGACAATGACAGTGAAAGAGTTTGTCATTCAGTTGTGTCTGACTCTCTGCGACCCCATGGACTGTAGCCGAACAGTCTCCTCCTCTGTCTGAGGGAAACTCTAGGCAAGAAGACTGGACTGGGTTGCCATTTCCTTCTGCATGGGAATTTCCTGACCCAGAGATCGAATCCTGGACTCCTGCATTACAAGCAGATTCTTTACCTTCTGAGACACCAGGGAAAGCCCTTATTAGACAATATGAGAGCCACCAGGCCTTATTAGACAACATGAAATCCACCAGGCTTTCTTACACAATATACGAGGCCCCAGGGAAGCCCTCATTAGGCAATATGAGAGCCCAAAATCACACAATTTAAAAATACTTTAATTTTCTCTAAACACACACTCTTCCTCCATCACAATACCATATGAGGATTAAAATTGAAAGACACGTGTCTGTATACAGACATATTTCACACTCACACGGACCCTTAACAAGCAAACACTTTAGTACACACGATGTGTTTGTATGATATCATGAAGAAATTTATGGATACACTGTATGATAAGTATATATTGTCAGCTCTATAACAGGAATACGTGGCTTCACATATGTCCTATGTACATGTATGTGAAAAAGGTGTATTTGGCCCATATAAAGAATTTTCATGAAACAAATACTAAAAAGGAAATAACTCTACAGGGACTGGATTAATTTTTGAACAGACACCTTGGAAAAGAATGCCCACAGTGAAGTGTGGTGAGTGTTCTCAGCCATTGAAAGTGAAAGCAAGTCATTCAGTCATGTTTCCTATTTGCGACCCCATGGACTATAGATTCCATGGAATGCTCCAGGCCAGAATACGGGAGTTGTAGCCTATCGTTTCTCCAGTGAATCTTCCTGACCCAGGAATTGAACCAGAGTCTCCTGCATTGCAGGCAGATTCTTTACCACCTCAGCTATCAGGGAAGCCCTCTGAGTCGTTAGGGAATTGAAAGGCATTGAACTCACTGAAAAACAACCACAAAGTGGGAACACAGCAATTATCCAACATAACTGCAAATACAAAAAAATTTTATCTGAGCAGACAAACTCCTTTCATTTGGCTTGGAAAACGTGATTCCTTGCATATGCAGACACTGATAACTGTTTTAAATTGTGTTCTGAGAGAGGAAGCTCTGGAAGATGATGCAGACTGCATAATTTTCTCACGTGAAGAGCCAAAACGTTTGCAATATGCTGATCTGTTCTTACCTCTGGCTCTAGGCATAGACATTTAATGATGAGTAAAAAAAAGGACAGTATGAAAAGGCAAAAAATAGGACACTGGAAGGTGAACTCCCTAGGTCGGTAAGGGCACAGTGTGCTACTGGAGATCAGTAGAGAAAGAAGTCGAGAAAGAATGAAGGGACGGCAAAAACAACGCCCATTTGGGGGTGTTACTGGTGATAGAAGTAAGGTCCGATGCTCTAAAGAGCAATATTGCATAGAAACCTGGACTGTTAGGTGCATGAATCAAGACAAATTGGAAGTGGTCAAACAAGAGATGGCAAGAGTGAACATTGACACTCTAGGAATCAGTGAACTAAAATGGACTGGAATGGGTGAATATTAACTCAGATGAACAATAAACCTGTCACTGTGGGTAGGAATCCCTTAGAAGAAATGGAGTAGCCATCATGAACAACAAAAGAGTCGGGAATGCAGAAATTTGATGCAATCTCAAAAACGACAGAATGATCTCTGTTCATTTCCAAGGCAAGCCAATCAACAGTATGGTAATCCAAGTCTATGCCCCAACCAGTAACAATGAAGAAGCTGAAATAGAATGGCTTTATGAGGACCTACAAGACGTTTTAGAACTAGCATCATAAAAAGAATTCCTTTTCATTATAGGGGACTGGAATGGAAAAGTTGGAAGTCAAGAAACACCTGGAGTAACTAGCACATTTGGCCTTGGAGTACAGAATGAAGCAGGGCAAAGGCTAATAATCTTTGCGAAGAGAACGAAATGGTTATAACAAACAGCCTCTTCCAATAGCACAAGAGAAGATTCTACATATGGGCATCACCAGATGGCCAACACTGAGATCAGATAGATTATGTTCTTTCAGCCAAAGATGGAGAACTGTATACAGTACAGCAAAAGAAGACCAGGAGCTGACTGTGGCTCAGATCATGAACTCCATATTGCCAAATTCTGACTTAAATTGAAGAAAGTAGGGAAAACTTTTAGACCATTCATATATGACCTAAATCAAATGCCTTCTGATTAAACAGTGGAAGTGAGAAATAGATTTCAGGGACTAGATCTGATACACAGAGTCCCTGATGATGTATGGAGGGAGGTTCGTGACATTGTATGGGAGACAGGGAGCAAGATCATCCCGAAGGTAAAGAAATGAATAAAAGCAAAATGGCTGTCTGAAGGGCCTTACAAATAGCTGTGAAAAGAAGAGAAGCAAAAAGCAAAGGAGAAAAAGACAGATATACCCATTTGCATGCAGAGTTCCAAAGAATAGCAGGGAGAGATAAGAAAGCCTTCCTCAGTGGTCAGTGCAAAGAAATAGAGGAAAATCATATAATGCGAAAGACTAGCGATCTCTTCAAGAAAAGTAGAGATACTAAGGGAACATTCCATGCAAAGATGGGCAAAATAAAGATAGAAATGGACCGAACAGAGCAGAAGATACAAAGAAGAGGTGGCAAGAATACAGAGAAAACTATACAAAAAAGACATTTTCGGCCCAGATATCATGATGGTGTGATCACTGACCAGGAGCCAGACATCCAGGAATGTGAAGTGAAGATGGCCCACGGAAGCATCACTATGAACAAAGCTAGTGGAGGTGATGCAATTCCAGTTGAGCTATCTCAAATACTAAACGATGATGCTATGAAAGTGCTGCACTCAATATGGCAATACATTTGGACAAATCAGCAGCGGCCACAGGACAGGAAAATGCCAGCTTTCATCGCAATGCCAAAGGAAGGGAATAGCAAAGAATGCTCAAACTACCAAACAATTGAACTCATCTCACACACTAGCAAAGTAATGCTCAAAATTCTCCAAGACAGACTTCAACAAGTCATGAACCGTGAAATTCCAGATGTTCCAGAAGGTTTTAGAAAAGGCAGAGGAACCAGAGATCAAATTGACAACATCTGTTTTATCATCAAAAGAGCAAAATAGTTCCAGAAAAGCATCAATTTCGAGTTTACTGACTGTGCCCAGAGCCTTTGACTGTGTGAATCACAATAAACTGGGAAATTCTTAAAGAGGTGGAAATAACGGATCATCTGACCTCCCTCTTGAGAAACTTATATGCAGGTCAGGAAGCAACAGTTAGAACTGGACATGGAACAACAGACTGGTTCCAAATAGGAAAAGCAGTTTGTCAAGGCTGTATATATCACCCTGCTTATTTAACTTATATGCAGAATACATCATGAGAAACACTGGGCTGGCAGAAGTGCAAGCTGGAATCAAGATTGCCAGGAAAAATATTAATAACCACAGAGGTGCAGTTGACACCACCCTAACGGCAAAAATAAACAAGAACTAGAGAGCCTCGTGATGAAAGTGAAAGAGGAGAGTGGAAAAGTTGGCTTGAAACTCCACATTCCGAAAAGTAAGATCCTGGCATCCGGTCCCATCACTTCATGGGAAATAGATGGGGAAGCAGTGGAAACAGTGTCAGACTTTATTTTTGGGGGCTCCAAAATCACTGCAGATCCTGATTGCAGACATGAAATTAAAAGACGCTTGTTCATTGGAAGAAAGTTATGACCAATCAAGACGGCATAGTGAAAAGCAGAGACATTACTTTACCAACAAAGGTCTATCAAGTCAAGGCTATGGTTTTTCCAGTTGTCATGTATGGATGTGAGGCTTGGATTGTAAAAAAAGCTGAGCACCAAAAATTAGATGCTTTTGAACTGTGGTATTGGAGAAGATTCTTGAGAGTCCCTTGAAGTGCAAGGACACCCAACCAGTCCATCCTAAAGAAATCAGTCCTGAATATTCATTGGAAAGGCTGATGCTAAGCTGAAAGTCCAATACTCTGGCCACCTGATGTAAAGAACTGACTCCTTGGAAAAAACCCTGAAGCTGGGAAAGATTGAGGGCAAGAGGTGAATGGGACGACAGAGGATGAGATGGTTGGATGGTATTACCGTCTCAATGAACATGAGTTTGCGTGAAGTCTGAGAGTTGTTGATGGACAGGGAGGCCTGGCTTGCTGCAGTTCATGGGGTCGCAAAGAGACAGACACGACTGAGCGAATGAACTGACGCTATGAACCATATGGTTATATATAATACATAATCGGTGATATATATTTATAAAGCAATATCTCTAAGCATAAAATATGTAGTTGTTTCTGTTCTTAATACTTTTATTCCTCACAATGTATACCTGAGTTTACATGTTCTGGTTTTTTTCGGGTGGGGTGGGGTGGGAGATAATGGCTGAACAAACGTGTTGATTTCTGCCATACTTTGCACGTTCCTAGGAAACCATCTGCAGTCTAGTGGACATTCCATGAATGGTATTTGGATCTCTGTGTGTGTGTGCTTGGTTGCTCAGTCCTGTCTGACCTACTGCGAACCCTTGGACTATCGCCCAGCAGGCATCTCTGTTCATGGGATTCTCCAGGCAAGAATACTGAAGTGGGTCACCATTTCCTCCTCCAGGGGATCTTCCCTAAACAGTGATCGAACTGCTGTCACGTGCAATGTCAGCCCCTGGGAAACGACTTGGGAAAGTCACTAGGGGCTCTGACGACTTTGGGAAACTCAGTAATGTTGAAACCTCCCGTGAGGAAGCCCCGAGGGCAGAGCTCACTGTGTGCTCTTCCTCTGCACTCACTTCTTGGCTCAATGGGAACCGTCTCTTACAAATTCTGCAGGAAGGGGTCAAGCGCCTGGTGGGGACTGTGGGTTTCCAGGACATGAGCCTCTTCCCTCGGCTGTGTCCCTCTTTACTGTAATGAGTTGATGAGAGTGAGCTTCTGGTTCCCCCTCTCCGCAGAGTTTTCGGGACAATCCCTGGTGCTCACAGGGAAACTGCCCTCCCCCCGGCTCAGTATCCCTGCTCAGCCCCACAGCTCAGGGCGTCTTCCTCTCAACATCAGCCAGAGAGCTGCCTGCAGATGGGGGAGAGACACCCTCCCTCAGGCCAGAGTTTACAGGTGTTTTCCTTTTGGGTGACTTTTACTTACCTGACATAAAAGGGCATCAGTATTGTTCCATTTTCTTCATCAAGCTCAATGTAACGCATGAAAGTGTCGAATGGCCCCCCTCGGTGATCTTCTCTTTTTTCCTGGCCACAACATATTGGGTTTACCATCTTCCTGTAAGCTAAAAGCAAAATTCCCTTCAGAAATCTTAGTCCATCTCTGTAAATTCTGTTCGATACCATTCCTCAGGAGATTCCCTGTCCTTTCACTTAGCAGAAGTTACCTATTTTTATGAACACAGCCCTAGGTATAAAATCACGTGAAAACTCAAGTCAGATAACGGAAATAATTGAGGTATTACTGAGATAGCTTGAGCTATGTTGTCAAATGCAAGAGACCCAATCCAACAGCTGTGAGATCATCCTTCGGTTTTACAAAAGTAGTGAACATACATGAGAGCCGATGAATGGATGCTAGAGATGATACAGACCTCACAAACAGCAGGCATAGAGCCAGTGAATGGAGCAATTTTCAGTTGCAGGGAGATGGCGAGACTTAGCAGTCCACATGACCAAACCTCGAAAAGGACACTCACACGGATACACACTAAGAACCCCTCCCAAGCTTGGACCACCGTTCAAATGCCCTAGTACCTGTGAGGCGTCTGTCTGAGCTTCACCTTGACTGGCAACAAGCAGACCGAGGACAAGACTGAACAGCAGAGCCTTCATCTTGTTGACTCTCTTGGCCCTTCTACTCTAGAAGCTGAGGGTGTCCCAGTGCTTGGAAAGGATGCAAAAGTTCTGCCCCTCTTATAGCCTGCATCTGTTGGCGTGACACATCATGAAACAATGCTTGTTTCTCTCATGAACACAGTTAAAACAGAAGGCACCTCCAGTATCCTGGTTGGCAGAGATAAACTGTTCTGGCATTCTGTCATTTTAATAAGGATATTTGTTTTAAGAGAAGCATATGTGGGTGTGGGCATTTGACCTTTAAAGTGAGAAACTGCAGTACGTCCAATATTGCAAGAGGACAATTATTTATTTTCCTGCTTATCACGAGATCCAAAATGAGAAGAGCTGTCCAAGGTACATATCCCTCACTTCTGCATGGTTCTGTTAATATGCAGGTAATAGTGTAAGGTTTATTTTCTAAAAGTAAAGATTGACTGTGTGGTTTAGCCAAGGGAACACTATTTCTAAAGAGACCGTTGGAAAGAATCCTATTATTCTGAGGTGGGGAGCAGGTCAGCACAGAGTATTTGTCACCTTCTCCTGCCCCAATGTGGGCTTTTTTCCTCCTAAGTACTAAGAGGGCGATCTGGTAATACACTGCTTAAAGTCATCTGAAGAAGGCATATCACTAGTTTGTTTTCAGCGATTTCTGTACAGACCCCCTTTTACCCATTTAATCCTTAATATAATATTTACTCGCTAACTCAGTTGTTTCTCCCAGTGAGCAAAAAGCCTGGACAGCAGTTCTTGAAATTTTTAGAATTTTTAATGGAAAAAACAAATTTCCTAACTCAAGATCACAGAAACAGTGAGTCATTTTGTTCATCTTTTTTTAATCAAAGGTTACTTATTTTCATTTTTATTCAATGTTTGTTTTTTGTCAAATAAATACTTTAAAAGATTTATTTTTTTCTGAGTACAGAAAAGAAGAAATGAGATTCAGATTTCCTGAGTCAATGAAGTGAGAACTGACCCAGTGCTGTCTGCTCCTGAGACTGATTGGAGATCAGATTCATTCATTTCGATTGAATTCAGACCTTTGAGGAGAGTTTGTCGTCTTAAGGGCGTCCTCAGCTCACATCCTCAGAGGATCACTTCCCTTCATGTTCACATGGACCGAAAATAGTATCTATATTTTATCCTTTTACTATCTTTTCTTTCAGTTGCAAAATCATGTTATCTCCATTGTTCAAGCATTCCTCTGTATATTATCGTGTCATATTTTCAGCTGGAAAGTCTGTGTGATTGAAGGTTTCATGTCTCTGTATATCCTGAAACCGTTTCCTCTCCTTGTTTTTTGACCCAGATATTAATTTAAAAAAAATTTTTTTGGGGTCTGTTTCTTTATCTAGGCTGCCCCACGCAGCATGCAGGTTCTTAGTTCTCCAACAGGGATGAAACCCGTATGAACTCTATACTCTGTGCAGGGGAAGGACAGGATCCTAACCACTGGACCACCAGAGAAGTCTCTGACTCGGATAAATTTGAGTGGTCCTGTGATCCCAGCTAACACCCTTATCAACCCATCATCACCCTTCCATCTCTATTTTGTACCGCCAGCATTCCCAAAGTTTCCTTTTGGACTCTTACCAACGTGTGTCCCCTGGGAGTGTATCCTAGGCCCATCCCATCTTAGGAAGTCTTTCTAACTGCCAATCAAGGGGAAATTAGACACTAGTTCTTCTCAGAGATTCTTGCGACAGTTGCAGTAATCGTGTTGGTTTCCACTGGTCTCAGCACTCTTCTTCCCTCCCTGTGCTCACACTCTGTTCTCTATATCTGCCTCTCTGTTTCTTCCCCGCAAACGATATGCAGCTGATGAGAAGTTGGTGAAACACAGGGAGCCCAGAGAGGCGCTTGTGATGTCCTGGAGGGGTGAAATGCGGTGAGGGGAGGGGGCACAAAAAGGAGGTGATTAATGAATAATTATGGCTGATTTGCATTGGCAGGAGCCCAGAGAACATTGTAAAACATTCTCCACCAATTAAAAGATAGAATTGAAAAGAAATAAGATTTCATTCTTAAGGAAACTGATAAAAAAAAAACAAACCTATTGCTTTGTACTGAAAGGTCTTGTATGCCCTTTCAGCCCAGCTCTCCTTAATATTGGTGAAAATGTAGGCAATAGAATAATAAATAAAACCAGAACCATCTTACAAAAACAGTACTGCTGTAACTCCCTCCAAATAAAGCTAAGTACTGCTTGGTACAGCTTCCTGTTTTCTCCTCAAATTTTTTCATATTTTTGAAACTGAGAAGCCTCTAACAACAGGTTATTAATTTTGCTTTACTTTTCTGTTTTTCTTTTCTTTTTCTTTCTGTAACCACTGTTTTTACATTTTAGATTGCGCAACTCCTAACTAAACAGTGCTAGGAGGCCTATTGATCTTGGCCACTCAAAATTCCAGCTTGCCTCCAGGATACATGGTCAAGGTTGCAATGCAGTTAGAGTCTAAGGTTGAGCCAACAAAACACAAGCCCACTATTTTTAAGAAAATAATTGTGTATATGACTTTTATTACAAAAATATATTATTAGATTTATTTATTTCTGCATTAATTTATTTGTCTGCACCAGGTTTTAGTTGCTGCACGCAAAATCTTTGTTTCCTCATAGCTGGGGTCTTTAGTCATGGCACATGGACTCTCTAGTTGTGCTACTGACAGACCAGTGAATCCCAGAAAGGTGGTGGGGTGGCAAGGAATCGAAATTACTTTGGACATTTGGCTGAGACGATGGTAGACGAATGTCTCGAAGAAACCATCTTGTCAGGGTCTGGAGGCCAGGTTCTTTTATAGAGCCAGAGGGAGAGCAGTGATGACAAACTAAAGTCAAAAGGCAGAATAGAGTGTGAGAGTCAGTGAGAAAGTAAAGTAAAAAGGATTTTTAGTCTTGCAGAACATCCCAGGATGGGCCAGCCTTCGGAATTTGTGTGGTAATTTATTCTTTTTTTTATTTATTTATTTTTATTGAAGGCTAATTATGTTACATTATATTGGTTGGTTTTGCATACATTGACATGAATCTGCCCCGCGTGTACATGAGTTCCCCTTTTTGAACCCCTGCCCACCTCCCTCTACCCCTTATGCTTCCTCTGGGTCATCCCCACACACCAGCCCCGAGCATCCTGTAACATGCATCAACCGTGAACTGGTGATTCGTTTCACATGTGATAATATACATGTTTCAATGCCATTCTCCCAAATAATCCCACCCTCACCCTCTCCCACAGAGTCCCAAAGACTGTTCTATACATCTGTGTCTCTTTTGCTGTCTTGCATACATGATTGCCATTTGCATCTTTCTAAATTACATATATATGCATTAGTATACTGTGTTGGTGTTTTTCTTTCTGGCTTACTTCACTCTGTATAATAGGCTCTAGTTTCATCTACCTCATTAGAACTGATTCAAATGTATTATTTTTTTTTTTGCTTTTTATTTTTATTTTTTTTGTAATTAATTTATTTTTTATTGGAGGCAAATTATTTTACAATATTATATTGGTTGATTTTGCCATACATTGAAATGAATTCGCCCCGGGTTTACATAAGTTCCTCTTCCTGAACCCCTCTCCCACCTCCCTCCTCCCTTTATCCTCCCTCTGGGTCATCCCCGCATGCCAGCCCCGAGCATCCTATAACATGCATTGACCCTGAACTAGTGATTCATTTCACATATGACAACATACGTGTTTCAATGACATTCTCCCAAATCAAATGTATTATTTTTAATGGCTGAGTAATACTCCATTATGTTCATGTATCGAAGCTTTCTTTTCCATTCGCCTGCAGATGGACATCTAGGTTGCTTCCATGTCCTGACTATTATAAACAGTGCTGCGATGAACATTGGGGTACACGTGTCTCTTTCAATTCTGGTTTCCTCAGTGTGTATGTCCAGGAATGCGATTGCTGGATCATATGGCAGTTCTATTTCCACTTTTTTGAGGAATCTTCACACTGTTTTCCATAGTGGCTGTACTAGTTTGCATTCCCACCAACAGTGTAAGAGGGTTCCCTTCTCTCCACACCCTCTCCAACATTTACTGCTTGCAGACATTTGGAGAGCAGCCATTCTGCCTGGTGTGAAATGGTATTTCATTTGGTTTTGATTTGCATTTCTCTGATTATGAGGGATGTTGAGCATTTTTTCATGTGTTTGTTAGCCACCTGATGTCTTCTTTGGAGAAATGTCTGTTTAGTTCTTTGGCCTATTGTTTGATTGGGTTGTTTATTTTTCTGGAATTGAGCTGCAGATGTTGCTTGTATATTTTTGAGATTAATTCTTTGTCAGTTGTTTTATTTGCTATGATTTTCTCCCATTCTGAAGGCTGTCTTTTCACCTTGCTTATAGGTTCCTTTGCTGTGCAGAAGCTTTTAGTTTTAGTTAGGTCCCATTTGTATATTTTTGCTTTTATTTCCAATATTCTGGGAGGTGGGTCATGGAGGATCCTGCTGTGATTTATTTCGGAGCGTGTTTTGCCTATGTTCTCCTCTAGGAGTTTTATAGTTTCTGATCTTACATTGAGATCTTTCATCCATTTGGAGTTTATTTTTGTGTATGGTGTTAGGAAGTGTTCTGGTTTCATTCTTTTCCAAGTGTCTGACCAGTTTTCCCAGCACCACTTGTTAAAGACACTGTCTTTTCTCCATTTTATATTCTTTCCTCCTTTGTCAAAGGTAAGGTGTCTATAAGTGCCTGGATTTATTTCTGGGCTTTCTATTTTGTTCCATTGGTCTATATTTCTGTCTTTATGCTAGAACCATACTTTCTTGATGACTGTGGCTTTGTATAGAGGCTGAAGTCCGGCAGGTTGATTCCCCCAGTTCCATTTTTCTTCAACATTGCTTGGGCTATTCGAAGTTTTTGGTATTTCCATACAAATTATGAGATTATTTGTTCTAGCTCTGTGAAAAACATCGTTGGTAGCTTGATAGGCATTGCATTGCATGTATAAATTACTTTGAGTAGTATACTCATTTTCACAATATTTTTTCTTCCAATCCTCCAACACGGTATATTTCTCCATCTCTTAGTGTCCTCTCTGATTTCTTTCACCAGGGTTTTATAGTTCTCTATGTACAGGTCTTTTGTTTCTTTAGGTAGATATATTCCTAAGTATTTTATTCTTTTCGTTGCAACAGTGAATGGAATAGTTTCCTTAATCTCTCTTTCTATTGTCTAATTATTAGTGTACAGGAATGAAGGGATTTCTGTGTGTTGATTTTATATCCCGCATCTTTACTGTATTCATTGATTAGCTCTAGTAGTTTTCTGGTAGAGTCTTTAGGGTTGTCTGTGTAGAGGATCATGTCATCTGCGAACTGTGAAACTTTTACCTCTTCTTTTCCAATGTGGATTCCTCTTATGTCTTTTTCTGCTCTGACTGCTGTGGCCAAAACTTCTGAAACTATGTTGAAGAGTAGTGGTGAGAGTGCGCACCCTTGTCTTGTTCCTAACTTTAGGGGAAATGCTTTCAGTTTTCACCATTGAGGATAATGTTTGCTGTGGGTTTGTCATATATAGCTTTTATTATGTTGAGGTATGTTCCTTCTATTCCAAACTTCTGGAGGTTTTTTATCATAAATGGATGTTGAATTTTGTCGAAGGCTTTCTCTGCATCTACTGAGATAATCATATGATTTTTATTTTTCAGTTTGTTAATGTGGTGTATTACATTGATTGATTTGCGGATATTGAAGAATCCTTGCATTCCTGGGATAAAGCCCACATGGTCATGATGTATGATCTTCTTATTGTGTTGTTGGATTCTGATTGCTAGAATTTTGTGAAGGAATTTTACATCTATGTTCATCAGTGATATTGGCCTGTAGTTTTCTTTCTTTGTGGGATCTTTACCAGGTTTTGGGATTAGTGTGATGGTGGCCTCATAGAATGAGTTTGGAAGTTTCCCTTCCTCAGCAATTTTCTGGAAGAGTTTGAGTAGAATAGGTGTTAGCTCTTCTCGAAATTTTTGGTAGAATTCATCTCTGAAGCCGTCTGGACCTCGGCTTTTGTTTGCTGAAAGATTTTTGATTACAGCTTCTATTTTTGTGCTTGTGATGGGTCTGTTCAGATTTTCTATTTCTTCCTGGTTCAGTTTTGGAAAGTTGTACTTTGACAAGACTTTGTCCATTTCTTCCAAGTTGTCCATTTTATTGCCATATAACTGCTGATAGTATTCTCTAATGATCCTTTGTATTTCTGTGTTGTCGGTTGTGATCTCTCCATTTTCATTTCTAAGTTTATTGATTTGGTTCTTGTCCCTTTGTTTCTTGATGAGTCTGGCTAGTGGTTTGTAAATTTTATTTACCCTCTCTAAGAACCAGTTTTCGGTTTTGTTGATTTTTGCTATGGCCTCTGTTGTTTCTTTTACATTTATTTCTGCCCTAATATTTCAGATATCTTTCGTTCTGCTAAGCCTGGGGTTCCTCATTTCTTCCTTTTCTAGTTTGTTTAGATGTAGAGTTAGGTTATTTAGTTGACTTTTTTCTTGTTTCTTGAGGTGTGCCTGTATTGCTCTGAACCTTCCCCTTAGCACTGCTTTTAGTGTCCCAGAGGTTTTGGGTTTTCGTGTTTTCATTTTCATTCATTTCTATGCATATTTTGATTTCTCTTTTGATTTCTTCTGTGGTTTGTTCATTATTCCGGAGCGTGTTGTTCTACCTCCATATGTTGGCATTTTAATGTTTTTCTCCCGTAATTGAGATCTAATCTTACTGCATTGTGGTCAGAAAAGATTTTTGAAAAAATTTCAATGTTTTTGAATTTACCAAGGCTAGAATTATGGCCCAGGATGTGATCTATCCTGGAAAAGGTTCCGTGTGCTCTTGAGAAAAAGGTGAAATTCATTGTTTTGAGGTGAAATGCCTTATAGATTTAGGTCTAACTGGTCTATTGTATCTTTTAAAGTTTGTGTTTCCTTGTTAATTATCTGTTTAGTTGATCTATCCATAGATGTAAGTGGGGTATTAAAATCTCCCACTATTATTGCATTGTTGTTAATTTCCCCTTTCATACTTGTTAGTAATTGTCTTACATATTGCGGTGCTCCTATGTTGGGTGCATAAATATTTATAATTGTTATGTCTTCTTCTTGGATTGATCCGTTGATCATTTTGTAGTTTCCTTCTTTGTCTCTTTTCACATTCTTTGTTTTAATCTCTGTTTTATCTGATATGAGTATTGCTACTCCTGCTTTCTTGTGGTCTCTATTTGCGTGGAATATCTTTTTCCAGCCCTTCACTTTCAGTCTGTATGTGTCCCTCGTTTTGAGGTGGGTCTCTTGTAGACAACATATATTGGGGTCTTGTTTTTGTATCCATTCAGCCAGCCTTTGTCTTTTGGTTGGGGCATTCAACCCATTTATGTTTAAGGTGATTATTGATATGTATGATCCTGTTGCCATTTTCTTTATTGCTTTGGGTTAAAGTTAATACATCCTTTCTGTGCTTCCTGCCTAGAGAAGTTCCTTTAGCATTTGTTGGAGAGCTGTTTTGGTGATGCTGAATTCTCTCAGCTTTTGCTTCTCTGTAAAGTGTTTGATTTCTCCTTCGTATTTGAATGAGATCCTTGCTGGGTACAGTAAGGGGATAGGTTATTTTCTTTCATCACTTTAAGTATGTCTTGCCATTCCGTCTTGACCTGAAGAGTTTCTGTTGAAAAATCAGCTGTTATCCTTATGGGAATCCCCTTGGGTGTTATTTGCTACTTTTCCCTTGCTGCTTTTAATATTTGTTCTTTGTGTTTGATCTTTATTAATTTGATTAATTTGTGTCTTGGGGTATTTCGCCTTGGGATTATCCTGTTGGGGACTCTCTGGGTTTCTTGAACTTGGTTGATTATTTCTTTCCCTATTTTAGGAAAGGTTTCAACTATTATCTCCTCATGGTCTTTCTTTTTGTCTTCTTCTTCTTCTGGGACTCTTATGATTCGAATGTTGGGACGTTTAGCATTGTCCCAGAGGTCTCTAATATTGTCCTCATTTCTATCAATTCGTTTTTCTTTTTTCCTCTCTGGTTCATTTATTTCTACAGTTCTATCATCTGGTTTGCTTATCCTGTCTTCTGCCTCTGTTATTCTACTGTTTGTTCCCTCCAAAGTGTTTTTTATCTCATCTATTGCAATGTTTATATGTATCACTTTTTATTTCCTCTACGTCCTTATGGAATCTTTCTTGCATCTTCTCAATCCTTTTCTCCAGGTTATCTATTTGTAACTCCATTTTGCTTTCAAGATTTTGAATCATTTTCACCATCAAAATTCGAAATTCTTTTTCAGGTAGATTCCCTATATCTTCCTCTTTTTTTGTGTGTTGGTGGGCATTTATCTTGTTCCTTTACTTGCTGGGTATTTCTCTGCCTCTTCATCTTGCTTATATTGCTTTGCTTGCGGTTGCCTTTCCGTCTTCTGGCAGTTTGTGGATTTCTCTTTATTATGTATCTTCCTCGCTGTGTGTGGGGTTGGATGGGTGACTTGTCAAGGTTCCCTGGTTAAGGAAGCTTGTGCCGGTGTTCTGTTGGATGGAGCTGGATTTCTTCTCTCTGGAATTTAATGAATTGTCCAGTAATGAGTTATGAGATGTCAGTGAGTTTGGAGTGACTTTGGGCAGCGTGTATATTGAAGCTCAGGACTATTTTCCGGCCTTGCTGGAGAATTTGCGTCGTATGTCTAGCTCTGGAACTTGTAGACCCTTGGGTGGTGCTTGCTTGTAGTGTAGGTATGGAGGCGTTTGATGAGCTCCTATCGATTAATGTTCCCTGCAGTCAGGAGTTCTCTGGTGTTCTCAGGATTCGGGCTTACGCCTCTTCCCTCTGGTTTTCGGTCTTATTCTTGGAGTAGCCTCTAGACTTCCATATCTATCATTTCCAAGGTGGTTCTTTCTGTTTTAAGCTTCTGTTTGCTGGTCTCTTCAGTGTCTAATTTCAACCCTGACACTAGGGGGCAGTGGTGGACACTTTTTAAGGGTCATTTTTCAGTCCTGTTCTGGGAAGCGAGGAACGCTGCAGACAAATATCTCTGGCATCTGTGGGGAGTGCTCACAGTGTCTCGGCCACAATGGGTTTGTCCCCACTCATAGCACGTGTGCTGTCCCAGTCTATACTGCACAGGCTCAAGCTTGCGCTACTGGGAACTGTCCGAGGCCGGAGCTGGGTTCTATGCACTTCCCAGGTCTGAGCGGCTCAAATTCAGTTTCTAGGGTACTCCACACAGGCGCAGTTTTCTTTGGGCCTGCGTTTTGTGCCTTCCCCTGTCCAAGCAGCTCAGGTGACCAGGTGTTTTGTGAGTGCGTTCGCTGTGATTTATCGCCTCCCTGGTCTCTACCGCTCGGTTTTCTGGGTATACACCTGGGGCACTTTCTGAGGCGGATATCAGCCGGCCCGACCTCAAGAAGTCTTGATAAGCAACAAAGCCAGCCTGTAATTTGGTATCGGATGCGTTTCTGGGGCCGCGGTTGCCCCCTCTGACTCTGGCTGCCCTCCCTGCCTGTCTCGGCGGGGGATGGGGTTTGGGCTGACCCCAGCCAGCTCACTTTGCTCAGTCCTTTTTTCTGTGAGCGGGGCTGGCGGAGTCTTAGGTTAGGTCTTTCCACCTTTTCACGACGGACGCTATCCCAGTCTGCTTTGCTAGCCAGAGTTAGTTCTCTCAGATTGTTCTCTTAGCCCTCTGAGGTTCCAAGGCTTGCCACAGACTCGCCAGTGAGTGTTTCCTGGTGTTTGGAAACTTCTCTCTTTTTCAAGCCTCCCTACCCAGGACGGAGCTCCATCCTTACTTCTTTTGTCTCTCTTTTTATCTTTTATGTTTTTTCCTACCTCCTTTTGAAGACAATGGGCTGCTTTTCTGGGTGCCTGATGTCCTCTGCCAGCATTCACAAGTTGTTTGGTGGACTTTACTCTGCGTTCAAATGTTGTCTTGATGAATTTGTGGGGGAGAAAGTGGTCTTGCCGTCCTATTCCTCCGACTCTTGTTCCCTCCCCCTCGGTAATTTCTTCTTTTCATAGCTGGGTAGGGTCAGTTTATCTCCATGTGAGCTGAGAAAAGGCACTTTAACAGTCAGGCTGAAGGGTAGGGCCTTCTGACGCAAGCCAAAATGTATGATTATAATAAGAATGGCAACAGAAAGCAAGTCAAAGAAACAGTTCCAAATGGAGTCATCTTTGGTTCTTCGCTAGATTTCGACACTCTAAAAGTCCATTCCACAATCTTATGGAAAAAGAGGGCAGTGGCTGTTCTGCTTCATCAGAAGGACGCTTCTGGAAGTGTCAAGGGACAGGAACTCCAGGTATGGGTATGGCATAATTCCTCCTGGAGGAGGCCTCCATTAACCCCACCATAGAGTTGCCAGAACTTACACAGGACTCGAAATAGACTCTTGGAAGGCACAGCAGGAATTTGTGCACCAGGACCAAGGAGAAAGGAACACTGACCCCACAGGAGACTGTCCCGGAATTACCTGTGGGTGTCGGGGAGTCTCTGGTGGTTGAAGGTGTGGATTGATGTTGGCCTGCTTCAGGGTTAAGCACAGGAACTCTAGCAGTACATGCATGGGACCATTTGAGGGAGGTCACCATTATCTTCAATACTTGCACCATAGTTTGGCCCCAGAGGGAACACAGCTCCACCCATCAACAGAAAACTGGATTAAAGATTTTGTGAGCAGGGCTTCACCAATCAGAACAAGATCCAGTATCCCCCTCAGTGAGACTATCCCATCAGGAATCTTTCATAAGCTTCTGATCCTTTTCCATCAGAGGTCAGATAAACTAAAAATCACAATCGTAGAAAACTTAACAATTTAATCACATGGACAACCGCCTTGTCTAACTCAATGAAACTATGAGCCAGGCTGTGTAGGGCCAGCCAAGAGGGACAGGGCGTGGTGGAGAGATATGACAAAATGCGGTCCATTGAGGAAAGGAATGGAAAACCACTTCCGAATTCCTGCCTAGAGAACCCCATAAACAGTAAGAAAAGGCAAAAAGATGCGGCACTGAACGATCACCTCCCCAAGTCAGTAGGTGACCAATAGGCTACTGGAGATCAATGGAGAAATATCTCCAGAAAGAATGAAGAGACGGAGCCAAAGCACAAACAGTACCCTGCTGTGGATGTGACTGGTGATACAAGCAATGTCCGATGCTATAAAGAGCAATATTGCATAGGAACCTGGAATGATAGTTCCATAAATCAAGGTAAATTGGAAGTGATCAAACAGGAGGTGGCAAGAGTGAATGTCGACATGTTAGGAACCAGCGAACTAAAATAGACTGGATTGAGTGAATTGAGCTCAGATGACCATTATATCGAGGTCTGTGGGCAGGAATCCCTTAGAAAATGGATCAGCCATCAGAGTCAACCAAAGAGTCCAAAATGTGGTACTTGGATGTAGTCTCAAAAACGACAGAATGATCTCTGTTCATTTCCAAGAGAAACTATTCAATATCACGGTAATCCAAGTCTATGCCCAGACCAGTAATGTTGAAGAAGCTAGAGTTCAACAATGCTATGAAGACCTACAAGACCTTCTATAACTAACAAAATAAAAAAAGATGTCCTTTTCATTGTAAGGCCTGGAAGACGAAGTAGAATGTCAAAAAGCACCTGGAGTAACAGGCACGTTTGTCTTGGAGTACAAAATGAAGATGGACAAAGGCTAACAGAATTCTGCCCAGAGAATGCACTGGTCATCGCCAATACCCTCTTCCAAAAATGCAAGAGAAGTCTAGACACATGGACATCATCAGATGGTCAGCACTGAAATCACATTGATTGTATTCTTTGCAGCCAAAGATAGAGAAATTCTGTGCAGTCAGCAAAAACAAGCCCGGCAGCAGACTGTGGCTAAGATGGTGAACTCCTTTTTGCTAAGTTCAGTTCAGTTCACTTCAGTGGCTCAGTCGTGTCCGACTCTCCACGACCCCATGAACTACAGCATGCCAGGCTTCCCTGTCCATCACCAACTCCCGGAGTACACTCAAACTCATGTCCACAGAGTCGGTGGTGCCATCCAGCCATCTCATTCTCCGTCGTCCCCTTCTCCTCCCGCCCCCAACCTTTCCCAGCATCAGAGTCTTTTCCAGTGAGTCAACTCGTAGCATGAGGTGGCCAAAGTATTGCAGTTTCAGCTTTAGCATAAGTCCTTCCAATGAACATCCAGGATTGATCTCTAGAATGGACTGGTTGGATCTCCTTGCAGTATAAGGGACTCTCAAGAGTCTTCTCCAACACCAAAAGTCAGCCATAAAATGAAGATAGTAGGGAAAACCACTAAACCATTCAGTTCAGTTCAGTCGCTCAGTCGTGACCCTAGGAATCACAGCACGCCAGACCTCCCTGTCCATCACCAACTCCCGGAGTTCACTCAAACTCATGTCCATCGAGTCGGTAATGCCATCCAGCCATCTCATTCTCTGTCATCCCCGTCTCCTCCCACCGCTAATCCTTCCTAGCATCAGATTCTTCCAGTGAGTCAACTCGTAGCATGAGGTGGCCAAAATATTGGAGTTTTAGCTTTAGAATCAGTCCTTTCAATCAGCACCCAGGATTGATCTAATTTAGAATGGACTGGTTGGATATCCTTGCAGTCCAAAATACTCTCAAGCATCATCTCCAGCACCACAGTTCAAAGGCATCAATTCTTCGGTAATCAGCTTTCATCACAGTCCAACTATCACATTCAAATATGACCATGGGGAGGAATGACCTAAATCACATCCCTAATGATTACACAGTGGAAGTGAGAAATAGATTTAAGTGACTAGATCTGATAGACAGTGTTACTGAAGAACATTGGACAGAGATTCATGACATTGTACAGCAGACAGTGAGCAAAACCATCCCCAAGAAAAAGAAATGAAAAAAAAAAAAGGTGTCTGAAGAGGCTTTACCAATAGTTGTGAAAAGAAGATAACCAAAAGGCAAAGGAGAAAAGAAAAGATATAAGCATCTGAATGCAGAGTTCCAAAGAATAGTAAAGAGTGGTAAGAAAAACTTCCTGAGCGATCAGTGCAAAAGAATAAAGGAAAATAATAGAATAGGAAACACTAGAGATTTTTTCAAGAAAATTAGAGATATGAAGGGAATATTTCATGCAAAGATGGGCTGTAGAAAGGACTGGAATTGTAGGGACCTAACAGAAGCAGAAGATATTAAAAAGAGGTGGCAAGAATACACAAAACAACTGTACAAAGAAGATCTTCAAGACCCAGATAATCACGATGGTGTGATCACTGACATAGAGTCAGACATCCTGGAATGTGCAGTCAAGTGGGCCTTAGGAAGCCTCACTACGAAGAAACCTAGTGGAGGTGATGGAGTTCCGGAAGAGCTCTTTGAAATCCTGAAAAATGATGATGTGAAAGTGCTTGACTAATTATGCCAGCAAATTGGGAAAACTCAGCAGTGGACACAGGACAGAAAAAGCTCAGTTTTCATTCCAACCCTAAAGAAAGTTAATGCCAAAGAATGCTCAAAGTACCACAAAGTAGCACTCATCTCACATGCTAGTAAAGTCACGCTCAAAATTCTCTAAGCCAGATTTCAGCAATATGTGAACTGTGAACTTCCAGATGTTCAAGCTGGTTTTAGAAAAGGCAGAGGAACCAGAGATCAAATTGCCAACATCTGCTGAATCATCGAAAAAGCAAGAGAATTCCAGAAAAATATATATTTCTGCTTTATTGACTATGCCAAAGCCTTTGACTGTATGGATCAGAATAAACTATGAAACTTCTGAAAGAGATGGGAATAGCAGACCACCTGACCTGCCTTTTGAGAAACCTGTATGCAGGTCAGGAACCAACATTTAGAACTGGACATGGAACAACAGACTGGTTCCCAAAAGGAAAAAGAGTCCGTCAAGGCTGTATATTGCCACCCTGCATATATAACGTATATGCAGAGTACATCATGAGAAATGATTGGCTGGAAGAAGCACAAGCTGGAATCAAGACTGTCGGGACAAATATCAATAACCTCAGATAAGCAGATGACCCCACGATTATGGCAGAAAGTGAAGAGGAACTAAAGAGTCTCTTGATGAAAGTGAAAGAGGAGAGTGAAAAAGTTGGCTTAAAGCTCAACATTCAGAAAACCAAAATCATTGCATCTGGTTCCATCACTTCATGTGAATTAGATGGGGAAACAGTGGAAGCAGTGTCAGACTTTATTTTTTGGGTTCCAAAATCACTGCAGATGGTGACTGTAGCCATGAAATGAAAAGACGCTTTCTCCTTGGAAGGAAAGCTATGACCCACCTACATAGCATATTAAAAAGCAGAGATATTATTTTGTCAGCCAAGGTCCATCTAGTCAAGGCTACGGTTTCTCCAGTGGTCATGTATGGATGTGAGAGTTGGACTGAAAAAGAGAGCTGAGCACTGAAAAATTGATGCTTTTGAACTGTGGTGTTGGAGGAGACTCTTGAGAGTCCCTTGAACTGCAAGGAGATTCACGCAGTCCATCCTAAATGAGATCAGTCCTGAGTGTTCTTTGGAAGGACTGATGCTGAAGTTTAAGCTCCAATATTTTAACCACGTCATGTGAAGAGTTGATTATGGTGGGAGTAATTGGGGGCAGGAGGAGAAGGGGAAGACAGAGGATGAGATGGCTGGATGGCATCACCGACTCGATGGACATGAGTTTGGGTGGACTCCGGGAGTTGGTGATGGACAGGGAGACCTGGGTGCTGCGATTCATAGGGTCACAAAGATTCGCCCACGACTAAGTGATTGAACTGAACTGAATACTAATGTCATCCTGCACATTCCGTGCACAAGCCTTAGTGAGTGGAATGTATGTTCCTTTCTTGGGAATGAATAGGATGCATTTTAGACACTCTCCTTTGATCAGACTGACCCCTTCCGTACAGTACACTGGAAGTGAAAGTGTTATTCGCTCAGGCCTGTCCATCTCTTTAGGATGCTTTGGACTGTAGCCAAACAGGCTCCTCTGACCATGGCATTCTTCACTGGAGTGGGTTACCGTTTCCTCTTTCCGAGGATCTTCCTCACACAAGGATAGACCTTGGGTCTTCTGCATTGCCGGCAGATTCTTTACCATCTGATCCATCAGAGAAGCCCGTATGGTGGAGGATCCATAACTCTGACCCATGATGCTTTAGTCTCCTTTCTCCCTCTTGCCTGGACACCTGAAGGCATGTCTACCAAATCTACATAAGGAGTGTCTCTGATGAACACCTGTCCTATGAAAGGCACAGTTTCCTGGATACTTAATGTGGACATTTGTGGGTTTTAACAGAGTTGACCTTTGCACAGACATGCATGTGCAGGGCAGATATTCAATCGATTTATTTAAACCCTCAGCAATCAAATAACACTAATCAAGACAAGATGTAGTGACGGGGAGCAATACGATGTGAGAGGGAGTTTGAGTGTGAAGAGAGCAGGATCATGTTAATCAGGAACCAGCAAAGTCGTCTTCATGTTGTTGATGTTGAATCCACGGAGACAAGGATATGTCTGGTCTCAGTGAATCTTTCCGTAAGTGAATAAAAGAGAACCAGAGGTTTAGTAGAGTTGACCGTGTGATGGCTGACAGGGGTAGGCCTCAGGCAGTCAGCTGTCCAGGGTAAAGGGAGCTGGTCGCTGAGCCAGTGTCCAACTCCATGTGGACGTTAGCACTCCACATCTCTGTGACAGTAAGTTCCCTGTGGAATTGTCCCTAGGATGGACACAAGGTTGGAAATTTACTTGGGGACTGATTCTATGAATAATGATTTCACAATGCATGTACATTTTCATCTAGTGATGATTTTAAGGCTTGGTAATTTCAGCAGACAAATCAAATCCTGCAAGTTTTGTCTTTTGGGTCTTCAAGAATTAAATTCTTTACTTTTTTCACATATTAGAGTATAGTTCATTATCAATGTTGCATTGATTTCAGGTGTACATCCAAGTAATTATATATACAAAAATTAGTATCTATTATTTTTCTGATTCCTTTCCCATTTAGGTTTTACAGAGTATTGCGTACAGTACTTTGTGCTGTGCAGTTGAAAACTGTTCTCTATCCATACTGTATATAATAGTTTGTATCTAATAACCCCACACTTCTCAGAGTGTAAGGTATCTGCAAACAATTCAGGAGACCCAGGTTCGATCCATGTGTTGGTGAGATCCTGTATAGGATGGAATGGCTACCCTCGCCAGAATTTTTACCTGCAGAATCCCATGCACAGTGAAGTCTGGAAGGCTATGGTGCATGCGGTCACAGAGGTTTGGACATGACTGAGCAACTAGCCCTTTCTTTCACTTTCTCTTTTCAAGCACAAACCTCCCCACTCTTCTCTTCCCCAAGTCCCTCCGACTTGACAACCACAAGTCTGTTGTCCACGTCTGTGAGCCTGTTTCTGTTTTGTAAATAAATTCCTCCATGTCATGCTTTAGATTCCAAGCAGAAGTAATATCTATGAGAAAGTGAAAGTCACTCAGTCGTGTCCAACCCTCCGTGACCCATTGGACTGTAGCCCACCAGGTTCTTCTGTCCATGGAGATGCTCCAGGTAAGAATACTGGAGTGTGTTGCCGTTTCAGTATCCAGGGGATCTTCCTGAAACAGGGATCGAATGTGGGTCTCCTGAATTGTTGGCAAATTTGTGACCATCTGAACCATGGCATTTTATCAACACTAAAATGAAAGGTGGACACTAAAGAAAGATTAGTGCCGAAGAATTGATGCTTTTGAACTGTGGAGTTGGAGAAGACTCTTGAGAGTCCCTTGGACTGCAAGGATATCCAACCAGTTCATCCTAAAGGAAATCAGTCCTGATATTCATTGGAAGTACTGATGTAGAAGTTATAACTCCAATACTTTGGCCACCTAATGCGAATAAATGACGTATTTGAAAACATCCTGATGCTGGGGATGATTGGAGGGTTTGGAGACGGGGAGGAGAAAGGATGAGACGGTTGGAGGTCATCACTGACTCAATGGACATGAGTTAGAGCAAGCTTCGGGAGTTCATAATGGACAGGGAGGCCTGGAATACGGCAATCCATGTGGTCACAAAGAGTTGGATATGACAAGTAGTGAACTAAACTGAAGACTATAAGTGATATTTCTGGCATTGGTCATTCTCTTTCTGACTTGTGCATCCATGTTGCTGTAAATAGAGTTAGTTGCTTCTTTTTCTGGCTGAGTAATGTTCCATTGAATATAGGTACCACCTCTTTGTTATCACATTCACCTGGATGCTCGTGCTTTTAGTCAGTCTTTTTGTTAAGATTCTTTCTCAACAGAACATTAAGCGCCATACTTTAGCTTAGAACAGTGTCCTTTCTGGAGGTTGTATTAGTTTAGAAAGCTTAAATATCTCCCTTTTGGAACATCTGAGAGACCAGATCCAGACATCCTAGACTGAGAAGTTAAGTGGGTCTTAGGAAGCATTATAAAACAACGCTAGTGGAGGTGACAGAATTCAAGTTGTCTTCTTTAAAATCCTGAAAAATGATGCTGTTAAAGGGCTGCAAGCAATGTGTCAGCAACTTTGGAAACCTTGGCAGTGGCCAAGGACTGGAAAAGGTCAGTTTCCATTTCAATCTCAAAGAAGGACCATGACAAAGAATGTTCAAACTACCGCACTGCTGTGCTCATTTCACATGCGAGCAAGATAGTGCTCAAGATCCTTCAAGTCAAGATTCAAAGGTACATGATCAGAAAACTTCCAGAAATATAGGCTTGATTAAGAAAAGGTAGAATAACACGATCAAATTGTCAACATTCAGTGGGTCATGGAGAGAGCAAGGCAATTCCAGAAAAAACAATTCTTTTACGGCTTCATTATGGGAAAGCTTTTGACTTTGTGGATCACAACAAACTGCGGAAAATTCTTCAAGATATGGTAATACTGGATTGCCTTACCAGGCTTCAGAGAAACCTGTATGTGGATCAGTCAGCAACAGTGAGAACTGGACATGGAACAACATATTGGTTCAAAATTGGAAAAGAGTACAAGATAGCAAAAACGGTCATGAGGCTTCTATAACTTATATGCAGAGTACATCATGCTAAACCCCAGGCTGGATGAATGACAAACTGGAATCAAGTTTGCTGGAAGAAATAGCAACAGCATCAGACATGCAGATGATACAACTTTATGGAAGAGAGTGAAGAGGAACTAAAGAGTCTCATGATAACGGTGCAAGAGGAGACTGAAAAAGCTGGTCTCAAACTCAACATTCAACACCAGGAAGATCATGGCCTCTGGTCCCTCACTTTATGGCAAATAGAAAGTGCAAGAGTGGGCGCAGTGACAGGTTTTATCTTCTTGGGCTCGAAAATCTCTGAGGATTGTGACTGTAACCACGTAATTAAAGATAACTGATACTGGGAAGGACAGCTATGACAACCCAAAACAGCTTATTAAAATTCAGAGGCATCACTTTACCAACAAAGGTTATTTTAGTCAACTGAATGTTTTTTTTTTCCCCGTATTTATGTATGGATTTGAGAGTTGGACCATAAAGAAGGCTGCGCACCAACGAACTGATGCTTTTGAATAGTGGTGCTGGAGAAGACCCTTGAGAGTCCCTTGGACTGCAAGGAGATCCAACCAGTCTATCCTAAAGGAAATCAGTCCTGAATATTCATTGGAAGGACTGATGCTGAAGCTGAAGTCCCAGTCCTTTGGCCACCTGATGTGAAGAACTGACTCACTGCAAAAGACCCTGATGCTGGGAATATTTGAAGGCTGGTGGAGAAGGGGATGAAAGAGGATTAGATGGTTGGATGGCATTATCGGCTCAAAGTACATGAATTTGAGCAAACTCTGGAAGATCATGGAGGACAGGGAACTTGGTGTGGTACAGCTCATGGGGTAATGGAGAGTCAGACATGACATAGCGAGTTAATATCAACAAGAAGGATGTGGTAAACTTGAGTGTATATCGATTTTGTAGGATTCTCACAGATAATTTTCAACAGATTTATGAACTGAGGTCCCGCACACCACAACTAGACTGTACTCCACCATCACCACAAGTGGAGAAAGCCCAAGGGGAAAAAGGAAGACTCAGCAAATCAAAAATAAATAAATAAAAATCAGAAAAAGAATCTGTTAGGTTTATCTGCACGCACGTTCTATAAAGCATCTTAGGTTTCTCAAAACACACATTCTAAAAGCATCTTAGTAAGACAGCAAGGAGTGGCTGGTTAATTGTAGGAAAAGGTGTGGATGAGGAAAATCATACCTCCTTCTGTTGCCATGGATAACGGTAGCATTCTGTCCAAGCATAAAGTGAGTGGGTCCATACAGGATGGACCGTTCTTCATGCCCGCCATGTGCCACAATAATCTAACTGACAAGTTAAGGGTGGGCTGCTTGTATCTTTTCTCTCTCTCACAGATGCGGGTCGCAATGAATTTCAACTCATTAGTGGGGATGAGAACACTCTCTTAGTGTATAATATCAACGTGGATGGACATGGCAAGGAGACAGAACTGGTGGGATTATTTGGTAGGTATGATATTCTAAAATTCCCATAACCACTGTCATGCAACAGGTACACTCTCAGGACTTTCATTCAGAATATCAGGAGGTGCTGACAGTATTCCATATTCAGGGTGCAAGGCCTGCTTATTTATGCTCACCAAATGAAGGATCCTGGAAAGTAATTTACCAAGAAAGAGGAGGCCATAGGGTGCAGAATATCACATCATCAGGCATTTCACAATGATTCCTATGTGTTGAAATCTTAAAAGAAATGAAGTTTTGCTAGAATATTTTATTTTACATATGTCAACAAATTTCAAGCCATGTCTGTAATGAAGCTGACTTTATTTCATGTTTAAAATTTTATTTATATTTTAATTGAAGGATAACTGCTTTATAAATTGTACTGTTTTCTGCCAAATACCAATATGAATCAGCCATAGGTAAACATATGATTGTGTGAAAGGTGCTCAGTCTTGTCTGACTCTTTGTGACCCCATGGACTCTAAAGTCCATAGACTTCATCAGGCCAGAATACTGGAATGGGTAGCCTTTCCCTTCTCCAGGGTAACTTCCCAACACACAGATCAAACCCAGGGCTCCCACACTCCAGGAGAGGTCTTTACTAGCAGAGTCACAGGGAAGTATATATATATATATATATATATATATATATATCCCTTCCATTTTGAAACTGCCTCCTATCTCCCTCCCACCCCTCTAGGTTGAAATAGAGCCCCTGATTGAGTTCCCTGAGACATACAGCAAATTCCCATTGGCTATCTATTTTTCATATGTTCATGTCATTTTGCATATTTCTTGACCATACATCTTACCGTCTCCTCCCCTCTCCCCATGAACATACGTCTCTTCTCTATGACTGATTCCCCACTGATGCCCTGCAAATAAGTCCATTATCAGTACCATCTTTCTAGATTCCATAGATATGCAGATTCCATATGTATATGTTAGTATACAATAACAGTTTTTTGATACACTGTAAGCCTTGGAACACTTATAAGATAAACCTTTGACCTGTTCCATGTTTCAAATGCATTGTTCTTATCAACACTGATATCACCCCGTCAAGTAACCACACAGGAGCACTAACAGGTGTGTGTGCCATGCGGACAACAGATGTCTATTTCAGAAAAGGTTACTGGGTAGAATGGTAGGTTCATGAAAGAGTAAATCACACCTGTTATTATGTGTGATCAGGTGAATGTGTCCGTGGAAGGACAGAAAGGTGGTTCCTACTAAGCCTGGTGTACAAACAGATATGAGAGGCAGGTATATATGCCAGGAAGGTGAGACAAGTAAGTAGGTTCCATAGTAGGATGCGCTCAGCCCCAAATTCATGAAGATCCTGGCAAGTTTTGGGGGTCCAGCTCCTGATGCTGAGGAGTAAGTTGTTCTACTAACCAAGCTGGACTGGGGTCAATTCTTAAGACAAAAGCACATGTTTGTGTCGTGGTAACCACTGAGAGCTCTTAGATTCTACAAGTGAACATCTGATTGTCACGTTCCATTTCTTCTTCTGTAGACTGAGAAATTTCCATGGGTTCCCGGGGGTTGACAATTCTGTTTTTTGCTCGGTGATTTTACAGGCAAAGGAAATAATGTAGACTCGAAATACAAAGAGAAGTTCGACAAGGCGGTGGGAGAAAAAGGGATTCCAGGAGAAAATGTCCTGGACTTCACCGACATTGGTAAAGGAATTAAATTTTTTCCCTGCACATACCATTCACCTGTTGTGTATAAACCAGAAAATAAGTCAACTTATTCAAAATGTCTTCTTCCACAAGTAATCTCTTTTAAGATCCGTTATTAAAACAAAGGAAGGAAGGAAGGAAGAAAACTTGGAAATGCTGGGGAATGTTAGTAATCGGTGGCTCTTTCATTGCTCCCATTTTGTTTTTCCCTAGATAACTGTACAGAGGAGTGAAAAAAAGTGACTCTGACACTCTTGTAAGTAAACACAGTCCATTATTAACTCTGCCCCTTTCAGATGAAGCAACAAGTAACACTATTATTTCATATTTGTGAAATGTTAGTTCCACCACTTTAAATGTATCACTAAAGAATTTTTTGTTCAATAATGTCGCTGCTCTTGAGGCATATTATTGAAAGCACTTTGATTAATTAACGCCAAGCAGCTGTGGTGAGAGAGTCTTATCCTGCAGAAATCTTGCAGACCAGAGTCATTTGACAGAAGCAGGAATCCCCATGAGTTGGTGGAAATTATTAGTGTTCCCATCAGTCCTGATCTCGTGGTTGTCCCCACACATTCCTCCCCCAAGAGAATCGGTATGAAACAGAGCTCTGCTTCCCTGAAGCACGGCTTCCCTGATACCTCAGTTGGTAAAGAAACCGCCTGCAATGCAGGAGACCCCGGATCGATTCCTGGGTCTGGAGGATCTGCTGGAGAAAGGAAAGGCTACCCACTCAAGTATTCTTGGGCTTCCCTTGAGGCTCAGTGGGGGAGACCTGGGTTGAATCCCTGGGTTGGGAAGATTCCCTGGAGAAGGGAAAGGCTTCTCCAGTATACTGGTGTGGTGAGTTCCATGGACTGTCATGGTCCATGGCATTAAAGGAGTTGGAGATGACCGAGCGACTTCCACTTTCACAGTTTCCGCAAGACCAGTGTTTGATCTCATATGATTCCGAGAGAAACAGTAGATGTCTTCCCACCACACTGTCTGAAACATGCATTTGCGATGTATTCCTACTCAGATGTTCCAAAAGGGAGATATTTTAGCTTTCTAAACTAACACAACCTCCAGAAAGGACACTGATATAAGCTAAACTGTGGCGTTTAATGTTCTGTTGAGAAAGAATCTTAACAAAAAGTGTGACTAAAAGCACGAGCATCCAGGAAAATGTGATAACAAAGATGTGGTACCTATATTCAATGGAACATTACTCAGCCAGAAAAAGAAGCAACTAACTCTATTTACAGCAACAGGGATGCACAAGTCAGAAAGAGAATGACCAATGCCAGAAATATCACTTATAGTCCTCAGTTTAGTTCACTACTTGTCATATCCAACTCTTTGTGACCACATGGATTGCCGTATTCCAGGCCTCCCTGTCCATTATGAACTTCCGAAGCTTACTCTATATCATGTCCATTGAGTCAGTGATGACCTCCAACCATCTCATCCTTTCTCCTCCCCGTCTCCAAACCCTCCAATCATCCCCAGCATCAGGATGTTTTCAAATACGTCATTTATTCGCGTTAGGTGGCCAAAGTATTGGAGTTATAACTTCTACATCAGTACTTCCAATGAATATCAGGACTGATTTCCTTTAGGATGAACTGGTTGGATATCCTTGCAGCCCAAGGGACTCTCAAGAGTCTTCTCCAACTCCACAGTTCAAAAGCATCAATTCTTCGGCACTAATCTTTCTTTAGAGTCCACCTTTCATTTTAGTGTTGATAAAATGCCATGGTTCAGATGGTCACAAATTTGCCAACAATTCAGGAGACCCACATTCGATCCCTGTTTCAGGAAGATCCCCTGGATACTGAAACGGCAACACACTCCAGTATTCTTACCTGGAGCATCTCCATGGACAGAAGAACCTGGTGGGCTACAGTCCAATGGGTCACGGAGGTTTGGACACAACTGAGTGACTTTCACTTTCTCATAGATATTACTTCTGCTTGGAATCTAAAGCATGACATGGAGGAATTTATTTACAAAACAGAAACAGGCTCACAGACGTGGACAACAGACTTGTGGTTGTCAAGTCGGATTGACTTGGGGAAGAGAAAAGTGGGGAGGTTTGTGCTTGAAAAGAGAAAGTGAAAGAAAGGGCTAGTTGCTCAGTCATGTCCAAACCTCTGTGACCCCATGCACCATATCCTTCCAGACTTCACTCTGCATTGGTTTCTGCAGGTAAAAATACTGGCGAGGGTAGCCTTTCCATCCTATACAGGATCTCACCAACACATGGATCGAACCTGGGTCTCCTGAATTGTTTGGAGATACCTTACACTCTGAGAAGTGTGGGGTTATTAGATACAAACTATTATATACAGTATGGATAGAGAACAGTTTTCTCTGCACAGCACAGAGGACTGTACGCAATACTCTGTAAAACCTAAATGGGAAAGGAATCAGAAAAATAATAGATACTAATTTTTGTATGTATAATTACTTGGCTTTACACCTGAAATCAATGCCATATTGATAATCAACTATACTCTAATATTTAAAAAAGTAAAGAATTTAATTCTTGAAAACCCAAAAGAAAAAAGCTGCAGGATTTGATTTGTCTGCTGAAATTACCAAGCCTTAAAATCATCACTAGATGAAAATGTACATGCATTGTGAAATCATTATTCATAGAATCAATCCCCAAGTAAATTTCCAACCTTGTGTCTATCCTAGGGACAATTCCACAGGGAACTTACTGTCACAGAGATGTGGAGTGCTGACGTCCACCTGAAGTTGGACAATTGCTCAGCGACCAGCTCCCTGTACTCTGAACAGCTGACTGCCTGAGGCCTACCCCTGTCAGCCATCACACGGTCGACTCTACTAAACCTCTGGTTCTCTTTTATTCACCTACAGAAAGATTCACTGAGACCAGACATGTCTTTGTCTCTGTGGAATCAAGATCAACAACACGAAGACGACTTTCCTGGTTACTGATTAACATGATCCTGGTCTCTTCACACTCACACTCCCTCTCACATCGTATTGCTCCCCGTCACCACATCTTGTCTTGATTAGTGTTATTTGATTGCTGAGGGTTTAAATAAATCGATTGAATATCTGCCCTGCACATGCATGTCTGTGCAAAGGTCAACTCTTTTAAAACACACAAATGTCCACATTAAGTATCCAGGAAACTGTGCCTTTCATAGGACAGGTGTTCATCAGAGACACTCCTTATGTAGATTTGGTAGACATGCCTTCAGGTGTCCAGGGAAGAGGGAGAAAAGAGACTAAAGCACCATGAGTCAGAGTTATGGATCCTCCACCATACGGGCTTCTCTGATGGATCAGATGGTAAAAAATCTGCCTGAAATGCAGAAGACCCAAGGTCTATCCGTGGGTGAGGAAGATCTTCGGAAAGAGGAAACGGTATCCCACTCCAGTGAAGAATGCCATGGACAGAGGAGCCTGGTTGGCTATAGTCCATAGCATCCTAAAGAGATGGACAGGCCTGAGCGACTAATACGTTCATTTCCAGTGTACTGTAAGGAAGGGGTCAGTCTGATCAAAGGAGAGTGTCTAAAATGCATCCTATTCATTCCCAAGAAAGGAACATACATTCCACTCACTAAGGCTTGTGCACAGAAAGCGCAGGATGACATTACTATTCAGTTCAGTTCAATCACTTCGGCGTGTTCGAATCTCTGCGAACTGATGAATCGCAGCACCCAGGTCTCCCTGTCCATCACCAACTCCCGGAGTTCATCCAAACTCATGTCCATCGAGTTGGTGAGGCCATCCAGCCATCTCATCCTCTGTCTTCCCCTTCTCCTCCTGCCCCCAGTCCCTCCCACCATAAGGGTCTCTCCCAGTGAATCAACTTTTCACATGAGGTGGTCAAAGTATTGGAGTTTAAGCTTCAGCATCAGTCCTTCCAATGAACACCCAGGACTGATCTCATTTAGGATGGACTGCGTGGATCTCCTTGCAGTCCAAGGGACTCTCAAGAGTCTTCTCCAACACCACAGTTCAAAAGCATCAATTCTTCAGTGCTCAGCTCTCTTTTTCAGTCCAACTCTCACATCCATACATGACCACTGGAGAAACCATAGTCTTGACTAGACGGACCTTGGTTGACAAAATAATATCTCTGCTTTTTAATATGCTATGTAGGTGGGTCATAACTTTCCTTCCAAGAAGAAAGCGTCTTTTCATTTCATGGCTACAGTCACCATCTGCAGTGATTTTGGAACCCCAAAAATAAAGTCTGACACAGTTTCTACTGTTTCCCCATCTAGTTCATGTGAAGTGATGGAACCAGATGCCACGATTTTGGTTTTCTGAATGTTGAGCTTTAAGCCAACTTTTTCACTCTCCTCTTTCACTTTCATCAAGAGGCTTTTTAGTTCCTCTTCACTTTCTGCCATAATCGTGGGGTCATCTGCATATCGGAGGTTATTGATATTTGTCCTGAAAGTCTTGATTCCAGCTTGTGCTTCTTCCAGCCAAGCATTTCTCATGATGTACTCTGCATATACTTTACATAAGCAGGGTGGCAATATACAGCCTTGACGGAATCTTTTTCCTTTTGGGAACCAGTCTGTTGTTCCATGTCCAGTTCTAACTGTTGTTTCCTGACCTGCATACAGGTTTCTCAAAAGGCAGGTCAGGTGATCTGGTATTCCCATCTCTTTCAGAAGTTTCATAGTTTATTCTGATCCATACAGTCAAAGGCTTTGGCATAGTCAATAAAGCAGAAATAGATATTTTTCTGGAATTCTCGTGCTTTTTCGATGATTCAGCAGATGTTGGCAATTTGATCTCTGGTTCCTCTGCTTTTTCTAAAACCAGCTTGAACTTCTGGAAGTTCACAGTTCACATATTGCTGTAATCTGACTTGGAGAATTTTGAGCATGACTGTACTAGCATGTGAGATGAGTGCAATTTTCGGTACTTTGAGCATTCTTTGGCATTACCTTTCTTTAGGATTGGAATGAAAACTGACCTTTTTCATTCCTGTGTCCACTGCTGAGTTTTCCCAATTGGCTGGCACAATTAGTCAAGCACTTTCACATCATCATCTTTCAGGATTTCAAAGAGCTCAACTGGAACTCCATCACCTCCACTAGGTTTCTTCGTAGTGAGGCTTCCTAAGGCCCACATGACTTCACATTCCAGGATGTCTGACTCTATGTGAGTGATCATACCATTGTGATTATCTGGGTCTTGAAGATCTTCTTTGTGCAGTTGTTCTGTGTATATTTGCCCCCTCTTCTAAATATCTTCTGCTTCTGTTAGGTCCCTACAATTTCAGTCCTTTATCGAGCCCATCTTTGCATGAAGTGTTCCCTTGATATCTGTAATTTTCTTCAAAAGATCTCTAGTCTTTCCCATTTATTGTTTTCCTTTATTCCTTTTCATTGATCGCTCAGGAAGTCTTTCTTACCTCTCTTTGGTATTCTTTGAAACTCTAAATTCAGATGCTTATATCTTTCCTTTTCTCCTTTGCCTTTTGCTTCTCTTCTTTTCACAACTATTGGTAAGGCCTCCTCAGACACGTTTTTTTGTTGTTTTTTTTTTTTTTCATTTCTTTTTCTTGGGGATGGTTTTGCTCCCTGTCTGTTGTACAATGTCATAGACCTCCGTACATTGTTCTTCAGTAACTCTGTCTATCAGATTTAGTCCCTTAAATCTATTTCTCACTTCCACTGTTTAATCGTTAGAGATATGATTTGGTCATTCCTTCCCATGGTCATATATGAATGCGAGAGTTGGACTGTGAAGAAAGCTGATCGCCGAAGAATTGATGCCTTTGAACTGTGGTGCTGGAGAAGACGCTTGATAGTCCCTTGGATTGCCAGGAGACCCAACCAGTCCATTCTAAAGGAGATCAATCCTGGGTGTTGATTGGAAGGACTGATTCTAAAGCTAAAACTCCAATACTTTGGCCAACTCATGCGACGAGTTGACTCACTGGAAAAGAGTCTGATGCTAGGAAGGATTAGGGGTGGGAGGAGACTATGGTGCAAGTATTGAAGATAATGGTGACCTCCCTCAAATGGTCCCATGCATGTACTGCTAGAGTTCCTGTGCTTAACCCTGAAGCAGGCCAACATCAATCCACACCTTCAACCACCAGAGACTCCCCGACACCCATAGCTAATTCCGGGACAGTCTCCTGTGGGGTCACTGTTCCTTTCTCCTTGGTCCTGGTGCACAAATTCCTGCTGTGCCCTCCAAGAGTCTATTTCGAGTCCTGTGTAAGTTCTGGCAACTCTATGGTGGGGTTAATGGCGGCCTCCTCCAGGAGGAATTATGCCATACCCACACCTGAAGCCCCTGTCCCTTGACACTCCCAGAAGCGTCCCTCTGATGAAGCAGAACAGCCACTGCCCTCTTTTTCCATAAGATTGTGGAATGGACTTTTAGAGTGTCGAAATCTAGCGAAGAACCAAAGATGACTCCATTTGGAACTGTTTCTTTGACTTGCTTTCTGTTGCCATTCTTATTATAATCATACATTATGGCTTGCGTCAGAAGGCCCTACCCTTCAGCCTGACTGTTAAAGTGCCTTTTCTCAGCTCACACGGAGATAAACTGACCCTACCCAGCTATGAAAAGAAGAAATTACCGAGGGGGAGGGAACAAGAGTCGGAGGGATAGGACGGCAAGACCACTTTCTCCCCCACAAATTCATCAAGACAACATTTGAACGCGGATTAAAGTCCACCAAACAACTTCTGAATGCTGGCAGAGGACATCAGGCACCCAGAGAAACAGACCATTGTCTTCAAAAGAGTTAGGTAAAACATAAAAGATAAAAAGAGAAGCAAAAGAAGTAAGGATGGAGCTCCGTCCTGGGTAGGGAGGCTTTAAAAAGAGAGAAGTTTCCAAACACCAGGAAACACTCACTGGCGATTCTGTGGAAGCCTTTGAACCTCAGAGGGCTAAGAGAACAATCTGAGAGAACTAACTGGGGCTAGAAAAGCAGACTGGGATAGCGTATCTCGTGAAGGGTGGAAAGACCTAACCTAATACTCCACCAGCCCCGCTCACAGAACAAAGGACTGAGCAGAGTGAGATGGCTGCGGTCAGCCCAAACCCCATGCCCCGCCAAGACAGGCAGGGAGGGCAGCCAGAGTCAGAGGGGGCAACCACGGTCCCAGAAACGCATCTGATACCAAACTGCAGGCTGGCTTTGTTGCTAATCAAGACTTCTTGAGCTCGGGCCTGTTGATATCCGCCTCAGAAAGTGCGCCAGTTGTATACCCAGAAAACCGAGCGGCAGAGACTGGGGAGGCCATAAGTTACAGAAACCGCACTCACAAAACACCTGGTCACCTGAGCTGCTTGGACAGGGGAAGGCACAAAACGCAGGCGCAACGAAGCCTACGCCTGTGTGGAGTACTCTAGAAACTGAACTCGAGCCGATCAGACCTGGGAAGTGCATAGAACCCAGCTCCGGCTTCAGACAGTTCCCAGCAGAGCAACCTAGAGCCTATGCAGTATAGACTGGGACAGCACACGTGCTGTGAGTGGGGACAAACCCACTGTGGCTGAGACACTGTGAGCACTCCCCACAGATGCCAGAGATATTTGTCTGCAGCGTTCCTCCCTTCCCAGAACAGGACTGAAAAATGACCCTTAAAAAGTGTCCACCACTGCCCCCTAGTGTCAGGGTTGAAATTAGACACTGAAGAGACCAGCAAACAGAAGCTTAAAAGAGAGAGAACCACCTTGGAAATGACAGATAGGGAAGTCTAGAGGCTACTCCAAGAATAAGACCGAAAACCAGAGGGAAGAGGCTTAAGCCCGAATCCTGAGAACACCAGAGAACTCCTGACTGCAGCGAAAATTAATTGATAGGAGCTCATCAAACACCTCCATACCTACACTACAACCAAGCACCACCCAAGGGTCAATAAGTTCCAGAGCTAGACATACCACGCAAATTCTCTAGCAAGACTGGAAAATAGCCCTGAGCTTCAATATACACGCTGCCTAAAGTCACTCCAAACCCACTGACATCTCATAACTCATTACTGGACAATTCATCAAATTCCAGAGAGAAGAAATCCAGCTCCACCCACCAGAACACTGACACAAGCTTCCCTATCCAGGGAACCTTGACAAGTCACCCATCCAACCCCACACAGAGCGAGGAAACTACATAATAAAGAGAACTCCACAAACTGCCAGAAGACGGGAAGGCCACTCCAAGCAAAGCATTATAAGCAAGATGAAGAGACAGAGAAATACCCAGCAAGTAAAGGTACAAGATAAATGCCCACCAACACAAACAAAAGAGGAAGATACAGGGAATCTACCTGAGAAAGAATTTCGATTTTTGATGGTGAAATTGATTCAAAATCTTGAAAGCAAACTGGAGTTACAGATAGATAACCTGGAGAAGAGGATTGAGAAGATGCAAGAAAGATTCCATAAGGATGTAGAGGAAATAAAAAGTCAATATACAATGAACAATGCAATAGATGAGATCAGAAACACTCTGGAGGGAACAAACAGTAGAATAACAGAGGCAGAAGACAGGATAAGCAAACCAGATGATAGAATTGTAGAAATAAATGAACCAGAGAGGATAAAAGAAAAACGAATTGATAGAAATGAGGACAATATTAGAGACCTCTGGGAAAATGTTAAACGTCCCAACATTCGAATCATAAGAGTCCCAGAAGAAGAAGAAGACAAAAAGAAAGGAGATAATATTTGAAAACTTTCCTAAAATAGGGAAAGAAATAATCACCCAAGTCCAAGAAAGCCAGAGTCCCCAACAGGATAATCCCAAGGTGAAATACCCCAAGACACAAATTAATCAAATTAATAAAGATCAAACATAAAGAACAAATATTAAAAGCAGCAAGGGAAAAGCAGCAAATAACACCCAAGGGGATTCCCATAAGGATAACAGCTGATCTTTCAACAGAAACTCTTCAGGCCAGGAGGGAATGGCAAGACATACTTAAAGTGTTGAAAGAAAATAACCTAACCCCTTATTGTACCCAGCAAGGATCTCATTCAAATACGAAGGAGAAATCAAACGCTTTACAGAGAAGCAAAAGCTGAGAGAATTCAGCATCACCAAAAGAGCTCTCCAACAAATGCTAAAGGATCTTCTCTAGACAGGAAGTACAGAAAGGATGTATTAACTCGTACCCAAAGCAATAAAGAAAAAGGCAACGGGATCATACATATCAATAATCACCTTAAACATAAATGGGTTGAATGCCCCAACCAAAAGACAAAGGCTGGTTGAATGGATACAAAAACAAGACCCCCATATATGTTGTGTACAAGAGACCCACCTCAGAATGAGGGACACAAACAGACTGAAAGTGAAGGGCTGGAAAAAGATATTCCACGCAAATAGAGACCACAAGAAAGCAGGAGTAGCAATACTCATATCAGATAAAATAGAGATTAAAACAAAGACTGTGAAAAGAGACAAAGATGGAAACTACATAATCATCAAAGGATAAATCCCAGAACAAGATATAACAATTATAAATATTTATGCACCCAACATAGGAGCACTGCAATATGTAAGACAATTACTAACAAGTATGAAAGGGGAAATTAACAACAATGCAATAATAGTGGGAGATTTTAATACCCCACTTACATCTATGGATAGATCAACTAAACAGAAAATTAACAAGGAAACACAAACTTTCAATGATACAATAGACCAGGTAGACATAATATATATCTATAGGATATTTCACCCCAAAACAATGAATTTCACCATTTTCTCAAGCGCACATGGAACCTTTTCCAGGATAGATCACATCCTGGGCCATAAATCTAGCCTTGGTAAATTCAAAAACATTGAAATCATTCCAAGCATCTTTTCTGACCACAATGCAGTAAAATTAGATCTCAATTACAGGAGAAAAACATTAAAATGCCAACATATGGAGGCAGAAAAACACACTGCTGAATAATGAACAAACCACAGAAGAAATCAAAAGAGAAATCAAAATATGCATAGAAATGAATGAAACTGAAAACACGACAACCCAAAACCTCTGGGACACTGTAAAAGCAGTGCTAAGGGGAAGGTTCAGAGCAATACAGGCACACCTCAAGAAACAAGAAAAAAGTCAACTAAAGAACCTAACTCCACACCTAAAGAAACTAGAAAAGGAAGAAATGAAGAACCTCAGGGTTAGTAGAAGGAAAGAAATCCGAAACATTAGGGCAGAAATAAATGCAAAAGAAGGAAAAAGAGGCCATAGTAAAAAACAAAACCGAAAGCTGGTTCTTAGAGAGGGTAAATAAAATTGACAAACCACTAGCCAGACTCATCAAGAAACAAAGGGACAAGAACCAAATCAATAAAATTAGAAATGAAAATGGAGATCACAACTGACAACACAGAAATACAAAGGATCATTAGAGAATACTATCAGCAGTTATATGGAAATAAAATGGACAACTTGGAAGAAATGGACAAAATCTTGTCAAAGTACAACTTTCTAAAACTGAACCAGGAAGAAATAGAAAATGTGAACAGACCCATCACAAGCACAGAAATACAAGCTGTAATCAAAAATCTTCCAGCAAACAAAAGCCGAGGTCCAGACGGCTTCATAGACGAATTCTACCAAAAGTTTAGAGAAGAGCTAACACCTATTCTACTCAAACTCTTCCAGAAAATTGCTGAGGAAGGGAAACTTCCAAACTCATTCTATGAGGCAACCAACACACTAATCCCAAAACCTGGTCAAGATCCCACAAAAAAAGAAAACTACAGGCCAATATCACTGATGAACATAGATGGAAAAATCCTTCACAAAATTCTAGCAATCAGAATCCAACAACACAATAAGAAGATCATACATCATGACCATGTGGGCTTTATCCCAGGAATGCAACGATTCTTCAATATCCGCAAAATCAATCAATGTAATACACCACATTAACAAACTGAAAAATAAAAATCATATGATTATCTCAGTAGATGCAGAGAAAGCTTTCGACAAAATTCAACATCCATTTATGATAAAAACCCTCCAGAAGTTGGGAAAAGAAGGAACATACCTCAACATAATAAAAGCTATATATGACAAAACCACAGCAAACATTATCCTCAATGGTGAAAATTGAAAGCATTTCCACTAAAGTTAGGAACAAGACAAGGGTGTGCACTCTCACCACTACTATTCAACATAGTTTCAGAAGTTTTGGCGACAGCAGTCAGAGCAGAAAAAGACATAAGAGGAATCCACATTGGAAAAGAAGAGGTAAAAGTTTCACAGTTCGCAGATGACATGATCCTCTACACAGACAACCCTAAAGACTCTACCAGAAAACTACTAGAGCTAATCAATGAATACAGTAAAGATGCGGGATATAAAATCAACACACAGAAATCCCTTCATTCCTGTACACTAATAATTAGACAATAGAAAGAGAGATTAAGGAAACTATTCCATTCACTGTTGCAACGAAAAGAATAAAATACTTAGGAATATATCTACCTAAAGAAACAAAAGACCTGTACATAGAGAACTATAAAACCCTGGTGAAAGAAATCAGAGAGGACACTAAGAGATGGAGAAATATACCGTGTTGGAGGATTGGAAGAAAAAATATTGTGAAAATGAGTATACTACTCAAAGTAATTTATACATGCAATGCAATGCCTATCAAGCTACCAACGATGTTTTTCACAGAGCTAGAACAAATAATCTCATAATTTGTATGGAAATACCAAAAACGATAGCCCAAGCAATGTTGAAGAAAAATGGAACTGGGGGAATCAACCTGCCAGACTTCAGCCTCTATAACAAAGCCACAGTCATCAAGAAAGTATGGTTCTAGCATAAAGACAGAAATATAGACCAATGGAACAAAATAGAAAGCCCAGAGATAAATCCAGGCACTTATGGACACCTTACCTTTGACAAAGGAGGCAAGAATATAAAATGGAGAAAAGACAGTGTCTTTAACAAGTGGTGCTGGGAAAACTGGTCAGACACTTGGAAAAGAATGAAACCAGAACACTTCCTAACACCATACACAAAAATTAACTCCAAATGGATGAAAGATCTCAATGTAAGACCAGAAACTATAAAACTCCTAGAGGAGAACATAGGCAAAACACGCTCCGACATAAATCACAGCAGGATCCTCCATGACCCACCTCCCAGAATATTGGAAATAAAAGCAAAAATATACAAATGGGACCTAAGTAAAATTAAAAGCTTCTGCACAGCAAAGAAACCTATAAGCAAGGTGAAAAGACAGCCTTCAGAATGGGAGAAAATCATAGCAAATAAAACAACTGACAAAGAATTAATCTCAAAAATATACAAGCAACACCTGCTGCTCAATTCCAGAAAAATAAACGACCCAATCAAATAATGGGCCAAAGAACTAAACAGACATTTCTCCAAAGAAGACATCAGGTGGCTAACAAACACATGAAAATGTGCTCAACATCCCTCATAATCAGAGAAATGCAAATCAAAGCCACAATGAAATACCATTTCACACCAGGCAGAATGGCTGCTATCCAAAAGTCTACATGCAATAAATGCTGGAGAGGGTGTGGAGAGAAGGGAACCCTCTTACACTGTTGGTGGGAATGCAAACTAGTACAGCCACTGTGGAGAACAGTGTGGAGATTCCTCAAAACACTGGAAATAGAACTGCCATATGATCCAGCAATCGCATTCTTCGGCATACACACTGAGGAAACCAGAATTGAAAGAGACACGTGTACCCCAATGTTCATCGCAGTACTGTTTATAACAATCAGGACATGGAAGCAATCTAGATGTCCATCTGCAGACGAATGGAAAAGAAAGCTTCGATACATGAACATAATGGAGTATTACTCAGCCATTAAAAAAATACATTTGAATCAGTTCTAATGAGGTAGATGAAACTAGAGCCTATTATACAGAGTGAAGTAAGCCAGAAAGAAAAACACCAGCACAGTATACTAATGCATATACATGTAATTTAGAAAGATGGAAATGGCAACCCTGTATGCAAGACAGCAAAAGAGACACAGATGTATAGAACAGTCTTTGGGACTCTGTGGGAGTGGGTGAGGGTGGTATGATTTGGGCGAATGGCATTGAAAAATGTACATTATCACATGTGAAACGAATCACCAGTTCAGGGTTGATGCATGTTACAGGATGCTCGGGGCTGGTGTGTGGGGATGACCCAGAGGAAGCATAAGGGGAAGAGGGAGGTTGGAGAGGGGTTCAAAAGGGGAACTCATGTACACGCGGGGCAGATTCATGTCAATGTATGCAAAACCAACCAATATATTGTAACATAATTAGCCTTCAATAAAAATAAATTTAAAAAAAAAAAGAATAAATTACCACACAAATTCCGAAGGCTGGACCATCCTGGGATGTTCTGCAAGACTGAAAATCCTTTTTACTTTACTTTCTCACTGACTCTCACACTCTATTCTGCCTTTTGACTTTAGTTTGTCATCACTGCTCTCCCTCTGGCTCTATAAAAGACCTGGCCTCCAGACCCTGACAAGATGGTTTCTTCGAGACATTCGTCTACCATCGTCTCAGCCAAATGTCCAAAGTAATTTCGATTCCTTGCAGTCCCACCACCTTTCTTGGATTCACTGGTCTGTCAGTAGGACAACTAGAGAGTCCATGTGCCATGACTAAAGACCCCAGCTATGATGAAACAAAGATTTTGTGTGCAGCAACTAAAACCTGGTGCAGACAAATAAATTAATGCAGAAATAAATAAATCTAATAATATATTTTTGTAATAAAAGTCATATACACAATTACTTTCTTAAAAATAGTGGGCTTGTGTTTTGTTGGCTCAACCTTAGACTCTAACTGCATTGCAACCTTGACCATGTATCCTGGAGGCAAGCTGGAATTTTGAGTGGCCAAGATCAATAGGCCTCCTAGCACTGTTTAGTTAGGAGTTGCGCAATCTAAAATGTAAAAACAGTGGTTACAGAAAGAAAAAGAAAAGAAAAACAGAAAAGTAAAGCAAAATTAATAACCTGTTGTTAGAGGCTTCTCAGTTTCAAAAATACGAATGAATTTGAGGAGAAAACAGAAAGCTGTACCAAGCAGTACTTAGCTTTATTTGGAGGGAGTTACAGCAGTACTGTTTTTGTAAGATGGTTCTGGTTTTATTTATTATTCTATTGCCTACATTTTCACCAATATTAAGGAGAGCTGGGCTGAAAGGGCATACAAGACCTTTCAGTACAAAGCAATAGGTTTTTTTTTTTTTATCAGTTTCCTTAAGAATGAAATCTTATTTCTTTCCAATTCTATCTTTTAATTGGTGGAGAATGTTTTACAATGTTCTCTGGGCTCCTGCCAATGCAAATCAGCCATAATTATTCATTAATCACCTCCTTTTTGTGCCCCCTCCCCTCACCGCATTTCACCCCTCCAGGACATCACAAGCGCCTCTCTGGGCTCCCTGTGTTTCACCAACTTCTCATCAGCTGCATATCGTTTGCGGGGAAGAAACAGAGAGGCAGATATAGAGAACAGAGTGTGAGCACAGGGAGGGAAGAAGAGTACGGAGACCAGTGGAAACCAACACGATTACTGCAACTGTCGCAAGAATCTCTGAGAAGAACTAGTGTCTAATTTCCCCTTGATTGGCAGTTAGAAAGACTTCCTAAGATGGGATGGGCCTAGGATAAACTCCCAGGGGACACACGTTGGTAAGAGTCCAAAAGGAAACTTTGGGAATGCTGGCGGTACAAAAGTAGAGATGGAAGGGTGATGATAAGGGGTGTTAGCTGGGATCAATTGACCACTCAAATTTATCTGAGTCAGGGACTTCTCTCGTGGTCCAGTGGTTAGGATTCTGTCCTTCCCCTGCACAGAGTATAGGGTTCATACGGGTTTCATCCCTGCAGGAGAACTAAGAACCTGAATGCTAAATGGGTCAGCCTAGATAAAGAAACAAACCAAAAAAAAAAAAAAAAAAACAAAGAAAATTAATATCTGGGTCAAAGACCAAGGAGAGGAAACGGTTTCAGGATATTCAAAGATATGAAACCTTCAATCACGCACTTTCCAGCTGAAAATATGACACGATAATATACAGAGGAATGCAGGAACAATGGAGATAACATGATAAAGTAAAAGGAAAAAATATAGATACTATTGTCGGTCCAGGTGAACATGAAGGGAAGTGATCCTCTGAGGATGTGAGCTGAGGCTGCCCTTGAGATGACAAACTCCCCTCAAAGGTCTGAATTCAATCCAAATGAAGGAATCTGAGCTCCAATCAGTCCCAGGAGCAGACAGCACTGGGTCAATTCTCACTTAGTTGACTCAGGAAATGTGAATCTCATTTCTCCTTTCCTATACTCAGAAAAAAATGAATCTTTTAAAGTATTTATTTGACAAATAACAGTGAATGAAGATGAAAATAAGTAAATTTTGATTAAAAAAAAAGACCAAAAAATAAAAAAAGACTCGCTGTTTCAGTGACCTACTGTTAGGAATTTTGATTTTTCCATTAAAAATTCTAACAATGGCAGGAACCTCTGTCCAGCGTTTTTTGCTCACTGGGAGAAACAACTGAGTTAGTGAATAAATATTGTATTACAGATTAAATTGGTAAAACGGTGTCTGGACAGAAATCACTGAAAATAAACTACTGATAGGCCTTCTTCAGATGACTTTCAGCAGTGTATTACCAGATCGCCCTCTTAGTACTTAGGAGGAAAAAGCCCACATTGGGGCAAGAGAAGGTGACGAATACTCTGTGCTGACCTGCTCCCCACCTCAGAATAATAGGATTCTTTCCAAGGTTCTCTTAGGAAATAGTGTTCCCTTGGCTAAACCACACTGTCAATCTTTACTTTTACAAAATAAATCTTACACTCTCTCTTCCATATTAACAGAACCATGCAGAAGTGAGGGATATGTACCTTGGACAGCTCATCTCATTTTGGATCTCTTGATAAGCAGGAAAATAAATAATTGTCCTCTTGCAATATTGGAGGTACTGCAGTTTCTCACTTTAAAGGTCAAATGCCCACATCTACATATGCTTCTTTTAAAACAAATATCATTATTAAAATGACAGAATGCCAGAAATTTTATCTCTGCCAACCAGGATACTGAAGGTGCCGTCTGTTTTAACTGTGGTCATATGACGAACAACCATTGGTTCAGGATGTGTCACGCCAACAGATACAGGCTATAAAAGCGGCAGCACTTTTGCATCCTTTCCAACCACTGGGACACCCTCGGCTTCTAGAGCAGAAGGGCCACGAGAGTCAACAAGATGAAGGCTCTGCTGTTCAGTCTTGTCCTCGGTCTGCTTGTTGCCAGTCAAGGTGAAGCTCAGACAGACGCCTCACAGGTACCAGGGCATTTGAACGGTGGACAAGCTTGGGAGGAGTTCTTAGCGTGTATCCGTGTGAGTGTCCTTTTCGAGGTTTGGTCATGCGGACTGCTAAGTCTCGCCATCTCCCTGCAACTGAAAATTGCTCCATTCACTGGCTCTATGCCTGCTGTTTGTGAGGTCTGTATCATCTCTACCATCCATTCATCGGCTCTCGTATATGTTCACTACTCGTGTAAAACCGAAGGATAGTCTCACAGGTGTTGGATTGGGTCTCCTGCATTTGACAACATAGCTCAAGCTATCTCAGTAATACCTCAATTATTTCCTTTATCTGACATGAGTTTTCACGTGATTTTATACGTAGGGCTGTGTTGATAAAGATAGGTAACTTCTGCTAAGTGAAAGGGCAGGGAACCACCTGAGGGATGGTATCGGGCAGAATTTACAGAGATGGACTAAGTATTCTGAACGGATCTTTGCTTTTAGTTTACAGGAAGATGGTTAAGCCAATTCGTGGCAGCCAGTAACAAAGAGAAGATCACCGAGGGGGGGCCATTCCATGCTTTCAAGCGTTATATTGAGTTTGATGAAGAAAATGGCACAATACACTTTCAATTTTATGTCAAGTAAGTAAAACTCACCCAAAAGGAAAACACCTGTAAACTCTGGCCTGAGGGAGGGTGTCTCTTCCCCGTCTGCAGGAAGTTCTCGGGGTGATGTTGAGAGGAAGACACACTGAGCTGTGGGGCTGAGCTGGGGAGAGGGCAGTTTCTCTGTGAGCACCAGGGAATGTCCCGAAAAGTCTGCAGAGAGGGGAAACCAGAAGCTCCACTGTCATCAACTCATTAGAGAAAATAGGGACACAGCCGAGGAAAGAGGCTCATGTCCTGGAACCCGCAGTTCCCACCAGGCGCTTGACCCCTTCCTGCAGAATTTGTAAGAGACGGTTCCCATTGAGCCCAGAAGTGAGAACAGTGGGGAGAGCACACAGTGAGCTCTGCCCTCGGGGCTTCCTCACGGGAGGTTTCAACATCACTGAGTTTCCCAAAGTCGTCAGAGCCCCTAGTGACTTTCCCAAGTCCCTTCCCAGGCGCATCCATTGCACGTGACAGCAGTTCGATCACTGGTTTGGGAAGATCCCCTGGAGGAGGAAATGGTGACCCATTTCAGTATTCTTGCCTGGAGAATCCCATGAACAGAGATACCTGCTGTTCTATATAGTCCAAGGGGTCGCAAAAAGTCAGACAGCACTGAGCAACCAAGCACACACACACAGAGATCCAAGTACCATTCATGGAATGTCCACTATACGGCAGATGGTATCCTAGGAACATGCAAAGTATGGCAGAAATCAACACATTTCTTCAGCAATTATCTCCTACCCAACTCCACCCGAAAAAAGCAAACCAGAACATGGAACCTTAGGTATACATTGTGAGGAATAAAAATATTAAGAACAGAAACAACTAAATATGTTATGCTTGGAGATATTGATTTATAAATATATATCACGGATTATGTATTGTATATAACCATATGTTACATAGCATCAGTTCATTCGCTCAGTTGTGTCTGACTCTTTGTGACCCCATGAACTGCAGCAAGCCAGGCATCCGTGTCCATCAACAACTCCCATAGTTCACTCAAACTCATGTCCATTGAGATGGTATTGCCATCCAACCATCTCATCCGCTGCCGTCCCATTCTCCTATTGCCCTCCATCTTTCCCAGCATCAGGGTCTTTTCCGAGGAGTCAGTTCTTTGCATCAGGTGGCCAGAGTATTGGACTTTCAGCTTAGCATCAGCCTTTCCAATGAATATTCAGGACTGATTTCTTTAGGATGGTCTGGTTGTATCTCCTTGCACTTCAAGGGACTCTCAAGAATCTTCTCCAATACCACAGTTCAAAAGCATCTATTTTTCGGTGCTCAGCTTTTTTTTTACATTCCCGCCTCACATCCATACATGACAACTGGAAAATCCATAGCCTTGTCTAGATAGACCTTTGTTGGCAAAGTAATGTCTCTGCTTTTTAATATACCATCTCGATTGGAAGGGATAACTTCCCTTCCAAGGAGTAAGCGTCTTTTAATTTCCTGTCTGCAATCAGCATCTGCAGTGATTTTGAAGCCCCCAAAGATAAAGTCTGACAGTGTTTGCACTGCTTCCCCATCGATTTCCCATGAAGTGGTGGGACGAGATGCCATGATCTTAGTTTTCTGAATGTGGAGTTTCAAGCCAAACTTTTCATTCTCTTCTTTCACTTTCATCACGAGGCGCTTTAGTTCCTCTTCACTTTCTGCTATATGGGTAGTGTCATCTGCATATCTGAGGTTATTAATATTTTTCCTGGCAATGTTGATTCCAGCTTGCACTTCTGCCAGCCCAGTGTTTCTCATGATGTACTCTGCATATAAGTTAAATAAGCAGGGTGATATATACAGCCTTGACGAACTCCTTTTCCTATTTGGAACCACTCTGTTGTTCCATGTCCAGCTCTAACTGTTGCTTCCTGACCTGCATATACGTTTCTCAAGAGGCAGGTCAGGTGGTCTGGTATTCCCATCTTTTAAAGAATTTTCCACAATTTATTGTGATTCACACAGTCAAAGGCTATGGCATAGTCAGTAAACCCGAAATAGATGTTTTGGAACACTTTTGCTCTTTTGATGATCCAACAGATGTTGTCAATTTGATCTCTTGTCCCTCTGCCTTTCCTAAAAACCTTCTGGAACATCTGGAAGTTCAAGGTTCATGACTTGTTGAAGTCTGTCTTGGAGAATTTTGAGCATTACTTTGCTAATGTGTGAGATGATTTCAATTGTTTGGCAGTTTGAACATTCCTTGCTATTCCCTTCCTTTGGCATTGGGATGAAAGCTGGCATTTTCCTGTCCTGTGGCCACTGCTGAGTTGTCCAAATGTATTGCCATATTGAGTGCAGCACGTTCATAGCATCATCATTTAGTATTTGAGATAGCTCAACTGGAATTGCATCACCTCCACTAGCTTTGTTCATAGTGATGCTTCCGTGGGCCATCTTCACTTCACATTCCTGGATGTCTGGCTCCTGGTCAGTAATCACACAATTGAGATTATCTGAGCCGTAAAAGTCTTTTTTGTATAGTTTTCTTTGTATTCTTGCCACCTCCTCTTAATATCTTCTGCTTCTCTTCGATCCATTTCTGTCTTTATTATGCCCATCTTTGCATGGAAAGTTCTCTTCAGTTCAGTTCAGTTCAGTGCCTCAGTCGTGTCCGAATCTTTGCGACCCCATGAATCACAGCCCGCCAGGCCTCCCTGTCCATCACCAACACCCGGAGTTCATGCAAACTCATGTCCATCGAGTCAGTAATGCCATCCAGCCATCTCACTCTCCGTCGTCCGCGTGTCCTCCCACCTCCAATCCCTCCCAGCATCATACTACTTTCCAGTCAGTCAATTCGTCGCATGAAATGGCCAAAGTATTGGAGTTTCAACTTTAACATCAGTCCTTCCAATGAACACCCAGGATTGATCTCCTTTTGAATGGACTGGTTGGATCTCCTTGCAGTCCAAGGGACTCTCAAGAGTCTTCTCTAGCACCACAGTTCAAAAGCATCAATTCTTCGGCGATCAGCGTTCTTCACAGTCCAACTCACACATCCATACACGAGCACGGGAAAAACCATAGCCTTGACTAGAAGGACCTTGATTGGCAAAGCAATGTCTCTGCTTTTTACTATGCTATCAAGTTTGCTCATAACTTTCCTTCCAAGGAGTAAGAGTCTTTTAATTTCCTGGCTGCAATCAGCCTCTACAGTGATTTTGCAGCCCCCAAAAATAAAGTTTGACACACTTTCCCCTATTTCCCCATCTATTTCCCATGAAGTGATGGGACCAGATGCCATGATCTTCATTTTCTTAACGTTGAGCTTCAAGCCAACCTATTCACTCTAGTCTTTCACTTTCATCAAGAGGCCTTTGACTTCCTCTTCACTTTCTGCCATAAGGGTGGTGTCATCTGCATATCTGAGGTTATTGATATTTCTCCCGGCAATCTTGATTCCAGCTTGTGCTTCTTCCAGCCCAGTGTTCCTCATGATGTACCCTGCATATAAGTTAAATAAGCAAGGTGACACTATACAACCTTGACGGACTCCTTCTCCTATTTGGAACCAGTCTGTTGTTCCATGTCCAGTTCTAACTGTTGCTTCCTGACCTGCATAGTATCTCTAATTTTCTTGAAAAGATCGCTAGTCTTCTGCATTATATTATTTTCCTCTATTTCTTTGCCTTGACCACTGAGGAAGGTTTTCTTATCTCTCCCTGCTATTCTTTGGAACTCTGCATGCAAACGGGTGTATCTGTCTTTTTCTCCTTAGCTTTTTGCTCTCTTCTTTTCACAGCTATTTGTAAGGCCCCTCAGATAGCCATTTGCTTTTATTCATTTCTTTACCTTGGGCATTATCTTGCTCCCTGTCTCCCATCCAATGTCACGAACCTCCGTCCATACTTCATCAGGCACTCTGGGTATCAGATCTAATCCCTTAAATCTATTTCTCACTTCCACTGTTTAATCATAAGGGATTTGATTTAGGTCATATCTGAATGGTCTAGTGGTTTTCCCTACTTTCTTCAATTTAAGTCAGAATTTGGCAATATGGAGTTCATGATCTGAGCCACAGTCAGGTCCCACTCTTCTTTTGGCGGACTGTATACAGCTTCTCCATCTTTGGCTGCAAAGAACATAATCTATCTGACCTCAGTGTTGGTCATCTGGAGATGCCCATGTGTAGAGTCTTCTCTTGTGCTGTTGAAGAGGATGTTTGCTATAACCAGTTCGTTCCCTTCGCAAAGCTCTTTTAGCCTTGACCGTGATTCATTCTGTACTCCAAGGTCAAATTTGCTTGTTACTCCAGGAGTTTCTTGACTTCCAACTTTTGCATTCCAGTCCCCTATAATGAAGAGGATTTCTTTTTAGGATGTTCGTTCTAAAACGTCTTGTAGGTCCTCATGAAACCATTCTATTTCAGCTTCTTCAATGTTACTGGTTGGGGCATAGACTTGGATTACCGTGCTATTCATTGGTTTGCCTTGGAAATGAACAGAGGTCATTCTGTCGTTTTTGAGACTTCATCCAAGGTCTGCATTCCAGACTCTTTTGTTGACCATGATGGCTACTCCATTTCTTCTAAGGCATTCCTGCCCACAGTAGTAGGTATACTGTTCATCTGAGTTAATAATTCACCCATTCCAGTCCATTTTAGTTCACTGATTCCTAGAGTGTCAATGTTCACTCTTGCCATCTCTTGTTTTACCCCTTCAAATCGTCTTAATTCTTGCACCTAACATTCCAGGTTCCTATGCAATTTTGCTCTTTACAGCATCGGACCTTGCTTCTATCACCAATAACATCCCAAATGGTCGTTGTTTTTGCCATCCGTTCATTCTTTCTGGACTTTTTGTCTACTGATCTCCAGTACCATATTGGGCACGTACCGACCTGGTGAGTTCACCTTTCAGTGTCTAATATTTGCCTTTTCATACTGTCCTTTTCTTTACTCATCACTACATGTCTACGCCTAGAGCCATAGGTAAGAATAGATCTGCATATTCTAAACATCTTGGCTCTTCACGTGAGCAAATTATGCAGTCTGAATCATGTTTCCCAGCGTCCTCTCTCAGCACCAAGTTTAAAACTGTTATCAGTATCTGCATATGAAAGGAATCACGTTTTCCAAGCCAAATGAAAGGAGTTTGTCTGCTCAGATAAAATGTTGTGTACTTGCAGTTATGTTGGATAATTGTTGTGTTCCCACTTTGTGGTTGTTTTTCAGTGAGCTCAATACATTTCAATTCCCTAATGACTAAGAGGGCTTCCCTAATTGTTGAGTTGGTAACAAAAGTCTGCCTGCAATGCAGGAGACCCTGGTTCAATTCCTGGGTCAGGAAGATCCCCTGGAGAAGGGATAGACTACCACTCCCGTATTCTGGCCTGGAGAAGTCCATGGACTCTATAGTCCATGGGGTCACAAAGAGGTAGCATGAATGAGTGACTTGCACTTTCACTTTCAATGGCTGAGAACACTCACCACACTTCACTGTGGGCATTCTTTTCCAAGGTGTCTCTTCAAAATTTAATGCAGTTCCTATGGGGTAAAATGCCTTTCAGTATTTGTTTCATGAAAATTCTTTAAATGGGCCAAATACACCTTTATCACATACATGTACAGAGGACAAATGTGAAGCCACGTACTCCTGTTATAGAGCTGACAATATATACTTATCATATACTATATCCATAAATTTCTTCATGATATCGTACAAACACATCTTGCGTATTTAAGAGTTTGCTTGTGTAAGTGTCAGTGTGAGTGTGAAATGTGTCTTTATACAGACATGTGTCTTTCAAGTTTATTCCTCGTATGGTATTGTGATGGAGGAAGAGTGTGTGTTTAGAGAAAATTAAACTATTTTTTTAAATTTGTGATTTTTTTCTCTCATATTGTCTAATGAGGGCTTCCCCGGGGGCTCTTACATTGTGTAATAAAGCCTGGTGGATTTCATGTTGTCTGATAAGGCCTGGTGGCTCTCATATTGTTTAATAAGGGCTTTCCTGATGTCTCAGAGGGTAAAGAATCTGCCTGCAATGCAGGAGACCCGGATTCGATCTCTGGGTCAGGAAATTCCCATGCAGAAGGAAATGGCAACCCACTCCAGTCTTCTTGCCTGGAGTTTCCCACAGACAGAGGAGGAGACTGGTGGGCTACAGTCCATGGGGTCGCAGAGAGTCAGACACAACTGAGTGATAAACTCTTTCCTTTCATTGTCTAATGAATCACTGCCAGGGTTGTGACCATGCTCAAGGTTTGTCTTGATGGCTGTGCCTCTCAATTTTCAGAAACCATATAAAGGAGAAGTTCATTCTTTTTCTTTCTTCCTAAAATTCTAGATTTCACCATGGTTATTGTCTTACACACGACCTGCTTTGTATCTGCGGTTATCTTCGGAACTACTAGTCAGATTTAGTGTGTCAACAAATCATCCTTGCCGCTTGATAATTGCTGGATCTGAGACAGCATATGTTGTCTCTTTTGAAGGCCAATTTGTTCACCAGAACTGAGGTGATACCTGACACATATTCTTGGGTGTCATACAGAAAGAATCCTAAATATACATCAAGTTTTTATTATGTTAATCAACCAACATGAATATATTTTGTTTTTAAGGAAGAATGGAGAATGCATCAAAAAATATGTCTCAGGCACAAAGGAAGAAAACTATTATGCTACTGACTGTAAGTATGAATGTTTCACTGGAAAGACGACGTTCAGGTAGAAATCTTGGTCTCAGCTTTCTTCACTAACCCCATACACCTGAATTCTACTCCCACTGAAAATCAGAGGTCAGGGACTGGAAAGCATTCCCTCAACGGAGTGTTACTCAGCGAGACCAGATCCAGACATCTTAGACCGTGAAGTTAAGTGGGTCTTAGGAAGCATTATGGAGAAGGCAATGGCAAGTCACTCCAGTACTCTTGCCTGGAGAATCCCATGGATGGAGGAGCCTGGTAGGCTGCAGTCCGTGGGGTCGCTAGGGTCGGACACGACTGAGAGACTTCACTTTCACTTTCACACATTGGAGAAGGAAATGGCAACCCACTCCAGTGTTCTTGCCTGGAGAATCCCGGGGTCGGAGGAGCCTGGTGAGTTTCCATCTATGGGGTCACACAGAGTCGGACACGACTGAAATGACTTAGCAGCAGCATCAGGAAGCATTATAAAATACGCTAGTGGAGGTGACAGAATTCAAACTGTGCTCTTTAAAATCCTAAAATGTGATGCTGATAAGGGTTGTAAGGAATGTGTCACCAACTTTGGAAACCTTGGCAGTGGCCACAGAACTGGAAAAGGTCAGTTTCCATTTCAATCTCCAAGAAAGACCATGACAAAAAATGTTCAAACTACCGAACAGCTATGCTCACTTCACATGCGAGCAAGGTTCAGTTCAGTGCAGTTCAGTCGCTCAGTCGTGTCCGACACTTTGCGACCCCATGAATCACAGCATGCCAGGCCTCCCTGTCCATCACCAACTCCCGGAGTTCACTCAAACTCATGTCCATCGAGTCAGTGATGCCATCCAGCCATCTCATTCTCTGTCGTCCCCTTCTCCTCCTGCCCCCAATCCTTCCCAGCATCAGAGTCTTTTCCAGTGAGTGCTCAAGATCCTTAAAGTCAAGATTCAGCGGTACATGATCAGACAACTACCAGAAATATAGGCTTTTTTTGGAAAAGGCAGATGAACCCGATCAAATTGTCAGCATTCACAGGATCATGAAGAAAGCAAGGCAATTCCAGAAAAAAAACAGTTTTTTTTTTTTTTCTGCTTCATTGACTATGGTAAAACTTTTGACTTTGTGGAACACAACAAACTGGAAAATTCTTCAAGATATGGTAATCCTGAATTGCCTTACCAGGCTTCAGAGAAACCTGTATGTGGATCAGTCAGCAATAGTGAGAACTGGACACGCAACAACAGATTGGTTCAAAATTGGGAAAAGTGTACAAATTAGTATATACGGTCATGCGGCTTCTATAACTTATATACAAAGTACATCATGCTGAGTGTCAGGCTGGGTGAAAGACAAGGTGGAATCAAGATTGCTGGAAGAAACAGCAACAGCATCAGATATGCAGATGATACAACTTTATGGCTGAGAGTGAAGAGGAACTAAAGAGTCTCATGATAACGGAGCAAGAGGAGACTGAAAAAGCTGGTCTCAAACTCAACATTCAACACCAGGAAGATCATGGCCTCTGGTCCCCTCACTTTATGGCAAATAAAAAGTGCAAGAGTGGACGCAGTGACAGGTTTTCTCTTCTTGGACTCGAAAATCTCTGTGGATTGTGACTTCAGCCACGTAATTAAAGATAACTGATATTTGGAAAGAAGGCTATGACAACCCAAGAGAGCTTAGTAAAATGCAGATACATCACTTTGCCAACAACGGTCCATTTAGTCAAAAGTATGTTTATTTTTTTCCCGCATTTATGTATGGATTTGAGCGTTGGACTGTAAAGAAGGCTGCACACCAAAGAACTGACGCTTTTAAACGGTGGTGCTGGGGAAGACTCTTGAGAGTGACTTGGACTGCAAGGAGATCAAACCAGTCCATTCTAAAGGAAACCAGTCCTGAATATTCATTGGAAGGACCGATGCTGAAGCTGAAGTCCCAGTACGTTGGCCACCTGATGGAAAGAACTGACTCATTGGAAAAGACCCTTATGCTGGGAAAATTTAAAGGCGGGAGAACAAGGGGATGACAGAGGATTATATGGTTGGATGGCAGTATCGACTAAAGTACACGAATTTGAGCAAATTCTGGAAGGTCATGGAGGACAGGGAACTTGGTGCAGTACAGTTCATGGGGTCATGGAGAGTCAGACATGACATAGTGATTTAATATCAATAAGAACAACGTGGCTAACCATGAGTGTATAATTTTTATTTTGTAGGAGTCTCACAGAAAATTTACACTGGTTTATGAACTAAGATCACGGGATCTATAATGAGATGGCACATTAGTGCCATTCACTTTTATTTAATTATTTTTAATTTTAATTGGAGGCTAATTACTTTACATTATTGTATTGGTTTTGCCATACATTGACATGAATCTGCTCCGGGTGTACATGTGTTCCCCATCTTGAACCCCCTCCCGCCTCCCTCTCCATCCCATTCCTCTGGTTCATCCCAGTTCACCAGCCCCGAGCATCACTTTTTAAAAACAATCTTATAATATCTGAGTCCATTCAAAGTTAGATGGAGGAACTTGAACTCAAGGAAATCATCGAGAGTTCAACCATAAAGGCAGCTTCTATACAAAGCAATGGGCATGCTGGCTAAGCTTTGTATCTCTGAGCTCTTTATAATGGCCCTAAATAGCATTATTATTTTCACACAGCCTAAAGGAAACATGTTTGATTAAAATTTAAACACATCAATATGTGATCACAACCGTTTCCTAAACGAAGAAGTCACACAGTACATATGGCATAGCCACAAATTAGTAAAATTCATGCCTGAAATATTTCCCCATACTTTGATGGATAGCTTCTGATATTTGAAGTTTTCAAAATTGTGTTTTCATTTTTCTTATTCCCACTATATGGTTTCTTTTCGCTGAATCATGAATGCTTCCACTGTCTTTACCCTTCTCCATTTTTGCAATCCATTTTAGCATGAATTTTACACAGTGACTAAAGAAGGAAGACAACAGAAATGCAAGACTCTAGGGTACCAGCCAAGCCGCGTTCAGGTTTGTTTGGAAACAGTGAAGTGTAGCTACCTCAGGCCCAGTTACCAGCAGTGGCCTTGATGGTGACCTGAAGCCCAGGAGACAGGTTTGCTCTCACTTTTGTATCACCTTCATTAACATCACAGTCAATTCATTGATGTTGCTATGTCCACCTTGGTAAATCCATGGTGAACCACAAGTGGTCACTGATAATCTGAAGACATTCGTTGTCTGAATTAAGCTGTCCCAACGTGAGAAAGGCTTGTGGACTTGGCATGGCCTTGGGAAAATTGCATATTCTTGTCAGGGCTATGAGAGTCTGAAGCTGCTTTGGATGCCTTTTTTTTTTTTATTTTTTTAAGCACACTGATAATTTTCAGTGGCTCAGACACTGAGCAGTGGTGTTTGCAGGCTTCAGTAATACAGATGTTCATTTTCACATTCCATGTTGCTGAATGATTGCAGGAAGGTGAGATGGAGGCCAGGAGAGAGAGAATGGACATTGAGGGTGTGGCGGTGACACACAGTAGGTCAGAGCTGTTTCTTGTCCAGACACGCGGGCAGGGCAGAGGGGAGTTGCAGTGCTCCAGGTGGGGAAGGAGCTCACCACTAGGAGGTCACTGCCTACCTGTCCCAGCAGGTAAGCTGTCTTCACACCAACAGACACGGCAGGGGGCTGTATCATACTCCAGTGTGAAGGGTCGGGAAACACAATACTTAAAGTGCTCAAAAGGTTGCCTGGCCTGATGTCACCACTCAGGAACAGAAGTTGATGAACCCAAGGTAGGCTGACATTGGCCAATAGAAACCAATTCCATGGCTGGGGTCACAGCAATACAAATAATTTTTGAACCTCAATTGGATAATATGTGTATGCTGCTTAAAACACTCTTGGGACTTCCCTGGTGGTCCCGTGAATAAGAATCTGCCAGCCAGGGCAGGAAACATAGGTTCAATCCCTAGTCCAAGAAGATCCCACATGCCATGTCGGAACTAAGCTCATGTACCACAACTACTGATCCTGCACTCTAGAACTCCGAGCTGTAACTACTGAAGCTCATGCACCCCAGTGCCTATGCTCAGCAACAAGAGAAGCCACTGCAGTGAGAAGTTCGCACAACACAATTAGACTGTGCTCCACCGTCCCCACTAGTGGACAAAGCCCACGGGCAGCAGGGAAGACTCAGCAAATCAAAAATAATTAATTATAAATGCAGAAAAGAATCTGTTAGGTTTATCAGCACACACGTTCTATAAAGCATCTTAGGCTTCTCAGAACACACATTCTATAAAGCATCTTAGTAAGACAGCAAGGAGTGACTGATTAATTGTAGGAAAAGGTGGGGATGAGGAAAATCGTACCTCCTTCTGTTGCCGTGGTTAACAGTAGCATTCTGTGCAGGATGAAGTGAGTGGGTCCATACAGGATGGACCATTCTTCATGCCCGCCGTGTGTCACAATAATCTAACTGACAACAAGTTAAGGTGGGGCTGTTTGTATCTTTTCTCTCTCTCACAGACGCGGGTCACAATGAACTTCAACCCATTAGTGGGGACGAGAACACGCTCTTAGCATATAATGTCAACGTGGATGGACATGGCAAGGAGACAAAACTGGTGGAATTATTTGGTAGGTATGATATTAAATCCCCATAACCATTGTCATGTAACACGCACACTGTAAGGACTTTCATTAAGAATATCAGGAAGTGCTGACAGCATTCCATATTCAGGGTGGAAGGCCTGCGTGTTTATGCTCACCAAATTAAGGATCCTGGAAGGTAATCTACCAAGAAACAGGAGGCCATAGGGTGCAGAATATCACATCATCAGGCATTTCACAATGATTCCTATGTGTTCAAATATTAGAAAATGAAGTTTTGCTGGAATATTTTATTTTACATATGTCAACATATTTCAAGTCTTGTCTATAATGAGGATGACAAATAATCAGAATATACAGTATACCTTAGGAATAATTCCATCTACTGAATAAATACTTGGTGTTTAACAAATATCAATAGGCTTTTTACCAAATTTATTCTTTGTACCTTGAGAAATGCAAATACAGAAGGCATACTATAAAATTTTTTCAGTATAGGACTTTTGACTTTGAAGAGAGAACTTAACCTAGGCCTGATGTTGTTTCAAGGACAGACACCTTCTCCAAATCTCAGTTACAGGCTCACGTTAATATAAACAGAAATTCAAAGTTTTAGTGACTGAAAAGTTTTTCATTTTAATGACCCAAATCCCTAAAGTCATGCTGATGAAGTTTTAATATAAAAAATTAGGTAAAATTTTATTTATTTATTTTAAATAAATAAATTTTAAAATTTTATTTATTTTTTAATTGAAGGATAACTGCTTTATAGATTCTATTGTTTTCTGCCATATACCAACACAAATCAGCCATAGGTATACATATGCTTGTGTGAAAGTTGCTCAGTCATATCTGACTCTTTGTGACCCCATGGACTATACAGTCCATTGAATTCATCAGGCCAGAATACTGGAATGGGTAGCCTTTCCCTTCTCCAGGGTAACTTCCCAACCCACAGATCAAGCTCAGGGCACCCACATTGCAGCAGAGTTCTTTCCTAGCAGAGTCACAAGGGAAGTCAATAGGTATATATATGACCCTTCCCTTTTGAAACTGCCTCCCATCTCCCTCCCACCCCTCTAGGTTGATATAGAGCCCCTGTTTGAGTTACCTGAGACATACAGCAAATTCCCACTGGCTACCTATTTTAACTATGGTCATGTCATTTTGCATGATACTCTCTCCATATATCGCACCGTCTCCTCCCCTCTCCCCATGCACATACGTCTCTTCTCTATGACTGATTCTCCACTGATGCGCTGAAAATAAGTCCATTTTCAGTACCATCATTCTAGATTCCATAAGTATGTGTTAGTATACAATATCAGTTTTCTGATGCACTGTAAGCCTTGGAACACTTATAAGAAAATCTTTGACCTGTTCCACGTTTCAAATGCATTGTTCTTATGAAAACTGATATCACCCACTCAAGTAACCATGCAGAAGCACTGAGAGGTGTGTGTGCCATGGGGACAACAGTTGTCTATTTCAGAAAATGTTATTGGGTACAATGGCAGGTTCATGAAAGAGTAAATCACGCCCTGTTATTATGTGTGATCCGGTGAATGTGTCCATGGAAGGGGAGAAAGGTGGTTCCTACTAAGCTTGGTGTACAGACAGATATGAGAGGCAGGTATATACGCGAGGAAGGTGAGACAAGCAAGTAGGCTCCATATTAGGATGGACTCAGCCCCAAATTCACGAAGATCCTGGCAAGTTTTTGGGGTCCAGGTCCTGATGCTGAGGAGTAGGGTGTCCTACTCACCAAGTTGGACTGGGGTCAATTCTTAAGACAGAAAGCACATATTTGTCTCGTGGGAACCACTGAAAGCTCTTAGATTCCAGAATTGAACATATGGTTGTCACGTTCCATTTCTTCTTCTGTAGATTCAGAAATTTCCATGGGTTCCCCGGGGGTCGACAATTCTGTTTTCTGTTCTGTGATTTTACAGGCAAAGGAAATAATGTAGACTCGAAATACAAAGAGAAGTTTGACAGCATGGTGAGAGAAAAAGGGATTCCGGAAGAAAATGTCCTGAACTTAATCGACATTGGTAAAGGAATCATACTTTTTCCCCTGCCCATATCACTCACTTGTTGTGTATAAACCAGAAAACGAGTCAGCTTATTCAAAATATCTTCTTACACATTTAATCTCTTTGAAGATACTTTATTACAAGAAAGGAAGGAAGGAAGAAAACTTGGAAATGCTGGGGAGTGTTTCATTTCTCCCATTTTGTTTATCCCTAGATAACTGTCCAGAGGAGTGAAAAAAAAGTGACTCTGGCACTCTCGTAAGTAAACTCAGTCCGTTTTAAACGATGCCCCTTCCAGATGAAGCAATAAGATAACAATGTTATTTCATATGTGTGAAATGTTTGTCCCACCACTTTAAATGTATCACTGAAGAATTTTCTATTCTGTAATATTGCTGCTCTTGAGCCATATTATTGTAAACACTTTGATTAATGAACGCCAAGCAGCTGTGGTGAGAGAGTCTTATCCTACAGAAATCTTGCAGACTAGAGTCATCTGACAGAAGCAGGAATCCACATGAGTTGGTGGAAATTATTAGTGTTCCCATCAGCCCTGACCTCGTGGTTGTCCCCACACATTCCTCCCAAAAGAGAATCGGTATGAAACAGAGCTCTGCTTCCCTGAAGCAGGGCTTCCCTGATACCTCAGTTGCTAAAGAATCCACCTGCAATGCAGGAGACCCCGGGTCGATTCCGGGGTCTGGAGGATCTGATGGAGAATGGAAAGGCTACTCCAGTATTCTTGGCCTTCCATTGTGGCTCAGTGGGGGAGACCTGGGTTGGATCCCTGGGTTGGGAAGATTCCCTGGAGAAGGGAAAGGTTTCTCCAGTATACTAGTGTGGTGAATTCCATGGATTGTCACGGTCCATAGCATTACAAGGAGTTGGAGATGACCGAGCGACTTCCACTTTCACACTTTTCACAAGACCAGTGTTTGATCTCATATGATTCCGAGAGAAACAGTAGATGCCTTCCCACCACACTGTCTGAAACATGCATTTGCAATATATTCCTACTCAGATGTTATGGCGTTTAATGCTCTGTCGAGAAAGAATCTTAACAAAAAGAGTGACTAAAAGCACGAGCATCCAGGTGAATGTGATAACAGCGATGTGGTACCTATTTTCAATGGAACAATACTCAGCAAGAAAAAGAAGCAACCAACTCTATTTACAGCAACATGGATGGACCAAGATATTTGTCACGCTGAGTGAAAGAACTCAGAAAGAGAAAGACCAATGCCAGAAATGTCACTTCTAGGTTTCAGTTTAGTTCACTAATTGTCATATCCAACTCTTTGTGACCCCATGGACTGCCGTATTCCAGGAATCCCTGTCCATCATGAACTCTCAGAACTTGCTCTAACTCATGTCCATTGAGTCAGTGATGACATCCAACCATCTCATCCTTTCTCGTCCCCGTCTCCAACGCCTCCAATCATCCCCAGCATCAGGATGTTTTCAAATAGGTCATTTATTCGCATTAAGTGGCCAAAGTATTGGAGTTATAGCTTCTACATCAGTACTTCCAATGATTATCAAGACTGATTTCCTTTAGGGTGGACTGGTTGGGTCTCCTTGCAGTCCAAGGGACTCTCAAGGGTCTTCTACAACTCCACAGTTCAAAAGCATCAATTCCTTGGCGCTCAGCTTTCTTTAGAGTCCACCTTTCATTTTAGTGTAGATAAATGCCATGGTTCAGATGGTCACAAATTTGCCAACAATGCAGGAGACCCACATTTGATCCCTGTTTCAGGAAGATCCCCTGGAGAGTGAAATGGTAGCACACTCTCTTATTCTTGCCTGGAGCATCTCCATGGACAGAGGAACCTGGTGGGCTACAGTCCAAGGGGTCACCAAGAGTTGCACACGACAGAGTGACTTTCACTTTCTCAAAGATATCACTTGTGCTTGGAATCTAAACCATGACATAGAGGAAAATATTTACAAAACGGAAACAGGCTCACAGAAGTGGACAAGAAACTTGTGGTTGTCAAATCGGAGGGACTTGGGGAAGAGAAGAATCGGGAGGTTTGTGGTTGAAAAGGGAAAGTGGAAGAAAGGGCTAGTTGCTCAGTCATGTCCGAATCTCTGCGACCCCATGCACCATAGCCTTCCAGACTCCTCTGTGCATGGGATTCTGTAGGGAAAAATACAGGCGAGGGTAGACATTCCCTCCTATATAGGATCTCACCAACACAGGGATTGAACCTGGGTCTCCTGAATTGTTTGCAGATATCTTACACTCTGAGAAGTGTGGGGTTAGTAGATGCAAACTATTATATACAGGATGGATAGAGCACAATTTTCAACTGCATAGCACAGGGGACTGTACACAACACTCTGTAAAGCCTAAATGGGAAAAGAATCGGAAAAAGAATAGATCCTTGTTTTTGTATGTATAATCACTTGGCTGTACACCTGAAATCAATGCAACATTGATAATCAACAGTGCTCTATACTTAAAAAGGTAAAGAAGTTAATTCTTGAAGACCCAAACGAAAAAGGTTGCAGGATTAGAGTTGTCTGCTGCAAATACCGAGCCTTAAAATCATCACTAGATGAAGATGTACATGCATTGTGAAATCATTACTCATAGAATCAATCCCCATGGAAAATTCCCAACCTTGTGTACATGCTAGGGAAAATTCCACAGGCAAATTGCTGTCACAGAGATGTGGAGTGCTGAGGTCCACCTGGTTTTGGACACTGGATCAGCGACCAACTCCCTGTACCCTGGACAGCTGACTGCCTGAGGCTCACCCCTGTCAGCCATCACACGGTCGACTCTACTAAACTCTGGTTCTGTTTTATTAACCTAGAGAAAGAGTTACTGAGACCAGACATGGCCTTGTCTCCATGGAATCAAGATCAAAAACACGAAGACGACTTTCCTGGTTCCTGATTAACATGATCCTGCTCTCTTCACACTCACACTCCCTCTCCTATCGTATCGCTCCCCGTCACTACATCATGTCTTGATTGGTGTTATTAGATTGCTGAGGGTTTAAATAAATCAATTGCATATCTGCCCTGTACATGCATGTCTATGCAAAAGTCAACTCATTTAAAACACACAAATGTCCACATTAAGTATTCAGGAAACTGTGCCTTTCATAGGACAGGTGTGCATCAGAGACACTCCTTGTGGAGATTTGGTAGACATGCCTTCAGGTGTCCAGGGAAGAGGGAGAAAGGAGACTAAAGCATCATGGGTCAGAGTTATGGATCCTCCACCATACGGGCTTCTCTGATGGATCAGATTGTAAAGAATTTGCCGGCAATGCAGAAGACCCAAGGTCTATCCTTGGGAGAGGAAGATCCTCGGGAAGAGGAAACGGTAACCCACTCCAGTGAAGAATGCCATGGACAGAGGAGCCTGGTTGGCTACACTCCATAACATCCTAAAGAGATGGACAGGCCTGAGCGACTAACACTTTCACTTCCAGTGAACTGTACGGAAGGGGTCAGTCTGATCAAAGGAGAGTGTCTAAAATGCATCTTATTCATTCCCAAGAAAGGAACATACATTCCACTCACTAAGGCTTGTGCACGGAAAGCGCAGGATGACATTACTATTCAGTTCAGTTCAATCACATAGTCGTGTCCGAATCTTTGCGACCCTATGAATCGCACAACCCAGGCCTCCCTGTTCATCACCAACTCCCGGAGTCCACCCAAAGTCATGTCCATCGAGTCGGAGATGCCATCCAGCCATCTCATCCTCTGTCTTCCCCTTCTCCTCCTGCCCCCAATCCCTCCCACCACAAGGGTCTCACCCAGTGAATCAAATCTTCACATGAGGTGGTCAAAGTATTGGAGTTTAAGCTTGAGCATCAGTCCTTCCAATGAAACCAAGGACTGATCTCATTTACGATGGACTGCGTGGATCTCCTTGTAGTCCAAGGGACTCTCAAGAGTCTTCTCCAACACCACAGTTCAAAAGCATCGATTCTTCAGTGCTCAGCTCTCTTTTTCAGTCCAACTCTCACATCCATACAAGACCAGTGAAGAAATCATAGCCTTGACTAGACGGACCTTAGTTGACAAAATAATATCTCTGCTTTTTAATATGCTATGTAGGTGGGTCATAACTTTTCTCCCAAGGAGAAAGCGTCTTTTCATTTCATGGCTACAGTCACCATCTGCAGTGATTTTGGAACCCAAAAAATAAAGTTTGACACTGCTTCCACTGTTTCCCAACCTAGTTCACGTGAAGTGTTGGAACCAGATGCCACGATTTTGGTTTTCTGAATGTTGAGCTTTAAGCCAACTTTTTCACTCTCCTTTTTCAATTTCATCAAGAGGCTCTTTAGTTCCTCTTCACTTTCTGCCATAATGGTGGGGTCATCTGCATATCTGAGGTTATTGATATTAGTCCCGACGGTCTTGATTCCAGCTTGTGCTTCTTCCAGCCAAGCATTTCTCATGATGTACTCTGCATATACTTTACATAAGCAGGGTGGCAATATACAGCCTTGACGGACTCATTTTCCTTTTGTGAACCAGTCTGTTGTTCCATGTCCAGTTTTAACTGTTGTCTCCTGACCTGCATACAGGTTCCTCAAAAGGCAGGTCAGGTGGTCTGGTATTCCCATCTCTTTCAGAAGTTTCATAGTTTATTCTGATCCATACAGTCAAAGGCTTTGGCATAGTCAATAAAGCAGAAATAGATATTTTTTCTGGAATTCTCGTGCTTTTTCGATGATTCAGTGGATGTTGGCAATTTGATCTCTGGTTCCTCTGCTTTTTCTAAAACCAGCTTGAACATCTGGAAGTTCATGGTTCACATATTGCTGAAATCTGGCTTCGAGAATTTTGAGCATGACTTTACTAGCATGTGAGATGAGTGCTATTTTGCGGTACTTTGAGCGTTCTTTGGCACTACCTTTCTTTAGGGTTGGAATGAAAAAAAAAACTTTTTCATTCCTGTGTCCACTGCTGAGTTTTCCCAATTTGCTGGCATAATTAGTCAAGCACTTTCACATCATCATCTTTCAGGATTTCAAAGAGCTCAACCGGAACTCCATCACCTCCACTAGGTTTCTTCGTAGTGAGGTTTCCTAAGGCCCACTTGACTGCACATTCCAGGATGTATGACTCTATGTGAGTGATCACACCATCGTGATTATCTGGGTCTTGAAGATCTTCTTTGTACAGTTGTTCTGTGTATTCTTGCCACCTCTTCTTAATATCTTCTGCTTCTGTTAGGTCCCTATAATTTCAGTCCTTTCTACAGCCCATCTTTGCATGAAATGATCCCTTGATATCTCTAATTTTCGTGAAAAGATCTCTAGTCTTTCCCATTCTATTGTTTTCCTTTATTCCTTTGCATTGATCGCTCAGGAAGTCTTTCTTACCTCTCTTTGCTATTCTTTGGAACTCTGCATTCAGATGCTTATATCTTTCCTTTTCTCCTTTGCCTTTTGCTTCTCTTCTTTTCACAACTATTGGTAAGGCCTCCTCAGACACCTTTTTTTTTTTTTCATTTATTTTTCTTGGGGATGATTTTGCTCCCTGTCTGGTGTACAATGTCATGAACCTCCATCCATTGTTCTTGAGTAACTCTGTCTATCAGATCTAGTCCCTTAAATCTATTTCTCACTTCCACTGTGTAATCATTAGGGTTATGATTTAGGTCATTCCTCCCCATGGTCATATATGAATGTGATAGTTGGACTGTGAAGAAAGCTGATTGCCGAAGAACTGATGCCTTTGATCTGTGGTGCTGGAGAAGATGCTTGAGAGTCCCTTGGACTGCAAGGAGATCCAACCAGTCCATTCTAATGTAGATCAATCCTGGGTGTTGATTGGAAGGACTGATTCTAAAGCTAAAACTCCAATATTTTGGCCACCTCATGTGACTAGTTGACTCACTGGAAAAGAGTCTGATGCTAGGAAGGATTGGCGGTGGGAGGAGACCAGGACGACAGAGAATGAAATGGCTCGATGGCATCACCGACTCAATGGACGAGAGTTTGAGTGAACTCCGGGAGTTGGTGATGGACAGGGAGGTCTGGCGTGCTGTTATTCTTAGGGTCACGACTGAGCGACTGAACTGAACTGAATGGTCTAGTGGTTTTCCCTACTTTCTTCATTTTCTGGCTGACTTTGGCAATAAGGAGTTCACGATCTGAGCCACAGTCTGCTGCCGGGCTCGTTTTTGCTGACTGCATAGAGTTTCTCTATCTTTGGTTGCAAAGAATATAATCAATGTGATTTTAGTGCTGACTATCTGATGATATCCATGTGTCTAGACTTCTCTTGTATTTTTGGAAGAGGGTATTTGCTATGACCCGTGCATTCTCTGGGCAGAACACTGTTAGCCTTTGTCCAGCTTCATTCTGTTCTCCAAGTCAAATGTGCCTGTTATCCCAGGTGCTTTTTGACATCCTACATTGTCTTCCACGCCTTATAATGAAAAGGACATCTTTTTTTATTTTGTTAGTTATAGAACGTCTTGTAGGTCTTCATAGTATTGTTGAACTCTAGCTTCTTCAACATTATTGGTCTGGGCATAGACTTGGATTACCGTGATATTGAATAGTTTCTCTTGGAAATGAACAGAGATCATTCTGTCGTTTTTGAGGCTGCATCCAAGTACCGCATTATGGACTCCTATTGACTATGATGGCTGATCCATTTTCTAAGGGATCCCTGCCCACAGAAGTCTATATAATGGTCATCTGAGCTCAATTCACTCAATCCAGTCTATTTTAGTTCGCTGGTTCCGAAAATGTCGACATTCACTCTTGCCACCTCCTGTTTGATCACATTCAATTTACCTTGATTTATGGAACTATCATTCCAGGTTCCTAAGCAATATTGCTCTTTACAGCATCGGACATTGCTTGTATCACCAGTCACATTCACAGCAGGTTACTGTTTTTGCTTTGGCTCCGTCTCTTCATTTTTTCTGGAGATATTTCTCCATTGATCTCCAGTAGCCTATTGGTCACCTACTGACTTGGGGAGGTGATCGTTCAGTGCCTTATCTTTTTGCCTTTTCTTACTGTTTATGGGGTTCTCTAGGCAGGAATTCGGAACTGGTTTGCCATTCCTTTCTCCAATGGACCGCATTTTGTCATATCGCTCCACCACCCCCTGTCCATCTTTGCTGGCCCTTCACAGCCTGGCTCATAGTTTCATTGAGTTAGACAAGGCGGTAGTCCATGTGATGAGATTGTTTAGTTTTCTATGATTGTGATTTTTAGTCTATCTGACCTCTGATGGAAAAGGATCAGAAGCTTATGAAAGATTCCTGAAGGGATAGTCTCACTGAGGGGGATAGTGGGTCATGTTCTAATTGGTGAGGCCCTGCTCAGTAAATCTTTAATCCAATTTTCTGTTAATGGGTGGAGCTGTGTTCGCTCTGGGGCCAAACTATGGTGCAAGTATTGAAGATAATGGTTCAGTTCAGTTCAGTTCAGTTCAGTCGCTCAGTCGTGTCCAACTCTCCGCGACCCCATGAATCACAGCACGCCAGGCCTCCCTGTCCATCACCAACTCCCGGAGTACACTCAAACTCATGTCCACAGAGTCGGTGATGCCATCCAGCCATCTCATTCTCCGTCTTCCCCTTCTCCTCCCGCCCCCAACCTTTCCCAGCATCAGAGTCTTTTCCAGTGAGTCAACTCGTCGCATGAGGTGGCCAAAGTATTGGAGTTTCAGCTTTAGCATCAGTCCCTCCAATGAACATCCAGGATTGATCTCCTTTAGAATGGACTGGTTGGATCTCCTTGCAGTATAAGGGACTCTCAAGAGTCTTCTCCAACACCACAGTTCAAAAGCATCAATTCTTCGGCGATCAGCTTTCTTCACAGTCCAACTCTCACATCCATACATGACCACGGGAAAAACCATTGCCTTGACTAGACGGACCTTGGTTGGCAAAGTAATGTCTCTGCTTTTTAATATACTATCAAGGTTGGTCATAACTTTCCTTCCAAGGAGCAAGCGTCTTTTAATTTCATGGCTGCAATCAGCATCTGCAGTGATTTTGGAGCCCAAAAAGATAAAGTCTGACACTGTTTCCACTGTTTTTCCATCTATTTCCCATGAAGTGATGGGACCAGATGCCATGATCTTTGTTTTCTGAATGTTGAGCTTCAAGACAACCTTTTCACTCTCCTTTTTCACTTTCATCAAGAGGCTTTTGAGTTCCTCTTCACTTTCTGCCATAAGGGTAGTGTCATCTGCATATCTGAGGTTATTGATATTTCTCCCAGCAATCTTGATTCCAGCTTGTGCTTCTTCCAGCCCAGCGTTCCTCATGATGTACTCTGCATATAAGTTAAATAAGCAAGGTGACAATATACAACCTTGACGTACACCTTTTCCTATTTGGAACCAGTCTGTGTTCCATGTCCAGTTCTGACTGTTGCTTCCTGACCTGCATACAGGTTTCTCAAGAGGCAGGTCAGGTGGTCTGGGATTCCCATCTCTTTCAGAATGTTCCACAGTTTATTGTGATCCACACAGTCAAAGGCTTTGGCATAGTCAATGAAGCAGAAAGAGGTGCGGCCGTGAGGAGCTACCCCACGCCTGAGGCCAGGGCCGGTGGCCCAGAGGAGCTACCCCACGTCCAACAGGCGGTGGTTGCGCGGGCGCAGGAGGGCCGAGAGGAGCTACTCCGCGTTCAAGGTCAGGAGGGGCGGCCTTGAGGAGATACCCCTCCTCCAAGGTAAGGTACAGCGGCTGCACTTTGCTGTAGCGGCTGTGAAGAGATTTTCCACGACCAAGGTAAGAGAAACCCAAATAAGACGGTAGGTATTGCTAGGGGGCAAGAGAGGGCAGACAAACTGAAATCATAATCACAGGAAACTAGCCGATCTGATCACATGGACCACAGCCGAATGTGGTCCCCTGGAGAAGGGAATGGCAATCCACTTCAGTATACTTGCCTTGAGAACCCCGTGAACAGTAACAAAGGGCAAAATGATAGGATGCTGAATGAGGAAGATATTGGTGAGCTCCCTCAAATGGTCCCATGCATGTGCTGCTAGAGTTCCTGTGCTTAACCCTGAAGCAGGCCACCACCAATCCACACTGTCACCCACCAGATTCTCCCGGACACCCACAGGCATGTCCGGGACAGTCTCCTGTGGAGTCACTGTTACTTTTCCCTGGGTCCTGGTGCACAAATTCCTGCTGTGTCCTCCAAGAGTCTATTTCGAGTCCTGTGTAAGTTCTGGCAACTCTATGGTAGGGTTAATGGCGGCCTCCTCCAGGAGGAATTATGCCATACCAACACCCAGGGCCCCTGTCCCTTGACACTCCCAGAAGCGTCCTTCTGATGAAGCAGAACAGCAACTACCCACTTTTTCCATAAGATTGTGGAATGGACTTTGAGAGTGTCGAACTTAGCGAAGAACCAAAGGTGACTCCATTTGGAACTGTTTCTTTGACTTGCTTTCTGTTGCCATTCTTACTATAATCATACCTTATGGCCTGCCTCAGAAGGCCCTACCCTTCAGCCTGACATTTCTCAGCTCACAGGGAAATAAACTGACCCTACCCAGCTATGAAAAGAAGAAATTACCCAGGGGAAGGGAACAAGATAGCGGAGGAACAGGACGGAGAGACCACTTTCTCCCCCACAAATTCATCAGGACAATATTTGAACGCAGAGTAAAGTCCAACAAACAACTTCTGAATGCTGGCAGAGGACATCAGGCACCCAGAAAAGCAGTCCATTGTCTTCAAAAGGAGGTAGGAAAAATCATAAAAGATAAAAAGAGAGACAAAAGAAGTAAGGACAGTGCTCTGTCCAGCTAGGGAGGCTTTAAAAAGAGAGAAGATTCCAAACACCAGGAAACACTCACTGGCGAGTCTGTGGCAAGCCTTGGAAACTTAGAGGGCCACATAACCAGCAGGAAAAAGAAAGAAAGAATTCAAACCCACAGATTACCCGCCAAACATTAACTCCAAGAGGAGAAGCAGTGCAGACGCCTGCACCCGCCATTAGCAAGAGGGGGCTGGGCAGGGAGGAGTCGGCTGAACTGCTTAGAGAGAGGACTGGGCATGAATGCCACGAGAACCATTTGAGAGAACTAACAGGGGCTAGCAAAGCAGACTGGGATAGCTTCCCTCGTGAAAAGGCGGAAAGACCTAACCTAAGACTCTGCCAGCCTCGCTCACAGAACAAAGAACCCCATCCCCCTCCGAGATAGGCAGGAAGGGCAGCCAGAGCCAGAGGGGGCATCCGCGGCGCATCCAATACCAAACTGAAGGCTGGCTTGTTGCTAATCAACACTTCTTGGGCTCCGGCCGGTAGATATCCGCCTCAAAAATTGCGTCGGTTGTACACACAGAAAACCGAATGGCAGGGAATGGGTAGGCCATAAGTTACAGAGACCGCACTAGAAAAACACCTGGTCACCTAAGCTGCTTGGACCGGGGATGGCACAAAACGCAGGCCCTAACTAGCCTGCGCCTTTGTGGAGTACCCGAGAAACTGAACTTGAGCCGCTCAGACCTGGGAAGTGCATACAACCCAGCTCCGGCCTCGGACAGCTCCCAGCAGAGCACCTAGAGACTGTGCAGTGTAGACTGGGACAGCATACGTGCTGTGAGTGGGGACAAACCCATTGTGGCTGAGACACTGCGAACACTCCCCACAGATGCCAGAGATATTTGTCTGCAGCGTTCCTTCCTTCCCAGAACAGGATTGAAAAGTGACCCTTAAAAAGTGTCCACCACCGCCCCCTAGTGTCAGGGTTGAAATTAGACACTGAAGAGACCAGCAAACAAAAGCTAAAACCGAGGGAACCGCCTTGGAAATGACAGATAGAGAAGTCTAGATGCTATTCCAAGAATAAGACAGAAAACCAGAGGGAAGAAGCTTAGGCCGAATCCTGAGAACACCAGAGAACTCCTGACTGCAGGGAAAATTATTGGATAGGAACTCATCAAACCCCTCCATACCTACACTAAAACCAAGCACCACCCAAGGGTCAACAAGTTCCAGAGCTAGACATACCACGCAAATTCTCCAGCAACACAGGAAAATAGCCCTGAGCTTCAATATAAACGCTGCCCAAAGTCACTCCAAATCCACTGACATCTCATAACTCATTACTGGACAATCCATTACAATCCAGAGAGAAGAAATCCAGCTCCAACCAACAGAACACTGACACAAGCTGCCCTTACCAAGGAACCTTGACAAGTCACCCAACCAACCCCACACACAGCAAGGAAACTACATAATAAAGAGAACTCCACAAACTGCCAGAAGACGGAAAGGTCACCCGGAGCAGAGCAATATAAGCAAGATGAAGAGGCAGAGAAATACCCAGCAAGTAAAGGAACAAGATAAATGCCCACCAACACAAACAAAAGAGGAAGATATGGGGAATCTACCTGATAAAGAATTTCGAATTTTGATGGTGAAAATGATTCAAAATCTTGAAAGCAAAATGGAGTTACAGATAGATAACCTGGAGAAAAGGATTGAGAAGATGCAAGAAAGATTCCATAAGGACGTAGAGGAAATAAAAAGTCAATATACAATGAACAATGCAATAGATGAGATCAGAAACACTTTGGAGGGAACAAACAGTAGAATAACAGAGGCAGAAGACAGGATAAGCAAACCAGATGATAGAACCGTAGAAATAAATGAACCAGAGAGGAAAAAAGAAAAACGAATTGATAGAAATGAGGACAATATTAGAGACCTCTGGGACAATGTTAAACGTCCCAACATTCGAATCATAAGAGTCCCAGAAGAAGAAGAAGACAAAAAGAAAGACCATGAGGAGATAATAGTTGAAAACTTTCCTAAAATAGGGAAAGAAATAATCAACCAAGTCCACGAAACCCAGAGAGTTCCCAACAGGATAATCCCAAGGCGAAATACCCCAAGACACAAATTAAACAAATTAATAAATATCAAACACAAAGAACAAATATTAAAAACAGCAAGGGAAAAGCAGAAAATAAAACACAAGGGGATTCCCATAAGGATAACAGCTGATCTTTCAACAGAAACTCTTCAGGCCAGGAGGGAATGGCAAGACATACTTAAAGTGATGAAAGAAAATAACCTATCCCCTTACTGTACCCAGCAAGGATCTCATTCAAATACGAAGGAGAAATCAAACGCTTTACAGAGAAGCAAAAGCTGAGAGAATTCAGCATCAACAAAACAGCTCTCCAACAAATGCTGAAGGAACTTCTCTAGGCAGGAAGCACAGAAAGGATGTATTAACTTTAACCCAAAGCAATAAAGAAAATGGCAATGGGATCATACATATCAATAATAACCTTAAACATAAATGGGTTGAATGCCCCAACCGAAAGACAAAGGCTGGCTGAATGGATACAAAAATAAGACCCCCATATATGTTGTGTACAAGAGACCCACCTCAAAACGAGGGACACATACAGACTGAAAGTGAAGGGCTGGAAAAAGATATTCCACGCAAATAGAGACCACAAGAAAGCAGGAGTAGCAATACTCATATCAGATAAAACAGAGATTAAAACAAAGATTGTGAAAAGAGACAAAGAAGGAAACTACATAATGATCAAAGGATCAATCCAAGAAGAAGACATAAAAATTATAAATATTTATGCACCCAACATAGGAGCACTGCAATATGTAAGACAATTACTAGCAAGTATGAAAGGGGAAATTAACAACAATGCAATAATAGTGGGAGATTTTAATACCCCACTTACATCTATGGATAGATCAACTAAACAGAAAATTAACAAGGAAACACAAACTTTAAGAGATACAATAGACCAGGTATACCTAATAGATATCAATAGGACATTTCACCCCAAAACAATGAATTTCACCTTTTTCTCAAGCGCACATGGAACCTTTTCCAGGATAGATCACATCCTGGGCCATAAATCTAGCCTTGGTAAATTCAAAAACATTGAAATCATTCCAAAAATCTTTTCTGACCACAATGCAGTAAGATTAGATCTCAATTACAGGAGAAAAACATTAAAATGCCCACATATTGAGGCAGAACAACACACTGCTGAATAATGAACAAACCACAGAAGAAATCAAAAGAGAAATCAAAATATGCATAGAAATGAATGAAAGTGAAAACACGACAACCCAAAACCTCTGGGACACTGTAAAAGCAGTGCTAAGGGGAAGGTTCAGAGTAATACAGGCACACCTCAAGAAACAAGAAAAAATTCAACTAAATAACCTATCTCTACACCTAAAGACGCTGGACTGGAAGAAGCACAAGCTGGAATCAAGATTGCTGGGAGAAATATCAATAACCTCAGATATGCAGATGACACTACCCTTATGGCAGAAAGTGAAGAGGAACTCAAAAGCCTCTTGATGAAAGTGAAAGAGGAGAGTGAAAAGGTTGGCTTGAAGCTCAACATTCAGAAAACAAAGATCATGGCATCTGGTCCCATCACTTCATGGGAAATAGATGGAAAAACAGTGGAAACAGTGTCAGACTTTGTTTTTTTGGGCTCCAAAATCACTGCAGATGCTGATTGCAGCCATGAAATTAAAAGACGCTTGCTCCTTGGAAGGAAAGTTATGACCAACCTTGATAGTATATTAAAAAGCAGAGACATTACTTTGCCAACCAAGGTCCGTCTAGTCAAGGCTATGGTTTTTCCCGTGGTCATGTATGGATGTGAGAGTTGGACTGTGAAGAAAGCTGATGGCCGAAGAATCGATGCTTTTGAACTGTGGTGTTGGAGAAGACTCTTGAGAGTCCCTTATACTGCAAGGAGATCCAACCAGTCCATTCTAAAGGAGATCAATCCTGGATGTTCATTGGAGGGACTGATGCTAAAGCTGAAACTCCAATACTTTGGCCACCTCATGAGACGAGTTGACTCACTGGAAAAGACTCTGATGCTGGGAAGGGTTGGGGGCGGGAGGAGAAGGGGACGACGGAGAATGAGATGGCTGGATGGCATCACCGACTCTGTGGACATGAGTTTGAGTGTACTCCGGGAGTTGGTGATGGACAGGGAGGCCTGGCGTGCTGTGATTCATGGGGTCGCGGAGAGTCGGACACGACTGAGCGACTGAACTGAACTGAACTGAACACCTAAAGAAACTAGAAAAGGAAGAAATGAAGAACCCCAGGGTTAGTAGAAGGAAAGCAATCTGAAACATTAGGGCAGAAATAAATGCAAAAGAAACAAAAGAGGCCATAGCAAAAATCAACAAAACCGAAAGCTGGTTCTTAGAGAGGGTAAATAAAATTGACAAACCACTAGCCAGACTCATCAAGAACCAAAGGGAAAAGAACCAAATCAATAAAATTAGAAATGAAAATGGAGAGATCACAACCGACAACACAGAAATACACAGGATCATTAGAGAATACTATCAGCAGTTATATGGCAATAACATGGACAACTTGGAAGAAATGGACAAAGTCTTGTCAAAGTACAACTTTCCAAAACTGAACCAGGAAGAAATAGAAAATCTGAACAGACCCATCACAAGCACAGAAATAGAAGCTGTAATCAAAAATCTTCCAGCAAACAAAAGCCGAGGTCCAGACGGCTTCAGAGATGAATTCTACCAAAAATTTAGAGAAGAGCTGACACCAATTCTGCTTAAACTCTTCCAGAATATTGCTGAGGATGGTAAACTTCCAAACTCATTCTATGAGGCCGCCAACACACTACTCACAAAACCTGGTAAGATCCCACAAAGAAAGAAAACTACAGGCCAATATCACTGATGATCATAGATGCAAAAATCCTTCACAAAATTCTAGCAATCAGAATCCAACAACACAATAAGAAGATCATACATCATGACCATGTGGGCTTCATCCCAGGAATGCAAGGATTCTTCAATATCCGCAAATCAATCAATGTAATACACCACATTAACAAACTGAAAAATAAAAATCATATGATTATCTCAGTAGATGCAGAGGAAGCCTTCGACAACATTCAACATCCATTTATGATAAAAACCCTCCAGAAGGTGGGAATAGAAGGAACATACCTCAACATAATAAAAGCTATATATGACAAACCCACAGCAAACATTATCCTCAATGGTGAAAACTGAAAGCATTTCCCCTAAAGTCAGAAACAAGACAAGGGTGCGCACTCTCACAACTACTCTTCAACATAGTTTCAGAAGTTTTGGCCACAGCAGTCAGAGCAGAAAAAGACATAAGAGGAATCCACACGGGAAAAGAAGAAAAACTTTCACTGTTCTCAGATGACATGATCCTCTGCACAGACAACCCTAAAGACTCTACGAGAAAACTACTAGAGCTAATCAATGAATACAGTAAAGTTGCGGGATATAAAATCAACACACAGAAATCCCTTCATTCCTGTACACTAATAATTAGAAAATAGAAAGAGAAATTAAGGAAAGTATTCCATTCACTGTTGCAACGAAAAGAATAAAATGCTTAGGAATATATCTACCTAAAGAAACAAAAGACCTGTACATAGAGAACTATAAAACCCTGGTGAAAGAAATCAGAGAGGACACTAAGAGATGGAGAAATATACCGTGTTGGAGGATTGGAAGAAAAAATAATGTGAAAATGTGTATACTACTCAAAGTAATTTATACATGCAATGCAATGCCTATCAAGCTACCAATGATGTTTTTCACAGAGCTAGTACAAATAATCTCATAATTTGTATGGAAATACAAAAAACTTCGAATACCCCAAGCAATCTTGTAGAAAAATGGAACTGGAGGAATCAACCTGCCGGACTTCAGGCTCTATAACAAAGCCACAGTCATCAAGACAGCATGGTACTGGCATAAAGACAGAAATACAGACCAATAGAACAAAATAGAAAGCCCAGAGATAAATCCAGGCACTTATGGACACCTTATCTTTGACAACGGAGGCAAAAATATAAAATGGAGAAAAGACAGTATCGTTAACAAGTGATGCTGGGAAAACTAGTCAGCCCCTGGGTAAAAGAATGAAACCAGAACACTTCGTAACACCATACACAAAAATAAACTTCAAATGGATGAAAGATCTCAATATAAGACCAGAAACTATAAAACTCCTAGAGGAGAACATAGGCAAAACACACTCCGACATAAATCACAGCAGGATCCTCCATGACCCACCTCCCAGAATATTGGAAATGAAAGCAAAAACATACAAATGGTACCTAATTAAAATTAAAAGCTTCTGTACAACAAAGGATACTACAAGCAAGGTGAAAAGACAGCCTTCAGAATGGGAGAAAATCATAGCAAATTAAATTACTGACAAAAATTAATCTCTAAAATATACAAGCAACACCTGCAGCTCAATTCCAGAAAAATAAATGACCCAATCAAAAAATGGGCCAAAGAACTAAACAGACATTTCTCCAAAGAAGACATACAGGTGGCTAACAAACACATGAAAAAATGGTCAACATCTGTCATAATCAGAGAAATGCAAATCAAAACCACAATGAAATACCATTTCACACCAGGGAGAATGGCTGCTATCCAAAAGTCTACATGCAATAAATGCTGGAGAGGGTTTGGAGAGAAGGGAACCCTCTTACACTGTTGGTGGGAATGCAAACTAGTACAGCCACTATGGAGAACAGTGTGGAGATTCCTCAAAAAACTGGAAATAGCACTGCCATATGATCCAACATTCGCATTCCTGGGCATACACACTGAGGAAACCAGAATTGAAAGAGACACGTGTACCCCAATGTTCATCGCAGCACTGTTTATAACATTAAGGACATGGAAGCAACCTAGATGTCCATCTGCAGACGAATGGATAAGAAAGCCTTGGTACATATCCACAATGGAGTATTACTCAGCCATTAAAAAGAATGCATTTGAATCAGTTCTAATGAGGTAGATGAAACTAGAGCCTATTATACAGAGTGAAGTAAGCCAGAAAGAAAAACACCAACACAGTATACTAATGCATATATATGGAATTTAGAAAGATGGAAATGACAACCCTGTATACAAGACAGCAATAGAGACACAGATGTATAGAACAGCCTTTGGGACTCTGTGGGAGAGGGCGAGGGTGAGATGATTTGGGAGAATGGCATTGAAACATGTATACTATCATATGTGAAACGAATCACCAGTTCAGGGTTGATGCATGTTACAGGATGCTCGGGGCTGGTGTGCGGGGATGACCCAGAGGAAGCATAAGGGGAAGAGTGAGGTAGGAGAGGGGTTCAAGAAGGGGAACTCATGTACACCCGGGGCAGATTCATGTCAATGTATGGCAGAAGCAACCAATATAATATTGTAACATAATTAGCCTTCAATAAAAAAAAAAAAGGAATAAATAACCACACACATTCCGAAGGCTGGTCCATCCTGGGATGTTCTTCAAGACTGAAAATACTTTTTACTTTATTTCCACACTGACTCTCACGCGCTATTCTGCCTTTTACTTTAGTTTGTCATCACTGCTCTCCCTCTGGCTCTATAAAAGAACCTGGCCTCCAGACCCTGACAAGACGGTTACTTCGAGACATTCGTCTACCATCTTCTCAGCAGACTGTCCAAAGTAATTCCTATTCCTTGCCTCCCCACCACCTTTATCGAATTCACTGGTCTGTCAGTAGGAAAACTAGAGAGTCCATGTGCCATGACTAAAGACCCCAGCTATGATGAAACAAAGATTTTACGTGCAGCAACTGAGACCTGGTGCAGACAAATAAATTAATGCAGAAATAAATAAATCTAATACTATATTTTTGTAATAAAAGTCATATACACAATTACTTTCTTAAAAATAGTGGGCTTGTGTTTTGTTAGTTCAACTTTACACTCTAACTGCATTGCAACCTTGACCATGTATGCTTGAGGCAACCTGGAATTTTGAGTGGCCAAGATCAATAGGCCTCCTAGCACTGTTTAGTTAGGAGTTGCACAATATAAAATGTAAAAACAGTGGTTACAGAAAGAAAAAGAAAAGAAAAACAGAAAAGTAAAGCAAAATTCATTATCTGTTGTTAGAAGCTTCTCAGTTACAAAAAATATGAAAAAATTTGAGGAGAAAACAGGAAGCTGTACCAAGCAGTACTTAGCCTTATTTGGAGGGAGTTACAGCAGTACTGTACTTGTAAGATGGTTCTGGTTTTATTTATTATTCTATTGCCTACATTTTCACCAATATTAAGGAGAGTTGGGCTGAAAGGGCATACAAGACCTTTCAGTGCAAAGCAATAGGATTTTTTTTTAAATCAGTTTCCTTAAGAATGAAATCTTATTTCTTTTCAATTCTATCTTTTAATTGGTGGAGAATGTTTTACAATGTTCTCTGGGCTCCTGCCCATGCAAATCAGCCATAATTATTCATTAATCACCTCCTTTTTGTGCCCCCTCCCCTCACCGCATTTCACCCCTCCAGGACATCACAAGCGCCTCTCTGGGCTCCCTGTGTTTCACCAACTTCTCATCAGCTGCATATCGTTTGCGGGGAAGAAACAGAGAGGCAGATATAGAGAACAGAGTGTGAGCACAGGGAGGGAAGAAGAGTACGGGGACCAGTGGAAACCAACACGATTACTACAACTGTCACAAGAATCTCTGAGAAGAACTAGTGTCTCATCTCCCCTTGATTGGCAGTTAGAAAGACTTCCTTAGATGGTATGGGCCTAGGATACACTCCCAGGGGACACATGTTGGTAAGAGTCCAAAAGGAAACCCTGGGAATGCTGGCGGTACAAAATAGAGATGGAAGGGTGATGATGGGTTGATAAGGGGTGTTAGCTGGGATCACAGGACCACTCAAATTTACCCGAGTCAGGGACTTCTCTGGTGGTCCAGTGGTTAGGATCCTGTCCTTCCCCTGCACAGAGTATAGGGTTCATAGGGGTTTCATCCCTGTTGGAGAACTAAGAACCTGCATGCTGCATGGGGCAGCCTAGATAAAGAAACAGACAAAAAAAAAAGAAAATTAAATTAATATCTGGGTCAAAGAACAAGGAGAGGAAACGGTTTCAGGATATTCAGAGACTTGAAACCTTCAATCACGTAGACTTTCCAGCTGAAAATATGACACGATAATATACAGAGGAATGCATGAACAAAGGAGATAACATGATAGAGTAAAAGGAAAAAATATAGATACTATTGTCAGTCCAGGTGAACATGAAGGGAAGTGATTCTCTGAGGATATGAGCTGAGGACAGCCTTGAGATGACAAACTCTCCTCAAAGGTCTGAATTCAATCCAAATGAAGGGATCTGAGCTCCAATCAGTACCAGGAGCAGACAGCACTGGGTCAATTCTCACTTAGTTGACTCAGGAAATGTGAATCTCATTTCTTCTTTTCTATACTCAGAAAAAAATAAATGTTTTAAAGTATTTATTTGACAAATAACAGTGAATGAAGATGAAAATAAGTAAATTTTGATAAAAAAAAAGACCAAAAAATAAAAAAAGACTCACTGTTTCAGTGACCTACTGTTAGGAATTTTTATTTTTCCATTAAAAATCCTAACAATGGCAGGAACCACTGTCCAGCGTTTTTTGCTCACTGTGAGAAACAACTGAGTTAGTGAGTAATATTGTATTACAGATTAAATGGGTAAAAAGGTGTCTGGACAGAAATCACTGAAAATAAACTACTGATACGCCTTCTTCAGATGACTTTCAGCAGAGTATTACCAGATCGACCTCTTAGTACTTAGGAGGAAAAAGCCCACATTGGGGCAGGAGAAGGTGATGAATACTCTGTGCTGCCCTGCTCCCCACCTCAGAATAATAGGATTCTTTCCAAGGTTCTCTTAGGAAATAGTGTTCCCTTGGCTAAACCACACAGTCAATCTTTATTTTTAGAAAATAAATCTTACACTATCTCCTCCATATTAACAGAACCATGCAGAAGTGAGGGATATGTACCTTGGACAGCTCATCTCATTTTGGATCTCGTGATAAGCAGGAAAATAACTAATTGTCCTCTTGCAATATTGGAGGTACTGCAATTTCTCACTTTAATGGTCAAATGCCCACATCCACATATGCTTCTCTTAAAACAAATATCATTATTAAAATGACAGAATGCCAGAAAAGTTTATCTCTACCAACCAGGATATTGAAGATGCCGTCTGTTTTAACTGTGGTCATATGATGAACAACCATTGGTTCACGATGTGTCACGCCAACAGATGCAGTCTATAAAAGTGGCAGCACTTTTGCATCCTTTCCAACCACTGGGACACCCTCAGCTTCTAGAGCAGAAGGGCCACGAGACTCAACAAGATGAAGGCTCTGCTGTTCAGTCTTGTCCTTGGACTGCTTGTTGCCAGTCAAGGTGAAGCTCAGACAGACCTCTCACAGGTACCAGGGCATTTGCACGGTGGTCCAAGCTTGGGAGGAGTTCTTAGCGTGTATCCGTGTGAGTGTCCTTTTCGAGGTTTGGTCATGTGGACTGCTAAGTCTCGCCATCTCCCTGCAACTGAAAATTGCTCCATTCACTGGCTCTACGCCTGCTGTTTGTCATGTCTGTATCATCTCTACCATCCAGTCATCGGCTCTCATGTATGTTCACTACACTTGTAAAACCGAAGGATGATCTCACAGCTGTTGGATTGGGTCTCTTGCATTTGACAACATAGCTCAAGCTATCTCATTAATACCTTCATTATTTCCTTTATCTGACTTGAGTTTTCATATGATTTTATACCTAGAGCTGTGTTCATAAAGATAGGTAACTTCTGCTAAGTGAAAGGGCAGGGAACCTCCTGAGGGATGCTGTCGGGCAGAATTTACAGAGATGGACTAAGATTTCTGAACAGATCTTTGCTTTTAGTTTACAGGAAGATGGTTAACCGAATACCTGGCAGCCAGTAACATAGAGAAGATCACCGAGGGGGGCCCATTCCACGCTTTCATGCGTTACGTTGAGCTTGATGAAGATAATGGCACAATACACTTCCAATTTTATGTCAAGTAAGTAAAACTCACCCAAAAGGAAAACACCTGTAAACTCTGGTCTGAGGGAGGATGTCTCTTCCCATCTGCAGGAAGTTCTCTGGGTGATGTTGAGAGGAAGACGCCCTGAGCTGTGGGCCTGAGCAGGGATACTCTGCTGGGGGGAGGGTAGTTTCTCTGTGAGCACCAGGGAATGTCCCGAAAAGTCTGCAGAGAGGGGAAACCAGAAGCTCCACTATCATCAGCTCATTAGAGTAAAAAGGGACACAGCCGAGGAAAGAGGCTCATGTCCTGGAACCCACAGTTCCCACCAGGCTCTTGACCCCTTCCTGCAGAATTTGTAAGAGACGGTTCCCACTGAGCCCAGAAGTGAGAACAGTGGGGAGAGCACACAGTGAGCTCTGCCCTCGGGGCTTCCTCACGGGAGGTTTCAACATCACTGAGTTTCCCAAAGTCGTCAGAGCCCCTAGTGACTTTCCCAAGTCCCTTCCCAGGCGTATCCATTGCACGTGACAGCAGTTCGATCACTGGTTTGGGAAGATCCCCTGGAGGAGGAAATGGTGACCCATTTCAGTATTCTTGCCTGGAGAATCCCATGAACAGAGATGCCTGCTGTTCTATATAGTCCAAGGAGTCGCAAAAAGTCAGACGGCACTGAGCAACCAAGCACACACACACATTGATCCAAGTACCATTCATGGAATGTCCACTATACTGCAGACGGTTCCTAGGAACGTGAAAAGTATGGCAGAAATCAACACATTTGTTCAGCAATTATATCCTACCCACTCCATCCGAAAAAACAAACCAGAACATGGAACCTTAGGTATACATTGTGAGGAATAAAAATATTAAGAACAGAAACATCTAAATATGTTATGCTTGGAGATATTGCTTTATAAATATATATCACGGATTATGTATTATATATAAACATACGGTTCATAGCATCAGTTCATTCGCTCAGTCGTGTCTGTCTCTTTGCGACCCCATGAACTGCAGCAAGCCAGGCCTCCCTGTCCATCAACAACTCTCAGACTTCACTGAAACTCATGTCCACTGAGACGGTAATACCATACAACCATCTCATCCTCTTTCGTCCCATTCACCTCTTGCCCTCAATCTTTCCCAGCATCAGGGTTTTTTCCAAGGAGTCAGTTCTTTACATCAGGTGGCCAGAGTATTGGGCTTTCAGCTTAGCATCAGCCTTTCCAATGAATATTCAGGACTGATTTCTTTAGGATGGACTGGTTGGATCTCCTTGCTGTTCAAGTGACTCTCAAGAATCTTCTCCAATACCACAGTTCCAAAACATCTATTTTTCGGTGCTCAGCTTTTTTTTTAAATTCCCGCCTCACATCCATACATGACAACAGGAAAAACCATAGCCTTGACTAGACAGACCACTGTTGGCAAAGTAATGTCTCTGCTTTTTAATGTACCATCTCGATTGGTCATAACTTCCCTTCCAAGGAGTAAGCGTCTTTTAATTTCATGTCTACAGTCAGCATCTTCAGTGAATTTGGAGCCCAAAAAATAAAGTCTGACACTGTTTCCACTGCTTCCCCATCTATTTCCCATGAAGTGGTGGGACCAGATGCCATGATCTTAGTTTCTGAATGTGGAGTTTCAAGCCAAACTTTTCACTCTCCTCTTTCACTTTCATCAAGAGGCTTTTTAGTTCCTCTTCACTTTCTGCCATAAGGGTAGTGTCATCTTCATATCTGAGGTTATTGATATTTTTCCTGGCAATCTTGATTCCAGCTTGCACTTCTGCCAGCCCAGTGTTTCTCATGATGTACTCTGCATATAAGTTAAATAAGCAGGGTGATATATACAGCCTTGACGAACTCCTTTTCCTATTTGGAACCACCGTGTTGTTCCATGTCCAGTTCTAACTGTTGCTTCCTGACATGCATATACGTTTCTCAAGAGGCAGGTCAGGTGGTCTGGTATTCCCATCTCTTAAAGAATTTTCCACAGTTTATTGTGATTCACACAGTCAAAGGCTATGGCATAGTCATTAAACCCGAAATAGATGTTTTGGAACACTTTTGCTCTTTTGATGATCCAACAGATGTTGTCAATTTGATCTCTGATTCCTCTGCCTTTTCTAAAACCTTCTGGAACATCTGGAAGTTCACGGTTCATGACTTGTTGAAATCTGTCTTGGAGAATTTTGAGCATTACTTTGCTAGTGTGTGAGATGAGTTCAATTGTTTGGTAGTTTGAGCATTCTTTGCTATTCCCTTCCTTTGGCATTGGGATGAAAGCTGGCATTTTCCTGTCCTGTGGCCACTGCTGAGTTGTCCATATTTATTGCCATATTGAGTGGAGCACTTTCATAGCATCATCGTTTAGTATTTGAGATAGCTCAACTGGAATTGCATCACCTCCACTAGCTTTGTTCATAGTGATGCTTCCGAAGACCCACTTCACTTCACATCCCTGGATGTCTGGCTCCTGGTCAGTAATCACACAATCGAGATTATCTGAGCCGTAAAAGTCTTTTTTGTATAGTTTTCTTTGTATTCTTGCCACCTCCTCTTAATATCTACTGCTTCTGTTCGGTCCATTTCTGTCCTTTATTGTGCCCATCTTTGCATGGAATGTTCTCTTCAGTTCAGTTCAGTTCAGTTCAGTTCAGTGTCTCAGTCGTGTCCGACTCTTTACGACCTCACGAATCACAGCACGCCAGGCCTCCCTGTCCATCACCAACTCCCGGAGATCACTCAAACTCATGTTCATCGAGTCAGTGATGCCATCCAGCCATCTCACTCTCCGTCGTCCCCGTGTCCTCCCACCTCCAATCCCTCCCAGCATCATACTACTTTCCAGTGAGTCAATTCGTCGCAAGAAGTGGCCAAAGTATTGGAGTTTCAACTTTAGCATCAGTCCTTCCAATAAACACCCAGGATTGATCTCCTTTTGAATGGACTGGTTGGATCTCCTTGCAGTCCAAGGGACTCTCAAGACTCTTCTCTAGCACCACAGTTCAAAAGCTTCAATTCTTCGGCGATCAGCGTTCTTCACAGTCCAACTCTCACATCCATACACGAGCACGGGAAAAACCATAGCCTTGACCAGACGGACCTTGATTGGCAAAGTAATGTCTCTGCTTTTTACTATGCTATCAAGTTTGATCATAACTTTCCTTCCAAGGAGTAAGCGTCTTTTAATTTCCTGGCTGCAATCAGCCTCTGCAGTGATTTTGGAGCCCCCCAAAATAAAATCTGACACTCTTTCCCCTATTTCCCCATCTATTTCCCATGAAGTGATGGGACCAGAAGCCATGATCTTCGTTTTCTGAATGTTGAGCTTCAAGCCAAATTTTTCACTCTCGTCTTTCACTTTCATCAAGAGGCCTTTGACTTCCTCTTCACATTCTGCCTTAAGGGTGGAGTCATCTGCATATCTGAGGTTATTGATATTTCTCCCGGCAATCTTGATTCTAGCTTGTGCTTCTTCCAGCCCAGTGTTCCTCATGATGTACACTGCATATAAGTTAAATAAGCAAGGTGACACTATACAACCTTGACGGACTCCTTCTCCTATTTGGAACCAGTCTGTTGTTCCATGTCCAGTTCTAACTGTTGCTTCCTGACCTGCATACTATCTCTAATTTTCGTGAAAAGATCGATAGTCTTCCGCATTATATTATTTTCCTCCTTTTCTTTGCACTGATCACTGAGGAAGGTTTTCTTATCTCTCCCTGCTATTTTTTGGAACTCTGCATGCAAACGGGTGTATCTGTCTTTTTCTCCTTAGCTTTTTGCTCTCTTCTTTTCACAGCTATTTGTAAGGCCCCTCAGATAGCCATTTGCTTTTATTCATTTCTTTACCTTGGGCATGATCTTGCTCCCTGTCTCCCATGCAATGTCACGAACCTCCGTCCATACTTCATCAGGCACTCTGTGTATCAGATCTAGTCCCTGAAATCTATTTCTCATTTCCACTGTTTAATCATAAGGGATTTGATTTAGGTCATATCTGAATGGTCTAGTGGTTTTCCCTACTTTCTTCAATTTAAGTCAGAATTTGGCAATATGGAGCTCATGATCTGAGCCACAGTCAGGTCCCGGTGTTCTTTTGGCGTACTGTATACAGCTTCTCCATCTTTGGCTGCAAAGAACATAATCTATCTGACCTCAGTGTTGGCCATCTGGAGATGTCCATGTGTAGAGTCTTCTCTTGTGCTGTTGAAGAGGATGCTTGCTATAACCAGTTCGTTCTCTTCGCAAAGCTCTTTTAGCCTTTACCCCGATTCATTCTGTACTCCATGGTCAAATCTGCTTGTTACTCCAGGAGTTTCTTGACTTCCAACTTTTGCATTCCAGTCCCCTATAATGAAGAGGATTTCTTTTTAGGATGTTCGTTCTAAAACGTCTTGTAGGTCCTCATGAAACCATTCTATTTCAGCTTCTTCAATGTTACTGGTTGGGGCATAGACTTGGATTACCGTGCTATTGATTGGTTTGCCTTGGAAATGAACAGTCACTCTTGCCATCTCTTGTTTTACCGCTTCAAATTGTCTTAATTCTTGCACCTAACATTCCAGGTTCCTATGCAATATTGCTCTTTACAGCATCGGACCTTGCTTCTATCACCAATAACATCCCAAACGGTCGTTGTTTTTGCCATCCCTTCATTCTTTCTGGATTTTGTGTCTACTGATCTCCAGTAGCATACTGGGCACCTACCGACCTGGGGAGTTCACCTTTCAGTGTATATTATTTGCCTTTTCATACTGTCCTTTTCTTTACTCATCACTACATGTCTATGCCTATAGCCATAGGTAAGAATAGATCTGTATATTCTAAACATTTTGGCTCTTCACGTGAGCAAATTATGCAGTCTGAATCATCTTCCCCAGCGTCCTCTCTCAGCTGCTGCTGCTGCCAAGTCACTTCAGTCGTGTCCGACTCTGCGTGACCCCATAGACGGAAGCCCACCAGGCTCCCCCATCCCTGGGGTTCTCCAGGCAAGAACACTGGAGTGGGTTGCTATTTCCTGCTCCAAAGTATGAAAGTGTAAAGTGAAATTGAAGTCGCTCAGTCGTGTCCGACCCTTAGCGACCCCATGGACTACAGCCTACCAGGCTCCTCCATCCATGGGATTTTTTAGGCAATAGTACTGGAGTGGCTTGCCATTGCCTTCTCCGCCTCTCTCAGCACCAAGTTTAAAACTGTTATCAGTGTCTGCATGTGAAAGGAATCACGTTTTCCAAGCCAAATGAAAGGAGTTTGTCTGCTCAGATAAAATGTTGTGTATTTGCAGTTATGTGGGATAATTGTTGTGTTCCCACTTTGTGGTTGTTTTTCAGTGAGTTCAATGCATTTCAATTCCCTAATGACTAAGAGGGCTTCCCTAATAGTTCAGTTGGTAATAAAAGTCTGCCTGCAATACAGGAGACCCTGGTTCAATTCCTGGGTCAGGAAGATCCCCTGCAGAAGGGATAGATTACCCACTCCCGTATTCTGGCCTGGAGAAGTCCATGGACTATAGAGTCCATGGGGTCACAAAGAGGTAACATGAATGAGTGACTTGCACTTTCACTTTCAATGGCTGAGAACACTCACCACACTTCACTTTGGGCATTCTTTTCCAAGGTGTCTGTTCAAAAATTAATCCAGTTCCTGTGGGGTTAAATGCCTTTTAGTATTTTTTCATGAAAATTCTTTAAGTGGGCCAAATATACCTATATCACAGACATGTACAGAGGACAAATGTGAAGCCACGTACTCCTGTTATAGAGCTGACAATATATACTTATCATATACTATATCGATAAATTTCTTCATGATATCGTACAAACACATCGTGCATATTTAAGTGTTTGCTTGTGTAAGTGTCCGTGTGAGTGTGAAATGTGTCTGTATACAGACTTGTGTCTTTCAAGTTTAATCCTCATATGGTATTGTGATGGAGGAACAGTGTGTGTTTAGAGAAAATTAAACTTTTTTTTTAAATTTTGTGATTTTTGTCTCTCATATTGTCTAATGAGGGCTTCCCTGGGGGCTCTTACATTGTGTAATAAAGCCTGGTGGATTTCATGTTGTCTAATAAGGCCTGGTGGCTCTCATATTGTTTAATAAGGGCTTTCCTGATGTCTCAGAGGGTAAAGAATCTGCCTGCAATGCAGGAGACCCAGATTCGATCTCTGGGTCAGGAAATTCCCATGCAGAAGGAAATGGCAACCCACTCCAGTCTTCTTGCCTGGAGTTTCCCACAGACAGAGGAGGAGACTGGTGGGCTACAGTCCATGGGGTCGCAGAGAGTCAGACACAACTGAGTGACAAACTCTTTCCTTTCATTGTCTAATGAATCACTGCCAGGGTTGTGACCATGCTCAAGGTTTGTCTTGATGGCTATGCCTCTCAGTTCCAGAAACCATATAAAGGAAAAGTTCATTCTTTTTCTTTCTTCCTAAAATTCTAGATTTTGCCATGATTATTGTCTTTACACACGACCTGCTTTGTATCTGCGGTTATCTTCGGAACTACTAGTCAGATTTAGTGTGTCGCCAAATCATCCAGGCCGTTTGATAATTGCTGGATCTGAGACAGCATATGTTGTCTCCTTTGAAGGTCAATTTGTTCACCAGCACTGAGGTGATACCTGACACATATTCTTGGGTGTCATACAGAAAGAATCCTAAATATACATCAAATTTTTATTATGTTAATCAACCAACATGAATATTTTTTGTTTTTAAGGAAGAATGGAGAATGCATCAAAAAATATGTCTCAGGCACAAAGGAAGAAAACTATTATGCTATTGACTGTAAGTATGAATGTTTCACTGGAAAGACGACGTTCAGGTAGAAATCTTGGTCCCAATTTTCTTCAATAACCCCATACACCTGAATTCTACTCCCACTGAAAATCAGAGGTCAGGGACTGGAAAGCCTTCCCTCAATGGAGTGTTACTCAGCGAGACCAGATCCAGACATCCTAGACTGTGAAGTTAAGTGGGTCTTAGGAAGCATTATGGAGAAGGCAATGGCAAGTCACTCCAGTACTCTTGCCTGGAGAATCCCATGGATGGAGGAGCCTGGTAGGCTGCAGTCCGTGGGGTCGGTAAGGGTCGGGCACGACTGAGCGACTTCACTTTCACACATTGGAGAAGGAAATGGCAACCTACTCCAGTGTTCTTGCCTGGAGAATCCCTGGGATGGGGGAGGCTGGTGGGCTTCTGTCTATGGGGTCACACAGAGTCGGACACGACTGAAATGACTTAGCAGCATCAGCAGGAAGCATTATAAAAAACGCTAGTGGAGGTGACAGAATTCAAACTGTGCTCTTTAAAATCCTAAAAAGTAATGCTGTTAAGGGTTGTAAGCAATGTGTCAGCAACTTTGGAAACCTTGGCAGTGGCCACAGAACTGGAAAAGGTCAGTTTCCATTTCAATCTCCAAGAAGGACCATGACAAAGAATGTTCAAACTTCCGCACAGCTATGCTCACTTCACATGCGAGCAAGGTTCAGTTCAGTTCAGTTCAGTCGCTCAGTCGTGTCCGACACTTTGCGACCCCATGAATCACAGCATGCCAGGCCTCCCTGTCCATCACCAACTCCCGGAGTTCACTCAAACTCATGTCCATCGAGTCAGTGATGCCATCCAGCCATCTCATTCTCTGTTGTCCCCTTCTCCTCCTGCCCCCAATCCTTCCCAGCATCAGAGTCTTTTCCAGTGAGTGCTCAAGATCCTTCAAGTCAAGATTCAGAGGTACATGATCAGACAACTTCCAGAAATATAGGCTTTTTTTTGGAAAAGGCAGATGAACCCAATTAAATTGTCAAAATTCACTGGATCATGGAGAAAGCAAGGCAGTTCCAGAAAAAAAACAATTTTTTTTTTCTGCTTCATTGATTATGGTAAAACTTTTGACTTTGTGAATCACAACAAACTGTGTAAAATTCTTCAAGATATGGTAATACTGGATTGCCTTACCAGGCTTCAGAGAAACCTGTATATGGATCAGTCAGCAATAGTGAGAACTGGACACGCAACAACAGATTGGTTCAAAATTTGGAAAAGAGTACAAGATAGTATATACGGTCATGTGGCTTCTATAACTTATATACAAAGTACATCATGCTGAGTGTCAGGCTGGATGAAAGACAAGGTGGAATCAAGATTGCTGGAAGAAATAGCAACAGCATCAGATATGCAGATGATACAACTTTATGGAAGAGAGTGAAGAGGAACTAAAGAGTCTCATGATAACGGTGAAAGAAGAGACTGAAAAAGCTGGTCTCAAACTCAACATTCAACACCAGGAAGATCATGGCCTCTAGTCCCCTCACTTTATGGCAAATAGAAAGTGCAAGAGTAGACGCAGTGACAGGTTTTCTCTTCTTGGACTCGAAAGTCTCTGTGGATTGTGACTTCAGCCACGTAATTAAATATAACTGATATTTGGAAAGAAGGCTATGACAACCCAAGAGAGCTTAGTAAAATGCAGATACATCACTTTGCCAACAAAGTTCCGTTTAGTCAACAGTATATTTTTTTTTCCCGCATTTATGTATGGATTTGAGCGTTGGACAGTAAAGAAGGCTGCGCAACAAAAAACTGATGCTTTTAAACGGTGGTGAGGGGGAAGACTCTTGAGAGTGACTTGGACTGCAAGGAGATCAAACTAGTCCATTCTAAAGGAAACCAGTCCTGAATATTCATTGGAAGGACCGATGCTGAAACTGAAGTCCCAGTACATTGGCCACCTGATGGAAAGAACTGACTCATTGGAAAAGACCCTTATGCTGGGAAAATTTAAAGGCGGGAGACAAGGGGATGACAGAGGATTATATGGTTGGATGGCAGTATTGACTCAAAGTACATGAATTTGAGCAAATTCTGGAAGGTCATGGAGGACAGGGAACTTGGTGCAGTACAGTTCATGGGGTCATGGAGAGTCAGACATGACATAGCGATTTAATATCAACAAGAACAACGTGGCTAACCATGAGTGTATAATTTTTATTTTGTAGGAGTCTCACAGAAAATTTACAACTGGTTTATGAACTAAGATCACGGGATCTATATTGAGATGGCACATTAGTGCCATTCACTTTTATTTAATTATTTTTAATTTTAATTGGAGGCTAATTACGTTATTGTATTGGTTTTGCCATACATTGACATGAATCTGCTCCGGGTGTACATGTGTTCCCCATCTTGAACCCCCCTCCCACCTCCCTCCCCATCCCATTCCTCTGGTTCATCCCAGTTCACCAGCCCCGAGCATCACTTTTTAAAAACAATCTTATAATATCTGAGTCCATTCAAAGTTAGATGGAGGAACTTGAACTCAAGGAAATCATCGAGAGTTCAACCATAAAGGCAGCTTCTATACAAAGCAATGGGCATGCTGGCTAAGCTTTGTATCTCTGAGCTCTTTATAATGGCCCTAAATAGAATTATTATTTTCACACAGCCTAAAGGAAACATGTTTGATTAAAATTTAAACACATCAATATGTGGTCACAACCCTTTCCTAAACGAAGAAGTCACACAGTACATATGGCATAGCCACAAATTAGTAAAATTCATGCCTGAAATATTTCCCCATACTTTGATGGATAGCTTCTGATATTTGAAGTTTTCAAAATTGTGCTTTCATTTTTCTTATTCCCACTATATGGTTTCTTTTCGCCGAATCATGAATGTTTCTACTGTCTTTACCCTTCTCCATTTTTGCAATCCATTTTAGCATGAATTTTACACAGTGCCTAAAGGAGGAAGACAACAGAAATGCAAGACTCTAGGGTACCAGCCATTGCCGCATTGAGGTTTGTTTGGAAACAGTGAAGTGTAGCTACCTCAGGCCCAGTTACCAGCAGTGGCCTTGATGGTGACCTGAAGCCCAGAAGACAGGTTTGCTCTCACTTCCCTATCACCTTCATTAACATCACAGTCAATTCATTGATGTTGCTATGTCCACCTCGGTAAATCCATGGTGAACCCCAAGTGGTCCCTGATAATCTGAAGACATTCGTTGTCTGAATTAAGCTGTCCCAACGTGAGAAAGGCTTGTGGACTCAGCATGGCTTTGGGAAAATTGCATATTCTTGTCAGGGCTATGAGAGTCTGAAGCTGCTTTGGATGCCTTCTTTTTTTTTTTTTTAAGTACACTGATAATTTTCAGTGGCTCAGACTGAGCAGTGGTGTTTGCAGGCTTCAGGAATACAGATGTTCATTTTCACATTCCATGTTGCTGAATGATTGCAGGAAGGTGAGATGGAGGCCAGGAGAGAGAGAATGGACATAGAGGGTGTGGCGGTGACACACAGTAGGTCAGAGCTGCTTCTTGTCCAGACCCGCGGGCAGGGCAGAGGGGAGGGGCAGCGCTCTAGGTGGGGAAGGAGCTCACCACTAGGAGGTCACTGCCTACCTGTCCCAGCAGGCAAGCTGTCTTCACACCAACAGACACGACAGGGGGCTGTATCATACTCCAGTGTGAAGGGTTGGGAAACACAATACTTAAAGTGCTCAAAAGGTTGCCTGGCCTGATGTCACCACTCAGGAACAGAAGGTGATGAACCCAAGGTAGGCTGACATTGGCCAATAGAAACCAATTCCATGGCTGGGGTCACAGCAATACAAATAATTTTTGAACCTGGATTGGATAATATGTGTATGCTGCTTAAAACACTCTCGGGGACTTCCCTGGTGGTCCCGCGGATAAGAATCTGCCAGCCAGGGCAGGAAACATAGGTTCAGTCCCTTGTCCAAGAAGATCCCACATGCCGTGTCGGAACTAAGCTCATGTACCACAACTATTGATCCTGCTCTCTAGAACTCCGAGCTGTAACTACTGAAGCTCATGCACCCCAGTGCCTATGCTCAGCAACAAGAGAAGCCACTGCAGTGAGAAGTTCGCACACCACAGTTAGACTGTATTCCACCGTCCCCACAAGTGGAGAAAGCCCACGGGCAGCAGGGAAGACTCAGCAAATCAAAAATAATTAATTATAAATGCAGGAAAAGAATCTGTTAGGTTTATCAGCACACACGTTCTATAAAGCATCTTAGGCTTCTCAGAACACACATTCTATAAACCATCTTAGTAAGATAGCAAGGAGTGACTGGTTAATTATAGGAAAAGGTGGGGATGAGGAAAATCGTACCTCCTTCTGTTGCCATGGTTAACGGTAGCATTCTGTGCAGCATGAAGTGAGTTGGTCCATACACGATGGACCGTTCTTCATGCCCGCCGTGTGTCACAATAATCTAACTGACAGCAAGTTAAGGTGGGGCTCTTTTTATCTTTTCTCTCTCTCACAGTCTCGGGTCACAGTGAATTTCAACTCCTTAGTGGGGACGAGAACATGCTCTTAGTGTATGTTGTCAACGTGGTTGGACATGGCAAGGAGACAGAAGTGGTGGGATTATTTGGTAGGTATGATATTCTAAAATTCCCATAACCATTGTCATGTAACCCATACACTGTCAGGACTTTCATTCAGAATATAAGGAAGTGCTGACAGCATTCCATATTCAGGATGCAAGGCCTGCGTGTTTATGCTCACCAAATTAAGGATCCTGGAAGGTAATCTACCAAGAAACAGGAGGCCATAGGGTGCAGAATATCACATCATCAGGCATTTCACAATGATTCCTATGTGATCAAATCTTAAAAAAATGAAGTTTGCTTACAATATATCATTTTACATATGTAAACATATTTCAAGCCATGTCTGTAATGAAGCTGACTTTATTTCATGTTTAAAATTTTATTTATTTTTTAATTGAAGGATAACTGCTTTATAGATTGTACTGTTTTGTGCCAAATACCAACATGAATCAGCCATAGGAATACATATGCTTGTGTGAAAGTTGCTCAGTCATATCTGACTCTTTGTGACCCCATGGACTATACAGTCCATTGAATCCATCAGGCCAGAGTACTGGAATGGGTAGCCTTTCCCTTCTCCAGGGTAACTTCCCAACCCACAGATCAAGCTCAGGGCACCCACATTGCAGGAGAGTTCTTTCCTAGCAGAGTCACAAGGGAAGTCAATAGGTATATATATGACCCTTCCCTTTTGAAACTGCCTCCCATCTCCCTCCCACCCCTCTAGGTTGATATAGAGCCCCTGTTTGAGTTCCCTGAGACATACAGCAAATTCCCACTGGCTATCTATTTTACCTATGGTCATGTCATTTTGCATGATACTCTCTCCATACATCTCACCGTCTCCTCCCCTCTCCCCATGCACATACGTCTCTTCTCTATGACTGATTCTCCACTGATGCCCTGAAAATAAGTCCATTTTCAGTACCATCTTTCTAGATTCCATAGATATGCAGAGTCCATATGTATGTGTTATTATACAATATCAGTTTTCTGATGCACTGTAAGCCTTGGAACACATATAAGATAAATCTTTGACCTGTTCCATGTTTCAAATGCATTGTTCTTATCAACACTGATATCAGCCCCTCAAGTAACCACGCAGAAGCACTGAGAGGTGTGTGTGCCATGGGGACAACAGTTGTCTATTTCAGAAAAGGTTATTGGGTACAATGGCAGGTTCATGAAAGAGGACATCATGCCCTGTTATTATGTGTGATCCGGTGAGTGTGTCCATGGAAGGGGAGAAAGGTGGTTCCTACTCAGCTTGGTCTACAAACAGATATGAGAGTCAGGTATATACGCGAGGAAGGTGAGAGAAGCAAGTAGGTTCCATATTAGGATGGACTCAGCCCCAAATTCATGAAGATCCTGGTAAGTTTTTGGGGTCCAGGTCCTGATGCTGAGGAGTAGGTTGTCCTACTCACCAAGTTGGACTGGAGTCAATTCTTAAGACAGAAAGCACATGTTTGTGTCATGGGAACCATTGAAAGCTCTTAGATTCTACAAGTGAACATCTGATTGTCAAGTTCCATTTCTTCTTCTGTAGATTCAGAAATTTCCATGGGTTCCCGGGGGTCGACAATTCTGTTTTTTGCTCGGTGATTTTACAGGCAAAGGAAATAATGTAGACTCGAAATACAAAGAGAAGTTCGACAACACGGTGAGAGAAAACGGGATTCCGGAAGAAAATGTCCTGAACTTCATCGACATTGGTAAAGGAATTATACTTTTTCCCCTGCCCATACCATTCACCTGGTGGGTATAAACCAGAAAACAAGTCAACTTATTCAAAATGTCTTCTTCCACATTTAATCTCTTTTAAAATCCTTTATTACAAGAAAGGAAGGAAGGAAGAAAACTTGGAAATGCTGGGGAGTGTTAGTAATCGGTGGCTCTTTCATTTCTCCCATTTTGTTTTTCCCTAGATGACTGTCCAGAGGAGTGAAAAAAAAGTGACTCTGACACTCTCGTAAGTAAACTCAGTCCGTTATAAATGCTGCCCCTTCCAGATGAAGCAATAACGTAACACTGTTATTTCATATGTGTGAAATGTTTGTCCCACCACTTTAAATGTATCACTGAAGAATTTTCTGTTCTGTAATATCGCTTCTCTTGAGCCATATTATTATTTTTTTTTTATTTTTTTTATTTCTAAAAAAGAATTTTATTAAAAAAGCACAAATGCAAAGAAATGAACAGAGGAAAATTTACGCGTCGAACCTGGACTGGTCACTTATGATAATATACATGCTACAATTCCATTCTCTCCAATCATTCCACATTCACCCTCTCCCACAGAGTCCCAAAGACTGTTCTAAATGCCTATGTCTCTTTTGCAGTCTCTTATACAGGGTTTAGGTTACCATTTTTCTAAATTCCATATATATGCGTTAATATACGGTATTGATGTTCTTCTTTCTGGCTTACTTCACTCTGTATAATTGGCTCCAATTTCATCCACCTCATTAAAACTGATTCAAATGCATTCTTTTTGATGGCTGAGAAATACTCCATTGTGTATATGTACCAAAGCTTTCTTATCCATTCATCTGCAGGTGGACATCTAGGTTGCTTCCATGTCCTGGCTATTATAAAGAGTGCTGCAATGAACATTGGAGTACATGTGTCTCTTTCAATTCTGGTTTCCTCGGTGTGTATGCCCAGGAGTGCGATCGCTGGATCATATGGCAGTTCTATTTCCAGTTTTCTGAGGAATCTCCACACTGTTCTCCATAGTGGCTGTACTAGTTTGCATTCCCACCAACAGTGTAAGAGGGTTCCCTTCTCTCCACACCCTCTCCAACACTTATTGCATGTAGACTTTTGGATAGCAGCCATTCTGACTGGTGTGAAATGGTATCTCATTGTGGTTTTGATTTGCATTTCTCTGATGATGAGGGATGTTGAGCATTTTTTCATGTGTTTATTAGCCATCTTTATGTCTTCTTTGGAGAAATGTCTGTTTAGTTCTTTGGCCCATTTTTTGATTGGGTCACTTAGTTTTCTGGAATTAAGCTGCAGGAGCTGCTTGTATAATTTGGAGATTAATCCTTTATCAGTTGCTTCATTTGCTATTATTGTCTCCCATTCTGAAGGTTGTCTTCTCACCTTGCTTAGAGTTTCCTTTGCTGTGCAGAAGCTTTTGATTTTAATTAGGTCCCATTTGTTTATTTTTGCTTTTATTTCCAATATTCTGGGAGGTGGGTCTTGGAGGATCCTGCTGTGATTTATGTCGGAGAGTGTTTTGCCTACGTTCTCCTCTAGGAGTTTTATAGTTTCTGGTCTTACATTTAGATCTTTAATCCATTTTGAGTTTATTTTGGTGTATGGTGTTAGGAAGTGTTCTAGTTTCATTCTTTTACAAGTGGCTGACCAGTTTTCCCAGCACCACTTGTTAAAGAGACTGTCTTTTCTCCATTTTATATTCTTGCCTCCTTTGTCGAAGATAAGGTGTCCATAGGAGCGTGGGTTTATCTCTGAGCTTTCTATTTTGAGCCATATTATTATAAACACTTTGATTAATTAACGCCAAGCAGCTGTGGTGAGAGAGTCTTATCCTACAGAAATCTTGCAGACTAGAGTCATCTGACAGAAGCAGGAATCCCCATGAGTTGGTGGAGATTATTAGTGTTCCCATCAGCCCTGACCTCGTGGTTGTCCCCACACATTTCTCCCCCAAGAGAATAGGTATGAAACAGAGCTCTGCTTCCCTGAAGCAGGGCTTCCCTGATACCTCAGTTGCTAAAGAATCTGCCTGCAATACAGGAGACCCCGGATCGATTCCGGGGTCTGGAGGATCTGATGGAGAAAGGAAAGGCTATCCACTCCAGTATTCTTGGACTTCCCTTGTGGCTCAGTGGGAGAGACCTGGGTTGGATCCCTGGGTTGGGAAGAATCCCTGGAGAAGCGAAAGGTTTCTCCAGTATACTAGTGTGGTGAATTCCATGGATTGTCACGGTCCATAGCATTACAAGGAGTTGGAGATGACCGAGCGAATTCCACTTTCACACTTTTCACAAGACTAGTGTTTGATCTCATATGATTCCGAGAGAAACAGTAGATGCCTTCCGACCACACTGTCTGAAACATGCTTTTGCAATATATTTCTACTCAGATGTTCCAAAAGGGAGATATTTAAACTTTCTAAACTAATACAACCTCCAGAAACGACACTAAGCTAAAGTATGGCGTTTAATGCTCTGTCGAGAAAGAATCTTAACAAAAGGAGTGACTAAAACACGAGCATCCAGGTGAATGTGATAACAGCGATGTGGTACCTATATTCAATGGAACATTACTCAGCCAGAAAAAGAAGCAACTAACTCTATTTACAGCAACATGGATGGACCAAGATATTTGTCACGCTGAGTGAAAGAAGTCAGAAAGAGAAAGACCAATGCCAGAAATGTCACTTCTAGGTTTCAGTTTAGTTCACTAATTGTCATATCCAACTCTTTGTGACCCCATGGACTGCCTTATTCCAGGCCTCCCTGTCCATCATGAATTCTCGGAGCTTGCTCTAACTCATGTCCATTGAGTCAGTGATGACATCCAACCATCTCATCCTTTCTCGTCCCCGTCTCCAACGCCTCCAGTCATCCCCGGCATCAGGATGTTTTCAAATAGGTCATTTATTCGCATTAAGTGGCCAAAGTATTGGAGTTATAGCTTCTACATCAGTACTTCCAATGAATATCAAGACTGATTTCCTTAAGGGTGGACTGGTTGGATCTCCTTGCAGTCCAAGGGACTCTCAACGGTCTTCTCCAACTCCACAGTTCAATAACATCAATTCCTTGGCGCTCAGCTTTCCTTAGAGTCCACCTTTCATTTTAGTGTAGATAAAATGCCATGGTTCAGATGGTCACAAATTTGCCAACAATGCAGGAGACCCACATTTGATCCCTGTTTCAGGAAGATCTCCTGGAGAGTGAAATGGTCGCACACTCTAATATTCTTGCCTGGAGCATCTCCATGGACAGAGGAACCTGGTGGGCTACAGTCCAAGGGGTCACCGAGAGTTGCACACGGCAGAGTGACTTTCACTTTTGCATAGATATCACTTCTGCTTCGAATTTAAACCATGACATGGAGGAAACAGGCTCACAGACGTGAAGAACAGACTTGTGGTTGTGAAGTCGGAGGGACTTGGGGAAGAGAAGAATCGGGAGGTTTGTGGTTGAAAAGGGAAAGTGGAAGAAAGGGCTAGTTGCTCAGTCATGTCCGAATCTCTGCGACCCCATGCACCATAGCCTTCCAGACTCCTCTGTGCGTGGGATTCTGTAGGGAAAAATACTGGCGAGGGTAGACATTCCCTCCTATATAGGATCTCACCAGCACAGGGATCGAACCTGGGTCTCCTGAATTGTTTGCAGATATCTTACACTCTGAGAAATGTGGGGTTAGTAGATGCAAACTATTATATACAGGATGGATAGAGCACAATTTTCAACTGCATAGCACAGGGGACTGTACACAACACTCTGTAAAGCCTAAATGGGAAAAGAATCGGAAAAAGAATAGATCCTTGTTTTTGTAAGTATAATCACTTGGCTGTACACCTGAAATCAATGCAACATTGATAATCAACAGTGCTCTATACTTAAAAAGGTAAAGAAGTTAATTCTTGAAGACCCAAAGGAAAAAGGTTGTAGGATTAGAGTTGTCTGCTGCAAATACCGAGCCTTAAAATCATCACTAGGTGAAGATGTACATGCATTGTGAAATCATTACTCATAGAATCAATCCCCATGGGAAATTTCCAACCTTGTGTACATGCTAGGGAAAATTCCAAGGCAACTTGCTGTCACAGAGATGTGGAGTGTTGAGGTCCACCTGGAATTGGACACTGGATCAGCGACCAGCTCCCTGTATCCTGGACAGCTGACTGCCTGAGGCTCACGCCTGTCAGCCATCACACAGTCGACTCTACTAAACTCTGGTTCTGTTTTATTCACCTAGAGAAAGACTCACTGAGACCAGACATGGCCTTGTCTCCGTGGAATCAAGATCAACAACACGAAGACGACTTTCCTGGTTCCTGATTAACATGATCCTGCTCTCTTCACACTCACACTCCCTCTCCCATCGTATCGCTCCCCGTCACTACATCATGTCTTGATTGGTGTTATTAGATTGCTGAGGGTTTTAATAAATCAATTGAATATCTGACCTGCACACGCATGTTTGTGCAAAAGTCAACTCATTTAAAACACACAAATGTCCACATTAAGTATCCATGAAACTGTGCCTTTCTTAGGACAGGTGTGCATCAGAGACACTCCTTATGTAGTTTTGGTAGACATGCCTTCAGGTGTCCAGGGAAGAGGGAGAAAGGAGACTAAAGCATCATGGGTCAGAGTTATGGATCCTCCACCATACGGGCTTCTCTGATGGATCAGATTGTAAAGAATCTGCTGGCAATGCAGAAGACCCAAGGTCTATCCTTGGGTGAGGAAGATCCTCGGGAAGAGGAAACGGTAACCCACTCCAGTGAAGAATGCCATGGACAGAGGAGCCTGGTTGGCAACAGTCCATAGCATTCTAAAGAGATGGACAGGCCTTAGCGACTAACACTTTCATTTCCAGTGTACTGTACGGAAGGGGTCAGTCTGATCAAAGGAGAGTGTCTAAAATGCATCTTATTCATTCCCAAGAAAGGAACATTCATTCCACTCACTAAGGCTTGTGCACGGAAAGCGCAGGATGACATTACTATTCAGTTCAGTTCAACCGCTTAGTCGTGTCCGAATCTTTGCAACCCTATGAATCGCACAACCCAGGCCTCCCTGTTCATCACCAACTCCCGGAGTCCACCCAAAGTCATGTCCATCAAGTCGGAGATGCCATCCAGCCATCTCATCCTCTGTCTTCCCCTTCTCCTCCTGCCCCCAATCCCTCCCACCATAGGGGTCGCTCCCAGTGAATCAACTCTTCACATGAGGTGGTCAAAGTATTGGAGCTTAAGCTTCAGCATCAGTCCTTCCAATGAAACCCAGGACTGATCTCATTTACGATGGACTGCGTGGATCTCCTTGCAGTTCAAGGGACTCTCAAGAGTCTTCTCCAACACCACAGTTCAAAAGCATCAATTCTTCAGTGCTCAGCTCTCTTTTTCAGTCCAACTCTCCCATCCATACAAGACCACTGAGGAAACCATAGCCTTGACTAGACGGACCTTGGTTGACAAAATAATATCTCTGCTTTTTATTATGCTATGTAGGTGGGTCATAACTTTCCTTCCATGGAGAAAGCGTCTTTTCATTTCATGGCTACAGTCACCATCTGCAGTGATTTTGGAACCTAAAAAATAAAGTTTGACACTGCTTCCACTGTTTCCCCACCTAGTTCACGTGAAGTGTTGGAACCGATGCCACGATTTTGGTTTTCTGAATGTTGAGGTTTAAGCCAACTTTTTCACTCTCCTCTTTCACTTTCATCAAGAGACTCTTTAGTTCCTCTTCACTTTCTGCCATAATGGTGGGGTCATCTGCATATCTGAGGTTATTGATATTAGTCCCGACAGTCTTGATTCCAGCTTGTGCTTCTTCCAGCCAAGCATTTCTCATGATGTACTCTGCATATACGTTATATATGCAGGGTGGCAATATACAGCCTTGACGGACTCTTTTTCCTTTTGGGAACCAGTCTGTTGTTCCATGTCCAGTTCTAACTGTTGTCTCCCGACCTGCATACAGGTTCCTCAAAGGCATGTCAGGTGATCTGGTATTCCCATCTCCTTCAGAAGTTTCATAGTTTATTCTGATCCATACAGTCAAAGGCTTTGGCATAGTCAATAAACAGGAATAGATATTTTTCTGGAATTCTCTTGCTTTTTCGATGATTCAGCGGATGTTGGTAATTCGATCTCTGGTTCCTCTGCTTTTTCTAAAACCAGCTTGAACATCTGGAAGTTCACGGTTGACATATTGCTGAAATCTGGCTTGGAGAATTTTGAGCATGACTTTACTAGCATGTGAGATGAGTGCTATTTTGCGGTACTTTGAGCATTGTTTGGCATTACCTTTCTTTAGGATTGGAATGAAAACTGACATTTTTCATTCCTGTGTCCACTGCTGAGTTTTCCCAATTGGCTGGCACAATTAGTCAAGCACTTTCACATCCTCATCTTTCAGGATTTCAAAGAGCTCAACCAGAACTCCATCACCTCCACTAGGTTTCTTCGTAGTGAGGTTTCCTAAGGCCCACTTGACTGCACATTCCAGGATGTCTGACTCTATGTGAGTGATCACACCATCGTGATTATCTGGGTCTTGAAGATCTTCTTTGTACAGTTGTTCTGTGTATTCTTGCCACTTCTTCTTAATATCTTCTGCTTCTGTTAGGTCCCTACAATTTCAGTCCTTTCTACAGCCCATCTTTGCATGAAATGATCCCTTGATATCTCTAATTTTCTTGAAAAGATCTCTAGTCTTTCCCATTCTATTGTTTTCCTTTATTCCTTTGCATTGATTGCTCAGGAAGTCTTTCTTACCTCTCTTTGCTATTCTTTGGAACTCTGCATTCAGATGCTTATATCTTTCCTTTTCTCCTTTGCCTTTTGCTTCTCTTATTTTCACAACTATTAGTAAGGCCTCCTCAGACACCTTTTTTTTTTTTCCATTTATTTTTCTTGGGGATGGTTTTGCTCCCTGTCTGGTGTACAATGTCATGAACCTCCATCCATTGTTCTTGAGTAACTCTGTCTATCAGATCTAGTCCCTTAAATCTATTTCTCACTTCCACTGTGTAATCATTAGGGATATGATTTATGTCATTCCTCCCCGTGGTTATATATGAATGGCTGACTTTGGCAATAAAGAGTTCACGATCTGTGCCACAGTCTGCTGCCGGGCTTGTTTTTGCTGACTGCATAGAGTTTCTCTATCTTTGGCTGCAAAGAATATAATCAATGTGATTTCAGTGCTGACCATCTGATGATATCCATGTGTCTAGACTTCTCTTGTATTTTTGGAAGAGGGTATTTGCTATGACCCGTGCATTCTCTGGGCAGAACACTGTTAACCTTTGTCCAGCTTCATTCTGTTCTCCAAGTCAAATGTGCCTGTTACTCCAGGTGCGTTTTGACATCCTACTTTGTCTTCCAGGCCTTATAATGAAAAGGACATCTTTTTTTATTTTGTTAGTTATAGAAGGTCTTGTAGGTCTTCATAGTATTGTTGAACTCTAGCTTCTTCAACATTACTGGTCTGGGCATAGACTTGGATTACCGTGATATTGAATAGTTTCTCTTGGAAATGAACAGAGATCATTCTGTCGTTTTTGAGACTGCATCCAAGTACCGCATTTTGGACTCTTTGGTTGACTATGATGGCTGATCCATTTTCTAAGGGATTCCTGCCCACAGAAGTCGATATAATGGTCATCTGAGCTCAATTCACTCAATCCAGTCTATTTAAGTTCGCTGGTTCCTAACATGTCGACATTCACTGTTGCCACCTCCTCTTTGATCACTTCCAATTTACCTTGATTTATGGAACTATCATTCCAGGTTCCTATGCAATATTGCTCTTTACAGCATCGGACATTGTTTGTATCACCAGTCACATCCACAGCAAGGTACTGTTTTTGCTTTGGCTCCGTCTCTTCAATCTTTCTGGAGATATTTCTCCTTTGATCTCCAGTAGCCTATTGGTCGCCTACTGACTAGGGGCGGTGATCGTTCAGTGCCGTATCTTTTTGCCTTTTCTTACTGTTTATGGGGTTCTCTAGGCAGGAATTCGGAAGTGGTTTGCCATTCCTTTCTCCAATGGACCGCATTTTGTCATATCTCTCCACCACGCCCTGTCCATCTTGGCTGGCCCTACACAGCCTGGCTCATATTTCATTGAGTTAGACAAGGCGGTCGTCCATGTGATTAGATTGTTTAGTTTTCTATGATTGTGATTTTTAGTTTATCTGACCTCTGATGGAAAAGGATCAGAAGCTTATGAAAGATTCCTGATGGGATAGACTCACTGAGGGGGATACTGGGTCTTGTTCTGATTGGTGTGGTCATGCTCACTAAATCTTTAATCCATTTTTCTGTTGATGGGTGGAGCTGTGTTCCCTCTGGGGCCAAACTATGGTGCAAGTATTGAAGATAATGGTGACCTCCCTCAAATGGCCCCATGCATGTACTGCTAGAGTTCCTGTGCTTAACCCTGAAGCAGGTTACACCAATCCACACTTTCACCCACCAGAGACTCCCGGACACCCACAGGCAAGTCCGGGACAGTCTCCTCTGGGGTCACTGTTCCTTTTTCCTGGGTCCTGGTGCACAAATTCCTGCTGTGCCCTCCAAGAGTCTATTTCGAGTCCTGTGTAAGTTCTGGCAACTCTATGGTGGGGTTAATGGCGGCCTCCTCCAGGAGGAATTTTGCCATACCAACACCCAGGGCCCCTGTCCCTTGACACTCCCAGAAGCGTCCTTCTGATGAAGCAGAACAGCCACTACCCTCTTTTTCCATAAGATTGTGGAATGGACTTTGAGAGTGTCGAACTTAGCGAAGAACCAAAGGTGACTCCATTTGGAACTGTTCCTTTGACTTGCTTTCTGTTGCCATTCTTACTATAATCATACGTTATGGCCTGCCTCAGAAGGCCCTACCCTTCAGCCTGACTGTGAAAGTGCCTTTTCTCAGCTCACAGGGAAATAAACTGACCCTACCCAGCTATGAAAAGAAGAAATTACCCAGGGGAAGGGAACAAGATAGCGGAGGAACATGACGGAGAGACCACTTTCTCCCCCACAAATTCATCAAGAGAACATTTGAATGCGGAGTAAAGCCCACCAAACAACTTCTGAATGCTGTCAGAGGACATCAGGCACCCAGAAAAGCAGCCCATTTTCTTCAAAAGGAGGTAGGAAAAAACATAAAAGATAAACAGAGAGACAAAAGAAGTAAGGATGGTGCTCTGTCCAGGCTAGGGAGGCTTTAAAAAGAGAGAAGTTTCCAAACACCAGGAAACACTCACTGGCGAGTTTGTGGCAAGCCTTGGAACCTCAGAGGGCCACATAACCAGCAGGAAAAAGAAAGAAATAATTAAAACTCACAGATTACCCGCCAAACATTAACTCCAAGAGGAGAAGCAGTGCAGACGCCTGCATCCGCCATTAGCAAGAGGGGGCTGGGCAGGGAGGAGTCGGCTGAACTGCTTAGAGAGAAGACTGGGCAGGAATGCCACGAGAACCATCTGAGAGAACTAACTGGAGATAGCAAAGCAGACTGGGATAGCTTCCCTCGTGAAAAGGTGGAAAGACCTAACCTAAGACTCGGCCAGCCCCGCTCACAGAACAAAGGACTGAGCAGAGCGAGCCAGCTGCGATCAGCCCAAAACCCATCCTACACCAAGACAGGCAGGGAGGGCAGCCAGAGCCAGAGGGGGCAACCGCGGCCCCAGAAACGCATCCGATATCAAACTGCAGGCTGGCTTTGTTGTTAATCAACACTTCTTGGGCTCAGGCCGGTTGATATCCGCCTCAGAAAGTGCGTCAGTTGTACACCCAGAAAACCAAGTGTCAGGGACTGGGGAGGCCATAAGTTACAGAGACTGCACTCGAAAACACCTGGTCACCTGAGCTGCTTGGACCGGGGAAGGCACAAATCGCAGACCCTACCTAGCCTGTGCCTTTGTGGAGTACCCTAGAAAGTGAACTTGAGCCGCTCAGACCTGGGAAGTGCATACAACCCAGCTCCGGCCTCGGACAGTTCCCAGCAGAGCACCTAGAGACTGTGCAGTGTAGACTGGGTCAGCACACGTGCTGTGAGTGGGGACAGACCCATTGTGGCTGAGACACTGCGAACACTCCCCACAGATGCCAGAGATATTTGTCTACAGCGTTCCTCCCTTCCCAGAACAGGACTGAAAACTGACCCTTAAAAAGTGTCCACCACTGCCCCCTAGTGTCAGGGCTGAAATTAGACACTGAAGAGACCAGCAAACAAAAGCTAAAACAGAGGGAACCGCCTTGAAAATGACAGATAGAGAAGTCTAGATGCTATTCCAAGAATAAGACAGAAAACCAGAGGGAAGAGGCTTAGGCCGAATCCTGAGAACACCAGAGATCTCCTGACTGCAGGGAAAATTATTCGATAGGAGCTCATCAAACGCCTCCATACCTACAATAAAACCAAGCACCACCCAAGAGTCAAAAGGTTTCAGAGCTAGACATACCACACATATTCTCCAGCATCACAGGAAAATAGCCCTGAGCTTCAATATACACGCTGCCCAAAGTCACTCCAAATCCACTGACATCTCATAACTCATTACTGGACAATCCATTACAATCCAGAGAGAAGAAATCCAGCTCCACCCACCAGAACACTGACACAAGCTGCCCTAACCAGGGAACCTTGACAAGTCACCCAACCAACCCCACACACAGCGAGGAAACTACATAATAAAGAGAACTCCACAAACTGCCAGAAGACGGAAAGGCGACCCCAAGCAAAGCAATATAAGCAAGATGAAGAGGCAGAGAAATACCCAGCAAGTAAAGGAACAAGATAAATGCCCACCAACACAAACAAAAGAGGAAGATATGGGGAATCTATCTGATAAAGAATTTCGAATTTTGATGGTGAAAATGATTCAAAATCTTGAAAGCAAAATGGAGTTACAGATAGATAACCTGGAGAAAAGGATTGAGAAGATGCAAGAAAGTTTCCATAAGGATGTAGAGGAAATTAAAAGTCAATATGCAATGAATAATGAAATAGATGAGATCAGAAACACTCTGGAGGGAACAAACAGTAAAATAACAGAGGCAGAAGACAGGATAAGCAAACCAGATGATAGAATTGTAGAAATAAATGAACCAGACAGGAAAAAAGAAAAACGAAGTCATAGAAATGAGGACAATATTAGAGACCTCTGGGACAATGTTAAACGTCCCAACATTCAAATCATAAGAGTCCCAGAAGAAGAAGAAGACAAAAAGAAAGGAGATAATAGTTGAAAACTTTCCTAAAATAGGGAAAGAAATAATAACTCAAGTCCAAGAAAACCAGAGAGTCCCCAACAGGAAAAACCCAAGGCGAAATACCCCAAGACACAAATTAATCAAATTAATAAAGATCAAACACAAAGAACAAATATTAAAAGCAGCAAGGGAAAAACAACAAATAACACCCAAGGGGAGTCCGATAAGGATAACAGCTGAACTTTCAACAGAAACTCTTCAGGCCAGGAGGGAATGGCAAGACATACTTAAAGTGATGAAAGAAAATAACCTAACCCCTTACTATACCCAGCAAGGATATCATTCAAATACGAAGGAGAAATCAAACGCTTTACAGAGAAGCAAAAGCTGAGAGAATTCAGCATCACCAAAACAGCTCTCCAACAAATGCTAAAGGATCTTCTCTAGACAGCAAGCACAGAAAGGATGTATTAACTTGAACCTAAAGCAATAAAGAAAATGGCAACGGGATCATACATGTCAATAATCACCTTAAACGTAAATGGGTTGAATGCCCCAACCAAAAGACAAAGGTTGGCTGAATGGATACAAAAACAAGACCCCCATATATGTTGTCTACAAGAGACCCACCTCAAAACGAGGGACACATACAGACTGAAAGTGAAGGGCTGGAAAAAGATATTCCACCAAGTAGAGACCACAAGAAAGCAGGAGTAGCAATATTCATATCAGATAAATCAGAGATTAAAACAAAGACTGTGCAAAGAAACAAAGAAGGAAACTACATAATGATCAAAGGATCAATCCAAGAAGAAGACATAACAATTATAAATTTTTATGCACCCAATATAGGAGCACCGCAATATGTAAGACAATTACTAACAAGTATGAAATGGGAAATTAACAACAATGCAATAATAGTGGGAGATTTAAATACCCCACTTACATCTATGGATAGATCAACTAAACAGAAAATTAACAAGGAAACACAAACTTTAAAAGATACAATAGACCAGGTATACCTAATAGATATCAATAGGACATTTCACCCCAAAACAATGAATTTCACCTTTTTCTCAAGCGCACACGGAACCTTTTCCAGGATAGATCTCATCCTGGACCATAAATCTAGCCTTGGTAAATTCAAAAACATTGAAATCATTCCAAAAATCTTTTCTGACCACAATGCAGTAAGATTGGATCTCAATTACAGGAGAAAAACATTAAAATGCCAACATATTGAGGCAGAACAACACGTTGCTGAATAATGAACAAACCACAGAATAAATCAAAAGAGAAATCAAAATATGCATAGAAATGAATGAAAATGAAAACACGACAACCCAAAACCTCTGGGACACTGTAAAAACAGTGCTAAGGGGAAGGTTCAGAGCAATACAGGCACACGTCAAGAAACAAGAAAAAAGTCAACTAAATAACCTAACTCTACACCTAAACAAACTAGAAAAGGAAGAAATGAAGAAACCCAGGGTTAGTAGAACGAAAGAAACCTGAAACATTAGGGCAGAAATAAATGCAAAAGAAACAAAAGAGCCCATAGCAAAAATCAACAAAACCGAAAGCTAGTTCTTAGAGAGGGTAAATAAAATTGACAAACCACTAGCCAGACTCATCAAGAAACAAAGGGACAAGAACCAAATCAATAAAATTAGAAATGAAAATGGAGAGATCACAACCGACAACACAGAAATACACAGGATCATTAGAGAATACTATCAGCAGTTATATGGCAATAAAATGGACAACTTGGAAGAAATGGACAAATTCTTGTCAAAGTACAACTTTCCAAAACTGAACCAGGAAGAAATAGAAAATCTGAACAGACCCATCACAAGCACAGAAATAGAAGCTGTAATCAAAAATCTTCCAGCAAACAAAAGCCGAGGTCCAGACGGCTTCAGAGATGAATTCTACCAAAAATTTAGAGAGAAGCTAACACCTATTCTACTCAAACTCTTCCAGAAAATTGCTGAGGAAGGAAAACTTCCAAACTCATTCTATGAGGCCACCATCACACTAATCGCAAAACCTGGTAAATATCCCACAAAAAAAGAAAACTACAGGCCAATATCACTGATGAACATAAATGCAAAAATCCTTCACAAAATTCTAGCAATCAGAATCCAACAACACAATAAGAAGATCATACATCATGACCATGTGGGCTTTATCATTGGAATGCAAGGATTCTTCAATATCCGCAAATCAATCAATGTAATACACCACATTAACAAACTGAAAAATAAAAATCATATGATTATCTCAGTAGATGCAGAGGAAGCCTTCGACAACATTCAACATCCATTTATGATAAAAACCCTCCAGAAGTTGGGAATAGAAGGAACATACCTCAACATAAGAAAAGCTATATGTGACAAACCCACAGCAAACATTATCCTCAATGGTGAAAACTGAAAGCATTTCCCCTAAAGTCAGGAACAAGACAAGGGTGCGCACTCTCACCACTACTCTTCAACATAGTTTCAGAAGTTTTGGCGACAGCAGTCAGAGCAGAAAAAGACATAAGAAGAATCCACTTTGGAAAAGAAGAAGTAAAATTTTCACTGTTCGCAGATGACATGATCCTGTACACAGACAACCCTAAAGACTCTACGAGAAAACTACTAGAGCTAATCAATGAATACAGGAAAGATGCGGGATATAAAATCAACACACAGAAATCCCTTCATTCCTGTACACTAATAATTAGAAAATAGAAAGAGAAATTAAGGAAACTATTCCATTCACTGTTGCAACGAAAAGAATAAAACACTTAGGAATATATCTACCTAAAGAAACAAAAGACCTGTACATAGAGAACTATAAAACCCTGGTGAAAGAAATCAGAGAGGACACTAAGAGATGGAGAAATATACCGTGTTGGAGGATTGGAAGAAAAAATATTGTGAAAATGAGTATACTACTCAAAGTAATTTATACATGCAATGCAATGCCTATCAAGTTACCAATGATGTTTTTCACAGAGCTAGTACAAATAATCTCATAATTTGTATGGAAATACCAAAAGCTTCGAATAGCCAAAGCAATCTTGAAGAAAAATGGAAATGGGGGAATCAACCTGCCGGACTTCAGGTTCTATAACACAGCCACAGTCATCAAGACAGTATGGTACTGGCATAAAGACAGAAATATAGACCAATGGAACAAAATAGAAAGCCCAGAGATAAATCCAGGCACTTATGGACACCTTACCTTTGACAAAGGAGGCAAGAATATAAAATGGAGAAAAGACAGTATCGTTAACAAGCGATGCTGGGAAAACTGGTCAGCCACTTGTAAAAGAATGAAACCAGAACACTTCCTAACACCATACACAAAAATAAACTCCAAATGGATGAAAGATCTCAATGTAAGACCAGAAACTATAAAACTCCTAGAGGAGAACATAGGCAAAGCACACTCCGACATAAATCACAGCAGGATCCTCCATGACCCACCTCCCAGAATATTGGAAATGAAAGCAAAAACATACAAATGGTACCTAATTAAAATTAAAAGCTTCTGCACAACAAAGGAAACTATAAGCAAGGTGAAAAGACAGCCTTCAGAATGGAGAAAATCATAGCAAATGAAATTACTGACAAAAATTAATCTCCAAAATATACAAGCAACACCTGCAGCTCAATTCCAGAAAAATAAATGACCCAATCAAAAAATGGGCCAAAGAACTAAACAGACATTTCTCCAAAGAAGACATACAGGTGGCTAACAAACACATGAAAAAATGGTCAACATCTGTCATAATCAGAGAAATGCAAATCAAAACCAGAATGAAATACCATTTCACACCAGGCAGAATGGCTGCTATCCAAAAGTCTACATGCAATAAATGCTGGAGAGGGTTTGGAGAGAAGGGAACCCTCTTACACTGTTGGTGGGAATGCAAACTAGTACAGCCACTATGGAGAACAGTGAGGAGATTCCTCAAAACACTGGAAATAGAACTGCCATATGATCCAGCAATCGCATTCCTGGGCATACACACTGAGGAATCCAGAATTGAAAGAGACACGTGTACCCCAATGTTCATCGCAGCACTGTTTATAATAGCCAGGACATGGAAGCAACCTAGATGTCCACTTGCAGAAAAATGGATAAGAAAGCTTTAGTACATGTACACAATGGAGTATTACTCAGCCATTAAAAAGAATGCATTTGAATCAGTTCTAATGAGGTAGATGAAACTAGAGCCTATTATACAGAGTGAAGTAAGCCAGAAAGAAAAACACCAACACAGTATACTAATGCATATATATGGAATTTAGAAAGATGGAAATGACAACCCTGTATACAAGACAGCAATAGAGACACAGATGTATAGAACAGCCTTTGGGACTCTGTGGGAGAGGGCGAGGGTGGGATGATTTGGGAGAATGGCATTGAAACATGTATATTATCATATGTGAAACGAATCACCAGTTCAGGGTTGATGCATGTTACAGGATGCTCAGGGCTGGTGTGCGGGGATGACCCAGAGGAAGCATAAGGGGAAGAGTGAGGTGGGAGAGGGGTTCAAGAAGGGGAACTCATGTACACCCGAGGCAGATTCATGTCAATGTATGGCAGAAGCAACCAATATAATATTGTAACATAATTAGCCTTCAATTAAAAAAAAAAAAAAGGAATAAATTACCACACACATTCCGAAGGCTGGTCCATCCTGGGATGTTCTTCAAGACTGAAAATACTTTTTACTTTACTTCCTCACTGACTCTCACGCGCTATTCTGCCTTTTACTTTAGTTTGTCATCACTGCTCTCCCTCTGGCTCTATAAAAGAACCTGGCCTTCAGACCCTGACAAGATGGTTACTTCGAGACATTCGTCTACCATCTTCTCAGCAGACTGTCCAAAGTAATTCCTATTGATTGCCTCCCCACCACCTTTCTCGGATTCACTGGTCTGTCAGTAGCACAACTAGAGAGTCCATGTGCCATGACTAAAGACCCCAGCTATGATGAAACAAAGATTTTACGTGCAGCAACTGAGACCTGGTGCAGACAAATAAATTAATGCAGAAATAAATAAATCTAATACTATATTTTTGTAATAAAAGTCATATACACAATTACTTTCTTAAAAATAGTGGGCTTGTGTTTTGTTGGTTCAACTTTAGACTCTAACTGCATTGCAACCTTGACCATGTATCCTTGAGGCAACCTGGAATTTTGAGTGGCCAAGATCAACAGGCCTCCTAGCACTGTTTAGTTAGGAGTTGCGCAATCTAAAATGTAAAAACAGTGGTTACAGAAAGAAAAATTTAAAAAAAGAAAAAACAGAAAAGTAAAGCAAAATTAATAACCTGTTGTTAGAGGCTTCTCAGTTACAAAAACATGAATAAGTTTGAGGAGAAAACAGGAAGATGTGCCAAGCAGTACTTAGCATTATTTGGACGTAGTTATAGCAGTAAACTTTATGTAAGATGGTTCTGGTTTTATTTATTATTCTATTGTCTACATTTTCACCAATATTAAAGAGAATTGGGATGAAAGGGCATACGAGACCTTTCAGTACAAAGCAATAGGATTTTTTTAATCAGTTTCCTTAAGAATGAAATCTTATATCTTTTCTATTCTCTCTTTTAATTGGTGGAGAATGTTTTACAATGTTCTCTGGGCTCCTGCCATACAACATTGGAAATCAGCCGTAATTATTCATTAATCACCCCCTTTTTGAGCCCCCTCCCCTCACCGCATCTCACCCCTCCAGGTCACCACAGAGCGCCTCTCTGGGCTCCGTGTTTCACCAACTTCTCATCAGCTACATATCGTTTGCAGGGAAGAAACAGAGAGGCAGATATAGAGAACAGAGTGTGAGCACAGGGAGGGAAGAAGAGTGCTGAGACCAGTGGAAACCAACACGATTACTACAACTGTCGCAAGAATCTCTGAGAAGAACTAGTGTCTAAGTTCCACTTGATTGGCTGTTAGAAAGACTTCCTATGATGGGATGGGCCTAGGATACACTCCCAGGGGACACACGTTGATAAGAGTCCAAAAGGAAACCCTGGGAATGCTGGCGGTACAAAATAGAGATGGAAGGGTGATGATGGGTTGATAAGGGGTGTTGGCTGGGATCACAGGACAACTCAAATTTACCCGAGTCAGGGACTTCTCTGGTGGTCCAGTGGTTAGGATCCTGTCCTTCCCTTGCACAGAGTATAGGGTTCATAGGGGTTTCATCCCTGTTGGAGAACTAAGAACCTGCATGCTGCATGGGGCAGCCTAGATGAAGAAACAGACAAAAAAAAAGAAAGAAAGAAAGAAAATGAATATCTGGGTCAAAGACCAAAGAGAGGAAACGGTTTCAGGATATTCAGAGATATGAAACCTTCAATCACGCAAACTTTCCAGCTGAAAATATGACACGATAATATACAGAGTAATGCAGGAACAATGGAGATAACATGATTTTGTAACTGAAAGAAAAGAGAGTAAAAGGAGAAAATATAGATACTATTTTCGGTCCATGTGAACATGAAGGGAAGTGATCCTCTGAGGATGTGAGATGAAGACGTCCTTGAGACGACAATGTCTCCTCAAAGGTCTGAATTCAATCCAAATGAAGGAATCTGAGCTCCAATCAGTCCCAGGAGCAAACAGCGCTGGGTCAGTTCTCACTTCGTTGACTCAGGAAATCTGAATCTCATTTCTTCTTTTCTGTACTCAGAAAAAAATAAATCTTTTAAAGTATTTATTTGACAAAAAAACAGTGAATAAAGATGAAAATAAGTAAATTTTGATTAAAAATGATGAACAAAATGACTCGCTATTTCTGTGATCTTGAGTTAGGAAATTTGTTTTTTCCATTAAAAATTCTAAAACTTTCAAGAACTGCTGTCCAGCCTTTTTTGCTCACTCGGAGAAACAACTGAGTTAGCGAGTAAATATTATATTAAGAATTAAATGGGTAAAAGGGTGTCTAGACAGAAATCGCTGAAAATAAACTACTGATATGCCTTCAACAGATGACTTTAAGCAGCATATAACCAGATCGCCCTCTTAGTACTTAGGAGGAAAAAGCCCACATTGGGGCAGGAGAAGGTGACGAATACTCTGTGCTACCTGCTCCCCACCTCAGAATAATAGGATTCTTTCCAAGGGACTCTTTGGAAATAGTGTTCCCTTGGCTAAATCACAAAGTCAATCTTTACTTTTAGAAAATAAATCTTACACTATCACCTGCATATTAACAGAACCATGCAGAAGTGAGGGATATGTACCTTGGACAGCTCATCTCATTTTGGATCTCGTGATAAGCAGGAAAATAACTAATTGTCCTCTTGCAATATCGGATGTACTGCAGTTTCTTACTTTAATGGTCAAATGCCCACATCCACATATGCTTCTCTTAAAACAAATATCATTATTAAAATGACAGAATGCCAGAAAAGTTTATCTCTGCCAACCAGGATCCTGAAGGTGCCGTCTGGTTTAACTGTGGTCATATGACGAACAACCATTGGTTCACGATGTGTCACACCAACAGATGCAGGCTATAAAAGTGGCAGCACTTTTGCATCCTTTCCAACCCCTGGGACACCCTCAGCTTCTAGAGCAGAAGGGCCACGAGAGTCAACAAGATGAAGGCTCTGCTGTTCAGTCTTGTCCTTGGACTACTTGTTGCCAGTCAAGATGAAGCTCAGACAGACGTCTCACAGGTACCAGGGCATTTGCACGGTGGTCCAAGCTTGGGAGGAGTTCTTAGCGTTATCCGTGTGAGTGTCCTTTTTGAGGTTTGGTCATGTGGACTGCTAAGTCTCGCCATCTCCCTGCAACTGAAAATTGCTCCATTCACTGGCTCTATGCCTGCTGTTTGTGAGGTCTGTATCATCTCTACCATCCATTCATCGGCTCACATGTATGTTCACTACTCTTGTAAAACCGAAGCATGATCTCACAGCTCTTGGATTGGGTTTCCTGCATTTGACAACATAGCTCAAGCTATCTCATTAATACCGCAATTATTTCCTTTATCTGAATTGAGTTTTCAAGTGATTTTATACGTAGGACTGTGTTCATAAAGATAAGTAACTTCTGCTAAGCGAAAGCACAGGGAATCTCCTGAGGGATGATGTCGAGCAGAATTTACAGAGATGGACTAGGATTTCTGAAGTGAATTTTGCTTTTAGCTTACAGGAAGATGGTTAACCCAATACGTGCAGCGAGTACCAAAGAGAAGATCACCGAGGGAGGGGCCATTCCACGCTTTCATGCGTTACATTGAGCTTGATGAAGAAAATGGAACAATACTGATGCACTTTTATGTCAAGTAAGTAAAAGTCACCCAAAAGGAAAACACCTGTATACTCTAGACTGGGGGAGGGTGTCTCTTCCCCATCTGCAGGCAGCTCTCTGGGTGATGATGAGAGGAAGACGCCCTGAGCTGTGGGGCTGAGCAGGAATCCTGGGCTGGGGGGAGGGCAGTTTCACTGTGAGCACCAGAGAATGTCCCGTAAGTCTGCGGAGAGGGGGAACCAGAAGCTCACTGTCATCAACTCATTACAGTAAAAAGGGACCCAGCCGAGGGAAGAGGCTCATGTCCTGGAACCCACAGTGCCCACCAGGCGCTTTGACCCCTTCTGCAGAATTTGTAAGAGACGGTTCCCACTCTTACGGTGAGTGAGCCCAGAAGTGAGAGCAAGGGGAGAGCACACAGTGAGCTCTGCACTCGGGGCTTCCTCATGGGAGGTTTCAATATCACTGAGTGTCCCAAAGCCGTCAGAGCCCCTAGTAACTTTCCCAAGTCCCTTCTCAGGCGCTGCCATTGCACGTGACAGCAGTTCGATCACTGGGTCGGGAAGATCCCCTGGAGAGGAAATGTTGACCCACTTCAGTATTCTAGCCTGGAGAATCCCATGAACAGAGATGCCTGCTGGGCTATAGTCCAAGGGTTCGCAATAGGTCAGATAGGACTGAGCAACCAAGCACACACACACAGAGATCCAAGTACCATTCATGGAATGACCACTATACTGCTGATGGTTTCTTAGGAACATGCAAAGTATGGCAGAAATCAACACATTTGTTCAGCAATTATCTCCCACCCCACCCCACCCCACCCGAAAAAAACAAACCAGAACATGTAAACTCAGGTATACATTGTGAGGAATAAAAGTATTAAGAACAGAAACAACTAAATATTTTATGCTTGGAGATATTGCTTTATAAATATATATCACGGATTATGTATTGTATATAACCATATGGCTCATAGCATCAGTTCTTTCGCTCAGTCATGTCTGTCTCTTTGCGACCCCATGAACTGCAGGAAGTCAGGCCTCCCTGTCCATCAACAACTCTCAGACTTCACACAAACTCATGTCCATTGAGACGGTAATGCCATCCAACCATCTCATCCTCTGTCAACCCATTCACCCCTTACCCTCAATCTTTCCCATCATCAGGGTTTTATCCAAGGAGTCAGTTCTTTGCATCAGGTGGCCAGAGTATTGGAGTTTCAGCTTAGCACGAGCCTTGCCAATGAATAATCAGGACTGATTTCTTTATGATGGACTAGTTGGATCTCCTTGCAGTTCAAGGGACTCTCAAGAATCTTCTCCAATACCACAGTTCAAAAGCATCTAATTTTTGGTGCTCAGCTTTTTTTTACAGTCCAAGCCTCACATTCATATATGACAACTGGAAACACCATAGCCTTGACTAGATAGACCTTTGTTGGCAAAGTAACGTCTCTGCTTTTTAATATGCCGTCTTGATTGGTCACAACTTTCCTTCCAAGAAGTAAGCGTCTTTTAATTTCATGTCTGCAATCAGAATCTGCAGTGATTTTGGAGCCCAAAAACAAAGTCTAACACTGTTTCCACTGCTTCCCCATCTATTTCCCATGAAGTGATGAGACCGGATGCCAGGATCTTAGTTTTCTGAATGTGAAATTTCAAGCCAACTATTCCACTCTCCTCTTTCACTTTCATCACGACGCTCTCTAGTTCTTCTTTATTTTTGCCATTAGGGTGGTGTCATCTGCACATCGGTGGTTATTGATATTTTTCCTGGCAATCTTGATTCCAGCTTGCACTTCTGCCAGCCCAGTGTTTCTCATGATGTATTCTGAATGTAAGTTAAATAAGCAGGGTGATAGATACAGCCTTGACGAACTCCTTTTCCTATTTGGAACCAGTCTGTTATCCCATGTCCAGTTCTAACTGTTGCTTTCTGACCTGCATATACGTTTCTCAAGAGGCAGGTCAGGTGATCCAGGATTTCCATCTCTTTAAGAATTTTCCACAGTTTATTGTGATTCACAATGTCAAAGGCTTTGGGCATAGTCAGTAACCTCGAAATAGATGGTTTACTGGAACTCTTTTGCTCTTTTGATGATCCAACAGATGTTGTCAATTTGATCTCTGGTTCCTCTGCCTTTCCTAAAACCTTCTGGAACTTCTGGAAGTTCACGGTTCATGACTTGTTGATGTCTGTCGTGGAGAATTTTGAGCATTACTTTGCTAGTGTGTTAGATGAGTTCAACTGTTTGGTAGCTTGAGCATTCTTTGCTATTCCCTTCCTTTGGCATTGGGATGAAAGCTGGCATTTTCCTGTCCTGTGGCCACTGCTGAGTTGTCCAAATTTATTGCCATATTTAGTGCAGCACTTTCATAGCATCATCGTTTAGTATTTGAGATAGCTCAACAGGAATTGAATCATCTCCACTAGCTTTGTTCATGGTGATGCTTCTGAAGGCCCACTTCATTTCACATTCCCGGATGTTTGGCTCCTGGTCAGTGATCACACCATCGTGATTATCTGGGCCAAAAAAGTTCTTTTTTGTATAGTCTTCTGTGTATTCTTGCCACCTCTTCTTAATATCTTCTGCTTCTGTTCGGTCCATTTCTGTCTTTATTTTGCCCATCTTTTCATGGAATGTTCCCTTTGTATCTCTACTTTTCTTGAAGAGATCGCTAGTCTTTCGCATTATATTATTTTCCTCTATTTCTCTGCATTGATCACTGAGGAAGGCTTTCTTATCTCTCCCTGCTATTCTTTGGAACTCTGCATGAAAACGGGTGTATCTATCTTTTTCTCCTTTGCTTTTTGCTTCTCTTCTTTTCACAGCTATTTGTAAGGCCCTTCAGACAGCCATTTTGCTTTTATTCATTTCTTTACACTGGGGATGATCTTGCTCCCTGTCTCCCATACTATGTCACGAACCTCCATCCATACTTCATCAGGGACTCTGTCTATCAGATCTAGTCCCTGAAATCTATTTCTCACTTCCACTGTTTAATCAGAAGGCATTTGATTTAGGTCATATCTGAATGGTCTAGTGGTTTTCCCTACTTTCTTCAATTTAAGTCAGAATTTGGCAATATGGATTTCACGATCTGAGCCACAGTCAGGTCCCACTCTTCTTTTGCCGGACTGTATATAGCTTCTCCATCTTTGGCTGAAAGAACATAATCTTCAGCCGGATCCAGACATCTTAGACTGAGAAGTTAAGTGGGTCTTAGGAAGCATTATGAAACAATGCTAGTGGAGGTGACAGAATTCAAGCTGTGCTCTTTAAAATCCTCAAAAGTGATGTTGTTAAAGGGCTGCAGGCAATGTGTCAGCAACTTTGGAAACCTTGGCAGTGGCCACAGAACTGGAAAAGGTCAGTTTCCATTTCAATCTCCAAGAAGGACCATGACAAACAATGTTCAAACTACCGCACGCCTATGCTCACTTCACATGTGAGCAAGGTTCAGTTCAGTTCAGTTCAGTCCCTCAGTCGTGTCTGACCCTTTGCGACCCCATGAATCACAGTACGCCAGGCCTCGCTGTCCATCACCAACTCCCAGAGTTCACTCAAACTCATGTGCATCGAGTCGGTGATGCCATCCAGCCATCTCATTCTCTGTCGTCCCCTTCTCCTCCCTCCCCCAACCCTTTCCAGCATCAGAGTCTTTTCCAGTGAGTGCTCAAGATCCTTCAAGTCAAGATTCAGTGGTACATGATCAGGCAACTTCCAGAAATATAGGCTTTATTTCGAAAAGGCAGATGAACCCGATCAAATTGTCAACATTCACTGGATCATGGAGAAAGCAAGGCAATTCCAGAAGAAAAAAAAAAACAACTTTTTTTCTGCTTCATTGACTATGGTAAAACTTTTCACTTTGTGGATCACAACAAACTGTGGAAAATTCTTCAAGATATGGTAATACTGGATTGCCTTAGCAGGCTTCAGAGAAACCTGTATGTGGATCAGTCAGCAATAGTGAGAACTGGACATGTAAAAAAAGATTGGTTAAAAACTGGGAAAAGAGTACAAGATAGTATAGACGGTCATGCAGCTTCTATAACATATATACAGAGTACATCATGCTGAGTGTCAGGTTGGATGAATGACAAGCTGGAATCAAGATTGCTGGAAGAAATAGCAACAGCATCAGATATCCAGATGATACAACTTTATGGCAGAGAATGAAGAGGAACTAAAGAGTCTCATGATAACGGTGAAAGAGGAGACTGAAAAAGCTGGTCTCAAACTCAACATTCAACACCAGGAAGATCATGGCCTCTGGTCCCCTCACTTCATGTCAAATAGAAAGTGCAAGAGTGGATGCAGTGACAGATTTTCTCTTCTTGGACTCGAAAATCTCTGTGGATTGTGACTTCATCAACGTAATTAACGATGATATTTGAAAAGAAGGCCATGACAACCCAAGAGAGCTTATTAAAATGCAGTTACATCACTTTTCCAACAAAGGTCCGTTTAGTCAATAGTATGTTTACTTTTTTCCCCACATTTATGTATGGATTTGAGCGTTGGACCATAAAGAATGGTGCGCACCAAAGAACTGATGCTTTTGAATGGTGGTGCTGGAGAAGACTCTTGAGAATGACTTGGACTGCAAGGAGATCAAACCAGTCCATTCTAAAGGAAACCAGTCCTGAATATTCATTGGAGGGACCGATGCTGAAGCTGACGTCCCAGTACACTGGCCACCTGATGGAAAGAACTGACTCATTGGAAAAGACCCTTATACTGGGAAAATTTGAAGGTGGGAGGAAAAGGGGATGACAGAGGATTATGTGGTTGGATGGCAGTATCGACTCAAAGTACATGAATTTGAGCAAATTCTGGAAGATCATGGAGGCCAGGGAACTTGGTGCAGTACAGTTCATGGGGTCATGGAGAGTCAGACATGACATAGCGATTTAATGTCAACAAGAACAACGTGGCTAACCATGAGTGTGTAATTTCTATTTTGTAGGAGTCTCACAGATAATTTACAACTGGTTTATGAACTAAGATCACGGGGTCTATATTGAGATGGCACATTAACGCCATTCACTTTTTTTAATTTATTTTTTATTTTAATGGAGGCTAATTACTTTACATTACTGTATTGGTTTTGCCATACATTGACATGAATCTGCTCCGGGTGAATATGGGTTCCCCGTCTTGAACCCCCCTCCCACCTCCCTCCGCATCCCATCCCTCTTGTTCATCCCAGTTCACCAGCCCCGAGCATCACTTTTTAAAGACAATCTTATAATATCTGAGTCCATTCAAAGTTAGATGGATGAACTTGAACTCAAGGAAATCATCGAGAGTTCAACCATAAAGGCAGCTTCTATACAAAGCAATAAGCATGCTGGTTAAGCTTTGTATCTCTGAGCTCTTTATAATGGCCCTAAATAGAATTATTATTGTCACACAGCCTAAAGGAATCATGTTTGATTAAAATGTAAACACATCAATATGTGATCACAACCCTTTCCTAAACGAAGAAGAAACACAGTACATATGCGATAGCCACAAATTAGTAAAATTCATGCCTGAAATATTTCCCCATACTTTGATGGATAGCTTCTGATATTTGAAGTTTTCAAAATTGTGCTTTCATTTTTCTTATTCCCACTATACGGTTTCTTTTGGCCAAATCATGAACGCTTCCACTGTCTTTACTCTTCTCCATTTTTGCAATCCATTTAGGCTTGAATTTTACACAGTGACTTAAGAAGGAAGACAACAAAAGTGCAAGACTTCTTGGAAGGTCTCTAGGTAACCAACCATTGCAGCCTTCAGTTTTGTTTAGAAACGGTGAAGTGAAGCTACCTCAGGCCCAGTTACCAGCAGTGGCCTTGATGGTGACCTGATGCCCTGAAGATAGCTTTGTTCTCACTTTCCTATCACCTTCATTAACATCACAGTCAATTCATTGATGTTGCTATGTCCACCTCGGTAAATCCATGGTGAACCACAAGTGGTCACTGATAATCTGAGGACATTCATAGTCTGAATTAAGCTGTCCCAACGTGAGCAAGGCTGGTGGACTCAGCTTGGCCTTGGGAAAATTGCATATTCTTGTCAGGGCTATGAGAGTCTGAAGCTGTTTTGGATGCCTTCTTTTTTTTTTTTTTAAGCACACTGATAATTTAAAGAGGCTCAGACACTGAGCAGCGGTTTTTGCAGGCTTCGGGAATACAGATGTGCATTTTTACATTCCATGTTGCTGAGTGATTGCAGGAAGGTGAGATAGAGGCCAGGAGAGAGAGAATGGACATAGAGGGTGTGGCGGTGACACACAGTAGGTCAGAGCTGCTTCTTGTCCAGACATGCGGGCAGGGCAGAGTGGAGGGGCAGAGCTCCAGGTGGGGAAGGAGCTCACCATTAGGAGGTCACTGCTTACCTGTCCCAGCAGGTAAGCTGTCTTCACACCAACAGACACGACAGGGGGCTGTGTCATCTTCCAGTGTGAGAGGCTTGAGAAAAACAATACTTAAAGTGCTCAAAAGGTGGCCTGCCTGATGCAACCACTCAGGATCAGAAGGTGATGAACACAAGGTAGGCTGACATTGGCCAATAGAAACCAATTCCATGGCTGGGGTCACAGCAATACAAATAATTTTTGAACCTGGATTGGATAATATGTGTATGCTGCTTAAAACACTTTCAGGGACTTCCCTGGTGGTCCCGCGGATAAGAATCTGCCAGCCAGGGCAGGAAACATAGGTTCAATCCCTAGTTCAAGAAGATCTCACATGGCGTGTGGGAACTAAGCTCATGTACCACAACTACTGATCCTGCTCTCTAGAACCCCAAGCTGTAACTACTGAAGCTCATGCACCCCAGCACCTATGCTCAGCAACAGAGAAGCCACTGCAATGAGAAGCTCGCACACCACAATTAGACTGTACTCCACCGTCACCACAAGTGGAGAAAGCCCATGGGCAGCAGGGAAGACTCAGCAAATCAAAAAATAAATACTTAAAAATGCAGAAAACAATCTGTTAGGTTTATCAGCACACACGTTCTATAAAGCATCTTAGGCTTCTCAGAACACACATTCTATAAAGCATCTTAGTAAAACAGCAAGGAATGACTGGTTAATTGTAGGGATGAGGAAAATCATACCTCCTTCTGTGGCCATGGTTAACGGTAGCATTCTGTGCAGCATGAAATGAGTGGGTCCATACACGATGGACCATTCTTCATGCCCACCGTGTGCCAAAATAATCTAACTGACAACAAGTTAAGATGGGGCTGTTTGTATCTTTTGTCTCTCTCACAGACGTGGGTCACAGTGAATTTCAGCTCCTTAGTGGGGACGAGAACACACTCTTAGTGTAAGATGTCAACGTGGATGGACATGGCAAGGAGACAGAACTGGTGGGATTATTTGGTAGGTATGATATTCTAAAATTCCCATAACCATTGTCATGTAACACTTACACTGTCAGGATTTTCATTCAGAATATCAGGAGGTGCTGCTGACAGCATTCCATATTCAGGATGCAAGGCCTGCGTGTTTATGTTCATCAAATTAAGGATCCTGGAAGGTAATCTACCAAGAAACAGGAGGCCATAGGGTGCAGAATATCACATCATCAGGCATTTCACAATGATTCGTATGTGTTGAAATCTTTAAAAATGAAGTTTTACTAGAATATTTTATTTTACATATGTCAACAAATTTCAAGCCATGTCTGTAATGAAGCTGACTTTATTTAGTGTTTAAAATTTTATTTATTTTTTAATGGAAGGATAACTTCTTTATAGATTGTACTGTTTTCTGCCAAATACCAACATGAATCAGCCATAGGTATACATATGCTTGTGTGAATGTTGCTCAGTCATGTCTGACTCTTTGTGACCCCATGGACTATACAGTCCATAGACTTCATCAGGCCAGAATACTGGAATGGGTAGCCTTTCCCTTCTCCAGGGTAACTTCCCAACCCACAGATCAAGCCCAGGGCACCACATTGCAGGAGAGTCACAGGGAAGTCAATAGGTATATATATGTCACTTCCCTTTTGAAACTGCCTCCTATCTCCCTCCCACCCCTCTAGGTTGAAATAGAGCCCCTGTTTGAGTTCCCTGAGACATACAGCAAATTCCCATTGGCTATCTATTTTTCATATGTTCATGTCATTTTGCATATTTCTTGACCATACATCTCACCGTCTCCTCCCCTCTCCCCATGCACATACGTCTCTTCTCTATGACTGATTCCCCACTGATGCCCTGCAAATAAGTCCATTATCAGTACCATCTTTCTAGATTCCTTAGATATTCAGATTCCATATGTATGTGCTAGTGTACGATATCAGTTTTCTGATGCACTGTAAGCCTTGGAACAGACACTTATAAATCTTGGTCCTGTTCCACGTTTTAAATACATTGTTCTCATGAACACTGACATCACCCTCTCAAGTAACCACACAGAAGCACTGAGATTGTGTGTGCCATGGGGACAACAGGTGTCTATTCAGAAAAGGTTATTGGGTACAATGGCAGGTTCATGAAAGAGTACATCATGGCCTGTTATTATGTGTGATCAGGTGAATGTGTCCATGGAAGCGGAGGAAGGTGCTTCCTACTAAGTTTGGTGTACAAACAGATATGAGATGCAGGTGTATATGCGAGGATGGTGAGACAAGCAAGTAGGTTCCATATTAGGATGGACTCAGCCCCAAATTCATGAAGATCCTGGCAAGTTTTTGGGGTCCAGGTCCTGATGCTGAGGAGTAGGGTGTCTTACTCACCAAGTTGGACTGGGGTCAATTCTTAAGACAGAAAGCACATGTTTGTGTCGTGGGAACCACTGAAAGCTCTTAAATTCTACAAGTGAACATCTGATTGTCACGATCCATTTCTTCTGTAGACTCAGAAATTTCCATGGGTTCCCCGGGGTCGACAATTCTGTTTTTTGCTCGGTGATTTTACAGGCAAAGGAAATAATGTAGACTCGAAATACAAAGAGAAGTTCGACAACACGGTGAGAGAAAAAGGGATTCCGGAAGAAAATGTCCTGAACTTCATCGACATTGGTAAAGGAATTATACTTTTTCCCCTGCCCATACAATTCACCTGGTGTGTATAAACCAGAAAACAAGTCAACTTATTCAAAATGTCTTCTTCCACATTTAATCTCTTTTAAAATCCTTTATTACAAGAAAGGAAGGAAGGAAGAAAACTTGGAAATGCTGGGGAATGTTAGTAATCGGTGGCTCTTTCATTTCTCCCATTTTGTTTTTCCCTAGATAACTGTCCAGAGGAGTGAAAAAAAGTGACTCTGACACTCTTGTAAGTAAACACAGTCCATTACTAATGCTGCCTTTCCAGACGAAGCATAACTGAACACTGTTATTTCATATGTGTGAAATGTTTGTTCCACCACTTTAAATGTATCACTGAAGAATTTTTGTTCTATAATGTGCCTGCTCTTGAGCCATATTATTGCAAACACTTTGATTAATTAACGCCAAGCAGCTGTGGTGAGAGAGTCTTATCCTGCAGGAATCTTGCAGACCAGAGTCATCTGACAGCAGCAGGAATCCCCATGAGTTGGTGAAAATTATTAGTGTTCCCATCATTCTTGACCTTGTGATTGTCCCCACACAGTCCTCCCCCAAGTGAATCGGTATGAAACAGAGCTCTGCTTCCCTGAAGCAGGGCTTCCCTGATACCTCTGTTGGCAACCAATCCGCCTGCAATGCAGGAGACCCCGGATCGATTTCGGGGTCTGGAGGATCTGCTGGACAAGGGAAAGGCTACCCACTCCAGTATTCTTGGTCTTCCCTTGTGGCTCAGTGGGGGAGACCTGGGTTGGATCCCTGGGTTGGGAAGATTCCCTGGAGAAGGGAAACGTTTCTCCAGTATACTAGTGTGGTGAATTCCATGGATTGTCTCGGTCCATGGCATTACAAGGAGTTGGAGATAACCGAGCGGCTTCCACTCTCACACTTTTCGCAAGACTAGCGTTTGATCTCATATGATTCTGAGAGAATCAGTAGATGCCTTCCCACCACACTGTCTGAAACATGCGTTTGCAGTATATTCCTACTCAGATGTTCCAAAGGGAGATATTTAAACCTTCTAAACTAATAAAACCTCCAGAAAGGACACTGATCCAAGCTAAGGTATGGCGTTTAATGTTCTGTTGAGAAAGAATCTTAACAAAAAGAGTGATTAAAAGCACGAGCATCCAGGTGAATGTGATAACAACGATGTGGTACCTATATTCAATGGAACATTACTCAGCCAGGAAAGGAAGCAACTTTATTTACAGCAACATGGATGGACCTAGATGTTTGTCACTTTGAGTGAAAGAAGTCAGAAAGAGAAAGACCAATACCAGAAATGTCACTTATAGTTTTCAGTTTAGTTCACTAACTGTCATATCCAACTCTTTGTGACCGCATGGACTGCCGTATTCCAGGCCTCCCTGTCCATCATGAACTCTCGGAGCTTAATCTAACTCATGTCCATTGAGTCAGTGATGACATCCAACCATCACATCTTTTCTCGTCCCCATCTCCAACCCTCTCGAATAATACCCAGCATCAGGATGTTTTCAAATAGGTCATTTATTGGCATTAGGTGGAAAAGTATTCGAGTTTTAGCTTCTGTATCAGTACTTCCAATGAATATCAGGACTGATTTCCTTTAGGATGGAGTGGTTGGATCTCCTTGCAGTCCAAGGGACTCTCAAGGGTCTTCTCCAACTCCACAATTCAAAAGCATCAATTCTTTGGTGCTCAGCTTTCTTTAGAGTCCACGTTTTATTTTAGTGTAGATAAAATGCCATGGTGCAGATGGTCACAAATTTGCCAACAATGCAGGAGACCCACATTTGATCCCTGTTTCAGGAAGATCCCCTGGAGAGTGAAATGGCAACACACTCCAGTGTTCTTACCTGGAGCATATCCATGGACAGAAGAACCTGGTGGGCTACAATCCAAGGGATCATGGAGAGTTAGACACGACTGAGTGACTTTCACTTTTGCATAGATATCACTTCTGCTTGGAATCTAAACCATGACATGGAGGAACTTATTTACAAAACGGAAACAGGTTCACAGGGGTAGAAAACAGACTTGTGGTTGTCAAGTCGGAGGGACTTTAGTAAGAGAAGAATCGGGAGGTTTGTGGTTGAAAAGGGAAAGTGGAAGAAAGGGCTAGTTGCTCAGTCATGTCCGAATCTCTGCCACCCCATGCACCATAGCCTTCCAGACTCCTCTGTGCATGGGATTCTGCAGGTAAAAATGCTGGCGAGGGTAGCCATTCCCTCCTATATAGGATCTCACCAACACAGGGATTGAACCTGGGTCTCCTGAATTGTTTGCAGATATCTTACACTCTGAGAAGTGTGAGGTTAGTAGATGCAAACTATTATATACAGGATGGATAGAGAATAATTTTCAACTGCATAGCACATGGGACTGTACACAATACTCTGTAAAGCCTAAATGGGAAAAGAATCTGAAAAAGAATAGATCCTAGTTTTTGTATGTATAATCACTTGGCTGTACACCTGAAATCAATGCAACATAGATAATCAACTATACTCTATAATTTAAAAAGCAAAGAAGTTAATTCTTGAGGACCCAGAAGACAAAACTTGCAGGATTAGAGCTGTCTGCTGCAATTACCGAGCCTTAAAACCATCACTAGAGGAAGATGTATATGCACTGTGAAATCATTACTCATAGAACCAATCCCCATGGGGAATTTCCAAACTTGTGTACATCCTAGGGACAATTCCACGGGCAACTTGCTGTCACAGAGATGTGGAGTGTTGAGGTCCACCTGGAATTGGACACTGGCTCAACTACCACCTCCCTGTAACCTGGACAGCTGACTGCCTGAAGCTCACCCCTGTCAGCCATTACACCGTTGACTGAACTAAACCTCTGGTTCTCTTTTATTCACCTAGAAAAAGAGTCACTGAGACCAGACATGGCCTTGTCTCCGTGGAATCAAGATCAACAACACGAAGACGACTTTCCTCGTTCCTGATTAACATGATCCTGCTCTCTTCACACTCACACTCCCACTTCCACCTCATCGCTCCCCATCATTACATCATGGCTTGATTCGTGTTATTTGATTGTTGAGGGTTTAAATAAATCGATTGAATATCTGCCCTGCACACGCATGTCTGTACAAAAGTCACCTCATTTAAAACACACAAAGTCCACATTAAGTATCCAGGAAACTGTGCCTTTCATAGGACAGGGGTTCATCAGAGACACTCCTTATGTAGATTTGGTAGATATGCCCTCAGATGTCCAGGGAAGAGGGAGAAAGGAGACTAAAGCATCATGGGGCAGAGTTATAGATCCTCCACCATACGGGCTTCTCTGATGGATCAGATGGTAAAGAATCTGCCTGAAATGCAGAAGACCCAAGGTCTATCCTTGGGGGAGGAAGATCCTCAGGAAGAGGAAACGGTAACCCACTCCAGTGAAGAATGCCATGGACAGAGGAGCCTGGTTGGCTACAGTCCATAGCATCCTAAGGAGATGGACAGGCCTGAGAGACTAACACTTTCACTTTCTGTTTCCTGTTCGGAAGGGGTCAGTCTGATCAAAGGAAAGTGTCTAAAATGCATCTTATTCATTCCCAAGAAAGGAACATACATTCCACTCACTAAGGCTTGTGCACAGAAAGCGCAGGATGACATTACTGTTCTGTTCAGTTCAATTATTCAGTCGTCTCTAAATCTTTGCGACCCCACGAATCGCAGCATGCCAGGCCTCCCTGTCCATCACCAACCTCAGGATTTCACACAAACTCATGCTCATTGAGTCGGCGATGCCATCCAGCCATCTCATCCTCTGTCGTCCCCTTCTCCTCCTGCCCCCAATCCCTACCAGCATAAGGGTCTTTCCCAGTGAGTCAACTCTTCACATGAGGTGCCCAAACTATTGAAGCTTCAGCTTCAGCTTTAGTCCTTCCAAGGAACACCCAGCACTTATCTCATTTAAGATGGACTGTTTGGATCTCCTTGCAGTCCAAGGGACTTTCAAGAGTCTTCTCCAACACCACAGTTCAAAAGCATCAATTCTTCAGTGCTCAGCTCTCTTTTATAGTCCAACTCTCACATCCATACATGACCACGGGAAAACCCATAGCCTTGGCTAGATGGACCTTAGTTGACAAAATAATATCTCTGCTTTTTAATATGCTGTGTAGGTGGGTCATAACTTTCCTTCCAATGAGTAAGCGTCTTTCCATTTCATGGCTATAATCACCATCTGCAGTGATTTTGGAACCCAAAAAATAAAGTTTGACACTGTTTCCCCCTCAAGTTCCCATGAAGTGATGGAACCAGATGCCATGATTTTGGTTTTCTGAATGTTGTGATTTCAGTCAACTTTTTCACTCTCCTCTTTCACTTTCATCAAGAGGCTCTTTAGTTCCTCTTCACTTTCTGCCATAACAGTGGTGTCATCTGCATACCTGAGGTTATTGACCATGTATCCTTGAGGCAACCTGGAATTTTGAGTGGCCAAGATCAATAAGCCTCCTAGCAGTGTTAAGTTAGGAATTGTGCAATCTAAAATGTAAAAACAGTGGTTACAGAAAAAAAAAGAAAGAAAAGAAAACAGAAAAGTAAAACAAAATTAATAATCTGTTGTTAGAGGCTTCTCAGTTACAAAAACATGAATGAATTTGAGGAGAAAACAGGAAGATGTACCAAGCAGTACTTAGCATTATTTGTACGGAGTTACAGCAGTAAAAATTTTGTAAGATGGTTCTGGTTTTATTACTATTCTATTGCCTACATTTTGACCAATATTAATGAGAGTTGGGATGAAAGGGTAAAAGAGACCTTTCAGTACAAAGCAATAGAATTATTTTTTTATCAGTTTCCTTAGGAATGAAATCTTATTTCTTTTCTATTCTATCTTTTAGTGAGTGGAGAATGTTTTACAATGTTCTCTTGGCTTCTGCCATGCTGCTGCTGCTGCTAAGTCGCTTCAGTCGTGTCCAACTCTTTTGCAACCCCATAGACGGCAGCCCACCAGGCTTCCCCGTCCCCGGGATTCTCCAGGCAAGAACACTGGAGTGGGTTGCCATTTGCCATACAACAGTGCAAATCAGCAAAAATTATTGTTTACTCACCTGCCTTTTGAGCTGCTCCCCTCACACCATCTCACCTTTCCAGAACATCACAAGCGACTCTCTGGGCTCCGTGTTTCACCAACTTCTCATCAGCTACATATCGTTTGCAGGGAAGAAACAGAGAGGCAGATATAGAGAACAGAGTGTGAGCACAGGGAGGGAAGAAGAGTGCTGAGACCAGTGGAAACCAACACGATTACTGCAACTGTCGCAAGAATCTCTGAGAAGAATTAGTGTCTAATTGCCCCTTGATTGGCAGTTAGAAAGACTTCCTAAGATGGGATGGGCCTAGGATACACTCCCAGGGGACACACGTTGGTAAGAGTCCAAAAGGAAACTTTGGGAATGCTGGTGGTACAAAAGTAGAGATGGAAGGGTGATGATAAGTGGTGTTAGCTGGGATCAATTGACCACTCAAATTTATCTGAGTCAGGGACTTCTCTGGTGGTCCAGTGGTTAGGATCCTGTCCTTCCCCTGCACAGAGTATAGGGTTCATTGGGGTTTCATCCCTGTTGGAGAACTAAGAACCTGCATGCTGCATGGGGCAGCCAAGATAAAGAAACAGACAAAAGAAAGAAAGAAAGAAAATGAATATCTGGGTCAAAGACCAAAGAGAGGAAATGGTTTCAGGATATTCCGAGACATGAAACCTTCAATCACGCAGACTTTCCAGCTGAAAATATGACAGGATAATATACAGAGGAATGCATGAACAAAGGAGATAACATGATTTTGCAACTGAAAGAAAAGAGAGCAAAAGGAGAAAATATAAATACTATTGTCAGTCCATGTGAACATGAAGGGAAGTGATCCTCTGAGGATGTGAGCTGAGGATGCCCTTGAGAGGACAAAGTCTCCTCAAAGGTCTGAATTCATTCCAAATGAAGGAATCTGAGCTCCAATCAGTCCCAGGAGCAGACAGCACTGGGTCAGTTCTCACTTAGTTGACTCGGGAAATCTGAATCTCATTTCTTCTTTTCTATACTCAGAAAAACATCTCTTCACAGCCACTCCAGCAAAGTGCAGCCGCTGTACCTTACCTTGGATGAGGGGTTTTTCCTCAAGGCCGCCCCTCCTGACCTTGAACGCGGAGTAGCTCCTCTCGGCCCTCCTGTGCCCGCTCAGCCACTGCCTGTTGGATGTGGGGTCTCTCCTCTTGGCCGCTGGCCCTGGCATCAGGCGTGGGGTAGCTCCTCTCGGCCGCGCCTCTTTGCCTGGTCGGCTGAAACGGGGCTGGCATCTCTCGCGTGAAGGTAAGAAAAACGCAAATAAGATGGTAGGTATTGCCAGGGGGCATCAGAGGGCAGACACACTGAAATCATAATCACAGGAAACTAGTCGATCTGATCACATGGACCACAGCCGAATGTGGTCCACTGGAGAAGGGAATGGCAAACCACTTCAGTATACTAGCCTTGAGAACCCCATGAAGAATATCAAAGGGCAAAATGATAGGATACTAAATGAGGAATTCCCCAGGTCGGTAGGGGCCCAGTATGCTACTGGAGATCAGAGGAGAAGTAACTCTAGAAGGAATAAAGGGATGGAGCAAAAGCAAAACCAATACCCAGTTGTGGATGTGACTGGTGATGGAAGCAAGGTCCGGTGCTGTAAAGAGCAATATTGCATAGGAACCTGGAATGTTAGGTCCATGAATCAAGGCAAATTGGAAGTGGTCAACCAGGAGATGGCAAGAGTGAATGTCGACATTCTAGGAATCAGTGAACGAAAATGGACTGGAATGGGTGAATTTAACTCAGATGGCTATTATATCTACTACTGTGGGCAGGAATCCCTTAGAAGAAATGGAGTAGCCATCATGGTCAACCAAAGAGTCCAAAATGCATTACTTGGATGCAATCTTAAAAACGACAGAATGATTTCTGTTCTTTTCCAAGGCAAACCATTCACTATTACAGTAACCCAAGCCTATAACCCAACCAGTAACGCTGAAGAAGCCGAAGTTGAACAGTTCTATGAAGACCTCCAAGACCTTTTAGAACTAACACCCAAAAAAGATGTCCTTTTCATTATAGGGGACTGGAATGCAAAAGTAGGAAGTCAAGAAACACATGGAGTAACAGGCAAATTTGGCCTTGGAACACGAAATGAAGCAGGGCAAAGGCTAATAGAGTTTTGCCAAGAGAACGCACTGGTCATAGCGAACACCCTCTTCCAACAACACAAGAGAAGAATCTACACATGGACATCACCAGATGGTCAACACCGAAATCAGATTGATTACATTCTTTGCAGCCAAAGATGGAGAAGCTGTATGCAGTTAGCAAAAACAAGACCAGGAGCTGACTGTGGCTCAGATCATGAACTCCTTATTGCCAAATTCAGACTTAAATTGAAGAAAGTAGGGAAAGCCACTAGACCATTCAGATATGACCTAAATCAAATCCCTTATGATTATAGAAATAGATTTAAGGGTCTAAATCTGATAGATAGAGTACCTGATGAACTCTGGACGGAGGTTCCTGACATTGTACAGGAGACAGGGACCAAGACCATCCCCATGGAAAAGAAATGCAAAAAAGCAAAATGGCTGTCTGAGGAGACCTTACAAATAGCTGTGAAAAGAAGAGAAGCGAAAAGCAGAGGAGAAAAGGAAAGATATAAGCATCTGAATGCAGAGTTCGAAAGAATAGCAAGGAGAGATAAGAAAGCCTTCCTCAGTGATCAATGCAAAGAAATAGAGGAAAACAACAGAATAGGAAAAACAAGAGATCTCTTCAAGAAAATTAGAGATTCCAAGGGAATATTTCATGCAAAGATGGGCTCGATAAAGGACAGAAATGGTATGGACCTAACCGAAGCAGAAGATATTAAGAAGAGGTGGCAGGAATACACAGAAGAACTGTACAGAAAAGATCTCCACGAATAAGATAGTCAAGATAACGTGATCACTGACCTAGAGCCAGACATCTTGGAATGTGAAGTCAAGTGGGCCTTAGAGAGCATCACTACGAACAAAGCTAGTGGTGGTGATGGAAATCCAGTTGAGCTATTTCAAATCTTGAAAGATGATGCTGTAGAAGTGCTGCACTCAATATGCCAGCAAATTTGGAAAGGACTGGAAAAGGTCAGTCTTCATTCCAATCCCAAAGGAAGGCAATGCCAAAGAACGCTCAAACTACTGCACAATTGCACTCATCTCACACGCTAGTAAAGTCATGCTCAAAATTCTCCAAGCCAGGCTTCAGCAATATGTGAACCGTGAACTTCCAGATGTTCAAGCAGGTTTTAGAAAAGGCAGAGGCACCAGAGATCAAATTGCCAACAACCGCTGGATCATGGAGAAAGCAAGAGAGTTCCAGAAAAACATCTATTTCTGCTTCATTGACTATGCCAACGCCTTTATGTGTGGATCACAATAAACTGTGGAACATTCTGAAAGAGTTGGGAATAGCAGACCACCTGACCTGCCTCTTGAGAAACCTGTATGCAGGTCAGGAAGCAATAGTTAGAACTGGACATGGAACAACAGACTGGTTCCAAATAGGAAAAGGAATGCGTCAAGGCTGTATTTTGTCACCTTGCTTCTTTAACTTATATGCAAAGTACATCATGAGGAACGCTGGGCTGGAAGAAGCACAAGCTGGAATCAAGATTGCTGGAAGAAATATCAATAATCTCAGATATGCAGATGACAATGCCCTTATGGCAGAAAGTGAAGAGGAACTCAAAAGCCTCTTGATGAAAGTGAAAGACGAGAGTGAAAAGGTTGGCTTGAAGCTCAACATTCAGAAAACAAAGATCATGGCATCTGGTCCCATCACTTCCTGGGAAATAGATGGAAAAACAGTGGAAACAGTGTCAGACTTTGTTTTTTTGGGCTCCAAAATCACTTCAGATGCTGATTGCAGCCATGAAATTAAAAGACGCTTACTCCTTGGAAGGAAAGTTATGACCAACCCTGATATTATACTAAAAAGCAGAGACATTACTTTGCAACCAAGGTCCATCTAGTCAAGGCTATGGTTTTTCCCTTGGTCATGTATGGATGTGAGAGCTGGACTGTGAAGAAAGCTGATGGCCGAAGAATTGATGCTTTTGAACTGTGGTGTTGGAGAAAACTCTTGAGAATCCCTTTTACCGCCAGGAGATCCAACCAGTCCATTCTAAGGGAGATCGCTCCTGGGTGTTCATTGGAAAGACTGATGCTTAAGCTGAAACTGCAATACTTTGGCCACCTCATGCGACGAGTTGACTCACTGGAAAAGATTCTGATGCTGGGAAGGTTTGGGGGCGGGAGGAGAAGGGGACGACCGAGAATGGGATAGCTGGATGGAATCACTGACTCTGTGAACATGAGTTTGAGTGACCTCTAGGACTTGGTGATGGACAGGGAGGCGTGGCGTGCTGTGATTCATGGGGTCGCAGAGAGTCGGACACGACTGAGCAACTGAACTGAACTGAACTGATACTCAGAAAAAAAAAATCTTTTAAAGTATTTATTTGCCTATTAACAGTGAATGAAGATGAAAATAAGTAAATTTTGATTAAAAAGAAAAAAAAAAAAGACACACTGTTTCAGTGACCTTGTGTTAGGAATTTGCTTTTTCCATTAAAAACTCTAAGAATTGTAGGAACTGCTATTCAGATTTTTTTTTTGCTCAAGGGAGAAAGAACTGAGTTAGTGAGTAAATATTATATTAAGGATTAAATGGGTAAAAGGGTGTCTAGACAGAAATCGCTGAAAATAAACTACTGATATGCCTTCAACAGATGACTTTAAGCAGCATATAACCAGATCGCCCTCTTAGTACTTAGGAGGAAAAAGCCCACATTGGGGCAGGAGAAGGTGACGAATACTCTGTGCTACCTGCTCCCCACCTCAGAATAATAGGATTCTTTCCAAGGGACTCTTTGGAAATAGTGTTCCCTTGGCTAAATCACAAAGTCAATCTTTACTTTTAGAAAATAAATCTTACACTATCTCCTCCATATTAACAGAACCTTGCAGAAGTGAGGGATATGTAACTTGGACAGCTCATCTCATTTTGGATCTCGTGATAAGCAGGAAAATAAATAATTGTCTTCTTGCAATATTGGATGTACTGCAGTTTCTCACTTTAAAGGTCAAATGCCCACATCCACATATGCTTCTCTTAAAACAAATATCATTATTAAAATGACAGAATGCCAGAAAAGTTTATCTCTGCCAACCAGGATCCTGAAGGTGCCGTCTGTTTTAACTGTGGTCATTTGACGAACAACCATTGGTTCACGATGTGTCACGCCAACAGATGCAGGCTACAAAAGTCGCAGCACTTTTGCATCCTCTCCAACCACTGGGACACCCTCAGCTTCTAGAGCAGAAGGGCCACGAGACTCAACAAGATGAAGGCTCTGCTGTTCAGTCTTGTCCTCGGTCTGCTTGTTGCCATTCAAGGTGAAGCTCAGACAGACGCCTCACAGGTACCAGGGCATTTGAACGGTGGACAAGCTTGGGAGGAGTTCTTAGCGTGTATCCGTGTGAGTGTCCTTTTTGAGGTTTGGTCATGTGGACTGCTAAGTCTCGCCATCTCCCTGCAACTGAAAATTGCTCCATTCGCTGGCTCTATGCCTGCTGTTTGTGATGTCTGTATCATCTCTACCATCCATTTATCGGCTCTCTTGTATGTTCACTACTCTTGCAAAACCAATGGATGATCTCTCAGCTGTTGGATTGGGTCTCTTGCATTTGACAACATAGCTCAAGCTATCTCAGTAATACCTCAATTATTTCCTTTATCTGACTTGAGTTTTCACATGATTTTATACCTAGGGCTGTGTTAGTAAAGATAGGTAACTTCTGCTAAGTGAAAGGGCAGGGAATCTCCTGAGGGATGGTATCGAGCAGAATTTACAGAGATGAACTAAGATTTCTGAAGGTAATTTTGCTTTTAGTTTACAGGAAGATGGTTAACCCAATACACGTCAGCCAGTAACATGGAGAAGATCACCGAGGGGGCGCCATTCCCCGCTTTCATGAGTTACATTGAGCTTGATGAAGAAAATGGAACAATACTGGTGCACTTTTATGTAGTAAGTAAAAGTCACCCAAAAGGAAAACACCTCTAAACTCTGGCCTGAGGGAGGGTGTCTCTTCCCCGTCTGCAGGAAGCTCTCTGGCTGATGTTGAGAGGAAGACTCCCTGAGCTGTGGGGCTGAGCAGGGATCCTGGGCTGGGAGGAGGGCAGTTTCACTGTGAGCACCAGCGAATGTCCTGATAATTCTGCGGATTGGGGGAACCAGAAGCTCACTGTCATCAACTCATTACAGTAAAGAGGGACACAGCCGAGGGAAGAGGCTCATGTCCTGGAACCCACAGTCCCCACCAGGCGCTTGACCCCTTCCTGCAGAATTTGTAAGAGACGGTTCCCACTGAGCCCAGAAGTGAGAGCAGGGGGAGCCCACACAGTGAGCTCTGCCCTCGGGGCTTCCTCATGGGAGGTTTCAACATTACTGAGTTTCCCAAAGTCGTCAGAGCCCCTAGTGACTTTCCCAAATCCTTTCCCAGGCACTGCCATTGCACGTGACAGCAGTTCAATCCCTGCGTCAGGAAGATCCCCTGGAGAAGGAAATGGTGACCCACTTCAGTATTTTTGCCTGGAGAATCCCATGAACAGAGATGCCTGCTGGGCGATAGTCCAAGGGTTCGCAATAGGTCAGACAGGACTGAGCAACCAACCACACACACACAGAGATCCAAGTACCATTCATGGAATGTCCACTATATTTTAGGTGGTATGCTAGGAACATGCAAAGTATGGCAAAAATCAACACATTTGTTCAGCCATTATCTCCCACCCCACCCCACCCGAAAAAAACCAGAACATGTAAACTCAGGTATACATTGTGAGGAATAAAAGTATTAAGAACAGAAACAACTAAATATTTAATGCTTGGGGATATTGCTTTATAAATATATATCACGGATTATGTATTATATATAACCATATGGTTGATAGCATCAGTTCATTCGCTCAGTCGTGTCTGTCACTTTACGACCCCATGAACTGCAACAAGCCAGGCCTCCCTGTCCTTCAACAAGTCTCAGACTTCACTCAAACTCATGTCCATTGAGACGGTAATACCATCCAACCGTCTCATCCTCTGTCGTCCCATTCACCTCTCGCCCTCAATCTTTCCCAGAATCAGGGTTTTTTTGTCCAAGGAGTCAGTTCTTTACATCAGGTGGCCAGAGTATTGGACTTTCAGCTTTGCATCAGCCTTTCCAATAAATACTCAGGACTGATTTCTTTAGGATGGACTGGTTGGGTGTCCTTGCAGTTCAAGGGACTCTCAAGAATCTTCTCCAATACCACAGTTCAAAAGCATCTATTTTTTGGTGCTCAGCTTTTTTTTACAGTCCAAGCCTCACATCCGTACATGACAACTGGAAACACCATAGCCTTGACTAGATAGACCTTTGTTGGCAAAGTAAAGTCTCTGCTTTTTAATATGCCATCTCGATTGGTCTTAACTTTCCTTCCAAGGAGTAAGCGTCTTTTAATTTCATGTCTGCAATCAGGATCTGAAGTGATTTTGGAGCCCCAAAAAATAAATTCTGACACTGTTTCCACTGCTTCCCCATCTATTTCGCATGAAGTGATGGGACCGGATGCCAGGATCTTACTTTTCGGAATGTGGAGTTTCAAGCCAACTTTTCCACTCTCCTCTTTCACTTTCATCACGAAGCTCTCTAGTTCTTCTTTATTTTTGCCGTTAGGGTGGTGTCAATTGCACATCTGTGGTTATTAATATTTTTCCTGGCAATCTTGATTCCAGCTTGCACTCTGCCAGCCCAGTGTTTCTCATGATGTACTCTGCATATAAGTTAAATAAGCAGGGTGATATATACAGCCTTGACAAACTGCTTTTCCTATCTGGAACCAGTCTGTTGTTCCATGTCCAGTTCTAACTGTTGCTTCCTGACCTGCATATACGTTTCTCAAGAGGCAGGTCAGATGGTCCGTTATTCCCATCTCTTAAAGAATTTTCCACAGTTTACTGTGATTCACACAGTCAAAGGCTTTGGCATAGTCAGTAAACACGAAATAGATGTTTTGGAACACTTTTGCTCTTTTGATGATCCAACAGATGTTGTCAATTTGATCTCTGGTTCCTCTGCCTTTTCTAAAACCTTCTGGAACATCTGGAAGTTCACGGTTCATGACTTGTTGAAGTCTGTCTTGGAGAATTTTGAGCATTACTTTGCTAGTGTGTGAGATGAGTTCAATTGTTTGGTAGTTTGAGCATTCTTTGCTATTCCCTTTCTTTGGCATTGGGATGAAAGCTGTCATTTTCTTGTCCTGTGGCCACTGCTGAGTTCTCCAAATTTATTGCCATATTAAGTGCAGCACTTTCATTGCATCATCATTTAGTATTTGAGATAGCTCAACTGGAATTCCATCACCTCCACTAGCTTTGTTCATAGTGATGCTTCAGAAGGCCCAGTTCACTTCTCATTACTGGATGTCTCTCTCCTGGTCAGTGATCACACCATCGTGATTATCTGGGCCGAAAAGGTCTTTTTTGTACAGTTCTTCTGTGTATTCTTGCCAACTCTTCTTAACATCTTCTGCTTCTGTTCGGTCTATTTCTGTCCTTTATTGTGCCCATCTTTGCATGGAAAGTTCCCTTAGTATCTCTACTTGTCTTGAAGAGATCTCTAGTCTTTTGCGTTATATTATTTTCCTCTATTTCTTTGCACTGACCACTGAGGAAAGCTTTCTTATCTCTCCCTGCTATTCTTTGGAACTCTGCATGGAAACGGGTATATCTGTTTTTTTCTCCATTGCTTTTTGCTTCTCTTCTTTTCACAGCTATTTGTAAGGCCCTTCAGATAGCCACTGTGCTTTTATTCATTTCTTGACCTTGGGGATGATCTTGCTCCCTGTCTCCCATGCAATGTCACCAACCACCATCCATAGTTCATCAGGCACTCTTTCTATCAAATCTAGTCCCTGAAAACTATTTCTCACTTCCACTGTTTAATCATAAGGGATTTGATTCAGGTCATATCTGAATGGTCTAGTGGTTTTCCCTACTTTCTTCAATTTAAGTCAGAATTTGGCAATATGGTGTTCATGATCTGAGCCACAGTCAGGTCCCACTCTTCTTTTGCCGGACTGTATACAGCTTCTCCATCTTTGGCTGAAAGAACATAATCTATCTGATCTCAGTGTTGGCCATCTGGTGATGTCCACGTGTAGAGTCTTCTCTTGTGCTGTTGGAAGACAATGTTTGCTAAGACCAGTTCGTTCTCTTCGCAAAACTCTATTAGCCTTTGCCCTGCTTCATTCTGTACTCCAAGGCCAAATTTACTTGTTACTCCAGGTGTTTCTTGACTTCCAATTTCTCCATTCAAGTACCCTATAATGAAAAGGACTTCTTTTTGGGTTGTTACTTCTAAAACATCTTGTAGATCCTCATAAAACCGTTCTATTTCAGCTTCTTCAATGTTACTGGTTGGGGCATAGACTTGGATTACCGTACTGTTGATTGGTTTGCCTTGGAAACAAACAGAGGACATTCTGTCGTTTTTGAGATTGCATCAAAGTTCTGCATTTCCAACTCTTTTGTTGACTATGATGGCTACTCCATTTCTTCTAAGGGATTCCTGCCCACAGTAGTAGATACAATGGTCATGTGAGTTAAATTCACCCATTCCATGTCCATTTTAGTTCACTGATTCCTAGAGTGTCAGTGTTCACTCTTGCCATCTCTTGTTTGACCACTTCCAATTTGTCTTGATTCATGCACCTAACAGTCCATGTTCCTATGCAATATAGCTCTTTACAGCATAGGACCTTGCTTCTATCACCAGTAACATCCCCAAATGGGTGTTGTTTTTGCCATCCCTTCATTCTTTCTGGACTTCTTTTTCTACTGATCTTCAGTATCATATTGGGCACCTATTGACCTTGGGAGTTCACCTTTCAGTGTCCTATTATTTGCCTTTTCATACCACCCTTTTCTTTACTCGTTATTAAATGTCTACGCCTAGAGCCATAGGTAAGAACAGATCTGCTTATTCTAAACTTTTCTGGCTCTTCACGTGAGAAAATTATGCACTCTGAATCATATTCCCCACCTTCCCTCTCTCAGCACAAAGTTTAAAGATGTAATCAGCGTCTGCATATGCAAGACGTTTTCCAAGCCAAATGAAAGGAGTTTGTCTGCTCAGATAAAATGTTGTGTATTTGCAGTTATGTTGGATAATTGCTGTGTTCCCACTTTGTGGTTGGTTTTCAGTGAATTCAATGCATTTCAATTCCCTAATGACTAAGAGGGCTTCCCTGATAGCTCAGGTAGTAAAGAATCTGCCTGCAATGCAAGAGACCCTGGTTCAATTCCTGGGTCAGGAAGATGCTCTGGAGAAGGGATAGGCTACCAACTCCAGTATTCTGGCCTGGAGAATTCCATGGACTGTATAGCCCATGGGGTCAGAAAGAGGCAACATGAATGAGTGACTTGCATTTTCACTTTCAATGACTAAGAACACTCACCACACTTCACTGTGGGCATTCTTTTCCAAGGTGTCTGTTCAAAAATCAATCCAGTTCCTGTAGAGTTATATTCCTTTTAGTATTTGTTTCATAAAAATTCTTTATATGGGCCAAATACACATTTATCACATACATGTACAGTATGTGAAGCCACGTACTCCTGTTATAGAGGTGACAATATATACTTATCATATACTATATCCATAAATTTCTTCATGATATCATACAAACACATCGTGTGTATTTAAGTGTTTGCTTGTGTAAGTGTCCGTGAGAGTGCAAAATGTGTCTGTATACAGACATGTGTCTTTCAAGTTTAATCCTCATATGGTATTGAGATGGAGGAAGAGTGTGTGTTTGGAGAAAATTAAACTTTCTTTAAATTTTGTGATTTTGGGCTCTCATATTGTCTAATGAGGGCTTCCCTGGGGGCTCTTATATTGTGTAAGAAAGCCTGTTGGATTTCATATTGTCTAATAAGTTCTGGCGGCTCTCTTATTGTCTAAAAAGGGCTTTCTCTGGTGTCTCAGAGGGTAAAAAATCTGTCTATAATGCAGGATACCTGGATCCGATCTCAGGGTCAGGAAACTCCCATGCAGAAGGATTTCGCAACCCACTCCAGTCTTCTTGCCTGGAGTTTCCCACAGACAGAGGAGGAGACTGGTGGGCTACAGTCCATGGGGTCGCAGAGAGTCAGACACAACTGAATGACAAACACTTTCCCTTTCATTGTCTAATAAATCAGTGCCAGGGTTGTGACAATGCTCAAGGTTTGTCTTGAAGGCTAAGCCTCTCATTTTTCAGAAACCATATAAAGGAAAAGTTCATTGTTTTTCTTTCTTCCTAAAATTCTACATTTCGCCATGTTTATTGTCTTTGCACACGACCTGTTTTGTATCTGTGGTTACCTTTGGAACTACTAGTCAGATTTAGCGTGTAGACAGATCATCCTTGCCGCTTGATATATGCTGGATCTGAGACAACATATTTTGTCTCTTTTGAAGGTAAAATTGTTCACCAGCACTGAGGTGATACCTGACACATATTCTTGGGTGTCATACAGAAAGAATCCTAAATATACATCAAGTTTTTATTATGTTAATCAACCAACATGAACATATTTTGTTTTTAATGAAGAATGGAGAATGCATAGAAAAATATGTCTCAGGCACAAAGGAAGGAAACGTTTATGCTCTTGACTGTAAGTATGAATGTTTCAGTGGAAAGACGACGTTCAGGTAGAAATCTTGGTCTCAGCTTTCTTCACTAACCCCATACACCTGAATTCTACTCCCACTAAATTCAGAGGTCAGGGACTGGAAAGCCTTCCCTCAACGGAGTGTTACTCAGAGAGACCAGATCCAAACATCCTAGACTGAGAAGTTAAGTGGGTCTTAGGAAGCATTATAAAACAACGCTAGTGGAGGTGACAGAATTCAAGTTGTCTTCTTTAAAATCCTGAAAAATGATACTGTTAAAGGGCTGCAAGCAATGTGTCAGCAACTTTGGAAACCTTGACAGTGGCCAAGGACTGGAAAAGGTCAGTTTCCATTTCAATCTCCAAGAAGGACCATGACAAAGAATGTTCAAACTACCGCATTGCTGTGCTCATTTCACATGCGAGCAAGATAGTGCTCAAGATCCTTCAAGTCAAGATTCAGAGGTACATGATCAGAAAACTTCCAGAAATATAGGCTTGATTAAGAAAAGGTAGAATAACACGATGAAATTGTCAACATTCAGTGGGTCATGGAGAGAGCAAGGCAATTCCAGAAAAAACAATTTTTTTCCTGCTTCATTATGGGAAAGCTTTTGACTTTGTGGATCACAACAAACTGCAGAAAATTCTTCAAGATATGGTAATACTGGATTGCCTTACCAGGCTTCAGAGAAACCTATATGTGGATCAGTCAGCAACAGTGAGAACTGGACATGGAACAACATATTGGTTCAAAATTGGGAAAAGAGTACAAGATAGCAAACACGGTCATGCGGCTTCTATAACTTATATGCAGAGTACATCATGCTAAACCCCAGGCTGGATGAATGACAAACTGGAATCAAGATTGCTGGAAGAAATAGCAACAGCATCAGATATCCAGATGATACAACTTTATGGAAGAGAGTGAAGAGGAACTAAAGAGTCTCATGATAACGGTGCAAGAGGAGACTGAAAAAGCTGTTCTCAAACTCAACATTCAACACCAGGAAGATCATGGCCTCTGGTCCCTCACTTTATGGCAAATAGAAAGTGCAAGAGTGGACGCAGTGACAGGTTTTATCTTCTTGGGCTCGAAAATCTCTGAGGATTGTGACTGTAACCACGTAATTAAAGATAACTGATACTGGGAAGGACAGCTATGACAACCCAAAACAGCTTATTAAAATGCAGAGACATCACTTTACCAACAAAGGTCGTTTTAGTCAACTGAATGTTTTTTTTTCCCCCGTATTTATGTATGGATTTGAGAGTTGGACCATAAAGAAGGCTGCGCACCAACGAATTGATGCTTTTGAATAGTGGTGCTGGAGAAGACCCTTGAGAGTCCCTTGGACTACAAGGAGATCCAACCAGTCCATCCTAAAGGAAATCAGTCCTGAATATACATTGGAAAGAATGATGCTGCAGCTGAAGTCCCAGTCCTTTGGCCACCTGATGTGAAGAACTGACTCATTGCACAAGACCCTGATGCTGGGAATATTTGAAGGCTGGTGGAGAAGGGGATGACAGAGGATTAGATGGTTGGATGTAATTATCGGCTCAAAGTACACTAATTTCAGCAAAATCTGGAAGCTCATAGAGGACAGGGAACTTGGTGTGGTACAGCTCATGGGGTAATGGAGAGTCAGACATGACATAGAGATTTAATATCAACAAGAAGGATGTGGTAAACTTGAGTGTATATCGATTTTGTAGGATTCTCACAGATAATTTTCAACAGATTTATGAACTGAGGTCCCGCACACCACAACTAGACTGTACTCCACCGTCACCACAAGTGGAGAAAGCCAACGGGCAACAGGGAAGACTCAGCAAATCAAAAATAAATAAATAAAAATCAGAAAAAGAATCTGTTAGGTTTCTCTGCATGCACGTTCTATAAAGCATCTTAGGCTTCTCAGAACACACATTCTATAAAGCATCTTAGTAAGACAGCAAAGAGTGGCTGGTTAATTGTAGGAAAAGTTGTGGATGAGGAAAATCGTACCTCCTTCTGTTGCCATGGATAACGGTAGCATTCTGTCCAAGCATGAAGTGAGTGGGTCCATACAGGATGGACCGTTCTTCATGCCCGCCATGTGCCACAATAATCTAACTGACAAGTTAAGGGTGGGCTGCTTGTATCTTTTCTCTCTCTCACAGATGCGGGTCTCAATGAATTTCAACACATTAGTGGGGACGAGAACACTCTCTTAGTTTATAATATCAACGTGGATGGACATGGCAAGGAGACAGAACTGGTGGGATTATTTGGTAGGTATGATATCCTAAAATTCCCATAACCACTGTCATGTAACAGGTACACTGTCAGGACTTTCATTCAGAATATCAGGAGGTGCTGACAGTATTCCATATTCAGGGTGCAAGGCCTGCGTATTTATGCTCACCAAATGAAGGATCCTGGAAGGTAATTTACCAAGAAACAGGAGGCCATAGGGTGCAGAATATCACATCATCAGGCATTTCACAATGATTCCTATGTGCTGAAATCTTAAAAAAAAAATGCAGTTTTGCTAGAATATTTTATTTTACATATGTCAACAAATTTCAAGCCATGTCTGTAATGAAGCTGACTTCATTTCATGTTTAAAATTTTATTTATTTTTTAATTGAAGGATAACTGCTTTATAGATTGTACTGTTTTCTGCCAAATATCAACATGAATTAGCCATAGGTAAACATATGATTGTGTGAAAGGTGGTCAGTCTTGTCTGACTCTTTGTGACCCCATGGACTATACAGTCCATCGAATTCATCAGGTCTGAATACTGGAATGGGCAGCCTTTCCCTTCTCCAGGGTAACTTCCCAACACACAGATCAAACCCAGGGCTCCCACACTACAGGAGAGTTCTTTACTAGCAGAGTCACAGGGAAGTCAATAGGTATATATATACATACACATATATGTCCCTTCCATTTTGAAACTGCCTCCTATCTCCCTCCCACCCCTCTAGGTTGAAATAGAGCCTGTGTTTGAGTTCCCTGAGACATACAGCAAATTCCCATTGGCTATCTATTTTTCATATGTTCATGTCATTTTGCATATTTCTCTGACCATACATCTTACCGTCTCCTCCCCTCTCCCCATGCACATACGTCTCTTCTCTATGACTGATTCTCCACTGATGCCCTGCAAATAAGTCCATTATCAGTACCATCTTTCTAGATTCCATAGATATGCAGATTCCATATGTATATGTTAGTATACAATAACAGTTTTTTGATACACTGTAAGCCTTGGAACACTTATCAGATAAACCTTTGACATGTTCCATGTTTCAAATGCATTGTTCTTATCAACACTGATATCACCCCGTCAAGTAACCACACAGGAGCACTAAGAGGTGTGTGTGCCATGCGGACAACAGGTGTCTATTTCAGAAAATGTTACTGGGTAGAATGGTAGGTTCATGAAAGAGTAAATCACGCCCTGTTTTTATGTGTGATCAGGTGAATGTGTCCGTGGAAGGAGAGAAAGGTGGTTCCTACTAAGCCTGGTGTACAAACAGATATGAGAGGCAGGTATATACGCAAGGAAGTTGAGACAAGTATGTAGGTTCCATAGTAGGATGGGCTCAGCCCCAAGTTCATGAAGATCCTGGCAAGTTTTGGGGGTCCAGCTCCTGATGCTGAGGAGTAAGTTGTTCTACTAACCAAGTTGGACTGGGGTCAATTCTTACGACAAAAGCACATGTTTGTGTCGTGGGAACCATTGAGCGCTCTTGGATTCTACAAGTGAACATCTGATTGTCACGTTCCATTTCTACTTCTGTAGATTGAGAAATTTCCATGGGTTCCCGGGGGTCGACAATTCTGTTTTTTGCTCGGTGATTTTACTGGCAAAGGAAATAATGTAGACTCGAAATAAAAAGAGAAGTTCGACAACGCGGTGAGAGAAAAGGGGATTCCAGAAGAAAATGTCCTGGACTTCATCGACATTGGTAAAGGAATTAAATTTTTTCCCTGCACATACCATTCACCTGTTGTGTATAAACCAGAAAACAAGTCAATTTATTCAAAATGTCTTCTTCCACAAGTAATCTCTTTTAAGATCCGTTATTAAAACAAAGGAAGGAAGGAAGGAAGAAAACTTGGAAATGCTGGGGAATGTTAGTAATCGGTGGCTCTTTCATTTCTCCCATTTTGTTTTTCTTATTTTGTTTTTCATTTCTCCCATTTTGTTTTTCAGAGGAGTGAAAAAAAGTGACTCTGACACTCTTGTAAGTAAACACAGTCCATTATTAACGCTACCCCTTCCAGATGAAGCAACAAGTAACACTGTTATTTCATATTTGTGAAATGTTAGTTCCACCACTTTAAATGTATCACTAAAGAATTTTTTGTTCAATAATGTCGCTGCTCTTGAGCCATATTATTGAAAGCACTTTGATTAATTAATGCCAAGCAGCTGTGGTGAGAGTCTTATCCTGCAGAAATCTTGCAGATTAGAGTCATCTGACAGAAGCAGGAATCCCCATGAGTTGGTGAAAATTATTAGTGTCCCCATCCGTCCTGACGTCGGGGTTGTCCCCACACATTACTCCCCCAAGAGAATCGGTATGAAACAGAGCTCTGCTTCCCTGAAGCAGGGCTTCCCTGATACCTCAATTGGTCAAGAATCCGCCTGCAATGCAGGAGACCCCGGATCGATTCCTGGGTCTAGAGGATCTGCTGGAGAATGAAAGGCTACCCATTCCAGTATTCTTGGGCTTCCCTTGTGGCTCAATGGGGGAGACCTGGGTTGAATCCCTGGGTTGGGAAGATTCCCTGGAGAAGGGAAAGGCTTCTCCAGTATACTGGTGTGGTGAGTTCCATGGACTGTCATGGTTCATGGCATTACAAGGAGTTGGAGATGACCAAGCGACTTCCACTTTCACACTTTCCGCAAGACCACTGTTTGATCTCATATGATTCCGAGAGAAACAGTAGATGCCTTCCAACCACACTGTCTGAAACATGCATTTGCGATATATTCCTTCTCTGGTCTCACCTCCTAGTGGTGAGTTCCTTCCCCACCTGGAGCGCTGCCCCTCCGCTCTGCCCTGCCTGCGTGTTTGGACAAGAAGCAGCTCTGACCTACTGTGTGTCACCGCCACACTCCCTATATCCTGGCCTCCATCTCACCTTCCTGCAATCAGTCAGCAACGTGGAATGTAAAAATGCACATCTGTATTCCCGAAGCCTGCAAACAGCACTGCTCAGTGTCTGAGCCACTGAAAATTATCAGTGTGCTTAATAAAAAAAAAGAAAAAAAAATAGAAGGCATCCAAAGCAGCTTCAGACTCTCATAGCCCTGACAAGAATATGCAATTTTCCCAAGGCCATGCTGAGTTCACCATCCTTGCTCACGTTGGGACAGCTTAATTGAAACTATGAATGTCCTCAGATTATCAGTGACCACTTGTGGTTCACCATGGATTTACCGAGGTGGACATAGCAACATCAATGAATTGACTGTGATGTTAATGAAGGTGATAGGAAAGTGAAAGCAAAGCTATCTTCAGGGCGTCAGGTCACCATCAAGGCCACTGCTGGTAACTGGGCCTGAGGTAGCTTCACTTCACCGTTTCTAAACAAACCTGAAGGCTGCAATGGTTGGTCCCCTAGAGACCTTTCAAGAAGTTTTGCACTTTTGTTGTCTTCCTTCTTAAGTCACTGTGTAATATTCAAGCTAAAATGGATGGCAAAAATGGAGAAGAGTAAAGACAGTGGAAGCGTTCATGACTTGGCCAAAATAAAACATATAGTGGGAATAAGAAAAATGAATCTTGACTTGAAGGATCTTGAGCACTCACTGGAAAAGACTGATGCTGGGAAGGATTGGGGGAGGGAGGAGAAGGGGACAACAGAGAATGAGATGGCTGGATGGCATCACCGACTCGATGCACGTGAGTTTGAGTGAACTCTGGGAGTTGGTGATGGACAGCGAGGCCTGGCGTACTGTGATTCATGGGGTCGCAAAGGGTCGGAAACGACTGAGGGACTGATCTGAACTGAACTGAACCTTGCTCGCATGTGAAGTGAGCATAGCCGTGCGGTAGTTTGAACATTGTTTGTCATGGTCCTTCTTGGAGATTGAAATGGAAACTGATCTTTTCCAGTTCTGTGGCCACTGCGAAGGTTTCCAAAGTTGCTGACACATTGCCTGCAGCCCTTTAACAGCATCACTTTTTAGGATTTTAAAGAGCACAGCTTGAATTCTGTCACCTCCACAAGCATTGTTTCATAATGCTTCCTAAGACCCACTTAACTTCTCAATCTAGGATGTCTGGATCTGGTCTCCCTGAGTAACACTCCGTTGAGGGAAGGCTATCCAGTCCCTGACCTCTGATTTTTAGTGGGAGTAGAATTCAGGTGTATGGGGTTAGTGAAGAAAGCTGAGACCAAGATTTCTACCTGAACGTCATCTTTCCAGTGAAACTTTCATACTTACAGTCAATAGCATAAACGTTTCCTTCCTTTGTGCCTGAGACGTATTTTTCTATGCATTCTCCGTTCTTCCTTAAAAACAAAATATATTCACGTTGGTTGATTAACATAATAAAAATTTGGATTCTTTCTGTATGTCACCCAAGAATATGTGTCAGGTATCACCTCAGTGCTGGTGAACAATTTGACCTTCAAAAGAGATAAAATATGTTGCCTGAGATCTAGCATATATCAATCGGCAAGGATGATTTGTCTACACGCTTAATCTGACTAGTAGTTCCAAAGATAACCACAGACACAAAGCAGGTCGTGTGTAAAGCAATAAACATGGAGAAATCTAGAATTTTAGGAAGAAAGAAAAAGAATGAACTTTTCCTTTATATGGATTCTGAAAACTGAGAGGCTTAGCCATCAAGACAAACCTTGAGCATGGTCACAACCCTGGCAGTGATTCATTAGAGAATGACAGTGAAAGAGTTTGTCATTCAGTTGTGTCTGACTCTCTGCGAACCCATGGACGGTAGCCCACCAATCTCCTCCTCTGTCTGTGGGAAACTCCAGGCAAGAAGACTGGAGTGGGTTGCCATTTCCTTCTGCATGGTAATTTCCTGACCGAGAGATCGAATCCGGGTCTCCTGCATTACAGGCAGATTCTTTACCCTCTGAGACAGCAAGGAAAGCCCTTATTAGACAATATGAGAGCCACCAGGCCTTATTAGACAACATGAAATCCACCAGGCTTAATTTCACAATATACGAGGCCCCAGGGAAGCCCTCATTAGACAATATAAGAGCCCAAAATAACGCAATTTAAAAAAAGTTTAATTTTCTCCAAACACACACTCTTCCTCCATCACAATACCATATGAGGATTAAACTTGAAAGACACGTGTCTGTATACAGACAGATTTTACACTCACACGGACACTTAACAAGCAAAAACTTTAGTACACACGATGTGTTTTTACGATATCATGAAGAAATTTATGGATACACTATATGGTAAGTATATATTGTCAGCTCTATAACAGGAGTACGTGGCTTCACATATGTCCTCTGTACATGTATGTGATATAGGTGTATTTGGCCCATTTAAAGAATTTTCATGAAACAAATACTCAAAGGAAAATAACTCTACAGGGACTGGATTAATTTTTGAACAGACACCTTGGAAAAGAATGCCCACAGTGAAGTGTGGTGAGTGTTCTTAGTCATTGAAAGTGAAAGTGCAAGTCATTCAGTCATGTTACCTATTTGCTACCCCATGAACTATAGATTCCATGGAATTCTCCAGGCCAGAATACGGGAGTTGGTAGCCTATCCCTTCTCCAGTGCATCTTCCTGACCCCGCAATTGAACCAGGGTCTCCTGCATTGCAGGCAGATTCTTTACCACCTCAGCTATCAGGGAAGCCCTCTGAGTCATTAGGGAATTGAAAGGCATTGAACTCACTGAAAAACAACCACAAAGTGGGAACACAGCAATTATCCAACATAACTGCAAATACAAAATAATTTTATCTGAGCAGACAAACTCCTTTCATTTGGCTTGGAAAACGTGATTCCTTGCATAGGCAGACACTGATAACTGTTTTAAATTGTGTGCTGAGAGAGGAAGGTGGGGAAGATGATTCAGACTGCATAATTTTCTCACGTGAAGAGCCAAAACGTTTGCAATCTGCTGATCTGTTCTTACCTCTGGCTCTAGGCATAGACATTTAATGATGAGTAAAGAAAAGGGTGGTATGAAAAGTCAAAAAGTAGGACACTGGAAGGTGAACTCCCTAGGTCGGTAAGGGCACAGTATGCTAGTGGAGATCAGTAGAGAAAGAAGTCCAGAAAGAATGAAGAGATGCCGAAAACAACGCCCATTTGGGGATGTTACTGGTGATAGAAGTAAGGTCCGATGCTGTAAAGAGCAATATTGCATAGGAACCTGGACTGTTAGGTGCATGAATCAAGACAAATTGGAAGTGGTCAAACAAGAGATGGCAAGAGTGAACATTGATACTCTAGGAATCAGTGAACTAAAATGGACTAGAATGGGTGAATATTAACTCAGATGAACAATAAACCTACCACTGTGAGCAGGAATCCCTTAGAAGAAATGGAGTAGCCATCATGGTCAAGAAAAGAGTCGGGAATGCAGAACTTTGATGCAATATCAAAAATGACAGAATGATCTCTGTTCATTTCCAAGGCAAGCCAATCAACAGTACGGTAATCCAAGTCTATGCCCCAACCAGTAACATTGAAGAAGCTGAAATAGAATGGCTTTATGAGGACCTACAAGACGTTTTAGAACTAGCATCATAAAAAGAATTCCTTTTCATTATACGGGACTGGAATGGAAAAGTTGGAAGTCAAGAAACACCTGGAGTAACAAGCACATTTGGCCTTGGAGTACAGAATGAAGCAGGGCAAAGGCTAATAAGCTTTGCGAAGAGAACGAACTGGTTATAGCAAACAGCCTCTTCCAGCAGCACAAGAGAAGACTCTACATATGGACATCACCAGATGGCCAACACTGAGATCAGATAGATTATGTTCTTTCAGCCAAAGTTGGAGAAGCTGTATACAGTACGGCAAAAGAAGACCGGGAGCTGACTGTGGCTCAGATCATGAACTCCATATTGCCAAATTCTGACTTAAATTGAAGAAAGTAGGGAAAACCTTTAGACCATCCAGATATGACCTAAATCAAATGCCTTCTGATTAAACAGTGGAAGTGAGAAATAGATTTCAGGGACTAGATCAGATACACAGAGTGCCTAATGAAGTATGGACGGATGTTCGTGACATTGCATGGGAGACAGGGAGCAAGATCATCCCCAAGGTAAAGAAATGAATAAAAGCAAAATGGCTGTCTGAAGGGCCTTACAAATAGCTGTGAAAAGAAGAGAAGCAAAAAGCAAAGGAGAAAAAGACAGATATACCCATTTGCATGCAGAGTTCCAAAGAATAGCAGGGAGAGATAAGAAAGCCTTCCTCAGGGGTCAGTGCAAGGAAATAGAGGAAAATCATATAATGTGAAAGACTAGCGATCTCTTCAAGAAAAGTAGAGATCCTAAGGGAACATCCCATGCAAAGATGGGCACAATAAAGACAGAAATGGACCGAACAGAAGCAGAAGATATAAAGAAGAGGTGGCAAGAATACACAGAAAACTATACAAAAAAGACCTCTTCCGCCCAGATATCATGATGGTGTGATCACTGACCAGGAGCCAGACATCCAGGAATGTGAAGTGAAGATGGCCCACGGAAGCATCACTATGAACAAAGCTAGTGGAGGTGATGCAATTCCAGTTGAGCTATCTCAAATACTAAACGATGATGCTATGAAAGTGCTGCACTCAATATGGCAATACATTTGGACAACTCAGCAGTGGCCACAGGACAGGAAAATGTCAGCGTTCATCCCAATGCCAAAGGAAGGGAATAGCAAAGAATGCTCAAACTACCAAACAATTGAACTCATCTCACACACTAGCAAAGTAATGTTCAAAATTCTCCGAGACAGACTTCAACAAGTCATGAACCGTGAACTTCCAGAAGTTCCGGAAGGTTTTAAAAAAGGCAGAGGAATCAGAGATCAAATTGACAACATCTGTTGGATAATAAAAAGAGCAAAAGAGTTCCAGAAAACCATCTATTTCGAGTTTACTGACTATGCCCAAAGCCTTTGTCTGTGTGAATCACAATAAACTATGGAAATTCTTAAAGAGATGGAAATACCGGATCATCTGACCTCCCTCTTGAGAAACATATATGTAGGTCAGGAAGCAACAGTTAGAACTGGACATGGAACAGCAGACTTGTTCCAAATAGAAAAAGCAGTTTGTCAAGGCTGTATATATCACCCTGCTTATTTAACTTATATGCAGAATACATCATGAGAAACACTGGGCTGGCAGAAGTGTAAGCTGGAATCAAGATTGCCAGGAAAAATATTAATAACCACAGAGGTGCAGTTGACACCACCCTAATGGCAAAAATAAACAAGAACTAGAGAGCCTCGTGATGAAAGTGAAAGAGGAGAGTGGAAAAGTTGGCTTGAAACTCCACATTCCGAAAACTAAGATCCTGGCATCCGGTCCCATCACTTCATGGGAAATAGATGGGGAAGCAGTGGAAACAGTGTCAGACTTTATTTTTTGGGGCTCCAAAATCACTGCAGATTCTGATTGCAGACATGAAATTAAAAGACACTTTCTCATTGGAAGAAAGTTATGACCAATCAAGGCGGCATATTAAAAAGCAGAGACATTTCTTTGCCAACAAAGTTCTATCAAGTCAAGGCTATGGTTTTTCCAGTTGTCATGTATGGATGTGAGGCTTGGATTGTAAAAAAAGCTGAGCACCAAAAAATAGATGCTTTTGAACTGTGGTATTGGAGAAAATTCTTGAGAGTTCCTTGAAGTGCAAGGAGATCCAACCAGTCCATCCTAAAGAAATCAGTCCTGAATATTCATTGGAAAGGCTGATGCTAAGCTGAAATTCCAATACTCTGGCTACCTGATATAAAGAACTGACTCCTTGGAAAAAACCCTGAAGCTGGGAAAGATTGAGGGCAAGAGGTGAATGGGACGACAGAGGATGAGATGGTTGGATGGTATTACCGTCTCAATGGACATGAGTTGGGTGAAGTCTGAGAGTTGTTGATAGACAGGGAGGCCTGGCTTGCTGCAGTTCATGGGGTCGCAAAGTGACAGACACGACTGAGCGAATGAACTGATGCTATCAACCATATGTTTATATATAATACATAATCGGTGATATATATTTATAAAGCAATATCTCCAAGCATAAAATGTTTAGTTGTTTCTGTTCTTAATACTTTTATTCCTCACAATGTATACCTGAGTTTACATGTTCTGGTTTTTTTTGGGTGGGGTGGGGTGGGAGATAATTGCTGAACAAATGTGTTGATTTTTGCCATACCTTGCACGTTCCTAGGAAACCATCTGCAGTATAGTGGACATTCCATGAATGGTACTTGGATCTCTGTGTGTGTGTGGTTGGTTGCTCAGTCCTGTCTGACCTATTGCGAACACTTGGACTATCGCCCAGCAGGCATCTCTGTTCATGGGATTCTCCAGGCAAGAATACTGAAGTGGGTCACCATTTCCTTCTCCAGGGGATCTTCCTGACCCAGGGATTGAACTGCTATCACGTGTAATGACAGCGCCTGGGAAAGGACTTGGGAAAGTCACTAGGGGCTCTGACGACTTTGGGAAACTCAGCAATGTTGAAACCTCCCATGAGGAAGCCCCGAAGGCAGAGCTCACTGTGTGCTCTCCCCCTGCTCTCACTTCTGGGCTCAGTGGGAACCGTCTCTTACAAATTCTGCAGGAAGGGGTCAAGCGCCTAGTGGGGACTATGGGTTCCAGGACATGAGCCTCTTCCCTCGGCTGTGTCCCTCTTTACTGTAATGAGTTGATGACAGTGAGCTTCTGGTTCCCCCTCTCCGCAGAGTTTTCGGGACAATCCCTGGTGCTCACAGGGATACTGACCTCCCCCCAGCTCAGTATCCCTGCTCAGCCCCACAGCTCAGGGCGTCTTCCTCTCAACATCAGCCAGAGAGCTGCCTGCAGATGGGGGAGAGACACCCTCCCTCAGGCCAGAGTTTAGAGGTGTTTTCCTTTTGGGTGACTTTTACTTACTTGACATAAAAGTGCATCAGTATTGTTCCATTTTCTTCATGAAGCTCAATGTAACGCATGAAAGCATGGAATGGCCCCCCCCTCGGTGATCTTCTCTTTGTTACTGGCCGCCACGTATTGGGTTAACCATCTTCCTGTAAGCTAAAAGCAAAATTCCCTTCAGAAATCTTAGTCCATCTCTGTAAATTCTGCTCGATACCATCCCTCAGGAGATTCCCTGCCCTTTCTCTTAGCAGAAGTTACTTATCTTTATGAACACAGCCCTAGGTACGAAATCACGTGAAAACTCAAGTGAGATAAAGGAAATAATTGAGGTATTACTGAGATAGCTTGAGCTATGTTGTCAAATGCAAGAGACCCAATCCAACACCTGTGAGACCATCCTTCGGTTTTACACGAGTAGAGAACATACATGAGAGCCGATGAGTGGAAGGTAGAGATGATACAGACATCACAAACAGCAGGCATAGAGCCAGTGAATGGAGCAATTTTCAGTTGCAGGGAGATGGCGAGACTTAGCAGTCCACATGACCAAAACCTCGAAAAGGACACTCACATGGATACACGCTAAGAACTCCTCCCAAGCTTGGACCACCGTTCAAATACCCTGGTACCTGTGAGGCGTCTGTCTGAGCTTCACCTTGACTGGCAACAAGCAGACCGAGGACAAGACTGAACAGCAGAGCCTTCATCTTGTTGACTCTTGTGGCCCTTCTTCTCTAGAAGCTGAGGGTTTCCCAGTGGTTGGAGAAGATGCAAAAGTGCTGCCTCTTTTGTAGCCTGCATCTGTTGGTGTGACACATCATGAACCAATGCTTGTTTCTCTTATGACTACAGTTAAAACATAAGGCACCTTCAGTATCCTGGTTTGCAGAGATGAACTTTTCTGGCATTCGGTCATCTTAATAACGATATTTGTTTTAAGAGAAGCATATGTGGATGTGGGCATTTGACCATTAAAGTGAGAAACTGCAGTACCTCCAATATTGCAAGAGGACAATTATTTATTTTCCTGCTTATCACGAGATCCAAAATGAGACCAGCTGTCCAAGGTACATATCCCTCACTTCTGCATGGTTCTGTTAATATGCAGGTGATAGTGTAAGATTTATTTTCTAAAGGTAATGATTGACTGTGTGGTTTAGCCAAGGGAACACTATTTCCAAAGAGACCCTTGAAAAGAATCCTATAATTCTGAGGTGGGGAGCAGGTTAGCACAGAGTATTTGTAACCCTCTCCTGCCCCAATGTGGGCTTTTTTCCTCTAAGTAGTAAGAAGTCAATCTGGTAATGCACTGCTTAAAGTCAAGAAGGCATATCAGTAGCTTATATTCAGTGATTTCTGTAGAGACCCCCTTTTACCCATTTTAACCTTAATATAATATTTACTCACTAACTCAGTTGTTTCTCCCAGTGAGCAAAAAAGGCTGGACAGCAGTTCTTGAAATTTTTAGAATTTTTAATGGGAAAAAAAAATTCCTAACTCAAGATTACAGAAACAGTGAGTCATTTTGTTCATTTTTTAAATCAAAATTTACTTATTTTCATCTTTATTCACTGGTTTTTTTTTTTTTTTTTTGTCAAATAGATACTTTAAAAGATTTATTTTTTTCTTAGTACAGAAAAGAAGAAATGAGATTCAGATTTCCTGAGTCAACGAAGTGAGAGCTGCCCCAGTGCTGTCTGCTCCTGCGACTGATTGGAAATCAGATTCATTCATTTCAATTGAATTCAGACCTTTGAGGAGAGTTTGTCGTCTCAAGGGCGTCCTCAGCTCACATCCTCAGAGGATCACTTCCCTTCATGTTCACATGGACCGAAAATAGTATCTATATTTTCTCCTTTTACTCTCTTTTCTTTCAGTTGCAAAGTCATGTTATCTCCATTGTTCATGCATTCCTCTGTATATTATCGTGTCATATTTTCAGCTGGAAAGTCTGCGTGATTGAAGGTTTCATGTCTCTGAATATCCTGAAACCGTTTCCTCTCCTTGTTCTTTGACCCAGATATTAATTTAATTTTTTTTTTGAGTCTGTTTCTTTATCTAGGCTGCCCCATGCAGCATGCAGGTTCTTAGTTCTCCAACAGGGATGAAACCCGTATGAACTCTATACTCTGTGCAGGGGAAGGACAGGATCCTAACCACTGGACCACCAGAGAAGTCCCTGACTCGGATAAATTTCAGTGGTCCAGTGATCCCAGCTAACACCCCTTATCAACCCATCATCACCCTTCCATTTCTATTTTGTACCACCAGCATTCCCAGGGTTTCCTTTTGGACTCTTACCAACATGTGTCCCCTGGGAGTGTATCCTAGGCCCATCCCATCTTAGGAAGTCTTTATAAATGGCAATCAAGGGGAGATTAGACACGAATTCTTCTCAGAGATTCTTGCGACAGTTGTAGTAATCGTGTTGGTTTCCACTGGTCTACGTACTCTTCTTCCCTCCCTGTGCTCACACTCTGTTCTCTATATCTGCCTCTCTGTTTCTTCCCTGCAAACGATATGCAGCTGATGAGAAGGTGGCGAAACACAGGGAGCCCAGAGCGGCGCTCTGTGGTGACCTGGAGGGGTGAGATGCAGTGAGGGGAGGAGGCTCAAAAAGGAGGTGATTAATGAATAATTACGGCTGATTTCCAATGTTGTATGGCAGGAGCCCAGAGAACATTAAAAACATTCTCCACCAATTAAAAGATAGAATTGAAAAGAAATAAGATTTCCTTCTTAAGGAAACTGATTTAAAAAATCCTATTGCTTTATACTTCAAAGTCTCGTATGCCCTTTCATCCCAACTCTCTTTAATATTGGTGAAAATGTAGGCAATAGAATAATAAATCAAACCAGAATCATCTTATAAATACAGTACTGTTGTAATTCCCTCCAAATAAGCCTAAGTACTGCTTGGTACAGGTTCCTGTTTTCTCCTCAAATTTATTCATATTTTTGTAACTGAGAAGCCTCTAACAACAGGTTATTAATTTTGCTTTACTCTTCTGTTTTTTCTTTTTTTAAATTTTTCTTTCTGTAACCACTGTTTTTACATTTTAGAGTGCGCAACTCCTAACTAAACAGTGCTAGGAAGCCTATTGATCTTGGCCACTGGAAATTCCAGGTTGCCTCAAAGATACGTAGTCAAGGTTGCAATGCAGTTAGAGTCTAAAGTTGAACCAACAAAACACAAGCCCACTGTTTTTAAGAAAGTAATTGTGTATATGACATTTATTACAAAAATATAGTACTAGATTTATTTCTCCATTAATTTATTTGTCTGCACCAGGTCTCAGCTGCTGCACGCAAAATCTTTGTTTCATCATTGCTGGGGTCTTTAGTCATGGCACACGGACTCTCTAGTTGTGCTACTGACAGACCAGTGAACCCGAGAAAGGTGGTGGGGAGGCAAGCAATAGGAATTACTTTGGACAGTCGGCTGAGAAGGTGGTAGGCGAATGTCTCGAAGTAACCATCTTGTCAGGGTCTGGAGGCCAGGTTCTTGTATAGAGCCAGAGGGAGAGCAGTGATGACAAACTAAAGTCAAAAGGCAGAATAGCACGTGAGAGTCAGTGAGGAAGTGAAGTAAAAAGGATGCTCAGTCTTGCAGATCATCCCAGGATGTGCCAGCCTTCGGAATGTGTGTGGTAATTTCTTTTATTTCTTTAATTTATTTTTATTGAAAGCTAATTATTTTACAATATTATATTGGATGCTTTTGCCACACATTGACATGAATCTGCCCCGCCTGTACATGAGTTCCCCTTCTTCAACCCCTCCCTCCTCCCCTTATCCTTCCTCTGTGTCATCCCCGCACACCAGCCCTGAGCATCCTGTAACATGCATGGACCCTGAACTGGCGATTCATTTCACATATGATAATATACATGTTTCAATGCCATTCTCCCAAATCATCCCACCCTCACCCTCTCCCAGAGTCCCAAAGACTGTTCTATACATCTGTGTCTCTTTTACTGTCTTGTATACAGGGTTGTCATCTCCATCTTTCTAAATTCCATATATATGCATTAGTATACTGTGTTGGTGTTTTTCTTTCTGGCTTACTTCACTCTGTATAATCGGCTCTAGTTTCATCTACCTCATTAGAACTGATTCAAATGCATTCTTTTTAATGGCTGAGTAATACTCCACTGTGTACGTGTACCAAAGCTTTCTTATCCATTTTTCTGCAGATGGACATCTAGGTTGCTTCCATGTCCTGACTGTTATAAACAGTGCTGCGATGAATATTGGGGTACACATGTCTCTTTCAATTCTGGTTTCCTCAGTGTGTATGCCCAGGAATGCGATTGCTGGATCATATGGCAGTTCTATTTCCACTTTTTTGAGGAATCTCCACACTGTTCTCCATAGTGGCTGTACTAGTTTGCATTCCCACCAACAGTGTAAGAGGGTTCCCTTCTCTCCACACCCTCTCCAGCATTTATTGCATGTAGACTTTTGGATAGCAGCCATTCTGCCTGGTGTGAAATGGTATTTCATTGTGGTTTTGATTTGCATTTCTCTGATTATGAGGGATGTTGACCATTTTTTCATGTGTTTGTTAGCCACCTGTATGTCTTCTTTGGAGAAATGTCTGTTTAGTTCTTTGGCCCATTGTTTGATTGGGTCGTTTATTTTTCTGGAATTGAGCTGAAGGTGTTGCTTGAATATTTTAGAGATTAAATCTTTGTCATTTATTTCATTTGCTATGATTTTCTCCCATTCTGAAGGCTGTCTTTTCACCTTGCTTATAGTTTCCTTTGTTGTGCAGAAGCTTTTCATTTTAATTAGGTCCCATTTGTATGTTTTTGCTTTTATTTCCAATATTCTGGGAGGTGGGTCATGGAGGATCCTGCTGTGATTTATGTCGGAGTGTGTTTTGCCTATGTTCTCCTCTAGGAGTTTTATAGTTTCTGGTCTTACATTGAGATCTTTCATCCATTTGGAGTTTATTTTTGTGTATGGTGTTAGGAAGTGTTCTGGTTTCATTCTTTTCCAAGTGTCTGACCAGTTTTCCCAGCATCACTTGTTAACGATACTGTCTTTTCTCCATTTTATATTCTTGCCTCCTTTGTCAAAGATAAGGTGTCCATAAGTGCCTGGATTTATCTCTGGGCTTTCTATTTTGTTCCATTGGTCTATATTTCTGTCTTTATGCCAGTACCATACTGTCTTGATGACTGTGGCTTTGTTATAGAGCCTGAAGTCCGGCAGGTTGATTCCCCCATTTCCATTTTTCTTCAAGATTGCTTTGGCTATTCGAAGCTTTTGGTATTTCCATACAAATTGTGAGATTATTTGTTCTAGCTCTGTAAAAAATATCGTTGGTAGCTTGATAGGCATTGCATTGAAAGTATAAATTACTTTGAGTAGTATACTCATTTTCACAATATTTTTTCTCCAATCCTCGAACACCGTATATTTTTCCATCTGTTAGTGTCCTGTCTGTTTTTTTCACCAGGGTTTTATAGTTCTCTATGTACAGGTCTTTTGTTTCTTTAGGTAGATATATTCCTAAGTATTTTATTCTTTTCGTTGCAACAGTGAATGGAATAGTTTCCTTAACTTCTCTTTCTATTTTCTCATTATTAGTGTATAGGAATGAAGGGATTTCTGTGTGTTAATTTTATATCTTGCAACTTTACTGTAATCATTGATTAACTCTAGTAGTTTTCTGGTAGAGTCTTTAGGGTTTTCTGTGTAGAGGATCATGTCATCAGCAAACAGTGAAAGTTTTACTTCTTTTCCAGTGTGGATTCCTCTTATGTCTTTTTCTGCTCTGACTGCTGTGGCCAAAGCTTCTAAAACTATGTTGAATAGTAGTGGTGAGAGTGCGCACCCTTGTCTTTTCCTGACTTTAGGGGAAATGCTTTCAGTTTTTCACCATTGAGGATAATGTTTGCTGTGGGTTTGTCATATATAGCTTTTCTTACGTTGAAGTATGTTCCTTCTATTCCCAACTTCTGGGGGGTTTTTATCATAAATGGATGTTGAATTTTGTCGAAGGCTTTCTCTGCATCTATTGAGATAATCATATGATTTTTATTTTTCAGTTTGTTAATGTGGTGTATTACGTTGATTGATTTGCGGATATTGAAGAATCCTTGCATCCCTGGGATAAAGCCCATATGTTCATGATGTATGATCTTCTTATTTTGCTGTTGGATTCTGATTGCTAGAATTTTGTGAAGGATTTTTGCATCTATGTTCATCAGTGATATTGGCCTGTAGTTTTCCTTTTATGTGGGATCTTTACCAGGTTTTGGGATTGGTGTGATGGTGGCCTCATAGAATAAGTTTGGAAGTTTCCCTTCCTCAGCAATTTTTTGGAAGAGTTTGAGTAGTATAGGTGTTAGCTCTTCTCTAAATTTTTGGTAGAATTCAGCTGTGAAGCCGTCTGGACCTCGGCTTTTGTTTGCTGGAAGATTTCTGATTACCGTTTCAATTTCTATGCTTGAGATGGGTCTGTTCAGATTTTCTGTTTCTTCCTGGTTCAGTTTTGGAAAGTTGTACTTTTCTAAGACTTTGTCCATTTCTTCCAAGTTGTCCATTTTATTGCATATAATTGTTGATAGTATTCTCTAATGATCCTTTGTATTTCTGTGTTGTTGGTTGTGATCTCTCCATTTTCATTTCTAATTTTATTGATTTGGTTCTTCTCCCTTTGTTTCTTGATGAGTCTGGCTAGTGGTTTGTCAATTTTATTTACCCTCTCTAAGAACCAGCTTTCGGTTTTGTTGATTTTTGCTATGGCCTCTTTTCCTTCTTTTGCATTTATTTCTGCCCTAATATTTCAGATTTCTTTCCTTCTACTAACCCTGGGGTTCTTCATTTTTTCCTTTTCTAGTTTCTTTAGATGTAGGGTTAGGTTATTTAGTTGACTTTTTTCTTGTTTCTTGAGGTGTGCCTGTATTGCTATGAACCTTCCCCTTAGCACTGCTTTTACAGTGTCCCAGAGGTTTTGGGTTGTCGTGTTTTCACTTTCATCATTTCTATGCATATTTTGATTTCTCTTTTGATTTCTTCTGTGGTTTGTTCATTATTCAGCAGCGTGTTGTTCAGCCTCCATATGTTGGCATTTTTAATAGTTTTTCTCCTGTAATTGAGATCTAATCTTACTGCATTGTGGTTAGAAAAGATGCTTTGAATGATTTCAATGATTTTTAATTTACCAAGGCTAGCTTTATGGCCCAGGATGTGATCTATCCTGTAAAAGGTTCCATGTGCGCTTGAGAAAAAGGTGAAATTCATTGTTTTGGGGTGAAATGACCTATAGATATCTATTAAGTCTAACTGGTCTATTGTATCATTTAAAATTTGTGTTTCCTTGTTAATTTTCTGTTTAGTTGATCTATCCATAGATGTAAGTGGGGTGTTAAAATCTCCCACTATTATTGTGTTATTGTCAATATCCCCTTTCATACTTGTTAGTAATTGTCTTACATATTGCAGTGCTCCTCTGTTGAGTGCATAAATATTTATAATTGTTATATCTTCTTCTTGGATTGATCCTTTGATCATTATGTAGTTTTCTTCTTTGTCTCTTTTCACAGTCTTTGTTTTAATCTCTATTTTATCAGATATGAGTATTGCTACTCCTGCTTTCTTTTGGTCTCTATTTGTGTGGAATATCTTTTTCCAGCCCTTCATTTTCAGTCTGTATGTGTCCCTCGTTTTGAGGTGGGTCTCTTGTACACAACATATATGGGGGTCTTGTTTTTGTTTCCATTCAGCCAGCCTTTGTCTTTTGTTTAGGGCATTCAACCCATTTACGTTTAAGGTAGTTATTGATAAGTATGATACCATAGCCATTTTCTTTATTGCTTTGGGTTCAAGTTTATACACCCTTTCTGTGCTTGCTGTCTAGAGAAGATCATTTAGCATTTGTTGGAGAGCTGTTTTGGTGATGCTGAATTCTCTCAGCTTTTATTGTCTGTAAAGCTTTTGATTTCTCCTTCATATTTGAATGAGATCCTTGTTGGGTACAGTAATCTGGGCTGTAGGTTATCTTCTTTCATCACTTCAAGTATGTCTTGCCATTCCCTCCTGGCCTGAAGAGTTTCTGTTGAAAGATCAGCTTTTATCCATATGGGAAACCCCTTGTGTGTAATTTGCTGCTTTTCCCTTGCTGCTTTTAATATTTGTTCTTTGTGTTTGATCTTTATTAATTTGATTAATTTGTGTCTTGGGGTATTTCGCCTTGGGTTTATCCTGTTGGGGACTCTCTGGGTTTCTTGGACTTGGGTGATTATTTCTTTCCCTATTTTAGGACAGTTTTCAACTATTATCTCGTCATGGTCTTTCTTTTTGTCTTCTTCTTCTTCTGGGAATCCTATGATTCGAATGTTGGGACGTTTAGCATTGTCCAAGAGTTCTCTAAAATTGTCCTCATTTCTATCAATTTGCTTTTCTTTTTTCCTCTCTGGTTCATTTATTTCTACAATTCTATCATCTGGTTTGCTTATCCTGTCTTCTGCCTCTGTCATTCTACTGTTTGTTCCCTCCAGAGTGTTTCTGATCTCATCTATTGCATTGTTCATTGTATATTGACTTTTTATTTCCTCTACGTCCTTATGGAATCTTTCTTGCATCTTCTCAATCCTTTTCTCCAGGTTATCTATCTTTAACTCCATTTTGCTTTCAAGATTTTGAATCATTTTCACCAGCAAGATTCAAGATTCTTTATCAGGTAGATTCCCTATATCTTCCTCTTTTGTTTGTGTTGGTGGGCATTTATCTTGTTCCTTTACTTGCTGGGTATTTCTCTGCCTCTTCATCTTGCTTATATTGCTTTGCTTGGGGTGACCTTTCCGTCTTCTGGCAGTTTGTGGAGTTCTCTTTATTATGTAGTTTCCTCACTGTGTGTGGGGTTGGATGGGTGGCTTGTCAAGGTTCCCTGGTTAGGGCAGCTTGTGTCAGTGTTCTGGTGAGAGGAGCTGGATTTCTTCTCTCTGGAGTGTAATGAATTGTCCAGTAATGAGTTATGAGATGTCAGTGGGTTTTTAGAGTGACTTTTGGCAGCCTGTATATTGAAGCTCAGGGCTATTTTCCTGTGTTGCTGGAGAATTTGCGTGGTATGTCTAGCTCTGGAACTTGTTGACCCTTGGGTGGTGTTTGGTTTTAGTGTAGGTATGGAGGCAGTTGATGAGCTCCTATCGATTAATTTTCCCTGGAGTCAGGAGTTCTCTGATATTCTCAGGATTCGGGCTTAAGCCTCTTCCCGCTGGTTTTTGGTCTTATTCTTGGAGTAGCCTCTAGACTTCTCTATCTGTCATTTCCAAGGTGGTTCCCTCTGTATTAGCTTCTGCTTGGTGGTCTCTTCAGTGTCTAATTTCAGCCCTGACACTAGGGGGCGGTGGTGGATACTTTATTAGGGTCAGTTTTTCAGTCCTGTTCTGGGAAGGGAGGAATGCTGCAGACAAATATCTCTGGCGTCTGTGGGGAGTTCTTACAGTGTCTCAGCCACAATGGGTTTGTCCCCACTCACAGCATGTGTGCTGTCCCAGTCTACAATGTACAGTCTCTAGGTGCTCTGCTGGGAACTGTCCGAGGCCAGAGCTGGGTTGTATGCACTTCCCAGGTCTGAGCGGCTCAAGTTCAGTTTCTCGGGTACTCCACACAGGCCCAGGCTTCGTTGGCCCTCGTTTTGTGCCTTCCCCGGTCCAAGCAGCTCAGGTGACCGGATGTTTTGTCAGTGCGGTCTCTGTAACTTATGGCCTCCCCAGTCCCTGCCATATGGTTTTCTGTGTGTACAACCGACGCAATTTTTGAGGTGGATATCTACGGGCCCGAGCGCAAGAAGTCTTGATTAGCAACAAAGCCAGCCTGCAGTTTGGTATCGGATGGGTTTCTGAGGCCGCGGTTGCCCCCTATGGCTCTGGTTGCCTTCCCTGCCTGTCTCGGAGGGGGATGGGGTTCTTTGTTCTGTGAGCGGGGCTGGCAGAGTCTTAGGTTAGGTCTTTCCACCTTTTCACGAGGGAAGCTATCCCAGTATGCTTTGCTATCCCCAGTTAGTTCTCTCAGATGGTTCTCGTGGCATTCATGCCCAGTCCTCTCTCTAAGCAGTTCAGCCAACCCCTCCCTGCCCAGCCCCCTCTTGCTAATGGCGGATGCAGGCGTCTGCGCTGCTTCTCCTCTTGGAGTTAATGCTTGGCGGGTAATCTGTGGGTTTTAATTTTTTCTTTCTTTTTCTTGCTGGTAATGTGGCCCTCTGAGGTTCCAAGGCTTGCCACAGACTCGCCAGTGAGTGTTTCTTGGTGTTTGGAAACTTCTCTCTTTTTAAAGCCTCCCTAGCCTTGACGGAGCACCGTCCTTACTTCTTTTGTCTCTCTTTTTATCTTTTATGTTTTTTCCTACCTCCTTTTGAAGACAATGGGCTGTTTTTCTGGGTGCCTGATGTCCTCTGCCAGCATTCAGAAGTTGCTTGGTGGACTTTACTCCGCGTTCAAATGTTCTCTTGATGAATTTGTGGGGGAGAAATTGGTCTCTCTGTCCTGTTCCTATGCTATCTTGTTCCCTTCCCCTGGGTAATTTCTTCTTTTCATAGCTGGGTAGGGTCAGTTTGTCTCCCTGTGAGCTGAGAAAAGGCACTTTCACAGTCAGGCTGAAGGGTAGGGCCTTCTGAGGTAGGCCATAAGGTATGATTATAGTAAGAATGGCAACAGAAAGCAAGTCAAAGAAACAGTTCCAGATAAGTCACCTTTGGTTCTTCGCTAAGTTCGACACTCTCAAAGTCCATTCCACAATCTTATGGAAAAAGTGGGTAGTGGCTGTTCTGCTTCATCAGAAGGACGCTTCTGGGAGTGTCAAGGGACAGGGGCTCTGGATGTGGGTATGGCATAATTCCTCCTGGAAGAGGCCGCCATTAACCCCACCATAGAGTTGCCAGAACTTACACAGGACTCGAAATAGACTCTTGGAGGGCACAGCAGGAATTTGTGTACCAGGACCCAGGAAAAAGGAACAGTGAGCCTACAGGAGACTCTCCCGGACTTGCCTGTGGGTGTCCGGGAGTCTCTGGTGGGTGAAAGTGTGGATTGGTGGTGGCCTGTTTCAGGGTTAAGCACAGGAACTCTAGCAGTACATGCATCGGACCATTTGAGGGAGGTCACCATTATCTTCAATACTTGCACCATAGTTTGGCCCCGAGGGAACACAGCTCCACCCATCAACAGAAAATTGGATTAAAGATTTAGTGAGCAGGGCCTCACCAATCAGAACATGACCCAGTATTCCCCTCAGTGAGACTATCCCATCAGGAATCTTTCATAAGCTTCTGATCCTTTTCCATCAGAGGTCAGATAAACTAAAAATCACAATCATAGAAAACTAAACAATCTAATCACATGGACGACCGCCTTGTCTAACTCAATGAAATATGAGCAAGGCTCTGTAGGGCCATCCAAGATGGACAGGGCGTGGTGGGGAGATATGACAATATGCGGTCCATTGGAGAAAGGAATGGCAAACCACTTCCGAATTCCTGCCTAGAGAACCCCATAAAGAGTAAGAAATGGCAAAAAGATACAGCACTGAACGATCACCTCCCCAAGTCAGTAGGTGACCATTAGGCTACTGGAGATCAATGGAGAAATATCTCCAGAAAGAATGAAGAGACGGAGCCAAAGCAAAAACAGTACCCTGCTGTGGATGTGACTGGTGATACAAGCAATGTCCGATGCTGTAAAGAGCAATATTGAAGGAACCTGAAATGATAGTTCCATAAATCAAGGTAAATTGGAAGTGATCAAACAGGAGGTGGCAAGAGTGAATGTCGACATTTCAAGAACCAGCGAACTAAAATAGACTGGATTGAGTGAATTGAGCTCAGATGACCATTATATCGACGTCTGTGGGCAGGAATCCCTTAGAAAATGGAGCAGCCATCATAGTCAACCAAAGAGTCCAAAATGCGGTACTTGGATGCAGTCTCAGAAACGACAGAATGATCTCTGTTCATTTCCAAGAGATACTATTCAATATCACGTTAATCCAAGTCTATGCCCAGACCAGTAATGTTGAAGAAGCTAAAGTTGAAAAATACTATGAAGACCCACAAGACCTTCTATAACTAACAAAATAAAAAAAGATGTCCTTTTCATTGTAAGGCCTGGAAGACAAAGTAGGATGTCAAAAAGCACCTGGAGTAACTGGCACATTTGACTTGGAGTACAGAATGAAGCTGGGCAAAGGTTAACAGAGTTCTGCCCAGAGAATGCACTGGTCATAGCAAATACCCTCTTCCAAAAATACAAGAGAAGTCTAGACACATAGACATCATCACGTGGTCAGCACTGAAATCAGATTGATTATATTCTTTGCAGCCAAAGATAGAGAAACTCTATGCAGTCAGCAAAAACGAGCCCGGCAGCAGACTGTGGCTCAGATCGTGAACTCCTTATTGCCAAAGTCAGCCAGAAAATGAAGAAAGTAGGGAAAACCACTAGACCATTCAGTACAGTTCAGTCGCTCAGTCGTGACCCTAGGAATCACAGCACGCCAGACCTCCCTGTCCATCACCAACTCCCGGAGTTCACTCAAACTCATGTCCATCGAGTCGGTAATGCCATCCAGCCATCTCATTCTCTGTCGTCTCCGTCTCCTCCCACCGCCAATCCTTCCTAGCATCAGATTCTTCCAGTGAGTCAACTCGTTGCATGAGGTGGCCAAAATATTGGAGTTTTAGCTTTAGAATCAGTCCTTCCAATCAACACCCAGGATTGATCTACTTTAGAATGGACTGGTTGGATATCCTTGCAGTCCAAGATACTTTCAAGCATCTTCTTCAGCACCACAGTTCAAAGGCATATATTCTTCGGTGATCAGCTTTCATCACAGTCCAACTATCACATTCAAATATGACCACGGGAAGGAATGACCTAAATCATATCCCTAACGATTACACACTGGAAGTGAGAAATAGATTTAAGGGACTAGATCTGATAGAGAGAGTTACTGAAGAACATTGGACAGAGGTTCATGACATTGTACACAAGACAGGAAGCAAAACCATCCCCAAGAAAAATAAATGGAAAAAAAAAAAAGGTGTCTGAGGAGGCCTTACCAATAGTTGTGAAAAGAAGAGAAGCAAAAGGCAAAGGAGAAAAGGAAAGATATAAGCATCTGAATGCAAAGTTCCAAGGAATAGCAAAGAGAGGTAAAAAAGACTTCCTGAGCAATCAATGCAAAGGAATAAAGGGAAACAATAGAATAGGAAAGACTAGAGATCTTTTCAAGAAAATTAGAGGTATCAAGGGAATATTTCATGCAAAGATGGGCTGTAGAAAGGACTCGAATTGTAGGGACCTAACAGAAGCAGAAGATATTAAGAAGAGGTGGCAAAAATACACAGAACAACTGTACAAAGAAGATCTTCAAGACCCAGATAATCACGATGGTGTGATCACTCACATAGAGTCAGACATCCTGGAATGTGAAGTCAAGTGGGCCTTAGGAAGACTCACTAAGAAGAAACCTAGTGGAGGTGATGGAGTTCTGGATGAGCTCTTTGAAATCCTGAAAGATGATGATGTGAAAGTGCTTGATTAATTATGCCAGCAAATTGGGAAAACTCAGCAGTGGACACAGGAATGAAAAAGCTCAGTTTTCATTCCAACCCTAAAGAAAGATAATGCCAAAGAATGCTCAAAGTACCACAAAATAGCACTCATCTCACATGCTAGTAAAGTCATGCTCAAAACTCTCCAAGCCAGATTTCAGCAATATGTGAACCGTGAATTTCCAGATGTTCAAGCTGGTTTTAGAAAAAGCAGAGGAACCAGAGATCAAATTGTCAATATCTGCTGAATCATCGAAAAAGCAAGAGAATTCCAGAAAAATATCTATTTCTGCTTTATTGACTAGGCCAAAGCATTTGACTGTATGGATCAGAATAAACTATGAAACTTCTGAAAGAGAGGGGAATAGCAGACCACCTGACCTGCCTTTTGAGAAACCTGTATGCAGGTCAGGAACCAATATTTAGAACTGGACATGGGACAACAGACTGGTTCCCAAAAAGAAAAAGAGTCCGTCAAGGCTGTATATTGCCACCCTGCTTATATAACGTAAATGAAGAGTACATCATGAGAAATGCTTGGCTGGAAGAAGAACAAGCTGGAATCAAGACTGTCGGGACAAATATCAATAACCTCAGATAAGCAGATGACCCCACGATTATGGCAGAAAGTGAAGAGGAACTAAAGAGCCTCTTGATGAAAGTGAAAGAGGAGAGTGAAAAATGTGGCTTAAAGCTCAACGTTCAGAAAACCAAAATCATTGCATCTGGTTCCATCACTTCATGTGAATTAGATGGGTAAACAGTGGAAGCAGTGTCAAACTTTATTTTTTGGGTTCCAAAATCACTGCAGATGGTGACTGTAGCCATGAAATGAAAAGACGCTTTCTCCTTGGAAGGAAAGTTATGATCCACCTACATAGCATATTAAAAAGCAGAGATATTATTTTGTCAACCAAGGTCCATCTAGTCAAGGCTATGTTTTCTCCAGTGGTCATGTACGGATGTGAGAGTTGTACTGAAAAAGAGAGCTGAGCACTGAAGAATTGATGCTTTTGAACTGTGGTGTTGGAGAAGACTCTTGAGAGTCCCTTGGACTGCAAGGAGATCCACACAGTCCATCCTAAATGAGATCAGTCCTGAGTGTTCATTGGAAGGACTGATGCTGAAGTTTAAGCTCCAATATTTTAACCACCTCATGTGAAGAGTTGGTTATGGTGGGAGTAATTGGGGGCAGGAGAAGGGGAAGACAGAGGATGAGATGGCTGGATGGCATCACCGACTCGATGGACATGAGTTTGGGTGAACTCCGGGAGTTGGTGATGAACAGGGTGGCCTGGGTTGTGTGACACATAGGGTCGCAAAGATTCGGACACGACTGAGCGATTGAACTGAACTGAATACTAATGTCATCCTGCACTTTCCGTGCACAAGCCTTAGTGAGTGGAATGTATGTTCCTTTCTTGGGAATGAATAAGATGCGTTTTAGGCACATTCCTTTGATCAGACTGACCCCTTCCGTACAGTACACTGGAAGTGAAAGTGTTAGTCGCTCAGGCCTGTCCATCTCTTTAGGATGCTATGGACTGTAGCCAACCAGGCTCCTCTGTCCATGGCATTCTTCACTGGAGTGGGTTACCGTTTCCTCTTCCCGAGGATCTTCCTCCCCCAAGGATAGACCTTGGGTCTTCTGCATTGCCGGCAGATTCTTTACCATCTGATTCATCAGAGAAGCCCGTATGGTGGAGGATCCATAACTCTGCCCCATGATGCTTTAGTCTCCTTTCTCCCTCTTGCCTGGACACCTGAAGGCATGTCTACCAAATCTACATAAGGAGTGTCTCTGATGAACACCTGTCCTATGAAAGGCACAGTTTCCTGGATACTTAATGTGGACATTTGTGTGTTTTAAATGAGTTGACTTTTGCACAGTCATGCATGTGCAGGGCAGATATTCAATCGATTTATTTAAACCCTCAACAATCAAATAACACGAATCAAGACATGATGTAGTGATGGGGAGCAATACGATGTGAGAGGGAGTGTGAGTGTGAAGAGAGCAGGATCATGTTAATCAGGAGCCAGGAAAGTCGTCTTCGTGTTGTTGATCTTGATTCCACAGAGACAAGGACATGTCTGGTCTCAGTGAATCTTTCTGTAGGTGAATAAAACAGAACCAAACGTTGAGTAGAGTTGACCGTGTGATGGCTGACAGGGGTAGGCCTCAGGCAGTCAGCTGTCCAGGGTACAGGGAGCTGGTCGCTGAGCCAGTGTCCAACTCCAGGTGGACGTCAGCGCTTCACATCTCTGTGACAGTAAGTTCCCTGTGGAATTGTCCCTAGGATGGACACAAGGTTGGAAATTTCCTTGGGGATTGATTCTATGAATAATGATTTCACAATGCATGTACATTTTCATCTAGTGATGATTTTAAGGCTTGGTAATTGCAGCAGACAAATCAAATCCTGCAAGTTTTGTCTTTTGGGTCTTCAAGAATTAAATTCTTTACTTTTTAAAATATTAGAGTATAGTTGATTATCAGTGTGGCATTGATTTCAGGTGTACAGCCAAGTAATTATACGTACAAAACTTAGTATCTATTATTTTTCTGATTCCTTTCCCATTTAGGTTTTACAGAGTATTGCGTACAGTCCTCTGTGCTGTGCAGTTGAAAACTGTTCTCTATCCATACTGTATATAATAGTTTGTATCTAATAACCCCACACTTCTCAGAGTGTAAGGTATCTGCAAACAATTCAGGAGACCCAGGTTCGATCCCTGTGTTGGTGAGATCCTGTATAGGATAGAATGGCTACCCTCGCCAGTATTTTTACCTGCAGGATCCCATGCACAGTGAAGTCTGGAAGGCTATGGTGCATGGGGTCACAGAGATTTGAACATGACTGAGCAACTAGCCCTTACTTTCACTTTCTCTTTTCAAGCACAAACCTCCCGACTCTTCTCTTCCCCAAGTCCCTCCGACTTGACAACCACAAGTCTGTTGTCCACGTCTGTGAGCCTGTTTCTGTTTTGTAAATAAATCCCTCCATGTCATGGTTTAGATTCCAAGCAGAAGTGATATCTATGAGAAAGTGAAAGTCACTTAGTCATGTCCAACTCTCCGTGACCCCTTGGACTGTAGCCCACCAGGTTCTTCTGTCCATGGAGATGCTCCAGGTAAGAATACTGGAGTGTGTTGCCATTTTAGTCTCCAGGGGATCTTCCTGAAACAGGGATCGAATGTGGGTCTCCTACATTGTTGGCAAATTTGTGACCATCTGAACCATGGCATTTTCTCTACACTAAAATGAAAGTTGGACTCTAAAGAAAGATTAGCGCCAAAGAATTGATGCTTTTGAACTGTGGAGTTGGAGAAGACTCTTGAGAGTCCCTTGGATTACAAGGATATCCAACCAGTTCATCCTAAAGGAAATCAGTCCTGATATTCATTGGAAGTACTGACGTAGAAGCAATAACTCCAATACTTTGGCCACCTAATGCGAATAAATGACCTATTTGAAAACATCCTGATGCTGGGGATGATTGGAGGGTTTGGAGACGGGGAGGAGAAAGGATGAGATGGTTGGAGGTCATCACTGACTCAATGGACATGAGTTAGAGCAAGCTTCGGGAGTTCATAATGGACAGGGAGGCCTGGAATACGGCAATCCATGTGGTCACAAAGAGTTGGATATGACAAGTAGTGAACTAAACTGAAGACTATAAGTGATATTTCTGGAATTGTTCTTTCTCTTTCTGATTCGTGCATCCATGTTGCTGTAAATAGAGTTAGTTGCTTCTTTTTCTGGCTGAGTAATGTTCCATTGAATATAGGTACCACATCTTTGTTATCACATTCACCTGGATGCTCGTGCTTTTAGTCACTCTTTTTGTTAAGATTCTTTCTCAACAGAGCATTAAACCCCATAATTTAGCTTAGATCAGTGTCCTTTCTGGAGGTTGTATTAGTTTAGAAAGCTTAAATATCTCCCTTTTGGAACATCTGAATAGGAATATATCGCAAATGCATGTTCAGACAGTGTGGTGGGAAGGCATCTACTGTTTCTTTCGGAATCATATGAGATCAAACACTGGTCTTGCGGAAAGTGTGAATGTGGAATTCGCTCGGTCATCTCCAACTCCTTGTAATGCCATGGACCACGACAGTCCATGGAACTCACCACACCAGTACACTGGAGAAGCCTTTCCCTTCTTCAAGGAATCTTCCCAACCCTGGGATCCAACCCAGGTCTCCCCCACTGAGCCACAAGGGAAGCCCAAGAATACTGGAGTGGGTAGCCTTTCCTTTCTCCAGCAGATCATCCAGACCCAGGAATCGATCCGGGGTCTCCTGCATTGCAGGCGGTTTCTTTACCAACTGAGGTATCAGGGAAGCCCTGCTTCAGGGAAGCAGAGCTCTGTTTCATACCGATTCTCTTGGGGGAGGAATGTGTGGGGACAACCACGAGGTCAGGACTGATGGGAACACTAATAATTTCCACCAACTCATGGGGATTCCTGCTTCTGTCAGACTCTGGTCTGCAAGATTTCTGCAGGATAAGACTCTCTCACCACAGCTGCTTGGCGTTAATTAATCAAAGTGCTTTCAATAATATGCCTCAAGAGCAGCGACATTATTGAACAAAAAATTCTTTAGTGATACATTTAAAGTGGTGGAACTAACATTTCACACATATGAAATAACAGTGCTACTTATTGCTTCATCTGAAAGGGCAACGTTAATAATGGACTGTGTTTACTTACAAGAGTGTCAGAGTCACTTTTTTTCACTCCTCTGGACAGTTATCTAGGGAAAAACAAAATGGGAGAAATGAAAGAGCCACCGATTACTAACATTCCCCAGCATTTCCAAGTTTTCTTCCTTCCTTCCTTCCTTTGTTTTAATAACGGATCTTAAAAGAGATTACTTGTGGAAGAAGACATTTTGAATAAGTTGACTTGTTTTCTGGTTTATACACAACAGGTGAATGGTATGTGCAGGGAAAAAATTTAATTCCTTTACCAATGTCGATGAAGTTCAGGACATTTTCTTCTGGAATCCCTTTTTCTCTCACTGCGTTGTCGAACTTCTCTTTGTATTTCGAGTCTACATTATTTCCTTTGCCAGTAAAATCACCGAGCAAAAAACCGAATTGTCGACCCCCCGGAACCCACGGAAATTTCTGAATCTACAGAAGAAGAAATGAAACCTGACAATCAGATGTTCACTTGTAGAATCCAAGAGATCTCAATGGTTCCCACGACACAAACATGTGCTTTTGTCGTAAGAATTGACCCCAGTCCAACTTGGTTACTAGGACACCTTACTCCTCAGCATCTGGAGCTGGACCCCAAAATCTTGCCAGGATCTCATGAATTTGGGGCTGAGCCCATCCTACTATGGAACCTACTTACTTGTCTCACCTTCCTTGCGTATATACCTGCCTCACATATCTGTTTGTACACCAGGCTTAGTAGGAACCACCTTTCTCTCCTTCCACGGACACATTCACCTGATCACACATAATAACAGGGCGTGATTTGCTCTTTCATGAACCTACCATTCTACCCAGTAGCCTTTTCTGAAATAGACACCTGTTCTCCCCATGGCACACACACCTCTTAGTGCTCCTGTGTGGTTACTTGAGGGGGTGATATCAGTGTTGATAAGAATAATGCATTTGAAACATGGAACAGGTCAAAGGTTTATCTTACAAGTGTTTCCAAGTTTACAGTGTATCAGAAAACTGATATTGTATTCTAACACATACATATGGAATCTGCATATCTATGGAATCTAGAAAGATGGTACTGATAATGGATTTATTTGCAGGGCATCAGTGGAGAATCAGTCATAGAGGAGAGACTTATGTGCATGGGAAGAGAGGAGGAGACGGTAAAATGTACGGACAGAGAAATATGCAAAATGACATGGACATATGAAAAATAGGTAGCCAATTGGAATTTGCTGTATGTCTCAGGAACTCAATCAGGGGCTCTATCTCAACGTAGAGGGTTGGGAGCGAGATAGGAGGCAGTTTCAAAATGGAAGGGATATATATATATATATATATATTGACTTCCCTGTGACTCTGCTAGTAAAGAACTCTCCTGCAGTGTGGGAGCCCTGGGTTTGATCTGTGTGTTGGGAAGTTACCCTGGAGAAGGGAAAGGCTACCCATTCCATTATAATGACCTGATGAATTCAATGGATCGTATAGTCCTTGGGGTCACAAAGAGTCATACATGACTGAGCAACTTTCACACAAGCATATGTATACCTTTGGCTGATTCATGTTGGTATTTGGCAGAAAACAGTACAATCTATAAAGCAGTTATCCTTCAATTAAAAAATAAATAAAATTTTAAACATGAAATAAAGTCAGCCTCATTACAGACATGGCTTGAAATTTTTGACATATGTAAAATAAAATATTCTAGTAAAACTTCATTTTTTAAGATTTCAACACATAAGAATCATTGTGAAATGCCCGATGTGATGTTCTGCACCCTATGGCCTCCTGTTTCTTGGTAAATTACCTTCCAGGATCCTTAATTTGGTGAGCATCAACACGCAGGCCTTGCACCCTGAATATGGAATACTGTCAGCACCTCCTGATATTCTGAATGAAAGTCCTGACAGTGTACCTGTTACATGACAGTGGTTATGGGAATTTTAGAATATCATACATACCAAATAATCCCACCAGTTCTGTCTCCTTGCCATGTCCATCCACGTTGATATTATACACTAAGACAGTGTTCTCGTCCCCACTAATGAGTTGAAATTCATTGCGACCCTCATCTGTGTGAGAGAGAAAAGATACAAGCAGCCAAACCTTAACTTGTCAGTTACATTATTGTGACACACGGCGGGCATGAAGAACGGTCCATCGTGTATGGACCCACTCAATTCATGTGTGCACAGAATGCCTCCGTTAACCATGGACACAGAAGGAGGTATGATTTTCCTCATCCCCAACTTTTCCTACAAATAACCAGCCACTCCTTGCTGTCTTACTAAGATGCTTTATAGAATGTGTGTTCTGAGAAGCCTAAGATGCTTTATAGAACGTGTGTGCTGATAAACCTAACAGATTCTTTTTCTGATTTCTGTTTATTTATTTATTTTTGATTGGCTGAGTCTTCCCTGCTGCCCATGGGCTTTTTCCACTTGTGGTGACGGTGGAGTACAGTCTTGTTGTGGTGAGCGGGACCCCGAGACCTCAGTTCATAAACCTGTTGATAATTATCTGTGAGAATCCTACAAAATCGATATACACTCATGTTTACCACATCCTTCTTGTTGATATTAAATCGCTATGTCATGTCTGACTCTCCATGACCCCATGAACTGTACCACACCAAGTTCCCTGTCCTCCATGATCTTCCAGAATTTCTCAAATTCATGCACTTTGAGCCGATAATTCCATCCAGCCATCTAATCCTCTGTCATCCCCTTCTCCTCCAGCCTTCAAATATTCCCAACATCAGGGTCTTTTGCAATGAGTCAGTTCTTCACATCAGGTGGCCAAAGCACTGGGACTTCAGCTGCAGCATCATCCTTCCAAAAAATATTCAGGACTGATTTCCTTTAGGATGGACTGGTTGGATCTCCTTGCAGTCCAAGGGACTCTCAAGGGTCTTCTCCAGCATCACCATTCAAAAGCGTCAGTTCTTTGGTGCGCAGCCTTCTTTATGGTCCAACTCGCAAATCCACACATAAATACGGCAAAAAAAAAATATGTATATATATATATATATATACATACATATATATATTCAATTGAGTAAAACGACCTTTGTTGGTAAAGTGATGTCTCTGCATTTTCATAAGCTGTTTCGGGTTGTCATAGCTGTCCTTCCCAGTATCAATTGTCTTTAATTATGTGGTTGCAGCCACAATCCTCAGAGATTTTCGAGCCCAAGAAGATAAAACCTGTCACTGCGTCCACTCTTGCACTTTCTATTTGCCTTAAAGTGAGAGGACCAGAGGCCATGATCTTAGAGTTGTTGAATGTTGAGTTTGAGACCAGCTTTTTCAGTCTCCTCTTGCACCGTTAACATGAGGCTCTTGAGTTCCTCTTCACTCTATTCCATAAAGTTGTATCATCTGCATATCTGATGCTGTTGCTATTTCTTCCAGCAATCTTGATTCCAGCTTGTCATTCATCCAGCCTGACACTCAGCATGATGTACTCTGTATATATGTTATAGAAGTCGCATGACCGTATATACTATCTTGTATTCTTTTCCCAATGTTGAACCATTCTGTTGTTCCATGTCCATTTCTCACTATTGCTGACTGATACACATACAGGTTTCTCTGAAGCCTGGTAAGGCAATCCAGGATTACTATATCTTGAAGAATTTTCCACAGTTTGCTGTGATCCACAAAGTCAAAAGTTTTACCATAGTCAATGAAGCAGAAAAAAAATTGTTTTTTCTGGAATTGCCTTGCTCTCTCCATGACCCACTGAATGTTGACAATTTGATCGGGTTATTCTACCTTTTCTTAATCAAGCCTATATTTCTGGAAGTTGTCCGATCATGTACCGCTGAATCTTGACTTGAAGGATCTTGAGCACTATCTTGCTCGCATGTGAAATGAGCACAGCAGTGCGGTAGTTTGAACATTCTTTGTCATGGTCCTTCTTGGAGATAGAAATGGAAACTGACCGTTTCCAGTTCTGTGGCCACTGCCAAGGATTCCAAAGTTGCTGGCACATTGCTTGCAGCCCTTTAACAGCATCACTTTTTAGGATTTTAAAGAGCACAGCTTGAATTCTGTCACCTCCACTAGCGTTGTTTTATAATGCTTCCTAAGACCCATTTAACTTCTCAGTCTAGGATGACTGGATCTGGTCTCGCTGAGTAACACTCCGTTGAGGGAAGGCTATCCAGTCCCTGACCTCTGATTTTTAGTGGGAGTAGAATTCAGGTGTATGGGGTTAGTGAAGAAAGCTGAGACCAAGATTTCTACCTGAACATAGTCTTTCCAGTGAAACATTCATACTTACAGTCAATAGCATAAACGTTTCCTTCCTTTGTGCCTGAGACATATTTTTCTATGCATTCTCCGTTCTTCCTTAAAAACAAAATATATTCATGTTGGTTGATCACCATAATAAAAATTTGGATTCTTTCTGTATGTCACCCAAGTATATGTGTCAGGTATCACCTCATTGCTGGTAAACAATTTGACCTTCAAAAGAGATAAAACATGTTGTCTCAGATCCAGTAATAATCAAGTGGCAGGGATGATTTGTCTACACACTAAATCTGACTAGTATTTCCAAAAATAACCACAGACACAAAGCAGGTCGTGTGTAAAGCAATAAACATGGCGAAATCTAGAATTTTAGGAAGAAAGAAAAAGAATGAACTTTTCCTTTATATGGTTTCTGAAAACTGAGATGCTTAGCCATCAAGACAAACCTTGAGCATGGTCACAACCCTGGCAGTGATTCATTAGAGAATGACAGGGAAAGAGTTTGTCACTCAGTTGTGTCTGACTCTCTGCGAACCAATGGACTGTAGCCCACCAGTCTCCTTCTCTGTCTGTGTGAAACTCCAGGCAAGAAGACTGGAGTGGGTTGCCATTTCCTTCTCCATGGGAATTTCCTGACCCAGAGATCGAATCCTGGTCTCCTGCATTACAGGAGATTCTTTACCCTGTGAGACAGCAGGGAAAGCCCTTATTAGACAATATGAGAGCCACCAGGCCTTGTTAGACAGCATGAAATCCACCAGGCTTTATTACACAATATAAGAGCCCCCAGGGAAGCCCTCATTAGACAACATGAGAGCCCCAAATCATAAAATTTTAAAAAAGTTTAATTTTCTCCAAACGCACACTCTTCCTCCATCACAATACCATATGAGGATTAAACTTGAAAGACACAAGTCTGTATACAGACACATTTCCCACTCACACGGACACTTACACAAGCAAACACTTAAGTACGCATGAGGTGCTTGTACGATATCATGAAGAAATTTATGGATATAGTATATGATAAGTATATATTATCAGCTCTCTAATAGGAGTACATGGCTTCACATATGTCCTCTGTACATGTATGTGAAAAAGGGGTATTTGGCCCGTATAAAAAATTTTCATGAAACAAATACTAAAAGGGAAATAACTTTACAGGGACTGGATTGATTTCTGAACAGACAGCTTGGAAAAGAATGCCCACAGTGAAGTGTGGTGAGTGTTCTTCGTCATTGAAAGTGAAAGTGCAAGTCACTCAGTCATGTTACCTATTTGCGACCCCATGGACTATAGATTCCATGGAATTCTCCAGGCCAGAATACGGGAGTTGGTAGCCTATCCCTTCTCCAGTGCATCTTCCTGACCCAGGAATTGAACCAGGGTCTCCTGCATTGCAGGCAGATTCTTTACCAACTGAGCTATCGGGGAAGCCCTCTTAGTCATTAGGGAATTGAAATGCATTGAACTCACTGAAAACCAACCACAAAGTGGGAACACAGCAATTATCCAACATAACTGCAAATACACAACATTTTATCTGAGCAGAAAAACTCCTTTCATTTGGCTTGGAAAATGTGATTCCTTGCATATGCAGACACTGATAACTGCTTTAAACTTTGTGCTGAGAGAGGGAAGGTGGGGAACATGATTCAGAGTGCATAATTTTCTTACTGAAGAGCCAGAAAAGTTTAAAATATGCAGATCTGTTCCTTCCTGTGGCTCTAGGCATAGACATTAATGATGAGTAAAAAAAAGATAAAGCACAGTATGAAAAGGCAAAATATAGGACACTGAAAGGTGAACTCACCAGGTCGGTAGGTGCCCAATATGCTACTGAAGATCAGTAGGGAAATAACTCCAGAAAGAATGAACGGATGGCAAAAACAACGCCCATTTGAGGATGTTACTGGTGATAGAAGCAAGGTCCAATGCTGTAAAGAACAATATTGCATAGGAACCTGGAATGTTAGGTCCATGAATCAAGGCAAATTGGAAGTGGTCAAACAGGAGATGGCAAAAGTGAATGTCGACATTCTAGAAATCAGTGAACTAAAATGGACTGGAATGGGTGAATTAACCTCAGATGACAATTATATCTACTACTGTGGGCAGGAATCCCTTAGAAGAAAAGGAGTAGCCCTCATAGTCAAAAAAAGAGTCCGAAATGCAGAAATTGGATGTAATCCCCAAAACGACAGAATGATCTCTGTTAGTTTCCAAGGCAAAACAATCAATAGTATGGTAATCCAAGTCTATGCCCCAACGTGTAACGTTGAAGAAGCTGAAATAGAACGGTTTTATGAGGACCTACAAGACATTTTAGAACTAACATCCTAAAAAGATGTCCTCTTCATTATAGGCGACTGGAATGCAAAAGTTGGAAATCAAGAAACACGTGGCATAACAGGCAAATTCGTCCTTGCAATATAGAATGAAGCAGGGCAAAGTCTAATAGAGCTTTGCGAAGAGAACGAACTGGTCATAGCAAACAGCGTCTTCCACCAGCACAAGAGAAGACTCTACACGTGGACATCACCAGATGGCCAACACTGAGGTCAGATAGATTATGTTATTTCAGCCAAAGATGGAGAAGCTGTATACACTCCGGCAAAAGAAGACCGGGAGCTGACTGTGGCTCAGATCATGAACTCCATATTGCCAAATTCTGACTTAAATTGAAGAACGTAGGGAAAACCAATAGACCATTCAGATATGACCTGAATCAAATCCATTATGATTAAACAGTGGAAGTGAGAAATAGGTTTTAGGGATTAGATCTGATAGACAGAGTGCCTGATGAACTATGGATGGCGGTTGATGACGTTGCATGGGAGACAGGGAGCAAGATCATCCCCAAGGTAAAGAAATGAATAAAAGCAAAATGGCTGTCTGAAGGGCTTTACAAATAGCTGTGAAAAGAAGAGAAGCAAAAAGCAAAGGAGAAAAACACAGATATACCCATTTCCATGCAGAGCTCCAAAGAATAGCAGGGAGAGATAAAAAAAGCCTTCCTCAGTGATCAGTGCAAAGAAATAGAGGAAAATAATATAATTTGAAAGACTAGCAATCTCTTCAAGAAAAGTAGAGATCGGCCCAGATAATCACGATGGTGTGATCACTGACCTAGAGCCAGACATGCAGGAATGTGAAGTGAAGTGGGCCTTCGGAATCATCAATGTGAACAAAGCTAGTGGATGTGATGGAATTCCAGTTGAGCTATCTCAAATACTAAACGACGATGCTATGAAAGTGTTGCATTCAATATGGCAATAAGTTTGAACAACACAGCAGTGGCCACAGGACAGGAATAATGCCAGCTTTCATCCAATGCCAAAGGAAGGGAATAGCAAAGAATGCTCAAACTACCAAACAGTTGAACTCATCTACACACTACCAAAGTAATGTTCAAAATTCTCCAAGAGAGACTTCAACAAGTCATGAACCGTGAACTTCCAGATGTTCCAGAAGGTTTTAGAAAAGGCAGAGGAACCAGAGATCAAATTGCCAACATATGTTGGATCATCAAAAGAGCATAAGAGCTCCAGAAAAACATGTTTCTAGTTTACTGACTATGCCAAATCCTTTGACTGTGTGAATCACAATAAACTGTGGAAAATTCTTTAAGAGATGGGAACACCGGACCACCTGACCTGCCTCTTGAGAAACCTGTATGCAGGTCAGGAAGCAACAGTTAGAACTGGACATGGAACAACAGACTGTTTCGAATTAGGAAAAGGAGTACGTCAAGGCGGTATACTGTCACCCTGCTTATTTAACTTATATGCAGAGTACATCATGAGGAACGCTGGGCTGGAAGAAGCACACACTGGAATCAAGATTGGCGGGAGAAATATCAATAACCTCATATATGCAGCACACACCACCCTTATGGCAGAAAGTAAAGAGGAACTAAAAAGCCTCTTGATGAAAGTGAAAGAGGAGAGTGGAAAAGTTGGCTTATAGGTCCACATTCAGAAAACTAAGATCATGGCATCTGGTCCCATTACTTCATGGCAAATAGATGGGAAAGCAGTGGAAGCAGTGTTAGATTTTATTTTTCTGGGCTCCAATATCACTGTAGATGCTGACTGCAGCCATGAAATTACAAGATGCTTACTCCTTGGAAGGAAAGTTATGACCAACGCAGACGGCATATTAAAAAGCAGAGATATTACTTTGCCAACAAAGGTCTATCTAGTCAAGGCTATGGTTTGTCCAGTAGTCGTGTATGAATGGGAGGCTTGGACGGTAAAAAAAAACTGAGTGCCGAAGAATTAATGCTTCTGATCTGTGGTGTCAGAGAAGACTCTTGAGAATCCTTTGGACTGCAAAGAGATCCAACCAGTCCATCCTAAAGAAATCAGTCCTGAATATTCATTGGGAAGGCTGATGCTAAGCTGAAACTCCAATACTCTGGATACCTGATGCAGAAAACTGACTCCTTGAAAAAGAACCTCATGCTGGAAAATACTGAGGGCAGGAAGAGAATGGGATGACAGAGGATGAGATGGTTGAATGGCATCTCCGTCTCAATGGACATGAGTTTGAGCACGTTGTGGGAGTTGGTGATGGACAGGGAGGCCTGGCTTGCTGCAGTCCATGGGGTAACAAAGAGTCGGACAAGACTGAGAGACTGAAATGATGCTATGAAACATATGGTTACATAGAAAATATAATCTGTTATATATATTTATAAAGCAATATCTCCAAGCATAAAATGTTTAGTTGCTTCTATTATTAATATTTTTATTCCTCACAATGCATACCTGAGTTTACAAGTTCTGGTTTGTTTTTTTTTTTTTTTTGTATGGGGTTGGGTGGGGGATAATTGCTGAACAAATGTGTTGTTTTCTGCCATACTTTGCATGTTCCTAGGAAACCATCTGCAGTATAGTGGACATTCCATAAAAGGTACTTGGATCTGTGTCCGTGTGTGCTTGGTTGCTCAGTTCTGTCTGACCCTTTGTGACCCCTTTGACTATAGCCCAGCAGGCATCTCTGTCCATGGGATGCTCCAGGCAAGAATACTGAAGTGGGTCAACATTTCCTCCTCCAGAGGATCTTCCTGACCCAATGATCACACTGCTTTCACGCGCAATGGCAAGCGCCTGGGAAGGAACTTGGAAAAGTCACTAGGGACTCTGACGGCTTTGGGAAACTCAGGGAAGATGAAATATCAAGTGAGGACTCCCCGAGGGCAGAGCTCACTGTGTGCTCTCCCCCTGCTCTCACTTCTCAGCTCAGTGGGAAACGTCTCTTTCAAATTCTTCAGGAAGAGATCAAGCCCCTCGTGGGGACTGTGGGTTCCAGGACACCAGCCTCTTCCCTCTGCTCTGTACTTCTTTCCTTTAATGAGTTGATGCCAGTGGAGCTTCTGGGTTCCCTCTCTACGCAGAATTTTCAGGACATTCCCTGGAGGTCCAAAGGGGAACTGACCTCCGACCCCAGTTCAGAGAACCTGCTCAGCCCCACAGCTCAGGGCGCCTTCCTCTCAACATCACCCAGAGAGTTGCCCTCAGACGGGGAAGAGACACACTCCCTCAGCCCAGAGTTTACAGGTGTTTTCCTTTTGGGTGACTTTTACTTACTTGAGATAAAAGTGCATCAGTATTGTTCCATTTTCTTCATCAAACTCATGGTAACGCATGAAAGCATGGAATGGCGCCCCCTCGGTGATCTTCTCTTTGTTACTGGCTGATGTGTATTGGGTTAACCATCTTCCTGTAAACTAAAATCAAAATTCCCTTCAGAAATCTTAGTCCATCTCTGTAAATTCTGCCCGAAATCATCCCTCAGGAGGTTCTCTGCCTTTTCACTTAGCAGAAGTTACTTATCTTTATGAACACAGCCCTAGGTATAAAATCATGTGAAAACTCATGTCAGATAAAGGAAATAATTGAGGTATTACTGAGATAGCTTGAGCTATGTTGTCAAATGCAAGAGACCCAATCCAACACCTGTGAGACCATCCTTCGGTTTTGCAAGAGTAGTGAACATATATGAGAGCCGATGAATGGATGGTGGAGATGATACAGACATCACAAACAGCAGGCATAGAGCCAGTGAATGGAGCAATTTTCAGTTGCAGGGAGATGGCGAGACTTAGCAGTCCGCATGACCAACCTCGAAAAGGACACTCACACGGATACACCTAAGAACCCCTCCCAAGCTTGGACCACCGTTCAAATGCCCTGGTACCTGTGAGGCGTCTGTCTGAGCTTCAGCTTGACTGGCAACAAGCAGACCGAGGACAAGACTGAACAGCAGAGCCTTCATCTTGTTGAATCTAGTGGCCCTTCTTCTCTAGAAGCTGAGGGTGTCCCAGTGGTTGGAAAGGATGCAAAAGTGCTGCCACTTTTGGAGCCTGCATCTGTTGGCGTGACACATCATGAACCAATGCTTGTTTCTCCTATGACCACAGTTAAAACATAAGGCACCTTCAGTATCCTGGTTGGCAGAGATGAACTTTTCTGGCATTCGGTCATTTGAATAATGATATTTGTTTTAAGAGAAGCATATGTGGATGTGGGCATTTGATCTTTAAAGTGAGAAACTGCAGTACCTCCAATATTGCAAGAGGACAATTATTTATTTTCCTGCTTATCACGCAATCCAAAATGAGATGAGCTGTCCAAGGTACATATCCCTCACTTCTGCATGGTTCTATTAATATGGAGGAGATAGTGTAAGATTTATTTTGTAAAAGTAAAGATTGACTGTGTGGTTTAGCCAAGGGAACACTATTTCCTAAGAGAACCTTTGAAAGAATCCCATTATTCTGGGATGGGGAGCAGGTCAGCACAGAGTATTTATCACCTTCTCCTGCCCCAATGTGGGCTTTTTTCCTCCTAAGTACTAGGAGGGCGATCTGGTAATACACTGCTTAAAGTCATCTGAAGAAGGCATATCTGTAGTTTGTTTTCAGTGATTTCTCTCCAGACACCCTTTTACACATTTAATCCTTAATAAAATATTTACTCACTAACTCAGTTGTTTCTCCCAGTGAGCAAAAAAGGCTGGACAGCAGTTCTTGCAAGTTTAAGAATTTTTAATGGAAAAAACAAATTTCCTAACTCAAGATCACAGAAACAGTGAGTCATTTTCTTCATCTTTTTTTTTTCATAAAAATTTACTTATTTTCATCTTCATTCACTGTTATTTGGCAAATAAATACTTTAAAAGATTTATTTTTTTCTGAGTATAGAAAAGAAGAAATGAGATTCAGATTTCCTGAGTCAACGAAGTGAGAACTGACCCAGTGCTGTCTGCTCCTGGGACTGATTGGAGCTCAGATCCCTTCATTTAGATTGAATTCAGACCTTTGAGGAGACTTTGACGTCTCAAGGGCGTCCTCAGCTCACATCCTCAGAGGATCACTTCCCTTCTTGTTCACATGTACTGACAATCCATTCCGTTCCGTTGCTCAGTCGTGTCCGACTCTATGCGACCCCGTGGAGTGTAGTCTACCAGGCTTCTAGGTACATGGGATTCTCCAGGCAAGAATACTGGAGTGGGTTACCGTTTCCTTCTCCAGGGGATCTTCCCGACCCAGGGATCGAACCCGGGTCTCCCACATTGGAGGCAGACGCTTTAACCTCTGAGCCATCAGGGAAGCCGACAATAATATCTATATTTTTTCCTTTTACACTCTTTTCTTTCAGTTGCAAAATCATGTTATCTCCATTGTTCATGCATTCCTCTGTATATTATCCTGTCGTATTTTCAGCTGGAAAGTCTGCGTGATTGAAGATTTCATGTCTCAGAATATCCTGAAACCGCTTCCTCTCTTTGGTCTTTGACCCAGATATTCATTTTCTTTTTTTTTTTGTCTGTATCTTTATCTTGGCTGCCCCATGCAGCATGCAGGTTCTTAGTTATCCAACAGGGATGAAACCCGTATGAAAACTATACTCTATGCAGGGGAATGACAGAATGCTAACCACTGGACCACCAGAGAAGTCCCTGACTCGGATAAATTTCAGTGGTCCTGTGATCCCAGCTAACACCACTTATCAACCCATCATCACCCTTCCATCTCTATTTTGTACCGCCAGCATTCCCAGGGTTTCCTTTTGGACTCTGACCAACATGTGTCCCCTGGGAGTGTATCCTAGGCCCATCCCATCTTAGGAAGTCTTTCTAACTGCCAATCAAGGGGAGATGAGACACTAGTTCTTCTCAGAGATTCTTGCGACAGTTGCAGTAATCGTGTTGGTTTCCATTGGTCTCCGTACTCTTCTTCCCTCCCTGTGCTCACATTCTGTTCTCTATATCTGCCTCTCTGTTTCTTCCCTGCAAACCATATGTAGCTGATGAGAAGTGGGAGAAACACGGGGAGCCCAGAGAAGCGCTCTGTGGTGACCTGGAGGGGTGAGATGCGGTGAGGGGAAGGGGCTCAAAAAGGAGGTGATTAATGAATAATTACAGCTGATTTCCCATGTTGTATGGCAGGAGCCCGGAGAACATTGTAAAACATTCTCCACTAACTGAAAGATAGAATAGAAAAGAAATAAGATTTCATTCTTAAGGAAACTGATTTAAAAAAAAAATCCTATTGCTTTGTACTGAAAGGTCTCTTTTACCCTTTCATCCCAAGTCTCATTAATATTGGTCAAAATGTACGCAATAGAATAATAAATAAAACCAGAACCATCTTACAAAAAGTTTACTGCTGTAACTCCGTCCAAATAATGCTAAGTACTGGTTGGTACATCTTCCTGTTTTCTCCTCAAATTCATTCATATTTTTTTAACTGAGAAGCCTCTAACAACAAGTTATTAATTTTGTTTTACTTTTCTGGTTTCTTTTCTTTCTTTTTTTTTCTGTAACCACTGTTTTTACATTTTAGATTGTGCAACTCCTAACTTAACACTGCTAGGAGGCCTATTGATCTTGGCCACTCAAAATTCCAGGTTCCCTCAAGGATACATGGTCAAGGTTGCAATGCAGTTAGAGTCTAAAGTTGAGCCAATGAAACACAAGCCCACTACTTTAAAGAAAGTAATTGTGTATGACTTTTAATACAATAATATAGTATTAGATTTATTTATTTGTGCATTAATTTATTTGTCTGCACCAGGCCTTAGTTTCTGCATGCAAAATCTTTGTTTCATCACAGCTGGGGTCTTTAGTCATGGCACATGGACACTCTAGTTCTCCTACTGACAGACCAGTGAGTCTGAGAAAGGTGGTGGGGAGGCAAGGAATAGGAATTACTTTGGACAGTCGGCTGAGAAGATGGTAGACGAATGTCTCGAAGTAACCATCTTGTCAGGGTCTGGAGGTCAGGTTCTTGTATAGAGCCGAGGGAGAGCAGTGATGACAAACTAAAGTCAAAAGGCAGAATAGCGCATGAGAGTCAGTGAGGAAGTGAAGTACAAAGAATTTTCAGTCTTGCAGATCATCCCAGGATGGGCCAGCCTTCGGAATGTGTGTGGAAATTTCTTCTTTTCATAGCTGGGCAGGGTCAGTTTATCTGCCTGTGAGCTGAGAAAAGGCATTTTAATAGTCAGGCTGAAGGGTAGGGCCTTCTGAGGCAGGCCATGATGTATGATTATAAAAAGAATAATATTTATTATAATAATAAGAATTATAATAAGAATCGCAAAAGGCAATGGCAAGCCACTCCAGTACTCTTGCCTAGAAAATCCCATGGATGGAGGAGCCTGGTAGGCTGCAGTCCGTGGGGTCGCAAAGGGTTGGACACGACTGAGCGATTTCACTTTCCCTTTTCACTTTCACACATTGGAGAAGGAAATGGCAACCCACTCCAGTGTTCTTGTCTGGAGAATCCCAGGGATGGGGGAGCCTGGTGGGCTTCCGTCTATGGGGTCACACAGAGTCGGACACGACTGAAGTGACTTAGCAGCAGTAGCAGTAGCAGCATAATAAGAATGGCAACAGAAAGCAAGTCAAAGAAACAGTTCCAAGTGAAGTCACCTTTGGTTATTCGCTAGAGTTTGACACTCTCAAAGTCCATTCCACAGTGTTGTGGAAAAAGAGGGCAGTGGCCATTCTGCTTCATCAGAAGGACGCTTCTGGGAGTGTCAAGGGACCGGGGCTCCTGGTGTGGGTGTGGCATAATTCCTCCTGGAGGAGGCCGCCATTAACCCCACCATAGAGTTGCCAGAACCTACGCAGGACTCGAAATAGACTCTTGGAGGGCAGAGCAGTAATTGGTGCACCAGGACCAAGGAGAAAGGAACAGTGACCCCACAGGAGACTGTCCGGGACTTGCCTGTGGGTGTCCGGGAGTCTCTGGTGGGTGAAGGTGTGGGTCAGTGTTGCCCTGCTTCATGGTTAAGCACAGGGACTCTAGCAGTACATGCATGGGACCATTTGAGGGAGGTCACCATTATCTTCAATAATTGCACCATAGTTTCACCCCAGACAAATATCAAGGAAGGAACACCGCTCCACCCATCAGCAGAAAATTGGATTAAAGATTTACTGAGCAGGGCCTCACCAATCAGAACAAGACCCAGTATCCCCCTCAGTGAGTCTATCCCATCAGGAATCTTTCATAAGCTTCTGATCCTTTTCCATCAGAGGGCAGATAAACTAAAAATCACAGTCATAGAAAACTAAACAATCTAATCACATGGACGACCGCCTTGTCTAACTCAATGAAACTATGGTTCAGGCCGTGTAGTGTCACCCAGGGTGGACAGGTCATGGTGGAGAGATATGACAAAATGTGGTCCATTAGAGAAAGGAATGGCAAACCACTTCAGAATTCCTGCCTAGAGAACCCCATAAAGAGTATGAAAAAGCAAAAAGATACGGCACTGAACAATCACCTCCCCAAGTCAGTAGGTGACCAATAGGCTACTGGAGATCAATGGAGAAATATCTCCAGAAAGAATAAAAAGACAGAGCCAAAGCAAAAACAGCAACCTGCTGTGGATGATACAAACAATGTCCGATGCTGTAAAGAGCAATATTGCATAGGAACCTGGATGATAGTTCCATAAATCAAGGTAAATTGGAAGTGATCAAACAGGAGGTGGCAAGAGTGAATGTCGACATTTTAGGAACCAGCGAACTAAAATAGACTGGATTGAGTGAATTGAGCTCAGATGACCATTATATCGACTTCTGTGGGCAGGAATCCCTTAGAAGAAATGGAGCAGCCATCATAGTCAACAAAAGAGTCCAAATACGGTACTTGGAAGCAGTCTCAAAAACGACAAAATGAACTCCTTTCATTTCCAAGAGAAACTATTCAATATCACAGTCATCCAAGTCTATGCCCAGATCAGTAATGTTAAAGAAGCTAAAGTTGAACAATTCTATGAAGACCTACAAGAACTTCTATAACTAACAAAATAAAAAAGATGTCCTTTTCATTATAGGGCCTGGAAGGGGAAGGAAGAAGTAATAAAACACCTGGAGTAGCAGGCACATTTGACTTGGAGTACAGAATGAAGCTGGACAAAGGCTAACAGAGTTCTGCCCAGAGAATGCACTGGTCACAGCAAATACCCTCTTCCAAAAATACAAGAGAAGTCTAGACACATGGATAGCATCAGATGGTCAACACTGAAATCAGATTGATTAGATTGATTATATTCTTTGCAGCCAAAAATAGAGAAACTCTATGCAGTCAGCAAAAACAAGACTGGGAGCAAACTGTGGCTCAGATCGTGAACTCCTTATTGCCAAAGTCAGCCAGAAAATGAAGAAAGTGGGGAAAACCACTAGACCATTCAGGAATGACCTAAATCATATTCCTAATGAGTATACAGTGGAAGTGAGAAATAGATTGAAGGGACTAGATCTGACAGACAAAATTCCTGAAGAACAATGGGTGGAAGTTCATGACATTGTACAACAGATAGGGAGGAAAATCATCCCCAAGAAACATAAATGAAAAAAAAAAAAATAGGCTGTTTGAGGAGGCCTTACCAATAGCTGTGAAAAGAAGAGAAGCAAAAGGCAAAGGAGAAAAGGAAAGATATAAGCATCTGAATGAAGAGTTCCAAGGAATAGGAAAGAGAGATAAAGAAGACTTCCTGAGTGATCAGTGCAAAGGAATAAAGGAAAACAATAGAATGGGAAAGACTAGAGATCTTTTCAAGAAAATTAGAGATACCAAGGGAACATTTCATGCAAAAATGGGCTCAATAAAGGACAGAAATGGTATGGACCTAACAGAGCGGAAGATATTAAGAGGAGGTGGCAAGAATACACAGAAGAACTGTACAGAAAAGATCTTCATGACCAAGATATCACGGTGGTGTGATCACTCACCTAGAGCCAGACATCCTGGAATGTGAAGTCAGGTGGGCCTTCGGAGGCTGACTACGAAGAAACCTAGTGGAGGTGATGGAGTTCCAGTTGAGCTATTTCAAATCCTGAAACATGATGATATGAAAGTGCTTGAATCATTATGCCAGCAAATAGGGAAAACTCATCAGTGGCCACAGGACTGGAAAAGATCAGTTTTCATTCCAATTGAAAAGAAAGGTAATGCCAAAATGTGCTCTAACTACTGCACAATTGGCACTCATCTCACATGCTAGTAAAGTAGTGCTCAAAATTCTCCAAGCCAGACTTCAGCAATACGTGACCCGTGAGCCTCCAGATGTTCAAGCTGGTTTTAGAAAAGGCAGAGGAACCGGAGATCAAATTGTCAACATCTGCTAAATCACCGAAAAAGCAAGAGAATTCCACAAATATATAGATTTCTCCTGCATTGACTATGCCAAAGCCTTTGACTGTATGGATCAGAATAAGCTATGAAAATTCTGAAAGAGATGGGAATAGCAGACCACCTGACCTGCCTTTTCAGAAACCTGTATGCAGGTCAGGAAGCAAGAGTTAGAACTGGACATGGAACAATAGACTGGTTCCCAATATGAAAACGAGTCCGGCAAGGCTGTATATTGCCACCCTGTTTATATAATGTATTCTCAGAGTACATCATGAGAAATGCTTGGTTGGTAGAAGTACAAGCTGGAATCAAGATTATCAGGAGAAATATCAATAACCTCAGGTATGCAGATGACACCACTGTTATGGCAGAAAGTGAAGAGGAACTAAAGAGCCTCTTGATGAAAGTGAAAGAGGAGAGTGAAAAAGTTGGCTTAAATCCCAACATTCAGAAAACCAAAATCATGGCATCTGGTTCCATCACTTCATGGGAACTTGATGGGGAAACAGTGGAAACAGTGTCAAACTGTATTTTTTGGGTTCCAAAATCACTGCAGATGGTGATTGTAGCCATAGAATGGAAAGACGCTTACTCATTGGAAGGAAAGTTATGACCCACCTACAGAGCATATTAAAAAGCAGAAATATTATTTTGTCAACTAAGGTCCGTCTAGCCAAGGCTATGGATTTTCCCGTGGTCATGTATGGATGCGAGTTGGACTATAAAAGAGAGCTGAGCACTGAAGAATTGATGCTTTTGAACTGTGGTGTTGGAGAAGACTCTTGAAAGTCCCTTGCAATGCAAGGAGATCCAAGCAGTCCATCTTAAATGAGATCAGTCCAGGGTTTTCCTTGGAAGGACTGAAGCTGAAGCTGAAGCTTCAATAGTTTGGCCACCTCAAATGAAGAGTTGACTCACTGGGAAAGACCCTTATGCTGGTATCGATTGAGGGCAGGAGGAGAAGTGGCCGACAGAGGATCAGATGGCTGGATGGCATCACCGACTCAATGAGCATGAGTTTGGGTGAACTCCGGAGGTTGGTGATGGACAGGGAGGCCTGGCATGCTGCGATTCATGGGGTCGCAAAGATTCAGAGATGACTGAATAATTGAACTGAACAGAACAGTAATGTCATCCTACGCTTTCTGTGCACAAGCCTTAGTGAGTGGAATGTATTTTCCTTTCTTGGGAATGAATAAGATGCATTTTAGACACTTTCTTTGATCAGACTGACCCCTTCCGAACAAGAGACAGAAAGTGAAGGTGTTAGTCGCTCAGGCCTGTCCATCTCTTTAGCATGCTATGGACTGTAGCCAACTAGGCTCCTCTGTCCATGGCATTCTTCACTGGAGTGGGTTACCGTTTCCTCTTCCCGAGGATCTTCCTCACCCAAGGATAGACCTTGGGTCTTCTGCATTTCATTCAGATTCTTTACCATCTGATCCATCAGAGAAGCCCGTATGGTGGAGGATCCATAACTCTGCCCCATGATGCTTTAGTCTCCTTTCTCCCTCTTGCCTGGACACCTGAGGGCATATCTACCAAATCTATTTAAGGATCGTCTCTGATGAACCCCTGTCCTATGAAAGGCACAGTTTCCTGGATACTTAATGTGGACATTTGTGTGTTTTAAATGAGTTGACTTTTGCACAGACATGCGTGTGCAGGGCAGATATTGAATCGATTTATTTAAACCCTCAGCAATCTAATAACATGAATGAAGACATGATGTCGTGACGGGGAGCGATGAGGTGGAAGAGGGAGTGTGAGTGTGAAGAGAGCAGGATCATGTTAATCAGGAACCAGGAAAGTCGTCTTCGTGTTGTTGATCTTCATTCCACGGAGACAAGGATATGATGGTCTCAGTGAATCTTTCTGTTGGTGAATAAAAGAGAACCAGAGGTTTGCTAGAGTCGACCATATGATGGCTGACAGGGGTGAGCCTCAGGCAGTCAGCTGTCCAGGGTACAGGGAGTTGGTTGCTGATCCAGTGTCCAATTCCAGATGGACCTCAACACTCCACATCTCTGTGACAGCAAGTTCCCTGTGGAATTGTCCCTAGGATGTACACAAGGTTGGAAATTTCCCATCGGGGATTGATTCCATGAGTAATGATTTCACAATGCATGTACATCTTCACCTAGTGGTGAGTTAAAGGCTCGGTATTTACAGCAGACAACTCTAATCCTGCAACTTTTGTCGTTTGGGTCCTCAAGAATTAACTTCTTTACTTTTTTAAGTTTATAGTTGATGATCAATGTTGCATTTATTTCAGGTGTACAGCCAAGTGATTATACATACAAAACCTAAGATCGATTTTTTTTTTCAGATTCTTTTCCCATTTAGGTTTTACAGAGTATTGCGTACAGTCCCCTGTGCTATGCAGTTGAAAATTGTTCTCTATCCATCCTGTATATAATAGTTTGCATCTACTATCCCCACACTTCTCAGAGTGTAAGATATCTGCAAACGATTCAGGAGACCCAGGTTCGATCCCTGTGTTTTCAGATCCTATAGAGGAGGGAATGTCTACCCTCTCCAGCATTTTTACCTACAGAATCCCATGCACAGAAGAGTCTGCAAGGCTATGGTGCATGGGTCACAGAGATTCGGACATGACTGAGCAACTAGTCCTTTCTTTCACTTTCTCTTGTCAACCACAAACCTCCCGATTCTTCTCTTCCCAAAGTTCCTCTGACTTGACAACCACAAGTTTGTTCTCCACGTCTGTGAGCCTGTTTCCATTTTGTAAATAATTTCCTCCATGTCATGGTTTAGATTCAAAGCAGAAGTGATATCTATGCAAAAGTGAAAGTCACTCTGTCGTGTGCAACTCTCGGTGAGCCCTTGGACTGTAGCCCACCAGGTTCCTGTCTCCATGGAGAATCTCCAGGCAAGAATATTAGAGTGTGCTACCATTTCACATCCCAGGGGATCTTCCTGAAACAAGGATCAAATGTGGGTCTCCTGAATTGTTGGCAAATATGTGACATCTGAACCATGGCCTTGTATCTACACTAAATGAAAGGTGGACTCTAAAGAAAGCTGAGCGCCAAGGAATTGATGCTTTTGAACTGTGGAGTTGGAGAAGACCCTTGAGAGTCCCTTGGACTGCTAGGAGATCCAACCAGTCCACCCTAAAGGAAATCAGTCTTGACATTCATTGAAAATACTGATGAAGAAGCTATAACTCTAATACTTTGGCCACCTAATGCGAATAAATAACCTATTTGAAAACATCCTGATGCTGGGGATGATTGGAGGCGTTGGAGACGGGGAGGAGAAAGGATGAGATGGTTGGATGTCATCACTGGCTTAATGGACATGAGATAGAGCAAGCTTCGACAGTTCATGATGGACAGGGAGCCCTGGAATATGGCAGTCCATGCGTTAACAAAGAGTTGGATATGACAATTAGTGAACTAAACTGAAAACTATAAGTGACATTTCTGGCATTGGTCTTTCTCTTTCTGACTCTTTCACTCAGCGTGACAAATATCTTGGTCCATCCATGTTGCTGTAACTAGTGTTAGTTGCATCTTTTCTGGCTGAGTAATGCTCCATTGAATATAGGTACCACATTATTGTTATCACATTCACATGGATGCTCGTGTTTTTTAGTCACTCTTTTTGTTAAGATTCTTTCTCGACAGAGCATTAAACGTCATACTTTAGCTTAGATCAGTGTCCTTTCTGGAGGTTGTATTAGTTTAGAAAGTTTAAATATCTCCCTTTTGGAACATCTGAGAAGGAATATGTCGCAAATGCATGTTTCAGACAGTGTGGTGGGTAGGCATCTACTGTTTCTCTCTGAATCATATGAGATCAAACGCTAGTCTTGCAAAAAGTGTGAGAGTGGAAGTCACTCGGTCATCTAACTCCTTGTAATGCCATGGACCGTGACAATCCATGATATTCACCACACTAGTATACTGGAGAAACGTTTCCCTTCTCCAGGGAATCTTCCCAGCCCAGGGATCCAACCCAGGTCTCCCCCACTGAGCCACAAGTGAAGCCCAATAATACTGGAGTGGGTAGCCTTTCCATTGTCCAGCATATCCTCGAGACCCAGGAATTGATCCGGGGTCTCCTGCATTGCAGGCAGATTCTTTACCAACTGAGGTATCAGGGAAGCCCTGCTTCAGGGAAGCAGAGCTCTGTTTCATACCGATTCACTTGGGGGAGGAATGTGTGGGGACAATCACGAGGTCAGGACTGATGGAAACACTAATAATTTCCACCAACTCATGGGCATTCCTCCTTCTGTCAGATGACTCTGGTCTGCAAGATTTCTGCAGGATAAGACTCTCTCATCACAGCTGCTTGGTGTTAATTAATCAAAGTGTTTGCAATAATATGGCTCAAGAGCAGGGACATTATGGAACAAAAAATTCTTTAGTGATACATTTAAAGTGGTGGAACAAACATTTTACACATATGAAATAACAGTGTTACCTTATTGCTTCATCTGGAAGATGTAGCGTTAATAATGGACTGTGTTTACTTACGAGAGTGTCAGAGTCACTTTTTTTTCACTCCTCTGGACAGTTATCTAGGGAAAAAAAAAAATGGGAGAAATGAAAGCGCCACCGATTACTAACATTCCCCAGCATTTCCAAGTTTTCTTCCTTCCTTTCTTCCTTTGTTTTAATAACGGATCTTAAAAGAGATTACTTGTGGAAGAAGACATTTTGAATAAGTTGACTTGTTTTCTGGTTTATACACACCAGGTGAATGGTATGGGCAGGGGAAAAAGTATAATTCCTTTACCAATGTCGAATAAGTTCAGGACATTTTCTTCCGGAATCCCTTTTTCTCTCACCGCGTTGTCGAACTTCTCTTTGTATTTCGAGTCTACATTGTTTCCTTTGCCTGTAAAATCACCGAGCAAAAAACAGAATTTTCAACCCCCGGGAACCCACGGAAATTTCTGAATCTACAGAAGAAGAAATGGAATGTGACAATCAGAGGTTCACTTGTAGAATCTAAGAGCTCTCAATGGTTCCCATGACACAAACATGTGCTTTCTGTCTTAAGAATTGACCCCAGTCCAATTTGGTGAGTAGGACACCCTACTGTTCAACATCAGGAGCTGGGCCACAAAGACCTGCAAGGATCTTCATGAATTTTGGGCTGACTCCATCCTAATATGGAACCTACTTGCTTCTCTCATCTTCCTCGCATATGTACTTACCTCTCATATGTTTTTGTACACCAAGCTTCGTAGGAACCACCTTTCTCCCCTTCCACGGACATATTCACCTGATCGCATGTAATAACAGGGCGTGATTTACTCTTTCATGAACCTACCATTCTACCCAGCAAACTTTTCTGAAATAGACACCTGTTGTCCGCATGGCACACACACCTCTTAGTGCTCCTGTGCAGTTACTTGAGGGGATATCAGTGTTCATAAGAACAATGCATTTGAAACATGGAACAGGACCAAGATATTTCTTACAAATGTCTGGTTCCAAGGTTTACAGTGCATCAGAAAACTGATATTGTATACTAGGACATACATATGGAATCTGCATATGTATGGAATCTAGAAAGATGGTACTGATAATGAACTTATTTGCAGGGCATCAGTGGGGAATCAGTCATAGAGAAGAGATGTATGTGCATGGGGAGAGGGAAGGAGATGGTGAGATGTATGGACAGAGAAATATGCAACCTGATATGACCATATGTAGAATAGATAGCCAATGGAAATTTGCTGTATGTCTCAGGGAACTCAAGCACAGGCTCTATATCAACCTAGAGGGGTGGGAGGGAGATGGGAGGCAGTTCAAAAGGGAAGGGGCATATATATACCTATTGACTACCCTGTGACTCTGCTAGTAACGAACTCTCCTGCAATGTGGCTTGATCTGTGGGTTTGGAAGTTACCCTGGAAAAAGGAAAGTCTACCGATTCCAGTATTCTGGCCTGAAGAATTCTATGGACTGTTAGTCCATGGGGTCACAAAGATTCAGACATGACTGAGCAACATTCACACAAGCATATTTAAACCTATGGCTGATTCATGTTGGTATTTGGCAGAAAACAGTACAATCTATAAAGAAGTTATCCTTCCATTAAAAAATAAATAAAATTTTAAACATGAAATAAAGTCAGTTTCATTACAGACATGGCTTGAAATATGTTGACGTATGTAAAATAAAATATTGTAGGAAAACTTCATTTTTTAAGATTTGATCACATAGGAATCATTGTGAAATGCCTGATGATGTGATATTCTCCACCGTATGGCCTCCTGTTTCTTTGTGGATTACCTTCCAGGAACCTTAATTTGGTGAGCATAAACACGCAGGCCTTGCACCCTGAATATGGAATGCTGTCAGCACCTCCTTATATTCTGAATGAAAATCCTGACAGTGTATGTGTTACATGACAATGGTTATGGGAATTTTAGAATATCATACCTACCAAATAATCCCACCAGTTCTGTCTCCTTGCCATGTCCATCCACGTTGACATCATACACTAAGAGCCTGTTCTCGTCCCCACTAAGGAGTTGAAATTCATTGTGACCCGCGTCTGTGAGAGAGAGAAAAGATACAAACAGCCCCACCTTGACTTGTTGTTAGTTAGATTATTGTGGCACACGGTGAGTATGAAGAACGTCCATCGTGTATGGACCCACTCACTTCATGCTGCACAGAACGCTACCGTTAACCATGGCAACAGAAGGAGGTATGATTTTCCTCATCCCCACCTTTTCCTACAATTAACCAGTCACTCCTTGCTGTCTTACTAAGATGCTTTATAGAGTGTGTTCTGAGAAGCCTAAGATGCTTTATAGAACGTGTGTGCTGATAAACCTAACAGATTCTTTTCCTGCATTTATAATTAATTATTTTTGATTTGCTGAGTCTTCCCTGCTGCCCGTGGGCTTTCTCCACTTGTGGTGACGGTGGAGTACAGTCTAATTGTGGTGTGCGGGCTTCTCACTGCAGTGGCTTCTCTTGTTGCTGAGCATAGGCGCTGGGGTGCATGAGCTTCTGTAGTTACAGTTCGGGGTTCTAGAGAGCAGGATCAGTAGTTGTGGTACATGAGCGTAGTTCCCACACGGCATGTGGGATCTTCTTGGACAAGGGACTGAACCTATGTTTCCTGCCCTGGCTGGCAGATTCTTATGCGCGGGACCACCAGGGAAGTCCCCGAGAGTGTTTTAAGCAGCATACACATATTATCCAATCCAGGTTCAAAAATTATTTGTATTGCTGTGACCCCAGCCATGGAATTGGTTTCTATTGGCCAATGTCAGCCTACCTTGTGTTCATCACCTTCTGTTCCTGAGTGGCTACATCAGGCAGGCCACCTTTTGAGCACTTTAAGTATTGTGTTTCCTGAGCCCCTCACACTGGGGTATGACACAGCCCCCTGCCGTGTCTGTTGGTGTGAAGACAGCTTACCTGCTGGGACAGGTAGGCAGTGACCTCCTAGTGGTGAGCTCCTTCCCCACCTGGAGCGCTGCCCCTCCGCTCTGCCCTGCCCGCGTGTCTGGACAAGAAGCAGCTCTGACCTACTGTGTGTCACCGCCACATCCCCTATGTCCATTCTCTCTCTCCTGGCCTCCGTCTCACCTTCCTGCAATCACTCAGCAACATGGAATGTAAAAATGCACATCTGTATTCCCGAAGCCTGCAAACACCACTGCTCAGTGTCTGAGCCACTGAAAATTATCAGTGTGCATAAAAAAAAATAAAAGAAGGTATCCAAAGCAGCTTCAGACTCTCATAGCCCTGACAAGAATATGCAATTTTCCCAAGGCCATGCTGAGTCCACCAGCCTTGCTCACATTGAGACAGCTTAATTCAGACTATGAATGTCCTCAGATTATCAGTGACCACTTGTGGTTCACCATGGATTTACCAAGGTGGACATAGCAACATCAATGAATTGACTGTGATGTTAATGAAGGTGATAGGAAAGTGAGAGCAAACCTATCTTCAGGGCGTCAGGTCACCATCAAGGCCACTGCTGGTAACTGGGCCTGAGGTAGCTTCACTTCACTGTTTGTAAACAAACCTGAAGGCTGCACTGGCTGGCCCCCTAGAGACCTTCCAAGAAGTCTTGCACTTCTGTTGTCTTCCTTCTTAAGTCACTGTATAAAATTCAAGCCTAAATGGATTGCAAAAATGGAGAAGAGTAAAGACAGTGGAAGCGTTCATGATTTGGCCAAAAGAAACCGTATAGTGGGAATATGAGAAATGAAAGCACAATTTTGAAAACCTCAAATGTCAGAAGCTATCCAGCAAAGTATGTGGAAATATTTCAGGCATGAATTTTACTAATTTGTGGCTATGCCATATGTACTGTGTGACTTCTTCGTTTAGGAAAGGGTTGTGATCACATATTGATATGTTTAAATTTTAATCAAACATGATTCCTTTAGGCTGTGTGAAAATAATAATGTTTTTTAGGGTCATTATAAAGAGCTCAGAGATACAAACTTAGCCACCATGCCCATTGCATTGTATAGAAGCTGCCTTTATGATTGAACTCTCGATGATTTCCTTGAGTTCAAGTTCCTCCATCTAACTTTGAATGGACTAAGATATTATAAGATTGTTTTTAAAAAGTGATGCTCGGGGCTGGTGAACTGGGATGAACCAGAGGGATGGGATGAGGAGGGAGGTGGGAGGCGGGTTCAAGATGGGGAACACATGTACACCCGGAGCAGATTCATGTCAATGTATGGCAAAACCAATACAATAATGTAAAGTAATTAGCCTCCAATTAAAATTTAAAATAATTTTTAAAAACGTGAATGGCACTAATGTGCCATCTCAGTATAGACCCCGTGATCTCAGTTCATAAACCAGTTGTAAATTATCTGTGAGATTCCTACAAAATAGAAATTATACACTCATGATTAGCCACGTTGTTCTCGTTGATATTAAATCGCTATGTCATGTCTGACTCTCCATGACCCCATGAACTGTACTGCACCAAGTTCCCTGTCCTCCATGACCTTCCAGATTTTGCTCAAATTCATGTACTTTGAATCGATACTGCCATCCAACCATATAATCCTCTGTCATCCCCTTGTACTCCCGCCTTTAAATTTTCCCAGCATAAGGGTCTTTTCCAATGAGTCAGTTCTTTCCATCAGGTGGCCAACGTACTGGGACGTCAGCTTCAGCATCGGTCCTTCCAATGAATATTCAGGACTGGTTTCCTTTAGAATGGACTGGTTTGATCTCCTTGCAGTCCAAGTCATTCTCAAGAGTCTTCTGCACCACCACCATTCAAAAGCGTCTGTTCTTTGGTGCGCAGCCTTCTTTATGGTCCAACGCTCAAATCCATACATAAATGTGGGAAAAAAAATAAACATACTGTTGACTAAACGGACCTTTGTTGGCAAAGTGATGTATCTGCATTTTAATAAGCTCTCTTGGGTTGTCATAGCCTTCTTTCCAAATATCAGTTATCTTTAACTACGTGGCTGAAGTCACAATCCACAGAGATTTTCGAGTCCAAGAATAGAAAATCTGTCACTGCGTCCACTCTTGCACTTTCTATTTGCCATAAAGTGAGGGGACTGGAGGCCAAGATCTTTCTGGTTTTGAATGTTGAGTTTGAGACCAGCTTTTTCAGTCTCCTCTTGCCCCGTTATCATGAGACTCCTTAGTTCCTCTTCATTCTCTTCCATAAAGTTGTATCATCTGCATATCTGATGCTGTTGCTATTACTTCCAGCAGTCTTGATACCAGCTGGTCATTCATCCAGCCTGACACTCAGCATGATGTACTCTGTATATATGTTATAGAAGTCGCATGACCGTATATACTATCTTGTATTCTTTTCCAAATCTTGAACCAATCTGTTGTTGCGTGTCCAGTTCTCACTATTGCTGACTGATCCACATACAGGTTTCTCTGAAGCCTCGTAAGGCAATCCAGGATTACCATATCTTGAAGAATTTTCCACAGTTTGTTGTGATCCACAAAGTGAAAAGTTTTACCATAGTCAATGAAGCAGGAAAAAAATTGTTTTTTTTTTCTGAAACTGCCTTGCTTTCTCCATGATCCAGTGAATGTTGACACTTTGATCGGGTTCATCTGCCTTTTCCAAATAAAGCCTATATTTCTGGAAGTTGTCTGATCATGTACCGTTGAATCTTGACTTGAAGGATATTGAGCACTCACTGGAAAAGACTCTGATGCTGGGAAGGATTGGGGGAGGGAGGGGAAGGATTGGGGAAGGGAGGAGAAGGGGACGACAGAGAATGAAATGGCTGGATGGCATCACCGACTCGATGCACATGAGTTTGAGTGAACTCTGGGAGTTGGTGATGGACAGGGAGGCCTGGCGTACTATGATTCATGGGGTCGCAAAGGGTCGGACACGACTGAGGGACTGATCTGAACTGAACTGAACCTTGCTCGCATGTGAAGTGAGCATAGCCGTGCGGTAGTTTGAACATTGTTTGTCATGGTCCTTCTTGGAGATTGAAATGGAAACTGACCTTTTCTAGTTCTGTGGCCACTGCCAAGGTTTCCAAAGTTGCTGACACATTGCTTGCAGCCCTTTAACAGCATCAGTTTTTAGGATTTTAAAGAGCACAGCTTGAATTCTGTCACCTCCACTAACATTGTTTCATAATGCTTACTAAGACCCACTTAACTTCTAAGTCTAGGATCTCTGGATCTGGTCTCCCTGAGTAACACTCCGTTGAGGGAAGGCTATCCAGTCCCTGACCTCTGATTTTTAGTGGGAGTAGAATTCAGGTGTATGGGGTTAGTGAAGAAAGCTGAGACCAAGATTTCTACCTGAACGTCATCTTTCCAGTGAAACTTCCATACTTACAGTCAATAGCATAAACGTTTCCTTCCTTTGTGCCTGAGACGTATTTTTCTATGCATTCTCCGTTCTTCCTTAAAAACAAAATATATTCATGTTGTTTGATTAACATAATAAAAATTTGGATTCTTTCTGTATGTCACCCAAGAATATGTGTCAGGTATCACCTCAGTGCTGGTGAACAATTTGACCTTCAAAAGAGACGAAATATGTTTTCTGAGATCCAGCATATATCAATCGGCAAGGATGATTTGTCTACCCGCTTAGTCTGACTAGTAGTTCCAAAGATAACCACAGACACAAAGCAGGTCGTGTGTAAAGCAATAACTGTTGCGAAATCTAGAATTTTAGGAAGAAAGGAAAAGAATGAACTTTTCCTTTATATGGATTCTGAAAACTGAGAGGCTTAGCCATCAAGACAAACCTTGAGCATGGTCACAACCCTGGCAGTGATTCATTAGACAATGACAGTGAAAGGGTTTGTCACTCAGTTGTGTCTGACTCTCTGCGACCCCATGGACTGTAGCCCACCAATCTCCTCCTCTGTTGTGGGAAACTCCAGGCAAGAAGACTGGAGTGGGCTGCCATTTCCTTCTGCATGGGAATTTCCTGACCCAGAGATGGAATCCGGGTCTCCTGCATTACAGGAAGATTCTTTACCCTCTGAGACACCAGGGAAAGCCCTTATTAGACAATATGAGAGACACCAGGCCTTATTAGACAACATGAAATCCACCAGGCTTTCTTTCACAATATACGAGGCCCCAGGGAAGCCCTCATTAGACAATATGAGAGCCCAAAATCACACAATTTAAAAAAAGTTTAATTTTCTCCAAACACACACTCTTCCTCCATCACAATACCATATGAGGATTAAACTTGAAAGACAAGTGTCTGTATACAGACATATTTCACACTCACACGGACACTTAACAAGTAAACACTTTAGTACACACGATGTGTTTGTACGATATCATGAAGAAATTTTTGGATACACTATATGATAAGTATATATTGTCAGCTCTATAACAGGAATACGTGGCTTCACATATGTCCTCTGTATATGTATGTGAAAAAGGTGTATTTGGCCCATTTAAAGAATTTTCATTAATCAAATACTAAAAGGGAAATAACTCTACAGGGACTGGATTAATTTTGGAACAGACACCTAGGAAAAGAATGCCCACAGTGAAGTGTGGTGAGTGTTCTTAGTCATTGAAAGTGAAAGTGAAAGTCACTCAGTCATGTTACCTCTTTGCGACCCCATGAACTATAGATTCCATGGAATTCTCCAGGCCAGAATACGGGAGTTGGTAGCCCATCCCTTCTCCAGTGCATCTTCCTGACCCAGGAATTGAACCAGGGTCTCCTGCATTGCAGGCAGATTCTTTACCACCTCAGCTATCAGGGAAGCCCTCTGAGTCATTAGGGAATTGAAAGGCATTGAACTCACTGAAAAACAACCACAAAGTGGGAACACAGCAATTATCCAACATAACTGCAAATACAAAAAAAATTTTATCTGAGCAGACAAACTCCTTTCATTTGGCTTGGAAAACGTGATTCCTTGCATATACAGACACTGATAACTGTTTTAAATTTTGTGCTGAGAGAGGAAGGTGGGGAAGATGATTCAGACTGCATAATTTTCTCACGTGAAGAGCCAAAACTTTTGCAATATGCTGATCTGTTCTTACCTCTGGCTCTAGGCATAGACATTTAATGATAAGTAAAGAAAAGGACAGTATGAAAAGGCAAAAAATAGGACACTGGAAGGTGAACTCCCTAGGTCGGTAGGTGCACAGTATGGTACTGGAGATCAGTAGAGAAAGAAGTCCAGAAAGAATGAAGGGATGGCAAAAACAACGCCCATTTGGGGGTGTTACTGGTGATAGAAGTAAGGTCCGATGCTGTAAAGAGCAATATTGCATAGGAACCTGGACTCTTAGGTGCATGAATCAAGACAAATTGGAAGTGGTCAAAAAAGAGACGGCAAGAGTGAACATTGACACTCTAGGAATCAGTGAACTACAATGGACTGGAATGGGTGAATATTAACTCAGATGAACAATAAACCTACCACTGTGAGCAGGAATCCCTTAGAAGCAATGGAGTAGCCATCATGGTCAACAAAAGAGTCTAGAATTCAGAACTTTGATGCAATCTCAAAAACGACAGAAAGATCTCTGTTCATTTCCAAGGCAAACCAATCAACAGTACGGTAATCCAAGTCTATGCCCCAACCAGTAACATTGAAGAAGCTGAAATAGAATGGCTTTATGAGGACATACAAGACGTTTTAGAACTAGCATCTTAAAAAGAATTCCTTTTCATTATAAGCGACTGGAATGGAAAAGTTGGAAGTCAAGAAGCACCTGGAGTAACAAGCACATTTGGCCTTGGAGTACAGAATGAAGCAGTGCAAAGGCTAATAAGCTTTGCGAAGAGAACGAACTGGTTATAGCAAACAGCCTCTTTCAACAGCACAAGAGAAGACTCTACATATGGACATCACCAGATGGCCAACACTGAGATCAGATAGATTATGTTCTTTCAGCCCAAGATGGAGAAGTTGTATACAGTCCGGCAAAAGAAGAGTGGGACCTGACTGTGGCTCAGATCATGAACTCCATATTGCCAAATTCTGACTTAAATTGAAGAAAGTAGGGAAAACATTTAGACCATTCAGATATGACCTAAATCAAATGCCTTATCATTAAACAGTGGAAGTGAGAAATAGATTTCAGGGACTAGATCTGATACACAGAGTCCCTGATGAAGTATGGAAAGAGGTTCGTGACATTGCATGGGAGACAGGGAGCAAGATCATCCCCAAGGTAAAGAAATGAATAAAAGCAAAATGGCTGTCTGAAGGGCCTTACAAATAGCTGTAAAAAGAAGAGAAGCAAAAAGCAAAGGAGAAAAAGACAGATATACCCATTTGCATGCAGAGTTCCAAAGAATAGCAGGGAGAGATAAGAAAGCCTTCCTCAGTGGTCAGTGCAAAGAAATAGAGGAAAATCATATAATGCGAAAGACTAGCGATCTCTTCAAGAAAAGTAGAGATACTAAGGGAACATCCCATGCAAAGATGGGCACAATAAAGACAGAAATGGACCGAACAGAAGCAGAAGATATAAAGAAGACGTGGCAAGAATACACAGAAAACTGTACAAAAAAGACCTTTTTGGCCCAGATATCATGATGGTGTGATCACTGACCAGGAGCCAGACATCCAGGAATGTGAAGTGAAGATGGCCCACGGAAGCATCACTATGAACAAAGCTAGTGGAGGTGATGCAATTCCAGTTGAGCTATCTCAAATACTAAATGATGATGCTATGAAAGTGCTGCAGTCAATATGGCAATAAATTTGGACTACTCAGCAGTGGCCACAGGACAGGAAAATGCCAGCTTTCAACCCAATGCCAAAAGAAGGGAATAGCAAAGAATGCTCAAATTACCAAACAATCGAACTCATCTCACACACTAGCAAAGTAATGCTCAAAATTCTCCAAGACAGACTTCAACAAGTCATGAACCGTGAACTTCCAGAAGTTCCAGAATGTTTTAGAAAAGGCAGAGGAACCAGAGAACAATTTGACAACATCTGCTGGATCATCAAAAAAGCAAAAGAGTTCCATAAAAGCATCTATTTCGAGTTAACTGACTAGGCCCAAAGCCTTTGTCTGTGTGAATCACAATAAAATGTGGAAATTCTTAAAGAGGTGGAAATACCGGGCCATCTGACCTCCCTCTTGAGAAACGTATATGCAGGTCAGGAAGCAACAGTTAGAACTGGACATGGGATAACAGACTGGTTCCAAATAGGAAAAGGAGTTCGTCAAGGCTGTATCTATCACCCTGCTTATTTAACTTACATGCAGAGTACATCATGAGAAACACTGGGCTTGCAGAAGTGCAAGCTGGAATCAAGATTGCCAGGAAAAATATTAATAACCACAGATGTGCAGTTGACACCACCCTAATGGCAAAAATAAACAAGAACTAGAGAGCCTCGTGATGAAAGTGAAAGAGGAGAGTAGAAAAGTTGGCTTGAAACTCCACATTTCGAAAACTAAGATCCTGGCATTCGGTCCCATCACTTCATGTGAAATAGATGGAGAAGCAGTGGAAACAGTGTCAGACTTTATTTTTGGGGGCTCCAAAATCACTGCAGATGCTGATGGCAGACAGGAAATTAAAAGACGCTTGCTCATTGGAAGAAAGTTAAGACCAATCGAGATGGCATATTAAAAAGCAGAGACATTACTTTGCCAACAAAGGTCTATCTTGTCAAGGCTATGGTTTTTCCAGTTGTCATGTATGGATGTGAGGCTTGGACTGTAAAAAAAGCTGAGCACCAAAAAATAGATGCTTTTGAACTATGGTATTGGAGAAGATTCTTGAGAGTCCCTTGAAGTGCAAGGACACCCAACCAGTCCATCCTAAAGAAATCAGTCCTGAATATTCATTGGAAAGGCTGATGCTAAGCTGAAAGTCCAATACTCTGGCCACCTGATGTAAAGAACTGACTCCTTGGAAAAAACCCTGAAGCTGGGAAAGATTGAGGGCAAGAGGTGAATGGGACGACAGAGGATGAGATGGTTGGATGGCATTACCGTCTCAATGAACGTGAGTTTGTGTGAAGTCTGAGAGTTGTTGTTGATGGACAGGGAGGCCTGGCTTGCTGCAGTTCATGGGGTCGCAAAGAGACAGACACGACTGAGCGAATGAACTGATGCTATGAACCATATGGTTATATATAATACATAATCGGTGATATATATTTATAAAGCAATATCTCCAAGCATAAAATATTTAGTTGCTTCTGTTCTTAATACTTTTATTCCTCACAATGTATACCTGAGTTTACATATTCCGGTTTTTTTCGGGTGGGGTGGGGTGGGAGATAATGGCAGAACAAATGTGTTGATTTTTGCCATACTTTGCATGTTCCTAGCATACCACCTACATTATACCACTATACCATGTGGTATACTGGTATACCACATTCCATGAATGGTACTTGGATCTCTGTGTGTGTGTGCTTGGTTGCTCTGTCCTGTCTGAACTATTGCGAACCCTTGGACTATAGCCCAGCAGGCATCTCTGTTCATGGGATTCTCCAGGCAAGAATACTGAAGTGGGTCAACATTTCCTTCTCCTGGGGATCTTCCTGACCCAGTGATCCAACTGCTGTCAAGTGCAATGGCAGCGCCTGGAAAAGGACTTGGGAAAGTCACTAGGGGCTCTGACGACTTTGGGAAACTCAGTTATGTTGAAACCTCCCATGAGGAAGCCCGGAGGGCAGAGCTCACTGTGTGCTCTCCCCCTGTTCTCACTTCTGGGCTCAGTGGGAACCGTCTCTTAAAAATTCTGCAGGAAGGGGTCAAGCACCTGGTGGGGACTGTGTGTTCCAGGACATGAGCCTCTTCCCTCGGCTGTGTCCCTCTTTACTGTAATGAGTTGATGACAGTGAGATTCTGGTTCCCCCTCTCCGCAGAGTTTTCGGGATAATCCCTTGTGCTCACAGGGAAACTGCCCTCCCCCCAGCTCAGTATCCCTGCTCAGCCCCACAGCTCAGGGCGTCTTCCTCTCAACATCAGCCAGAGAGCTGCCTGCAGATGGAGGAGAGACACCCTCCCTCAGGCCAGAGTTTAGAGGTGTTTTCCTTTTGGGTGACTTTTACTTACTTGACATAAAAGTGCATCAGTATTGTTCCATTTTCTTCATCAAGCTCAATGTAACGCATGAAAGCGTGGAATGGCCCCCCCTCGGTGATCTTCTCTTTGTTACTGGCTGATGTGTATTGGGTCAACCATCTTCCTGTAAACTAAAAGCAAAATTCCCTTCAGAAATCTTAGTCCATCTCTGTAAATTCTGCTCGATACCATCTCTCAGGAGATTCCCTGCCCTTTCACTTAGCAGAATTTACCTATCTTTATGAACGCAGCCCTAGGTGTAAATCACGTGAAAACTCAAGTCAGGTAAAGGAAATAATTGAGGTATTACTGAGATAGCTTGAGCTATGTTGTCAAATGCAGGAGACCCAATCCAACAGCTGTGAGATCATCCACTGGTTTTGCAAGAGTAGTGAACATACATGAGAGCCGATGAATGGATGCTAGAGATGATACAGACATCACAAACAGCAGGCATAGAGCCAGTGAATGGAGCAATTTTCAGTTGCAGGGAGATGGCGAGACTTAGCAGTCCACATGACCAAACCTCGAAAAGGACACTCACACGGATACACGCTAAGAACTCCTCCCAATCTTGGACCACCGTTCAAATGCCCTGGTACCTGTGAGGCGTCTGTCTGAGCTTTACTTTGACTGGCAACAAGCAGACCGAGGACAAGACTGAAAAGCAGAGCCTTCATCTTGTTGACTCTCGTGGCCCTTCTGCTCTAGAAGTTGAGGGTGTCCCAGTGGTTGGTGATGATGCAAAAGTGCTGCCACTTTTGGAGCCTGCATCTGTTGGCGTGACACATCATGAACCAATGCTTGTTTCTCTTATGACCACAGTTAAAACAGAGGGCACCTTCAGTATCCTGGTTGGCAGAGATAAACTTTTCTGGCATTCTGTCATTTTAATAACGATATTTGTTTTAAGAGAAGCATATGTGGATGTGGGCATTTGACCTTTAAAGCGAGAAACTGCAGTACGTCCAATATTGCAAGAGGACAATTATTTATTTTTCTGCTTATCACGAGATCCAAAATGAGATGAGCTGTCCAAGGTACATATCCCTCACTTCCGCATGGTTCTGTTAGTATGCAGGTTATTGTGTAAGATTTATTTTCTAAAAGTAATGATTGACTGTGTGGTTTATCCAAGGGAACACCATTTCCAAAGAGACCCTTGGAAAGAATCCTATTATTCTGAGGTGGGGAGCAGGTCAGCACAGAGTATTTGTAACCTTCTCCTGCCCCAATGTGGGCTTTTTTCTCCTAAGTAGTAAGAGGTCGTTCTGGTAATGCACTGCTTCAAGTCATCTGAACAAGGCATATCAGTAGTTTATTTTCAGTGATTTCTCTACAGACCCCTTTTTACCCATTTAATCCTTAATATAATATTTACTCACTAACTCAGTTGTTTTTCCCAGTGAGCAAAAAAGGCTGGACAGCAGTTCTTGAAATTTTTAGAATTTTTAATGGAAAAAACAAATTTCCTAACTCAAGATCCCAGAAACAGTGAGTCATTTTGTTCACCTTTTTAAATTAAAATTTACTTATTTTCATCTTTATTCACTGTTTTTTTTTTCAAATAGATACTTTAAAAGATTTATTTTTTTCTGAGTACAGAAAAGAAGAAATGAGATTCAGATTTCCTGAGTCAACGAAGTGAGAAGTGACCCAGTGCTGTCTGCTCCTGCGACTGATTGGAGATCAGATTCATTCATTTCGATTGAATTCAGACCTTTGAGGAGAGTTTGTCGTCTCAAGGGCGTCCTCAGCTCACATCCTCAGAGGATCACTTCCCTTCATGTTCACATGGACCGAAAATAGTATCTATATTTTCTCCTTTTACTCTCTTTTCTTTCAGTTGCAAAGTCATGTTATCTCCATTGTTCATGCATTCCTCTGTATATTATCGTGTCATATTTTCAGCTGGAAAGTCTGCGTGATTGAAGGTTTCATGTCTCTGAATATCCTGAAACCGTTTCCTCTCCTTGTTCTTTCACCCAGATATTAATTTAATTTTTTTTTTTTTTTGGTCTGTTTCTTTATCTAGGCTGCCCCCATGCAGCATGCAGGTTCTTAGTTCTCCAACAGGGATGAAACCCGTATGAACCCTATACTCTGTGCAGGGGAAGGACAGGATCCTAACCACTGGACCACCAGAGAAGTCTCTGACTCGGATAAATTTCAGTGGTCCAGTGATCCCAGCTAACACCCCTTATCAACCCATCATCACCCTTCCATCTCTACTTTTGTACCGCCAGCATTCCCAGGGTTTCCTTTTGGACTCTTACCAACATGTGTCCCCTGGGAGTGTATCCTAGGCCCATCCCATCTTAGGAAGTCTTTCTAACTGCCAATCAAGGGGAGATTAGACACTAATTCTTCTCAGAGATTCTTGCGACAGTTGCAGTAATCGTGTTGGTTTCCACTGGTCTCCGTACTCTTCTTCCCTCCCTGTGCTCACACTCTGTTCTCTATATCTGCCTCTCTGTTTCTTCCGTACAAACGATATGCAGCTGATGAGAAGGTGGTGAAACACAGGGAGCACAGAGAGGCGCTCTGTGGTGACCTGGAGGGGTGAGATGCAGTGAGGGGAGGGGGCTCAAAAAGGATGTCATTAATGAATAATTACGGCTGATTTCCAATGTTGTATGGCAGGAGCCCAGAGAACATTGTAAAACATTCTCCACCAATTAAAAGATAGAATTGAAAAGAAATAACATTTCATTCTTAAGGAAACTGATTAAAAAAATCCTATTGTTTTATACTGCAAAGTCTCGTATGCCCTTTCATCCCAACTCTCTTTAATATTGGTGAAAATGTAGGCAATAGAATAATAAATCAAACCAGAACCATCCTATAAAAACAGTACTGCTGTAATTCCCTCCAAATAAGGCTAAGTACTGCTTGTTACAGCTTCCTGTTTTCTCCTCAAATTTATGCATATTTTTGTAACTGAGAAGCCTCTAACAACAGGTTATTAATTTTGCTTTACTTTTCTGTTTTTTCTTTTTTTAAATTTTTCTTTCTGTAATCACTGTTTTTACATTTTAGATTGCGCAACTCCTAACTAAACAGTGCTAGGAGGACTATTGATCTTGGCCACTCAAAATTCCAGGTTGCCTCAAGGATACATGGTCAAGGTTGCAATGCAGTTAGAGTCTAAAGTTGAACCAACAAAACACAAGCCCACTATTTTTAAGAAAGTAATTGTATATATGACTGTTATTACACAAATATAGTACTAGATTTATTTCTGCATTAATTTATTTGTCTGCACCAGGTCTCAGTTGCTGCATGCAAAATCTTTGTTTCATCACAGCTGGGATCTTTAGTCATGGCACATGGGCTCTCTAGTTGTCCTACTGACAGACCAGTGAATCCGAGAAAGGTGTTGGGGAGGCAAGCAATAGGAATTACTTTGGACAGTCGGCTGAGAAGATGGTAGAAGAATGTCTCGAAGTAAACATCTTGTCAGGGTCTGGAGGCCAGGTTCTTGTATAGAGCTGAGGGAGAGCAGTGATGACAAACAAAAGTCAAAAGGCAGAATAGCACGTGAGAGTCAGTGAGGAAGTAAAGTAAAAAGGATTTTCAGTCTTGCAGATCATCCCAGAATGGGCCAGCCTTCGGAATGTGTGTGGTAATTTCTTTTATTTCTTTAATTTATTTTTATTGAAGGCTAAATATTTTACAATATTATATTGGCTGCTTTTGCCATACATTGACATGAATCTGCCCTGGGTGTACATGAGTTCCCCTTCTTCAACCCCTCCCTCCTCCCTCCTCTCCTTATCCTTCCTCTGGGTCATCCCTGCACACCAGCCCTGAGCATCCTGTAACATGCATGGACCCTGAACTGGCGATTCATTTCACATATGATAATATACATGTTTCAATGCCATTCTCCCAAATCATCCCACCCTCACTCTCTCCCACAGAGTCCCAAAGACTGTTCTATACATCTGTGTCTCTATTGCTGTCTTGTATACAGGGTTGTCATCTCCATCTTTCTAAATTCCATATATATGCATTAGTATACTGTGTTGGTGTTTTTCTTTCTGGCTTACTTCACTCTGTATAATCGGCTCTAGTTTCATCTACCTCATTAGAACTGATTCAAATGCATTCTTTTTAATGGCTGAGTAATACTCCATTGTGTACGTGTACCAAAGCTTTCTTATCCATTTTTGTGCAAGTGGACATCTAGGTTGCTTCCATGTCCTTACTGTTATAAACAGTGCTGCGATGAATATTGGGGTACACGTGTCTCTTTCAATTCTGGTTTCCTCAGTGTGTATGCCCAGGAATGCGACTGCTGGATCATATGGCAGTTCTATTTCCACTTTTTTGAGGAATCGCCACACTGTTCTCCATAGTGGCTGTACTAGTTTGCATTCCCACCAACAGTGTAAGAGGGTTCCCTTCTCTCCACACCCTCTCCAGCATTTATTGCTTGTAGACTTTTGGATAGCAGCCATTCTGCCTGGTGTGAAATGGTATCTCATTGTGGTTTTGATTTGCATTTCTCTGATTATGAGGGATGTTGAGCATTTTTTCATGTTTGTTAGCCACCTGTATGTCTTCTTTGGAGAAATGTCTGTTTAGTTCTTTGGCCCATTGTTTGATTGGGTGGTTTATTTTTCTGTAATTGCGCTGCAGGTGTTGCTTGTATATTTTAGAGATTAATTCTTTGTCAGTTATTTCATTTGCTATGATTTTCTCCCATTCTGAAGGCTGTCTTTTCACCTTGCATATAGTTTCCTTTGTTGTGCAGAAGCTTTTAATTTTAATTAGGTACCATTTGTATGTTTTTTCTTTTATTTCCAATATTCTGGTAGGTGGGTCATGGAGGATCCTGCTGTGATTTATGTCGGAGTGTGTTTTGCCTATGTTCTCCTCTAGGGGTTTTATAGTTTCTGGTCTTACATTGAGATCGTTCATCAATTTGGAGTTTATTTTTGTGTATGGTGTTAGGAAGTGTTCTGGTTTCATTCTTTTACAAGTGGCTGACCAGTTTTCCCAGCATCACTTGTTAACGATACTGTCTTTTCTCCATTTTATATTCTTGCCTCCTTTGTCAAAGATAAGGTGTCCATAAGTGCCTGGATTTATCTCTGGGCTTTCTATTTTGTTCCATTGGTCTATATTTCTGTCTTTATGCCAGTACCATACTGTCTTGATGACTGTGGCTTTGTTATACAGCCTGAAGTCCGGCAGGTTGATTCCCCCAGTTCCATTTTTCTTCCTCAAGATTGCTTTGGCTATTCGAGGTTTTTTGTATTTCCATACAAATTGTGAGATTATTTGTTCTAGCTCTGTGAAAAATATTGTTGGTAGCTTGGTAGACATTGCATTGAATGTATAAATTACTTTGAGTAGTATACTCATTTTCACAATATTTTTTCTTCCAATCCTCGAACACGGTATATATTTCCATCTATTAGTGTCCTCTCTGTTTTCTTTCACCAGGGTTTTATAGTTCTCTATGTACAGGTCTTTTGTTTCTTTAGGTAGATATATTCCTAAGTATTTTATTCTTTTCGTTGCAACAGTGAATGGAATAGTTTCCTTAATTTCTGTTTCTATTTTCTCATTATTAGTGTATAGGAATGAAGGGATTTCTGTGTGTTGATTTTATATCCTGCAACTTTACTGTAATCATTGATTAGCTCTAGTAGTTTTCTGGTAGAGTCTTTAGGGTTGTCTGTGTAGAGGATCATGTCATCAGCGAACAGTGAAAGTTTTACTTCTTCTTTTCCCATGTGGATTCCTCTTATGTCTTTTTCTGCTCTGACTGCTGTGGCCAAAGCTTCTAAAACTATGTTGAATAGTAGTGGTGAGAGTGCGCACCCTTGTCTTTTCCTGACTTTAGGGGAAATGCTTTCAGTTTTTCACCATTGAGGATAATGTTTGCTGTGGGTTTGTCATATATAGCTTTTCTTATGTTGAGGTATGTTCCTTCTATTCCCAACTTCTGGAGGGTTTTTAATCATAAATGGATGTTGAATTTTGTTGAAGGCTTTCTCTACATCTACTGAGATAATCATATGATTTTTATTTTTCAGTTTGTTAATTTGGTGTATTACGTTGATTGATTTGCGGATATTGAAGAATCCTGGCATCCTTGGGATAAAGCCCACATGGTCATGATGTATGATCTTCTTATTGTGCTGTTGGATTCTGATTGCTAGAATTTTGTGAAGGATTTTTGCATCTACGTTCATCAGTGATATTTTCCTGTAGTTTTCCTTTTATGTGGGATCTTTACCAGGTTTTGGGATTGGTGTGATGGTGGCCTCATAGAATGAGTTTGGAAGTTTCCCTTCCTCAGCAATTTTCTGGAAGAGTTTGAGTAGAATAGGTGTTAGCTCTTCTCTAAATTTTTGGTAGAATTCAGCTGTGAAGCCGTCTGGACCTCGGCTTTTTTTTGCTGGAAGATTTCTGATTACCGTTTCAATTTCTATGCTTGTGATGGGTCTGTTCAGATTTTCTATTTCTTCCTGGTTCAGTTTTGGAAAGTTGTACTTTTCTAAGACTTTGTCCATTTCTTCCAAGTTGTCCATTTTATTGCATATAATTGCTGATAGTATTCTCTAATGATCCTTTGTATTTCTGTGTTGTCAGTTGTGATCTCTGCATTTTCATTTCTAATTTTATTGATTTGGTTCTTGTCCCTTTGTTTCTTGATGAGTCTGGCTAGTGGTTTGTCAATTTTATTTACCCTCTCTAAGAACCAGCTTTCGGTTTTGTTTTTTGCTATGGCCTCTTTTCCTTCTTTTGCATTTATTTCTGCCCTAATGTTTCAGATTACTTTCCTTCTACTAACCCTGGGGTTCTTCATTTCTTCCTTTTCTAGTTTCTTTAGGTGTAGAGTTCGGTTATTTAGTTGACATTTTTCTTGTTTCTTGAGGTGTGCCTGTATTGCTATGAACCTTCCCTTTAGCACTGCTTTTACAGTGTCCCAGAGGTTTTGGGTTGTCGTGTTTTCACTTTCATCATTTCTATGCATATTTTGATTTCTCTTTTGATTTGTTTGTGATTTGTTCATTATTCAGCAGCGTGTTGTTCAGCCTCCATATGTTGGCATTTTTAATAGTTTTTCTCGCGTAATTGAGATCTAATATTACTGCATTGTGGTCAGAAAAGATGCTTGGAATGATTTCAATGTTTTTTAATTTACCAAGGCTAGATTTATGGCCCAGGATGTGATCTATCCTGGAAAAGGTTCCATGTGCGCTTGAGAAAAAGGTGAAATTCATTGTTTTGGGGTGAAATGACCTATAGATATCTACTAAGTCTAACTGGTCTATTGTATCATTTAACGTTTGTGTTTCCTTGTTAATTTTCTGTTTAGTTGATCTATCCATAGATGTAAGTGGGGTGCTAAAGTCGCCCACTATTATTGCATTGTTGTTAATATCCCCTTTCATACTTGTTAGTAATTGTCTTACATATTGCGGTGCTCCTATGTTGGGTGCATAAATATTTATAATTGTTATATCTTCTTCTTGGATTGATCCTTTGATCTTTACGTAGTTTTCTTCTTTGTTTCTTTGCACAGTCTTTGTTTTAATCTCTATTTTATCTGATATGAGTATTGCTACTCCTGCTTTCTTTTGGTCTCTATTTGCGTGGAATATCATTTTCCAGCCCTTCACTTTCAGTCTGTATGTGTCCCTCGTTTTGAGATGGGTTTCTTGTAGACAACATCTATGGGGGTCTTGATTTTGTATCCATTCAGCCAGCCTTTGTCTTTTGTTTAGGGCATTCAACCCATTTACGTTGAAGGTAGTTATTGATAAGTACGATACCATAGCCATTTTCTTTATTGCTTTGGGTTCAAGTTTATACACCCTTTCTGTGCTTGCTGTCTAGAGAAGATCCTTTAGCATTTGTTGGAGAGCTGTTTTGGTGATGCTGAATTCTCTCAGCTTTTGCTTCTCTGTAAAGCGTTTGATTTCTCCTTCATATTTGCATGAGATCCTTGCTGGGTACAGTAAGGCGTTAGGTTATTTTGTTTCATCACTTTAAGTATGTCTTGCCATTCCCTCCGGGCCTGAAGAGTTTCTGTTGAAAGATCAGCTGTTATCCTTATGGGAATCCCCTTGTGTGTAATTTCCTGCTTTTCTCTTGCTTCTTTTAATATTTGTTCTTTGTGTTTGATGTTTATTAATTGGATTAATTTGTGTCTTGGGGTATTTCGCCTTGGGTTTATCCTGTTGGGGACTCTCTGGGTTTCTTGGACTTGGGTGATTATTTCTTTCCCTTTTTTTAGGACAGTTTTCAAGTATTATCTCCTCATGGTCTTTCTTTTTGTCTACTTCTTTTTCTGGGAATCCTATGGTTCGAATGTTGGGAAGTTTAACATTGTCCCAGAGTTCTCTAAAATTGTCCTCATTTCTATCAATTCGTTTTTCTTTTTTCCTCGCTGGTTCATTTATTTCTACAATTCTATCTTCTAGCTCGCTTATCCTGTCTTCTGCCTCTGTTATTCTACTGTTTGTTCCCTCCAGAGTGTTTCTGATCTCATCTATTGCATTTTTCATTGTATATTGACTTTTTATTTCCTCTAAATCCTTATGGAATCTTTCTTGCATCTTCTCAATACTTTTCCCCAGGTTATCTATCTGTAACTCCATTTTGCTTTCAAGATTTTGAATCATTTTCACCAGCAAAATTCAAGATTCTTTATCAGGTAGATTCCCTATATCTTCCTCTTTTGCTTGTGTTGGTGGGCATTTATCTTGTTCCTTTACTTCCTGGATATTTCTCTGCCTCTTCATCTTGCTTACATTGCCTTGCTTGGGGTGGCCTTTCCGTCTTCTGGCCGTTTGTGGAGTTCTCTTTATTATGTAGTTTCCTCACTGTGTGTGGAGTTGGACGGGTGACTTCTCAAGCTTCCCTGGTTAGGGCAGCTTGTGTCAGTGTTCTGTTGAGAGGAGCTGGATTTCTTCTCTCTGGAGTATAATGAATTGTCCAGTAATGAGTTATGAGATGTCAGTGGCTTTGGAGTGACTTTTGGCAGCCTGTATATTGAAGCTCAGGGCTATTTTCCTGTGTTGCTGTAGAATTTGGGTGGTATGTCTAGCTCTGGAACTTGTTGACCCTTGGGTGGTGTTTGGTTTTAGTGTAGGTATGGAGGCAGTTGATGAGCTCCTATCGATTAATTTTCCCTGGAGTCAGGAGTTCTCTGATATTCTCAAGATTCGGGCTTAAGCCTCTTCCCGCTGGTTTTCGGTCTTATTCTTGGAGTAGCCTCTAGACTTCTCTATCTGTCATTTCCAAGGTGGTTCCCTCTGTATTAGCTTCTGCTTGGTGGTCTATTCAGTGTCTACTTTCAGCCCTGACACTAGGGGGCGGTGGTGGACACTTTTTAAGGGTAAGTTTTTCAGTCTTTTTCTGGGAAGGGAGGAATGCTGCAGGCAAATATCTCTGGAGTCTGTGGGGAGTTCTCGCAGTGTCTCAGCCACAATGGGTTTGTCCCCACTCACAGCATGTGTGCTGTACCAGTCTACAATGCACAGTCTCTACGTGCTCTGCTGGGAACTGTCCGAGGCCAGAGCTGGGTTGTATGCACTTCCCAGGTCTGAGTGGCTCAAGTTCAGTTTCTCGGGTACTCCACACAGGCGCAGGCTTCGTTGGGCCTGCGTTTTGTGCCTTCCCCGGTCCAAGCAGCGCAGGTGACCAGGTGTTTTTTCAGTGTGGTCTCTGTAACTTATGGCCTCCCCAGTCCCTTCCATTTGGTTTTCTGTGTGTACAACCGACGCAATTTTTGAGGCGGATAGCTACCGGCCCGAGCGCAAGAAGTCTTGATTAGCAACAAAGCCAGCCTGCAGTTTGGTATCGGATGCATTTCTGAGGCCGTGGTTGTCCCCTCTGGCTCTGGTTGCCCTCCCTGCCTATCTCGGAGGGGGATGAGGTTCTTTGTTCTGTGAGCGGGGCTGGCAGAGTCTTAGGTTAGGTCTTTCCACCTTTTCACGATGGAAGCTATCCCAGTCTGCTTTGCTATCCCCAGTTAGTTCTCTCAGATGGTTCTCGTGGCATTTATGCCCAGTCCTCTCTCTAAGCAGTTCAGCCGACTCCTCCCTGCCCAGCTCCCTCTTGCTAATGGCGGATGCAGGCGTCTGTGCTGCTTCTCCTCTTGGAGTTAATGTTTGGCGGGTAATCTGTGGGTTTTAATTCTTTCTTTCTTTTTCTGGCTGGTAATGTGGCCCCCTGAGGTTCCAAGGCTTGCCACAGACTCGCCAGTGAGTGTTTCCTGGTGTTTGGAAACTTCTCTCTTTTTAAAGCCTCCCTAGGCTGGACAGAGCACCGTCCTTACTTCTTTTGTGTCTCTTTTTATCTTTGATGTTTTTTCCTACCTCCTTTTGAAGACAATGGACTGCTTTTCTGGGTGCCTGATGTCCTCTGCCAGCATTCAGAAGTTTTTTGGTGGACTTTACTCTGCCTTAAAATGTTCCCTTGATGAATTTGTGGGGGAGAAAGTGGTCTCTCCGTCCTGTTCCTACACTATCTTGTTCCCTTCCCCTGGGTAATTTCTTCTTTTCATAGCTGGGTAGGGTCAGTTTATCTCCCTGTGAGCTGAGAAAAGGCACTTTCACAGTCAGGCTGAAGGGTAGTGCCTTCTGAGGCAGGCCATAAGATATGATTATAGTAAGAATGGCAAGAGAAAGCAAGTTAAAGAAACAGTTACAAATGGACTCACCTTTGGTTCTTCGCTAAGTTCGACACTCTCACAGTCCATTCCACAATCTTATGGAAAAAGTGGGTAGTGGCTGTTCTGCTTCATCAGAAGGACGCTTCTGGGAGTGTCAAGGGACGGGGCTCTGAGTGTGGGTATGGCATAATTCCTCCTGGAGGAGGCCGCCATTAACCCCACCATAGAGTTGCCAGAACTTACACAGGACTCGAAATAGACTCTTGGAGGGTACAGCAGGAATTTGTGCACCAGGACCCAGGAAAAAGGAACAGTGACCCCACAGGAGACTGTCCCGGACTTGCCTGTGGGTGTCCGGGAGTCTCTGGTGGGTGAAAGTGTGGATTGGTTGTGGCCTGCTCAGGGTTAAGCACAGGAACTCTAGCAGTACATGCATGGGAATATTTGAGGGAGGTCACCATTATCTTCAATACTTGCACCATAGTTTGGCCCCGAGGGAACACAGCTCCACCCATCAACAGAAAACTGGATTAAAGATTTAGTGAGCAGGGCCTCACCAATCAGAACAAGACCCAGTATCCCCCTCAGTGAGACTATCCCATCAGGAATGTTTCATAACCTTCTGATCCTGTTCCATCAGAGGTCAGATAAACTAAAAATCACAATCATAGAAAACTAAACAATCTAATCACATGGAAGACTGCCTTGTGTAACTCAATGAAATATGAGCCAGGCTGTGTAGGGCCAGCCAAGATGGACAGGGCGTGGTGGAGAGATATGACAAAATGCGGTCCATTGGAGAAAGGAATGGCAAACCACTTCAGAATTCCTGCCTAGAGAACCCTATAAAGAGTAAGAAAAGGCAAAAAGATACGGCACTGAACGATCACCTCCCCAAGTCAGTAGGTGACCAATAGGCTACTGGAGATCAATGGAGAAATATCTCCAGAAAGAATGAAGAGACGGAGCCAAAGCAAAAACAGTACCCTGCTGTGGATGTGACTGGTGATACAAGCAATGTCCGATGCTGTAAAGAGCAATATTGAAGGAACCTAGAATGATAGTTCCATAAATCAAGGTAAATTGGAAGTGATCAAACAGGAGGTGGCAAGAGTGAATGTCGACATTTTCGGAACCAGCGAACTAAAATAGACTGGATTGAGTGACTTGAGCTCAGATGACCATTATATCGACGTCTATGGGCAGGAATCCCTTAGAAAATGGATCAGCCATCATAGTCAACCAAAGAGTCCAAAATACAGTACTTGGATGCAGTCTCAGAAACGACAGAATGATCTCTGTTCATTTCCAAGAGAAACTATTCAATATCACGGTAATCCAAGTCTATGCCCAGACCAGTAATGTTGAAGAAGCTAAAGTTGAAAAATACTATGAAGACCCACAAGACCTTCTATAACTAACAAAATAAAAAAGATATTCTTTTCATTATAGGGCCTGGAAGGCAAAGTAGGAAGTCAAAAAACACCTGGAATAATAGGCACATTTGACTTGGAGTAAAGAATGAAGCTGGACAAAGGCTAACAGAGTTCTGCCCAGAGAATGCACTGGTCATAGCAAATACCCTCTTCCAAAAATACAAAAGAAGTCTAGACACATGGACATCATCAGATGGTCAGCACTGAAATCACATTGATTATATTCTTTGCAGCCAAAGATAGAGAAACTCTATGCAGTCAGCAAAAACGAGCCCGGCAGCAGACTGTGGCTCAGATCGTGAACTCCTTATTGCCAAAGTCAGCCAGAAAATGAAGCAAGTAGGGAAAACCACTAGACCATTCAGTTCAGTTCAGTCGCTCAGTCGTGACCCTAGGAATCACAGCATGCCAGACCTCCCTGTCCATCACCAACTCCCGGAGTTCACTCAAACTCATGTCCATCGAGTCGGTAATGCCATCCAGCCATCTCATTCTCTGTCGTTCCCATCTCCTCCCACCGCCAATCCTTCCTAGCATCAGATTCTTCCAGTGAGTCAACTCGTTGCATGAGGTGGCCAAAATATTGGAGTTTTAGCTTTAGAATCAGTCCTTCCAATCAACACCCAGGATTGATCTACTTTAGAATGGACTCGTTGGATATCCTTGCAGTCCAAGATACTCTCAGGCATCTTCTCCAGCACCACAGTTCAAAGGCATCAATTCTTCAGTGATCAGCTTTCATTACAGTCCAAATATCACATTCAAATATGACCACGGGAAGGAATGACCTAAATCATATCCCTAACGATTACACAGTGGAAGTGAGAAATAGATTTAAGGGACTAGATCTGATAGACAGACTTACTGAAGAACATTGGACAGAGGTACATGACATTGTACACAAGACAGGGAGCAAAACCGTCCCCAAGAAAATAAATGAAAAAAAAAAAGGTGTCTGAGGAGGCCTTACCAATAGTTGTGAAAAGAAGAGAAGCAAAATGCAAAGGAGAAAAGGAAAGATATAAGCATCTGAATTCTGAGTTCCAAAGAATAGCAAAGAGAGGTAAGAAAGACTTCCTGAGCGATCAATGCAAAGGAATAAAGGAAAACAATAGTATGGGAAAGACCAAAGATCTTTTCACGAAAATTAGAGATATCAAGGGATCATGTCATGCAAAGATGGGCTGTAGAAAAGACTGAAATTATAGGGACCTAACAGAAGCAGAAGATATTAAGAAGAAGTGGCAGGAATACACAGAACAAGTGTTCAAAGAAGATCTTCAATACCCAGATAATCACGATGGTGTGATCACTCACATAGAGTCAGACATCCTGGAATGTGCAGTCAAGTGGCCTTAGGAAACCTCACTACGAAGAAACCTAGTGGAGGTGATGGAGTTCCGGAGGAGCTCTTTGAAATCCTGAAAGACGATGATGTGAAATTGCTTGACTAATTATGCCAGCTAAATGGGAAAGCTCAGCAGTGGACACAGGAATGAAAAAGTTCTTTTTTCATTCCCACCCTAAAGAAAGGTAGTGCCAAAGAACGCTCAAAGTACCGCAAATTAGCACTCATCTCACATGCTAGTAAAGTCATGCTCAAAATTCTCCAAGCCAGATTTCAGCAATATGTGAACCGTGAACTTCCAGATGTTCAAGCTGGTTTTACAAAAAGCAGAGAAACCAGAGATCAAATTGGCAACATCTGCTGAATTATCGAAAAAGCACGAGAATTCCAGAAAAATATCTATTTCTGCTTTACTGACTATGCTAAAGCCTTTGACTGTATGGATCAGAAAAAACTATGAAACTTCTGAAAGAGATGGGAATAGCAGACCACCTGACCTGCCTTTTGAGAAACCTGTATGCAGGTCAGGAACCAACATTTAGAACTTGACATGGAACAACAGACTGGATCCCAAAAGGAAAAAGAGTCCGTCAAGGCTGTATATTGCCACCCTGCTTATATAACGTATATGAAGAGTACATCATGAGAAATGCTTGGCTGGAAGAAGAACAAGCTGGAATCAAGACTGTCGGGACAAATATCAATAACCTCAGATAAGCAGATGACCCCACGATTATGGCAGAAAGTGAAGAGGAACTAAAGAGCCTCTTGATGAAAGTGAAAGAGGAGAGTGAAAAAGTTGGCTTAAAGCTCAACATTCAGAAAACCAAAATCATTGCATCTGGTTCCATCACTTCACGTGAATTAGATGGGTAAACAGTGGAAGCAGTGTCAGACTTTATTTTTTGGGTTCCAAAATCACTGCAGATGGTGACTGTAGCCATGAAATGAAAAGACGTTTTCTCCTTGGAAGGAAAGTTATGACACACCTACATAGCATATTAAAAAGCAGAGATATTATTTTGTCAGCCAAGGTCCATCTAGTCAAGGCTATGGTTTCTCCAGTGGTCATGTATGGATGTGAGAGTTGGACTGAAAAAAGAGAGCTGAGCACTGAAAAATTGATGCTTTTGAACTGTGGTGTTGGAGAAGACTCTTGAGAATCCCTTGAACTGCAACTAGATTCACGCAGTCCATCCTAAATGAGATCAGTCCTGAGTGTTCATTGGAAGGACTGATGCTGAAGTTTAAGCTCCAATATTTTAACCACGTCATGTGAAGAGTTGATTATGGTGGGAGCAATTGGGGGCAGGAGGAGAAGGGGAGACAGAGGATGAGATGGCTGGATGGCATCACCGACTCGATGGACATGAGTATGGGTGAACTCAGGGAGTTGGTGATGGACAGGGAGACCTGGGTGCTGCGATTCATAGGGTCACAAAGATTCGGACACGACTAAGTGATTGAACTGAACTGAATACTAATGTCATCCTGGGCATTCCGTGCACAAGCCTTAGTGAGTGGAATGTATGTTCCTTTCTTGAGAATGAATAGGATGCATTTCAGACACTCTCCTTTGATCAGACTGACCCCTTCCGTACAGTACGCTGGAAGTGAAAGTGTTAGTCGCTCAGGCCTGTCCATCTCTTTAGGATGCTTTGGACTGTAGCCAACCAGGCTCCTCTGTCCATGGCATTCTTCACTGGAGTGGGTTACCGTTTCCTCTTCCCGAGGATCTTCCTCACCCAAGGATAGACCTTGGGTCTTCTGCATTGCCAGCAGATTCTTTACCATCTGATCCATCAGAGAAGCCCGTATGGTGGAGGATCCATAACTCTGAACCATGATGCTTTAGTCTCCTTTCTCCCTCTTCCCTGGACACCTGAAGGCATGTCTACCAAATCTAGATAAGGAGTGTCTCTGATGAACACCTGTCCTATAAAAGGCACAGTTTCCTGATTACTTAATGTGGACATTTGTGTGTTTTAAATGAGTTGACTTTTGCACAGTCCTGCATGTGCAGGGCAGATATTCAATCGATTTATTTAAACCCTCAGCAATCAAATAACACGAATCAAGACATGATGTAGTGATGGGGAGCAATACGATGTGAGAGGGAGTGTGAGTGTGAAGAGAGCAGGATCATGTTAATCAGAAACCAGCAAAGTCGTCTTCATGTTGTTGATCTTGATTCCACGGAGACAAGGGTATGTCTGGTCTCAGTGAATCTTTCCGTAGGTGAATAAAAGAGAACCAGACGTTGAGTAGAGTTGACCGTGTGATGGCTGACAGGGGTAGGCCTCAGGCAGTCAGCTGTCCAGGGTACAGGGAGCTGGTCGCTGAGCCAGTGTCCAACTCCAGGTGGACGTTAGCACTCCACATCTCTGTGACTGTAATTCCCTGTAGAATTGTCCCTAGGTTGGACACAAGGTTGGAAATTTACTTGGGGATTGATTCTATGAATAATGATTTCACAATGCATGTACATTTTCATCTAATGATGATTTTAAGGCTTGGTAATTTCAGCAGACAAATCAAATCCTGCAAGTTTTGTCTTTTGGATCTTCAAGAATTTAATTCTTTACTTTTTTCACATATTAGAGTATAGTTCATTATCAATGTTGCATTGATTTCAGGTGTACATCCAAGTGATTATATATACAAAAATTAGTATCTATTATTTTTCTGATTCCTTTCCCATTTAGGTTTTACAGAGTATTGCGTACAGGTCTTTGTGCTGTGCAGTTGAAAACTGTTCTCTATCCATACTGTATATAATAGTTTGTATCTAATAACCCCACACTTCTCAGAGTGTAAGGTATCTGCAAACAATTCAGGAGACCCAGGTTCGATCCCTGTGTTGGTGAGATCCTGTGTAGGATGGAATGACTACCCTCGCCAGAATTTTTACCTGCAGAATCCCATGCACAGTGAAGTCTGGAAGGCTATGGTGCATGGGGTCACAGAGGTTTGGACATGACTGAGCAACTAGCCCTTTCTTTCACTTTCTCTTTCCAAGCACAAACCTCCCCACTTTTCTCTTCCCCAAGTCCCTCCGACTTGACAACAACAAGTCTGTTGTCCACGTCTGTGAGCCTGTTTCTGTTTTGTAAATAAATTCCTCCATGTCATGGTTTAGATTCCAAGCAGAAGTGATATCTATGAGAAAGTGAAAGTCACTCAGTCGTGTCCAACCCTCCGTGACCCACTGGACTGTAGCCCACCAGGTTCTTCTGTCCATGGAGATGCTCCAGGTAAGAATACTGGAGTGTGTTGCCGTTTCAGTATCCAGGGGATTTTCCTGAAACAGAGATCGAATGTGGGTCTCCTGAATTGTTGGCAAATTTGTGACCATCTGAACCATGGCATTTTATCAACACCAAAATTAAAGGTGGACTCTAAAGAAAGCTGAGCACCAAAGAATTGATGCTTTTGAACTGTGGAGTTGGAGAAGACTCTTGAGAGCCCCTTGGACTGCAAGGATATCCAACCAGTTCATCCTAAAGGAAATCAGTCCTGATATTCATTGGAAGTACTGATGTAGAAGCTATAACTCCAATACTTTGGCCACCTAATGCGAATAAATGACCTATTTGAAAACATCCTGATGCTGGGGATGATTGGAGGGTTTGGAGACGGGGAGGAGAAAGGATGAGATGGTTGGAGGTCATCACTGACTCAATGGACATGAGTTAGAGCAAGCTTCGGGAGTTCATAATGGACAGGGAGGCCTGGAATACGGCAATCCATGTGGTCACAAAGAGTTGGATATGACAAGTAGTGAACTAAACTGAGGACTATAAGTGATATTTCTGGCATTGGTCATTATCTTTCTGACTTGTGCATCCATGTTGCTGTAAATAGAGTTAGTTGCTTCTTTTTCTGGCTGAGTAATGTTCCCTTGAATATAGGTACCACTTCTTTGTTATCACATTCACCTAGATGCTCGTTCTTTTAGTCACTCTTTTTGTTAAGATTCTTTCTCAACAGAACATTAAGCGCCATACTTTAGCTTAGATCAGTGTCTTTTCTGGAGGTTGTATTTGTTTAGAAAGCTTAAATATCTCCCTTTTGGAACATCTGAGAGACCAGATCCAGACATCCTAGACTGAGAAGTTAAGTGGGTCTTAGGAAGCATTATAAAACAACGCTAGTGGAGGTGACAGAATTCAAGTTGTCTTCTTTAAAATCCTGAAAAATGATGCTGTTAAAGGGCTGCAAGCAATGTGTCAGCAACTTTCGAAACTTGGCAGTGGCCAAGGACTGGAAAAGGTCAGTTTCCATTTCAATCTCAAAGAAGGACCATGACAAAGAATGTTCAAACTACCGCACTGCTGTGCTCATTTCACATGCGAGCAAGATAGTGCTCAAGATCCTTCAAGTCAAGATTCAGAGGTACATGATCAGAAAACTCCCAGAAATATAGGCTTGATTAAGAAAAGGTAGAATAACACGATCAAATTGTCAACATTCAGTGGGTCATGGAGAGAGCAAGGCAATTCCAGAAAAAACAATTTTTTTCCGGCTTCATTATGGGAAAGCTTTTGACTTTGTGGATCACAACAAACTGCGGAAAATTCTTCAAGATATGGTAATACTGGATTGCCTTACCAGGCTTCAGAGAAACCTGTATGTGGATCAGTCAGCAACAGTGAGAACTGGACATGGAACAACATATTGGTTCAAAATTGCAAAAGAGTACAAGATAGCAAAAACGGTCATGAGGCTTCTATAACTTATATGCAGAGTACATCATACTAAACCCCAGGCTGGATGAATGACAAACTGGAATCAAGATTGCTGGAAGAAATAGCAACAGCATCAGACATGCAGATGATACAACTTTATGGAAGAGAGTGAAGAGGAACTAAAGAGTCTCATGATAACGGTGCAAGAGGAGACTGAAAAAGCTGTTCTCAAACTCAACATTCAACACCAGGAAGATCATGGCCTCTGGTCCCTCACTTTATGGCAAATAGAAAGTGCAAGAGTGGACGCAGTGACAGGTTTTATCTTCTTGGGCTCGAAAATCTCTGAGGATTGTGACTGTAACCACGTAATTAAAGATAACTGATACTGGGAAGGACAGCTATGACAACCCAAAACAGCTTATTAAAATTCAGAGGCATCACTTTACCAACAAAGGTTATTTTAGTCAAATGAATGTTTTTTTTTTCCCCGTATTTATGTATGGATTTGAGAGTTGGACCATAAAGAAGGCTGCGCACCAACGAACTGATGCTTTTGAATAGTGGTGCTGGAGAAGACCCTTGAGAGTCCCTTGGACTGCAAGGAGATCCAACCAGTCTATCCTAAAGGAAATCAGTCCTGAATATTCATTGGAAGGACTGATGCTGAAGCTGAAGTCCCAGTCCTTTGGCCACCTGATGTGAAGAACTGACTCACTGCAAAAAACCCTGATGCTGGGAATATTTGAAGGCTGGTGGAGAAGGGGATGAAAGAGGATTAGATGGTTGGATGGCATTATCGGCTCAAAGTACATGAATTTGAGCAAACTCTGGAAGATCATGGAGGACAGGGAACTTGGTGTGGTACAGCTCATGGGGTAATGGAGAGTCAGACATGACATAGCGAGTTAATATCAACAAGAAGGATGTGGTAAACTTGAGTGTATATCGATTTTGTAGGATTCTCACAGATAATTTTCAACAGATTTATGAACTGAGGTCCCGCACACCACAACTAGACTGTACTCCACCATCACCACAAGTGGAGAAAGCCCAAGGGGAAAAGGGAAGACTCAGCAAATCAAAAATAAATAAATAAAAATCAGAAAAAGAATCTGTTAGGTTTATCTGCATGCACGTTCTATAAAGCATCTTAGGCTTCTCAGAACACACATTCTATAAAGCATCTTAGTAAGACAGCAAGGAGTGGCTGGTTAATTGTAGGAAACGGTGTGGATGAGGAAAATCGTACCTCCTTCTGTTGCCATGGATAACCGCAGCATTCTGTCCAAGCATGAATTGAGTGGGTCCATACAGGATGGACCGTTCTTCATGCCCGCCATGGGCCACAGTAATCTAACTGACAAGTTAAGGGTGGGCTGCTTGTATCTTTTCTCTCTCTCACAGATGCGGGTCTCAATGAATTTCAACACATAAGTGGGGACGAAAACACTCTCTTAGTGTATAATATCAACGTGGATGGACATGGCAAGGAGACAGAACTGGTGGGATTATTTGGTAGGTATGATATTCTAAAATTCCCATAACCACTGTCATGCAACAGGTACACTGTCAGGACTTTCATTCAGAATATCAGGAGGTGCTGACAGTATTCCATATTCAGGGTGCAAGGCCTGCTTATTTATGCTCACCAAATGAAGGATCCTGGAAGGTAATTTACCAAGAAAGAGGAGGCCATAGGGTGCAGAATATCACATCATCAGGCATTTCACAATGATTCCTATGTGTTGAAATCTTAAAAGAAATGAAGTTTTGCTAGAATATTTTATTTTACATATGTCAACAAATTTCAAGCCATGTCTGTAATGAAGCTGACTTTATTTCATGTTTAAAATTTTATTTATATTTTAATTGAAGGATAACTGCTTTATAGATTGTACTGTTTTCTGCCAAATACCAATATGAATCAGCCATAGGTAAACATATGATTGTGTGAAAGGTGCTCAGTCTTGTCTGACTCTTTGTGACCCCATGGACTATAAAGTCCATAGACTTCATGAGGCCAAAATACTGGAATGGGTAGCCTTTCCCTTCTCCAGGGTAACTTCCCAACACACAGATCAAACCCAGGGCTCCCACACTACAGGAGAGTTCTTTACTAGCAGAGTCACAGGGAAGTCAATAGGTATATATATATATATATATATATACACACACACATATATGTCCCTTCCATTTTGAAACTGCCTCCTATCTCCCTCCCACCCCTCTAGGTTGAAATAGAGCCCCTGTTTGAGTTCCCTGAGACATACAGCAAATTCCCATTGGCTATCTATTTTTCATATGTTCATGTCATTTTGCATATTTCTTGACCATACATCTTACCGTCTTCTCCCGTCTCCCCATGCACATACGTCTCTTCTCTATGACTGATTCTCCACTGATGCCCTGCAAATAAGTCCATTATCAGTACCATCTTTCTAGATTCCATAGATATGCAGATTCCATATGTATGTGTTAGTATACAATAACAGTTTTTTGATACACTGTAAGCCTTGGAACACTTATAAGATAAACCTTTGACCTGTTCCATGTTTCAAATGCATTGTTCTTATCAACACTGATATCATCCCGTCAAGTAACCACACAGGAGCACTAACAGGTGTGTGTGCCATGCGGACAACAGATGTCTATTTCAGAAAAGGTTACTGGGTAGAATGGTAGGTTCATGAAAGAGTAAATCACACCTGTTATTATGTGTGATCAGGTGAATGTGTCCGTGGAAGGACAGAAAGGTGGTTCCTACTAAGCCTGGTGTACAAACAGATATGAGAGGCAGGTATATATGCGAGGAAGGTGAGACAAGTAAGTAGGTTCCATAGTAGGATGGGCTCAGCCCCAAATTCATGAAGATCCTGGCAAGATTTTGGGGGTCCAGCTCCTGATGCTGAGGAGTAAGTTGTTCTACTAACCAAGCTGGACTGGGGTCAATTCTTAAGACAAAAGCACATGTTTGTGTCGTGGGAACCACTGAGAGCTCTTAGATTCTACAAGTGAACATCTGATTGTCACGTTCCATTTCTTCTTCTGTAGACTGAGAAATTTCCATGGGTTCCCGGGGGTTGACAATTCTGTTTTTTGCTCGGTGATTTTACAGGCAAAGGAAATAATGTAGACTCGAAATACAAAGAGAAGTTCGACAAGGCGGTGGGAGAAAAAGGGATTCCAGAAAAAAATGTCCTGGACTTCACCGACATTGGTAAAGGAATTAAATTTTTTCCCTGCACATACCATTCACCTGTTGTGTATAAACCAGAAAACAAGTCAACTTATTCAAAATGTCTTCTTCCACAAGTAATCTCTTTTAAGATCCGTTATTAAAACAAAGGAAGGAAGGAAGGAAGGAAGAAAACTTGGAAATGCTGGGGAATGTTAGTAATCGGTGGCTCTTTCATTGCTCCCATTTTGTTTTTCCCTAGATAACTGTACAGAGGAGTGAAAAAAAGTGACTCTGACACTCTTGTAAGTAAACACAGTCCATTATTAACTCTGCCCCTTTCAGATGAAGCAACAAGTAACACTATTATTTCATATTTGTGAAATGTTAGTTCCACCACTTTAAATGTATCACTAAAGAATTTTTTGTTCAATAATGTCGCTGCTCTTGAGGCATATTATTGAAAGCACTTTGATTAATTAACGCCAAGCAGCTGTGGTGAGAGAGTCTTATCCTGCAGAAATCTTGCAGACCAGAGTCATTTGACAGAAGCAGGAATTCCCATGAGTTGGTGGAAATTATTAGTGTTCCCATCAGTCCTGATCTCGTGGTTGTCCCCACACATTCCTCCCCCAAGAGAATCGGTATGAAACAGAGCTCTGCTTCCCTGAAGCACGGCTTCCCTGATACCTCAGTTGGTAAAGAAACCGCCTGCAATGCAGGAGACCCCGGATCGATTCCTGGGTCTGGAGGATCTGCTGGAGAAAGGAAAGGCTACCCACTCAAGTATTCTTGGGCTTCCCTTGAGGCTCAGTGGGGGAGACCTGGGTTGAATCCCTGGGTTGGGAAGATTCCCTGGAGAAGGGAAAGGCTTCTCCAGTATACTGGTGTGGTGAGTTCCATGGACTGTCATGGTCCATGGCATTAAAGGAGTTGGAGATGACCGAGCGACTTCCACTTTCACACTTTCCGCAAGACCAGTGTTTGATCTCATATGATTCCGAGAGAAACAGTAGATGTCTTCCCACCACACTGTCTGAAACATGCATTTGCGATGTATTCCTACTCAGATGTTCCAAAAGGGAGATATTTTAGCTTTCTAAACTAACACAACCTCCAGAAAGGACACTGATCTAAGCTAAAGTGTGGCGTTTAATGTTCTGTTGAGAAAGAATCTTAACAAAAAGTGTGACTAAAAGCACGAGCATCCAGGAAAATGTGATAACAAAGATGTGGTACCTATATTCAATGGAACATTACTCAGCCAGAAAAAGAAGCAACTAACTCTATTTACAGCAACAGGGATGCACAAGTCAGAAAGAGAATGACCAATGCCAGAAATATCACTTATAGTCCTCAGTTTAGTTCACTACTTGTCATATCCAACTCTTTGTGACCACATGGATTGCCGTATTCCAGGCCTCCCTGTCCATTATGAACTTCCGAAGCTTACTCTAACTCATGTCCATTGAGTCAGTGATGACCTCCAACCATCTCATCCTTTCTCCTCCCCGTCTCCAAACCCTCCAATCATCCCCAGCATCAGGATGTTTTCAAATAGGTCATTTATTCGCATTAGGTGGCCAAAGTATTGGAGTTATAGCTTCTACATCAGTACTTCCAATGAATATCAGGACTGATTTCCTTTAGGGTGAACTGGTTGGATATCCTTGCAGTCCAAGGGGCTCTCAAGAGTCTTCTCCAACTCCACAGTTCAAAAGCATCAATTCTTCGGCACTAATCTTTCTTTAGAGTTCACCTTTCATTTTAGTGTTGATAAAATGCCATGGTTCAGATGGTCACAAATTTGCCAACAATTCAGGAGACCCACATTCGATCCCTGTTTCAGGAAGATCCCCTGGATACTGAAACGCAACACACTCCAATATTCTTACCTGGAGCATCTCCATGGACAGAAGAACCTGGTGGGCTACAGTCCAATGGGTCACGGAGGGTTGGACACGACTGAGTGACTTTCACTTTCTCATAGATATCACTTCTGCTTGGAATCTAAACCATGACATGGAGGAATTTATTTACAAAACAGAAACAGTCTCACAGACGTGGACAACAGACTTGTGGTTGTCAATTCGGAGAGACTTGGGGAAGAGAAGAGTGGGGAGGTTTGTGCTTGAAAAGAGAAAGTGAAAGAAAGGGCTAGTTGCTCAGTCATGTTCAAATCTCTGTGACCCCATGCACCATAGCCTTCCAGACTTCACTGTGCATGGGATTCTGCAGGTAAAAATACTGGCGAGGGTAGCCTTTCCATCCTATACAGGATCTCACCAACACAGGGATCGAACCTGGGTCTCCTGAATTGTTTGCAGATACCTTACACTCTGAGAAGTGTGGGGTTATTAGATACAAACTATTATATACAGTATGGATAGAGAACAGTTTTCTCTGCACAGCACAGAGGACTGTACGCAATACTCTGTAAAACATAAATGGGAAAGGAATCAGAAAAATAATAGATACTAATTTTTGTATGTATAATTACTTGGCTTTACACCTGAAATCAATGCCACATTGATAATCAACTATACTCTAATATTTAAAAAAGTAAAGAATTTAATTCTTGAAAACCCAAAAGAAAAAAGTTGCAGGATTTGATTTGTCTGCTGAAATTACCTAGCCTTAAAATCATCACTAGATGAAAATGTACATGCATTGTGAAATCATTATTCATAGAATCAATCCCCAAGTAAATTTCCAACGTTGTGTCTATCCTAGGGACAATTCCACAGGGAACTTACTGTCACAGAGATGTGGAGTGCTGACGTCCACCTGAAGTTGGACAATTGCTCAGCGACCAGCTCCCTGTACCCTGAACACCTGACTGCCTGAGGCCTACCCCTGTCAGCCATCACACGGTCGACTCTACTAAACCTCTAGTGCTCTTTTATTCACCTACAGAAAGATTCACTGAGACCAGACATGTCTTTGTCTCTGTGGAATCAAGATCAACAACAGGAAGACGACTTTCCTGGTTCCTGATTAACATGATCCTGCTCTCTTCACACTCACACTCCCTCTCACATCGTATTGCTCCCCGTCACTACATCTTGTCTTGATTAGTGTTATTTGATTGCTGAGGGTTTAAATAAATCGATTGAATATCTGCCCTGCACATGCATGTCTGTGCAAAGGTCAACTCTTTTAAAACACACAAATGTCCACATTAAGTATCCAGGAAACTGTGCCTTTCATAGGACAGGTGTTCATCAGAGACACTCCTTATGTAGATTTGGTAGACATGCCTTCAGGTGTCCAGGGAAGAGGGAGAAAAGAGACTAAAGCACCATGAGTCAGAGTTATGGATCCTCCACCATACGGTCTCCTCTGATGGATCAGATGGTAAAAAATCTGTCTGAAATGCGGAAGACCCAAGGTCTATCCGTGGGTGAGGAAGATCCTCGGAAAGAGGAAACGGTATCCCACTCCAGTGAAGAATGCCATGGACAGAGGAGCCTGGTTGGCAATAGTCCATAGCATCCTAAAGAGATGGACAGGCCTGAGCGACTAATACGTTCATTTCCAGTGTACTGTACGGAAGGGGTCAGTCTGATCAAAGGAGAGTGTCTAAAATGCATCCTATTCATTCCCAAGAAAGGAACATACATTCCACTCACTAAGGCTTGTGCACAGAAAGCGCAGGATGACATTACTATTCAGTTCAATCACTTCGGCGTGTTCGAATCTCTACGACCTGATGAATCGCAGCACCCAGGTCTCCCTGTCCATCACCAACTCCCGGAGTTCATCCAAATTCATGTCCATCGAGTTGGTGAGGCCATCCAACCATCTCATCCTCTGTCTTCCCCTTCTCCTCCTGCCCCCAATCCCTCCCACCATAAGGGTCTCTCCCAGTGAATCAACTCTTCACATGAGGTGGTCAAAGTATTGGAGTTTAAGCTTCAGCATCAGTCCTTCCAATGAACACCCAGGACTGATCTCATTTAGGATGGACTGCGTGAATCTCCTTGCAGTCCAAGGGACTCTCAAGAGTCTTCTCCAACACCACAGTTCAAAAGCATCAATTCTTCAGTGCTCAGCTCTCTTTTTCAGTCCAACTCTCACATCCATACATGACCACTGGAGAAACCAGTCTTGACTAGATGGACCTTGGTTGACAAAATAATATCTCTGCTTTTTAATAGGCTATGTAGGTGGGTCATAACTTTCCTTCCAAGAAGAAAGTGTCTTTTCATTTCATGGCTACAGTCACCATCTGCAGTGATTTTGGAACCCAAAAAATAAAGTCTGACACAGTTTCTACTGTTTCCCCATCTAGTTCATGTGAAGTGATGGAACCAGATGCCACGATTTTGGTTTTCTGAATGTTGAGCTTTAAGCCAACTTTTTCACTCTCCTCTTTCACTTTCATCAAGAGGCTTTTTAGTTCCTCTTCACTTTCTGCCATAATCGTGGGGTCATCTGCATATCGGAGGTTATTGATATTTGTCCTGAAAGTCTTGATTCCAGCTTGTGCTTCTTCCAGCCAAGCATTTCTCATGATGTACTCTGCATATACTTTACATAAGCAGGGTGGCAATATACAGCCTTGACGGAATCTTTTTCCTTTTGGGAACCAGTCTGTTGTTCCATGTCCAGTTCTAACTGTTGTTTCCTGACCTGCATACAGGTTTCTCAAAAGGCAGGTCAGGTGGTCTGGTATTCCCATCTCTTTCAGAAGTTTCATAGTTTATTCTGATCCATACAGTCAAAGGCTTTGGCATAGTCAATAAAGCAGAAATAGATATTTTTCTGGAATTCTCGTGCTTTTTCGATGATTCAGCGGATGTTGGCAATTTGATCTCTGGTTCCTCTGCTTTTTCTAAAACCAGCTTGAACTTCTGGAATTTCACAGTTCACATATTGCTGTAATCTGACTTCGAGAATTTTGAGCATGACTGTACTAGCATGTGAGATGAGTGCTATTTTTCGGTACTTTGAGCATTCTTTGGCATTACCTTTCTTTAGGATTGGAATGAAAACTGACCTTTTTCATTCCTGTGTCCACTGCTGAGTTTTCCCAATTGGCTGGCACAATTAGTCAAGCACTTTCACATCATCATCTTTCAGGATTTCAAAGAGCTCAACCGGAACTCCATCACCTCCACTAGGTTTCTTCGTAGTGAGGCTTCCTAAGGCCCACATGACTTCACATTCCAGGATGTCCGACTCTATGTGAGTGATCATACCATTGTGCTTATCTGGGTCTTGAAGATCTTCTTTGTGCAGTTGTTCTGTGTATATTTGCCCCCTCTTCTAAATATCTTCTGCTTCTGTTAGGTCCCTACAATTTTAGTCCTTTATCGAGCCCATCTTTGCATGAAGTGTTCCCTTGATATCTCTAATTTTCTTCAAAAGATCTCTAGTCTTTCCCATTTATTGTTTTCCTTTATTCCTTTGCATTGATCACTCAGGAAGTCTTTCTTACCTCTCTTTGCTATTCTTTGAAACTCTGCATTCAGATGCTTATATCTTTCCTTTTCTCCTTTGCCTTTTGCTTCTCTTCTTTTCACAACTATTAGTAAGGTCTCCTCAGACACGTTTTTTTGTTTTGTTTTTGTTTTTTTCATTTCTTTTTCTTGGGGATGGTTTTGCTCCCTGTCTGTTGTACAATGTCATAGACCTCCGTACATTGTTCTTCAGTAACTCTGTCTATCAGATTTAGTCCCTTAAATCTATTTCTCACTTCCACTGTTTAATCGTTAGAGATATGATTTGGTCATTCCTTCCCATGGTCATATATGAATGCGAGAGTTGGACTGTGAAGAAAGCTGATCGCCGAAGAATTGATGCCTTTGAACTGTGGTGCTGGAGAAGACGCTTGAGAGTCCCTTGGACTGCAAGGAGACCCAACCAGTCCATTCTAAAGGAGATCAATCCTGGGTGTTGATTGGAAGGACTGATTCTAAAGCTAAAACTCCAATACTTTGGCCAACTCATGCGACGAGTTGACTCACTGGAAAGAGTCTGATGCTAGGAAGGATTAGGGGTGGGAGGAGACTATGGCGCAAGTATTGAAGATAATGGTGACCTCCCTCAAATGGTCCCATGCATGTACTGCTAGAGTTCCTGTGCTTAACCCTGAAGCAGGCCAACATCAATCCACACCTTCAACCACCAGAGACTCCCCGAAACCCATAGCTAATTCCGGGACAGTCTCCTGTGGGGTCACTGTTCCTTTTTCCTTGATCCTGGTGCACAAATTCCTGCTGTGCCCTCCAAGAGTCTATTTCGAGTCCTGTGTAAGTTCTGGCAACTCTATGGTGGGGTTAATGGCGGCCTCCTCCAGGAGGAATTATGCCATACCCACACCTGAAGCCCCTGTCCCTTGACACTCCCAGAAGCGTCCCTCTGATGAAGCAGAACAGCCACTGCCCTTTTTTTCCATAAGATTGTGAAATGGACTTTTAGAGTGTCGAACTCTAGCGAAGAACCAAAGATGACTCCAGTTGGAACTGTTTCTTTGACTTGCTTTCTGTTGCCATTCTTATTATAATCATACATTATGGCTTGCCTCAGAAGGCCCTACCCTTCAGCCTGACTGTTAAAGTGCCTTTTCTCAGCTCACACGGAGATAAACTGACCCTACCCAGCTATGAAAAGAAGAAATTACCGAGGGGGATGGAACAAGAGTCGGAGGGATAGGACGGCAAGACCACTTTCTCCCCCACAAATTCATCAAGACAACATTTGAACGCGGATTAAAGTCCACCAAACAACTTCTGAATGCTGGCAGAGGACATCAGGCAACCAGAGAAACAGCCCATTGTCTTCAAAAGAGTTAGGTAAAACATAAAAGATAAAAAGAGAGACAAAAGAAGTAAGGATGGAGCTCCGTCCTGCGTAGGGAGGCTTGAAAAAGAGAGAAGTTTCCAAACACCAGGAAACACTCACTGGCGATTCTGTGGAAGCCTTTGAACCTCAGAGGGCTAAGAGAACAATCTGAGAGAACTAACTGGGGCTAGAAAAGCAGACTGGGATAGCGTATCTCGTGAAGGGTGGAAAGACCTAACCTAATACTCCACCAGCCCTGCTCACAGAACAAAGGACTGAGCAGAGTGAGCTGGCTGTGGTCGGCCCAAACCCCATGCCCCGCCGAGACAGGCAGGGAGGGCAGCCAGAGTCACAGGGGGCAACCGCGGCCCCAGAAACGCATCTGATACCAAACTGCAGGCTGGCTTTGTTGCTAATCAAGACTTCTTGAGCTCGGGCCTGTTGATATCCGCCTCAGAAAGTGCGCCAGTTGTATACCCAGAAAACCGAGCGGCAGAGACTGGGGAGGCCATAAGTTACAGAAACCGCACTCACAAAACACCTGGTCACCTGAGCTGCTTGGACAGGGGAAGGCACAAAACGCAGGCCCAACGAAGCCTGTGCCTGTGTGGAGTACTCTAGAAACTGAACTCGAGCCGATCAGACCTGGGAAGTGCATAGAACCCAGCTCCGGCCTCAGACAGTTCCCAGCAGAGCAACCTAGAGCCTATGCAGTATAGACTGGGACAGCACACGTGCTGTGAGTGGGGACAAACCCATTGTGGCTGAGACACTGTGAGCATTCCCCACAGATGCCAGAGATATTTGTCTGCAGCGTTCCTCCCTTCCCAGAACAGGACTGAAAAATGACCCTTAAAAAGTGTCCACCACTGCCCCCTAGTGTCAGGGTTGAAATTAGACACTGAAGAGATCAGCAAACAGAAGCTTAAAACAGAGGGAACCGCCTTGGAAATGACAGATAGGGAAGTCTAGAGGCTACTCCAAGAATAAGACAGAAAACCAGAGGGAAGAGGCTTAAGCCCGAATCCTGAGAACACCAAAGAACTCCTGACTGCAGCGAAAATTAATCGATAGGAGCTCATCAAACACCTCCATACCTACACTACAACCAAGCACCACCCAAGGGTCAATAAGTTCCAGAGCTAGACATACCACACAAATTCTCTAGCAAGACTGGAAAATAGCCCTGAGCTTCAATATACACGCTGCCTAAAGTCACTCCAAACCCACTGACATCTCATAACTCATTACTGGACAATTCATCAAATTCCAGAGAGAAGAAATCCAGCTCCACCCACCAGAACACTGACACAAGCTTCCCTATCCAGGGAACCTTGACAAGTCACCCATCCAACCCCACACACAGCGAGGAAACTACATAATAAAGAGAACTCCACAAACTGCCAGAAGACAGGAAGGCCACTCCAAGCAAAGCATTATAAGCAAGATGAAGAGACAGAGAAATACCCAGCAAGTAAAGGTACAAGATAAATGCCCACCAACACAAACAAAAGAGGAAGATACAGGGAATCTACCTGAGAAAGAATTTCGATTTTTGATGGTGAAATTGATTCAAAATCTTGAAAGCAAATTGGAGTTACAGATAGATAACCTGGAGAAGAGGATTGAGAAGATGCAAGAAAGATTCCATAAGGATGTAGAGGAAATAAAAAGTCAATATACAATGAACAATGCAATAGATGAGATCAGAAACACTCTGGAGGGAACAAACAGTAGAATAACAGAGGCAGAAGACAGGATAAGCAAACCAGATGATAGAATTGTAGAAATAAATGAACCAGAGAGGATAAAAGAAAAACGAATTGATAGAAATGAGGACAATATTAGAGACCTCTGGGAAAATGTTAAACGTCCCAACATTCGAATCATAAGAGTCCCAGAAGAAGAAGAAGACAAAAAGAAAGGAGATAATATTTGAAAACTTTCCTAAAATAGGGAAAGAAATAATCAACCAAGTCCAAGAAAGCCAGAGTCCCCAACAGGTTAATCCCAAGGTGAAATACCGCAAGACACAAATTAATCAAATTAATAAAGATCAAACACAAAGAACAAATATTAAAAGCATCAAGGGAAAAGCAGCAAATAACACCCAAGGGGATTCCCATAAGGATAACAGCTGATCTTTCAACAGAAACTCTTCAGGCCAGGAGGGAATGGCAAGACATACTTAAAGTGATGAAAGAAAATAACCTAACCCCTTATTGTACCCAGCAAGGATCCCATTCAAATACGAAGGAGAAATCAAACGCTTTACAGAGAAGCAAAAGCTGAGAGAATTCAGCATCACCAAAAGAGCTCTCCAACAAATGCTAAAGGATCTTCTCTAGACAGGAAGCACAGAAAGGATGTATTAACTCGTACCCAAAGCAATAAAGAAAAAGGCAACTGGATCATACATATCAATAATCACCTTAAACATAAATGGGTTGAATGCCCCAACCGAAAGACAAAGGCTGGTTGAATGGATACAAAAACAAGACCCCCATATATGTTGTGTAAAAGAGACCCACCTCAGAATGAGGGACACAAACAGACTGAAAGTGAAGGGCTGGAAAAAGATATTCCATGCAAATAGAGACCACAAGAAAGCAGGAGTAGCAATACTCATATCAGATAAAATAGAGATTAAAACAAAGACTGTGAAAAGAGACAAAGATGGAAACTACATAATCATCAAAGGATAAATCCCAGAACAAGATCTAACAATTATAAATATTTATGCACCCAACATAGGAGCACTGCAATATGTAAGACAATTACTAACAAGTATGAAAGGGGAAATTAACAACAATGCAATAATAGTGGGAGATTTTAATACCCCACTTACATCTATGGATAGATCAACTAAACAGAAAATTAACAAGGAAACACAAACTTTCAATGATACAATAGAACAGGTAGACATAATATATATCTATAGGATATTTCACCCCAAAACAATGAATTTCACCATTTTCTCAAGCGCACATGGAACCTTTTCCAGGATAGATCACATCCTGGGCCATAAATCTAGCCTTGGTAAATTCAAAAACATTGAAATCATTACAAGCATCTTTTCTGACCACAATGCAGTAAGATTAGATCTCAATTACAGGAGAAAAACATTAAAATGCCAACATATGGAGGCAGAACAACACACTGCTGAATAATGAACAAACCACAGAAGAAATCAAAAGAGAAATCAAAATATGCATAGAAATGAATGAAACTGAAAACACGACAACCCAAAACCTCTGGGACACTGTAAAAGCAGTGCTAAGGGGAAGGTTCAGAGCAATACAGGCACACCTCAAGAAACAAGAAAAAAGTCAACTAAAGAACCTAACTCTACACCTAAAGAAACTAGAAAAGGAAGAAATGAAGAACCCCGGGGTTAGTAGAAGGAAAGCAATCTGAAACATTAGGGCAGAAATAAATGCAAAAGAAACAAAAGAGGCCATAGCAAAAATCAACAAAGCCGAAAGCTGGTTCTTAGAGAGGGTAAATAAAATTGACAAACCACTAGCCAGACTCATCAAGAAACAAAGGGACAAGAACCAAATCAATAAAATTAGAAATGAAAATGGAGAGATCACAACCGACAACACAGAAATACAAAGGATCATTAGAGAATACTATCAGCAGTTATATGGAAATAAAATGGACAACTTGGAAGAAATGGACAAAGTCTTGTCAAAGTACAACTTTCTAAAACTGAACCAGGAAGAAATAGAAAATCTGAACAGACCCATCACAAGCACAGAAATACAAGCTGTAATCAAAAATCTTCCAGCAAACAAAAGCCGAGGTCCAGACGGCTTCATAGATGAATTCTACCAAAAGTTTAGAGAAGAGCTAACACCTATTCTACTCAAACTCTTCCAGAAAATTGCTGAGGAAGGGAAACTTCCAAACTCATTCTATGAGGCAACCAACACACTAATCGCAAAACCTGGTAAAGATCCCACAAAAAAAGAAAACTACAGGCCAATATCACTGATGAACATAGATGCAAAAATCCTTCACAAAATTCTAGCAATCAGAATCCAACAACACAATAAGAAGATCATACATCATGACCATGTAGGCTTTATCCCAGGAATGCAAGGATTCTTCAATATCCGCAAATCAATCAATGTAATACACCACATTAACAAACTGAAAAATAAAAATCATATGATTATCTCAGTAGATGCAGAGAAAGCTTTCGACAAAATTCAACATCCATTTATGATAAAAACCCTCCAGAAGTTGGGAAAAGAAGGAACATACCTCAACATAATAAAAGCTATATATGACAAAACCACAGCAAACATTATCCTCAATTGTGAAAACTGAAAGCATTTCCCCTAAAGTTAGGAACAAGACAAGGGTGTGCACTCTCACCACTACTATTCAACATAGTTTCAGAAGTTTTGGCGACAGCAGTCAGAGCAGAAAAAGACGTAAGAGGAATCCACATTGGAAAAGAAGAGGTAAAAGTTTCACAGTTCGCAGATGACATGATCCTCTACACAGACAACCCTAAAGACTCTACCAGAAAACTACTAGAGCTAATCAATGAATACAGGAAAGATGCGGGATATAAAATCAACACACAGAAATCCCTTCATTCCTGTACACTAATAATTAGAAAATAGAAAGAGAAATTAAGGAAAGTATTCCATTCACTGTTGCAACGAAAAGAATAAAATACTTAGGAATATATCTACCTAAAGAAACAAAAGACCTGTACATAGAGAACTATAAAACCCTGGTGAAAGAAATCAGAGAGGACACTAAGAGGTGGAGAAATATACCGTGTTGGAGGATTGGAAGAAAAAATATTGTGAAAATGAGTATACTACTCAAAGTAATTTATACATGCAATGCAATGCCTATCAAGCTACCAACGATGTTTTTCACAGAGCTAGAACAAATAATCTCATAATTTGTATGAAAATACCAAAAACTTTGAATAGCCCAAGCAATGTTGAAGAAAAATGGAACTGGGGGAATCAACCTGCCGGACTTCAGCCTCTATAACAAAGCCACAGTCATCAAGAAAGTATGGTTCTAGCATAAAGACAGAAATATAGACCAATGGAACAAAATAGAAAGCCCAGAGATAAATCCTGGCACTTATGGACACCTTACCTTTGACAAAGGAGGCAAGAATATAAAATGGAGAAAAGACAGTCTCTTTAACAAGTGGTGCTGGGAAAACTGGTCAGACACTTGGAAAAGAATGAAACTAGAACACTTCCTAACACCATACACAAAAATAAACTCCAAATGGATGAAAGATCTCAATGTAAGACCAGAAACTATAAAACTCCTAGAGGAGAACATAGGCAAAACACGCTCCGAAATAAATCACAGCAGGATCCTCCATGACCCACCTCCCAGAATATTGGAAATAAAAGCAAAAATATACAAATGGGACCTAAGTAAAATTAAAAGCTTCTGCACAGCAAAGGAACCTATAAGCAAGGTGAAAAGACAGCCTTCAGAATGGGAGAAAATCATAGCAAATAAAACAACTGACAAAGAATTAATCTCAAAAATATACAAGCAACATCTGCAGCTCAATTCCAGAAAAATAAACTACCCAATCAAATAATGGGCCAAAGAACTAAACAGACATTTCTCCAAAGAAGACATCAGGTGGCTAACAAACACATGAAAAAGTGCTCAACATCCCTCATAATCAGAGAAATGCAAATCAAAACCAGAATGAAATACCATTTCACACCAGGCAGAATGGCTGCTATCCAAAAGTCTACATGCAATAAATGCTGGAGAGGGTGTGGAGAGAAGGGAACCCTCTTACACTGTTGGTGGGAATGCAAACTCGTACAGCCACTGTGGAGAACAGTGTGGAGATTCCTCAAAAAACTGGAAATAGAACTGCCATATGATCCAGCAATCGCATTCCTCGGCATACACACTGAGGAAACCAGAATTGAAAGAGACACGGGTACCCCAATGTTCATCGCAGTACTGTTTATAACAGTCAGGACATGGAAGCAACCTATTTGTCCATCTGCAGACGAATGGAAAAGAAAGCTTCGATACATGAACACAATGGAGTATTACTCAGCCATTAAAAAAATACATTTGAATCAGTTCTAATGAGGTAGATGAAACTAGAGCCTATTATACAGAGTCAAGTAAGCCAGAAAGAAAAACACCAGCACAGTGTACTAATGCATATATATGTAATTTAGAAAGATGGAAATGGCAACCCTGTATGCAAGACAGCAAAAGAGACACAGATGTATAGAACAGTCTTTGGGACTCTGTGGGAGTGGGTGAGGGTGGTATGATTTGGGAGAATGGCATTGAAACATGTATATTATCACATGTGAAACGAATCACCAGTTCAGGGTTGATGCATGTTACAGGATGCTCGGGGCTGGTGTGTGGGGATGACCCAGAGGAAGCATAAGGGGAAGAGGGAGGTTGGAGAGGGGTTCAAAAAGGGGAACTCATGTACACGCGGGGCAGATTCTTGTCAATGTATGCAAAACCAACCAATATATTGCAACATAATTAGCCTTCAATAAAAATAAATTTAAAAAAAAAAAGAATAAATTACCACACAAATTCCGAAGGCTGGCCCATCCTGGGATGTTCTGCAAGACTGAAAATCCTTTTTACTTTACTTTCTCACTGACTCTCACACTCTATTCTGCCTTTTGACTTTAGTTTGTCATCACTGCTCTCCCTCTGGCTCTATAAAAGACCTGGCCTCCAGACCCTGACAAGATGGTTTCTTCGAGACATTCGTCTACCATCGTCTCAGCCAAATGTCCAAAGTAATTTCGATTCCTTGCAGTCCCACCACCTTTCTGGGATTCACTGGTCTGTCAGTAGCACAACTAGAGAGTCCATGTGCCATGACTAAAGACCCCAGCTGTGATGAAACAAAGATTTTGCGTGCAGCAACTAAAACCTGGTGCAGACAAATAAATTAATGCAGAAATAAATAAATCTAATACTATATTTTTGTAATAAAAGTCATATACACAATTACTTTCTTAAAAATAGTGGGCTTGTGTTTTGTTGGCTCAACCTTAGACTCTAACTGCATTGCAACCTTGACCATGTATCCTGGAGGCAAGCTGGAATTTTGAGTGGCCAAGATCAATAGGCCTCCTAGCACTGTTTAGTTAGGAGTTGCGCAATCTAAAATGTAAAAACAGTGGTTACAGAAAGAAACAGAAAAGTAAAGCAAAATTAATAACCTGTTGTTAGAGGCTTCTCAGTTTCAAAAATACGAATAAATTTGAGGAGAAAACAGGAAGCTGTACCAAGCAGTACTTAGCTTTATTTGGAGGGAGTTACAGCAGTACTGTTTTTGTAAGATGGTTCTGGTTTTATTTATTATTCTATTGCCTACATTTTCACCAATATTAAGGAGAGCTGGGCTGAAAGGGCATACAAGACCTTTCAGTACAAAGCAATAGGTTTTTTTTTTTTTTTAATCAGTTTCCTTAAGAATGAAATCTTATTTCTTTTCAATTCTATCTTTTAATTGGTGGAGAATGTTTTACAATGTTCTCTGGGCTCCTGCCAATGCAAATCAGCCATAATTATTCATTAATCACCTCCTTTTTGTGCCCCCTCCCCTCACCGCATTTCACCCCTCCAGGACATCACAAGCGCCTCTCTGGGCTCCCTGTGTTTCACCAACTTCTCATCAGCTGCATATCGTTTGCGGGGAAGAAACAGAGAGGCAGATATAGAGAACAGAGTGTGAGCACAGGGAGGGAAGAAGAGTACGGAGGCCAGTGGAAACCAACAGGATTACTGCAACTGTCGCAAGAATCTCTGAGAACTAGTGTCTAATTTCCCCTTGATTGGCAGTTAGAAAGACTTCCTAAGATTGGATGGGCCTAGGATACACTCCCAGGGGACACACGTTGGTAAGAGTACAAAAGGAAACTTTGGGAATGCTGGTGGTACAAAAGTAGAGATGGAGGGGTGATGATAAAGGGTATTAGCTGGGATCAATTGACCACTCAAATTTATCTGAGTCAGGGACTTCTCTCGTGGTCCAGTGGTTAGGATTCTGTCCTTCCCCTGCACAGAGTATAGGGTTCATACGGGTTTCATCCCTGCAGGAGAACTAAGAACCTGAATGCTGAATGGGTCAGCCTAGATAAAGAAACAAACCAAAAAAAAAAAAAAAACAAAGAAAATTAATATCTGGGTCAAAGACCAAGGAGAGGAAACGGATTCAGGATATTCAAAGATATGAAACCTTCAATCACGCACTTTCCAGCTGAAAATATGACACGATAATATACAGAGGAATGCAGGAACAATGGAGATAACATGATAAAGTAAAAGGAAAAAATATAGATACTATTGTCAGTCCAGGTGAACATGAAGGGAAGTGATCCTCTGAGGATGTGAGCTGAGGCCGCCCTTGAGACGACAAACTCCCCTCAAAGGTCTGAATTCAATCCAAATGAAGGAATCTGAGCTCCAATCAGTCCCAGGAGCAGACAGCACTGGGTCAATTCTCACTTAGTTGACTCAGGAAATGTGAATCTCATTTCTTCTTTCCTATACTCAGAAAAAAATGAATCTTTTAAAGTATTTATTTGACAAATAACAGTGAATGAAGATGAAAATAAGTAAATTTTGATTAAAAAAAAAGACCAAAAAATAAAAAAATACTCACTGTTTCAGTGACCTACTGTTAGGAATTTTGATTTTTCCATTAAAAATTCTAACAATGGCAGGAACCTCTGTCCAGCGTTTTTTGCTCACTGTGAGAAACAACTGAGTTAGTGAATAAATATTGTATTACAGATTAAATTGGTAAAACGGTGTCTGGACAGAAATCACTGAAAATAAACTACTGATAGGCCTTCTTCAGATGACTTTCAGCAGTGTATTACCAGATCGCCCTCTTAGTACTTAGGAGGAAAAAGCCCACATTGGGGCAGGAGAAGGTGATGAATACTCTGTGCTGACCTGCTCCCCACCTCAGAATAATAGGATTCTTTCCAAGGTTCTCTTAGGAAATAGTGTTCCCTTGGCTAAACCACACTGTCAATCTTTACTTTTACAAAATAAATCTTACACTATCTCTTCCATATTAACAGAACCATGCAGAAGTGAGGCATATGTACCTGGGACAGCTCATCTCATTTTGGATCTCTTGATAAGCAGGAAAATAAATAATTGTCCTCTTGCTATATTGCAGGTACTGCAGTTTCTCACTTTAAAGGTCAAATGCCCACATCAACATATGCTTCTCTTAAAACAAATATCATTATTAAAATGACAGAATGCCAGAAAAGTTTATCTCTGCCAACAAGGATACTGAAGGTGCCATCTGCTTTAACTGTGGTCATATGACGAACAACCATTGGTTCAGGATGTGTCACGCCAACAGATACAGGCTATAAAAGCGGCAGCACTTTTGTATCCTTTCCAACCACTGGGACACCCTCGGCTTCTAGAGCAGAAGGGCCACGAGACTCAACAAGATGAAGGCTCTGCTATTCAGTCTTGTCCTCGGTCTGCTTGTTGCCAGTCAAGGTGAAGCTCAGACAGACGCCTCACAGGTACCAGGGCATTTGAACGGTGGACAAGCTTGGGAGGAGTTCTTAGCGTGTATCCGTGTGAGTGTCCTTTTCGAGGTTTTGGTCATGTGGACTGCTAAGTCTCGCCATCTCCCTGCAACTGAAAATTGCTCCATTCACTGGCTCTATGCCTGCTGTTTGTGAGGTCTGTATCATCTCTACCATCCATTCATCGGCTCTCGTGTATGTTCACTACTCGTGTAAAACCGAAGGATGGTCTCACAGGTGTTGGATTGGGTCTCCTGCATTTGACAACATAGCTCAAGCTATCTCAGTAATACCTCAATTATTTCCTTTATCTGAATTGAGTTTTCACGTGATTATATACGTAGGGCTGTGTTGATAAAGATAGGTAACTTCTGCTAAGTGAAAGGGCAGGGAACCACCTGAGGGATGGTATCGGGCAGAATTTACATAGATGGACTAAGTATTCTGAACGGATCTTTGCTTTTAGTTTACAGGAAGATGGTTAACCCAATACACGGCAGCCAATAACAAAGAGAAGATCACCGAGGGGGGGCCATTCCATGCTTTCAAGCGTTATATTGAGATTGATGAAGAAAATGGCACAATACACTTACAATTTTATGTCAAGTAAGTAAAACTCACCCAAAAGGAAAACACCTGTAAACTCTGGCCTGAGGGAGGGTGTCTCTTCCCCGTCTGCAGGAAGTTCTCGGGGTGATGTTGAGAGGAAGACACACTGAGCTGTGGGGCTGAGCTGGGGAGAGGGCAGTTTCTCTGTGAGCACCAGGGAATGTCCCGAAAAGTCTGCAGAGAGGGGAAACCAGAAGCTCCACTGTCATCAACTCATTAGAGAAAATAGGGACACAGCCGAGGAAAGAGGCTCATGTCCTGGAACCCACAGTTCCCACCAGGCGCTTGACCCCTTCCTGCAGAATTTGTAAGAGACGGTTCCCATTGAGCCCAGAAGTGAGAACAGTGGGGAGAGCACACAGTGAGCTCTGCCCTCGGGGCTTCCTCACGGGAAATTTCAACATCACTGAGTTTCCCAAAGTCGTCAGAGCCCCTAGTGACTTTCCCAAGTCCCTTCCCAGGCGCATCCATTGCACGTGACAGCAGTTCGATCACTGGTTTGGGAAGATCCCCTGGAGGAGGAAATGGTGACCCATTTCAGTATTCTTGCCTGGAGAATCCCATGAACAGAGATACCTGCTGTTCTATATAGTCCAAGGGGTCGCAAAAAGTCAGACAGCACTGAGCAACCAAGCACACACACACAGAGATCCAAGTACCATTCATGGAATGTCCACTATACGGCAGATGGTATCCTAGGAACATGCAAAGTATGGCAGAAATCAACACATTTCTTCAGCAATTATCTCCTACCCAACTCCACCCGAAAAAAGCAAACCAGAACATGGAACCTCAGGTATACATTGTGAGGAATAAAAATATTAAGAACAGAAACAACTAAATATGTTATGCTTGGAGATATTGCTTTATAAATATATATCACGGATTATGTATTGTATATAACCATATGTTACATAGCATCAGTTCATTCGCTCAGTTGTGTCTGACTCTTTGTGACCCCATGAACTGCAGCAAGCCAGGCATCCGTGTCCATCAACAACTCCCATAGTTCACTCAAACTCATGTCCATTGAGATGGTAATGCCATCCAACCATCTCATCCGCTGCCGTCCCATTCTCCTATTGCCCTCCATCTTTCCCAGCATCAGGGTCTTTTCTGAGGAGTCAGTTCTTTGCATCAGGTGGCCAGAGTATTGGACTTTCAGCTTAGCATCAGCCTTTCCAATGAATATTCAGGACTGATTTCTTTAGGATGGGCTGGTTGTATCTCCTTCCACTTCAAGGGACTCTCAAGAATCTTCTCCAATACCACAGTTCAAAAGCATCTATTTTTCGGTGCTCAGCTTTTTTTTTACATTCCCGCCTCACATCCATACATGACAACTGGAAAATCCATAGCCTTGTCTAGATAGACCTTTATTGGCAAAGTAATGTCTCTGCTTTTTAATATACCATCTCGATTGGTCATAACTTCCCTTCCAAGGAGTAAGCGTCTTTTAATATCCTGTCTGCAATCAGCATCTGCAGTGATTTTGGAGCCCCCAAAGATAAAGTCTGACAGTGTTTTCACTGCTTCCCCATCGATTTCCCATGAAGTGGTGGGACGAGATGCCATGATCTTAGTTTTCTGAATGTGGAGTTTCAAGCCAAACTTTTCATTCTCTTCTTTCACTTTCATCACGAGGCGCTTTAGTTCCTCTTCACTTTCTGCTATATGGGTAGTGTCATCTGCATATCTGAGGTTATTAATATTTTTCCTGGCAATCTTGATTCCAGCTTGCACTTCTGCCAGCCCAGTGTTTCTCATGATGTACTCTGCATATAAGTTAAATAAGCAGGGTGATATATACAGCCTTGACGAACTCCTTTTCCTATTTGGAACCACTCTGTTGTTCCATGTCCAGCTCTAACTGTTGCTTCCTGACCTGCATATACGTTTCTCAAGAGGCAGGTCAGGTGGTCTGGTATTCCCATCTTTTAAAGAATTTTCCACAGTTTATTGTGATTCACACAGTCAAAGGCTATGGCATAGTCATTAAACCCGAAATAGATGTTTTGGAACACTTTTGCTCTTTTGACGATCCAACAGATGTTGTCAATTTGATCTCTTGCCCCTCTGCCTTTCCTAAAACCTTCTGGAACATCTGGAAGTTCACGGTTCATGACTTGTTGAAGTCTGTCTTGGAGAATTTTGAGCATTACTTTGCTAATATGTGAGATGATTTCAATTGTTTGGCAGTTTGAACATTCCTTGCTATTCCCTTCCTTTGGCATTGGGATGAAAGCTGGCATTTTCCTGTCCTGTGGCCACTGCTGAGTTGTCCAAATGTATTGCCATATTGAGTGCAGCACTTTCATAGCATCATCGTTTAGTATTTGAGATAGCTCAACTGGAATTGCATAACCTCCGCTAGCTTTGTTCATAGTGATGCTTCCGTGGGCCATCTTCACTTCACATTCCTGGATGTCTGGCTCCTGGTCAGTAATCACACAATCGAGATTATCTGAGCCGTAAAAGTCTTTTTTGTATAGTTTTCTTTGTATTCTTGCCACCTCCTCTTAATATCTTCTGCTTCTCTTCGGTCCATTTCTGTCTTTATTGTGCCCATCTTTGCATGGAAAGTTCTCTTCAGTTCAGTTCAGTTCAGTGTCTCAGTCGTGTCCGAATCTTTGCGATCCCATGAATCACAGCACGCCAGGCCTCCCTGTCCATCACCAACACCCGGAGTTCACCCAAACTCATGTCCATCGAGTCAGTAATGCCATCCAGCCATCTCACTCTCCGTCGTCCCCGTGTCCTCCCATCTCCAATCCCTCCCAGCATCATACTACTTTCCAGTAAGTCATTTCGTCGCATGAAATGGCCAAAGTATTGGAGTTTCAACTTTAGCATCAGTCCTTCCAATGAACACCCAGGATTGATCTCCTTTTGAATGGACTGGTTGGATATCCTTGCAGTCCAAGGGACTCTCAAGAGTCTTCTCTAGCACCACAGTTCAAAAGCATCAATTCTCTAGCATCACAGTTCGGCGATCAGCGTTCTTCACAGTCCAACTCTCACATCCATACACGAGCACGGGAAAAACCATAGCCTTGACTAGAAGGACCTTGATTGGCAAAGTAATGTCTCTGCTTTTTACTATGCTATCAAGTTTGGTCATAACTTTCCTTCCAAGGAGTAAGAGCTTTTAATTTCCTGGCTGCAATCAGCCTCTGCAGTGATTTTGCAGCCCCCAAAAATAAAGTTTGACACTCTTTCCCCTATTTCCCCATCTATTTCCCATGAAGTGATGGGACCAGATGCCATGATCTTCGTTTTCTGAACGTTGAGCTTCAAGCCAACCTATTCACTCTAGTCTTTCACTTTCATCAAGAGGCCTTTGACTTCCTCTTCACTTTCTGCCATAAGGGTGGTGTCATCTGCATATCTAAGGTTATTGATATTTCTCCCGGCAATCTTGATTCCAGCTTGTGCTTCTTCCAGCCCAGCGTTCCTCATGATGTACTCTGCATATAAGTTAAATAAGCAAGGTGACACTATACAACCTTGACGGACTCCTTCTCCTATTTGGAACCAGTCTGTTGTTCCATGTCCAGTTCTAACTGTTGCTTCCTGACCTGCATAGTATCTCTAATTTTCTTGAAAAGATCGCTAGTCTTCTGCATTATATTATTTTCCTCTATTTCTTTGCACTGACCACTGAGGAAGGTTTTCTTATCTCTTCCTGCTATTCTTTGGAACTCTGCATGCAAACGGGTGTATCTGTCTTTTTCTCCTTAGCTTTTTGCTCTCTTCTTTTCACAGCTATTTGTAAGGCCCCTCAGATAGCCATTTGCTTTTATTCATTTCTTTACCTTGGGCATGATCTTGCTCCCTGTCTCCTATGCAATGTCACGAACCTCCGTCCATACTTCATCAGGCACTCTGTGTATCAGATCTAGTCCCTTAAATCTATTTCTCACTTCCACTGTTTAATCATAAGGGATTTGATTTAGGTCATATCTGAATGATCTAGTGGTTTTCCCTACTTTCTTCAATTTAAGTCAGAATTTGGCAATATGGAGTTCATGATCTGAGCCACAGTCAGGTCCCACTCTTCTTTTGGCGGACTGTATACAGCTTCTCCATCTTTGGCTGCAAAGAACATAATCTATCTGACCTCACTGTTGGCCATCTGGAGATGTCCATGTGTAGAGTCTTCTCTTATGCTGTTGAAGAGGCTGTTTGCTATAACCAATTCGTTCTCTTTGCAAAGCTCTTTTACCCTTTACCCTGATTCATTCTGTACTCCAAGGTCAAATTTGCTTGTTACTCCAGGAGTTTCTTGACTTCCAACTTTTGCATTCCAGTCCCCTATAATGAAGAGGATTTCTTTCTAGGATGTTCGTTCTAAAACGTCTTGTAAGTCCTCATGAAACCATTCTATTTCAGCTTCTTCAATGTTACTGGTTGGAGCATAGACTTGGATAACCGTGCTATTGATTGGTTTGCCTTGGAAATGAACAGAGGTCATTCTGTCGTTTTTGAGACTTCATCCAAGGTCTGCATTCCCGACTCTTTTGTTGACCATGATGGCTACTCCATTTCTTCTAAGGGATTCCTGCCCACAGTAGTAGGTATACTGTTCATCTGAGTTAATAATTCACCCATTCCAGTCCATTTTAGTTCACTGATTCCTAGAGTGTCGATGTTCACTCTTGCCATCTCTTGTTTTACCGCTTCAAATCGTCTTAATTCTTGCACCTAACATTCCAGGTTCCTATGCAATTTTGCTCTTTACAGCATGGGACCTTGCTTCTATCACCAATAACATCCCAAATGGTCGTTGTTTTTGCCATCCCTTCATTCTTTCTGGATTTTGTGTCTACTGATCTCCAGTAGCATATTGGGCACCTACCGACCTGGTGAGTTCACCTTTCAATGTCTATTATTTGCCTTTTCATACTGTCCTTTTCTTTACTCATCACTACATGTCTACGCCTAGAGCCATAGGTAAGAATAGATCTGCATATTCTAAACATCTTGGCTCTTCACGTGAGCAAATTATGCAGTCTGAATCATGTTTCCCAGCGTCCTCTCTCAGCACCAAGTTTAAAACTGTTATCAGTATCTGCATATGAAAGGAATCACGTTTTCCAAGCCATATGAAAGGAGTTTGTCTGCTCAGATAAAATGTTGTGTATTTGCAGTTATTTTGGATAATTGTTGTGTTCCCACTTTGTGGTTGTTTTTCAGTGAGCTCAATACATTTCAATTCCCTAATGACTAAGAGGGCTTCCCTAATAGTTGAGTTGGTAACAAAAGTCTGCCTGCAATGCAGGAGACCCTGGTCCAATTCCTGGGTCAGGAAGATCCCCTGGAGAAGGGATAGACTACCACTCCCGTATTCTGGCCTGGAGAAGTCCATGGACTCTATAGTCCATGGGGTCACAAAGAGGTAACATGAATGAGTGACTTGCACTTTCACTTTCAATGGCTGAGAACACTCACCACACTTCACTGTGGGCATTCTTTTCCAAGGTGTCTCTTCAAAATTTAATGCAGTTCCTATGGGGTAAAATGCCTTTTAGTATTTGTTTCATGAAAATTCTTTAAATGGGCCAAATACAACTTTATCACATACATGTACAGAGGACAAATGTGAAGCCACGTACTCCTGTTATAGAGGTGACAATATATACTTATCATATACTATATCCATAAATTTCTTCATGATATCGTACAAACACATCTTGCGTATTTAAGAGTTTGCTTGTGTAAGTGTCCGTGTGAGTGTGAAATGTGTCTGTATACAGACATGTGTCTTTCAAGTTTATTCCTCATATGGTATTGTGATGGAGGAAGAGTGTGTGTTTAGAGAAAATTAAACTTTTTTTTTTAATTTGTGATTTTTTTCTCTCATATTGTCTAATGAGGGCTTCCCTGGGAGCTCTTACATTGTGTAATAAAGCCTGGTGGATTTCATGTTGTCTGATAAGGCCTGGTGGCTCTCATATTGTTTAATAAGGGCTTTCCTGATATCTCAGAGGGTAAAGAATCTGCCTGTAATGCAGGAGACCCAGATTCGATCTCTGGGTCAGGAAATTCCCATGCAGAAGGAAATGGCAACCCACTCCAGTCTTCTTGCCTGGAGTTTCCCACAGACAGAGGAGGAGACTGGTGGGCTACAGTCCATGGGGTCGCAGAGAGTCAGACACAACTGAGTGACAAACTCTTTCCTTTCATTGTCTAATGAATCACTGCCAGGGTTGTGACCATGCTCAAGGTTTGTCTTGATGGCTATGCCTCTCAATTTTCAGAAACCATATAAAGGAAAAGTTCATTCTTTTTCTTTCTTCCTAAAATTCTAGATTTCACCATGGTTATTGTCTTACACACGACCTGTTTTGTATCTGTGGTTATCTTTGGAACTACTAGTCAGATTTAGTGTGTCGACAAATCATCCTTGCCGCTTGATAATTGCTGGATCTGAGACAGCATATGTTGTCTCTTTTGAAGGCCAATTTGTTCACCAGCACTGAGGTGATACCTGACACATATTCTTGGGTGTCATACAGAAAGAATCCTAAATATACATCAAGTTTTTATTATGTTAATCAACCAACATGAATATATTTTGTTTTTAAGGAAGAATGGAGAATGCATCAAAAAATATGTCTCAGGCACAAAGGAAGGAAACGTTTATGCTCTTGACTGTAAGTATGAATGTTTCACTGGAAAGACGACGTTCAGGTAGAAATCTTGGTTTCAGCTTTCTTCACTAATCCCATACACCTGAATTCTACTCCCACTGAAAATCAGAGGTCAGGGACTGGAAAGCCTTCCCTCAACGGAGTGTTACTCAGCGAGACCAGATCCAGACGTCTTAGACCGTGAAGTTAAGTGGGTCTTAGGAAGCATTATGGAGAAGGCAATGGCAAGTCACGCCAGTACTGTTGCCTGGAGAATTCCATGGATGGAGGAGCCTGGTAGGCTGCAGTCCGTGGGGTCGCTAAGGGTCGGACACGACTGAGAGACTTCACTTTCACTTTCACACATTGGAGAAGGAAATGGGAACCCACTCCAGTGTTCTTGCCTGGAGAATCCCGGGGTCGGGGGATCCTGGTGGGTTTCCATCTATGGGGTCACACAGAGTCGGACATGACTGAAATGACTTAGCAGCAGCAGCAGGAAGCATTATAAAATACGCTAGTGGAGGTGACAGAATTCAAACTGTGCTCTTTAAAATCCTAAAAAGTGATGCTGATAAGGGTTGTAAGCAATGTGTCAGCAACTTTGGAAACCTTGGGAGTGGCCACAGAACTGGAAAAGGTCAGTTTCCATTTCAATCTCCAAGAAAGACCATGACAAAAAATGTTCAAACTACCGAACAGCTATGCTCACTTCACATGCGAGCAAGGTTCAGTTCAGTGCAGTTCAGTCGCTCAGTCGTGTCCGACACTTTGCGACCCCATGAATCACAGCATGCCAGGCCTCCCTGTCCATCACCAACTCCCGGAGTTCACTCAAACTCATGTCCATCGAGTCAGTGATGCCATCCAGCCATCTCATTCTCTGTCATCCCCTTCTCCTCCTGCCCCCAATCCTTCCCAGCATCAGAGTCTTTTCCAGTGAGTGCTCAAGATCCTTCAAGTCAAAATTCAGCGGTACATGATCAGACAACTACCAGAAATATAGTCTTTTTTTGGAAAAGGCAGATGAACCCGATCTAATTGTCAACATTCACAGGATCATGGAGAAAGCAAGGCAATTCCAGAAAAAAAACAGTTTTTTTTTTTTTCTGCTTCATTGACTATGGTAAAACTTTTGACTTTGTGGAACACAACAAACTGTGGAAAATTCTTCAAGATATGGTAATCCTGGATTGCCTTACCAGGCTTCAGAGAAACCTGTATGTGGATCAGTCAGCAATAGTGAGAACTGGACACGCAACAACAGATTGGTTCAAAATTGGGAAAAGAGTACAAGATAGTATATACGGTCATGCGGCTTCTATAACTTATATACAAAGTACATCATGCTGAGTGTCAGGCTGGGTGAAAGACAAGGTGGAATCAAGACTACTGGAAGAAATAGCAACAGCATCAGATATGCAGATGATACAACTTTATGGCTGAGATTGAAGAGGAACTAAAGAGTCTCATGATAACGGAGCAAGAGGAGACTGAAAAAGCTGGTCTCAAACTCAACATTCAACACCAGGAAGATCATGGCCTCTGGTCCCCTCACTTTATGGCAAATAGAAAGTGCAAGAGTGGACGCAGTGACAGGTTTTCTCTTCTTGGACTCGAAAATCTCTGAGGATTGTGACTTCAGCCACGTAATTAAAGATAACTGATATTTGGAAAGAAGGCTGTGACAAACCAAGAGAGCTTAGTAAAATGCAGATACATCACTTTGCCAACAACGGCCCGTTTAGTCAAAAGTATGTTTATTTTTTTCCCCGCATTTATGTATGGATTTGAGCGTTGGACCGTAAAGAAGGCTGCGCACCAAATAACTGACGCTTTTAAACCGTGGTGCTGGGGAAGACTCTTGAGAGTGACTTGGACTGCAAGGAGATCAAACCAGTCCATTCTAAAGGAAACCAGTCCTGAATATTCATTGGAAGGACCGATGCTGAAGCTGAAGTCCCAGTACGTGGGCCACCTGATGGAAAGAACTGACTCATTGGAAAAGACCCTTATGCTGGGAAAATTTAAAGGCGGGAGGACAAGGGGATGACAGAGGATTATATGGTTGGATTGCAGTATCGACTAAAGTACACGAATTTGAGCAAATTCTGGAAGGTCATGGAGGACAGGGAACTTGGTGCAGTACAGTTCATGGGGTCATGGAGATTCAGACATGACATAGTGATTTAATATCAATAAGAACAACGTGGCTAACCATGAGTGTATAATTTCTATTTTTTAGGAGTCTCACAGAAAATTTACAACTGGTTTATGAACTAAGATCACGGGGTCTATATTGAGATGGCACATTAGTGCCATTCACTTTTATTTAATTATTTTTAATTTTAATTGGAGGCTAATTACTTGACATTATTGTATTGGTTTTGCCATACATTGACATGAATCTGCTCCGGGTGTACATGTGTTCCCCATCTTGAACCCCCTCCCGCCTCCCTCCCCATCCCATTCCTCTGGTTCATCCCAGTTCACCAGCCCTGAGCATCACTTTTTAAAAAGAATCTTATAATATCTGAGTCCATTCAAATTTAGATGGAGGAACTTGAACTCAAGGAAATCATCGAGAGTTCAACCATAAAGGCAGCTTCTATACAAAGCAATGGGCATGCTGGCTAAGCTTTGTATCTCTGAGCTCTTTATAATGGCCCTAAATAGCATTATTATTTTCACACAGCCTAAAGGATACATGTTTGATTAAAATTTAAACACATCAATATGTGATCACAACCCTTTCCTAAACGAAGAAGTCACACAGTACATATGGCATAGCCACAAATTAGTAAAATTCATGCCTGAAATATTTCCCCATACTTTGATGGATAGCTTCTGATATTTGAAGTTTTCAAAATTGTGCTTTCATTTTTCTTATTCCCACTATATGGTTTCTTTTCGCCGAATCATGAATGCTTCCACTGTCTTTATCCTTCTCCATTTTTGCAATCCATTTTAGCATGAATTTTACACAGTGACTAAAGAAGGAAGACAACAGAAATGCAAGACTCTAGGGTACCAGCCATTGCCGCGTTCAGGTTTGTTTGGAAACAGTGAAGTGTAGCTACCTCAGGCCCAGTTACCAGCAGTGGCCTTGATGGTGACCTGAAGCCCAGGAGACAGGTTTGCTCTCACTTTTGTATCACATTCATTAACATCACAGTCAATTCATTGATGTTGCTATGTCCACCTTGGTAAATCCATGGTGAACCACAAGTGGTCACTGATAATCTGAAGACATTCGTTGTCTGAATTAAGCTGTCCCAACGTGAGAAAGGCTTGTGGACTTAGCATGGCCTTGGGAAAATTGCATATTCTTGTCAGGGCTATGAGAGTCTGAAGCTGCTTTGGATGCCTTTTTTTTTTTTTTTTAAGCACACTGATAATTTTCAGTGGCTCAGACACTGAGCAGTGGTGTTTGCAGGCTTCAGTAATACAGATGTTCATTTTCACATTCCATGTTGCTGAATGATTGCAGGAAGGTGAGATGGAGGCCAGGAGAGAGAGAATGGACATTGAGGGTGTGGCGGTGACACACAGTAGGTCAGAGCTGTTTCTTGTCCAGACACGCGGGCAGGGCAGAGGGGAGTTGCAGTGCTCCAGGTGGGGAAGAGGCTCACCACTAGGAGGTCACTGCCTACCTGTCCCAGCAGGTAAGCTGTCTTCACACCAACAGACACGACAGGGGGCTGTATCATACTCCAGTGTGAAGGGTCGGGAAACACAATACTTAAAGTGCTCAAAAGGTTGCCTGGCCTAATGTCACCACTCAGGAACAGAAGTTGATGAACCCAAGGTAGGCTGACATTGGCCAATAGAAACCAATTCCATGGCTGGGGTCACAGCAATACAGAAAATTTTTGAACCTCGATTGGATAATATGTGTATGCTGCTTAAAACACTCTTGGGACTTCCCTGGTGGTCCCGCGGATAAGAATCTGCCAGCCAGGGCAGGAAACATAGGTTCAATCCCTAGTCCAAGAAGGTCCCACATGCCATGTCGGAACTAAGCTCATGTACCAAAACTACTGATCCTGCACTCTAGAACTCCGAGCTGTAACTACTGAAGCTCATGCACCCCAGTGCCTATGCTCAGCAACAAGAGAAGCCACTGCAGTGAGAAGTTCGCACAACACAATTAGACTGTACTCCACCGTCCCCACAAGTGGACAAAGCCCACGGGCAGCAGGGAAGACTCAGCAAATCAAAAATAATTAATTATAAATGCAGAAAAAGAATCTGTTAGGTTTATCAGCACACACGTTCTATAAAGCATCTTAGGCTTCTCAGAACACACATTCTATAAAGCATCTTAGTAAGACAGCAAGGAGTGACTGATTAATTGTAGGAAAAGGTGGGGATGAGGAAAATCGTACCTCCTTCTGTGGCCATGGTTAACGGCAGCATTCTGTGCAGGATGAAGTGAGTGGGTCCATACACGATGGACCGTTCTTCATGCCCGCCGTGTGTCACAATAATCTAACTGACAACAAGTTAAGGTGGGGCTGTTTGTATCTTTTCTCTCTCTCACAGACGCGGGTCACAATGAACTTCAACCCATTAGTGGGGACGAGAACACGCTCTTAACATATAATGTCAACCTGGATGGACATGGCAAGGAGACAAAACTGGTGGAATTATTTGGTAGGTATGATATTAAATTCCCATAACCATTGTCATGTAACACGCACACTGTAAGGACTTTCATTCAGAATATCAGGAAGTGCTGACAGCATTCCAAATTCAGGGTGCAAGGCCTGCGTGTTTATGCTCACCAAATTAAGGATCCTGGAAGGTAATCTACCAAGAAACAGGAGGCCATAGGGTGCAGAATATCACATCATCAGGCATTTCACAATGATTCCTATGTGTTCAAATATTAGAAAATGAAGTTTTGCTGGAATATTTTATTTTACATATGTCAATATATTTCAAGTCATGTCTATAATGAGGATGACAAATAATCAAAATATACAGTGTACCTTAGGAATAATTCCAGCTACTGAATAAATACTTGGTGTTTAACAAATATCAATAGGCTTTTTACCAAATTTATTCTTTGTACCTTGAGAAATGCAAATACAGAAGGCATACTATAAAATTTTTTCAGTATAGGACTTTTGACTTTGAAGAGAGAACTTAACCTAGGCCCGATGTTGTTTCAAGGACAGACACCTTCTCCAAATCTCAGTTACAGGCTCACGTTAATATAAACAGAAGTTCAAAGTTTTAGTGACTGAAAAGTTTTTCATTTTAATGACACAAATCTCTAAAGTCATGCTGATGAAGTTTTAATATAAAAAATTAGGTAAAATTTTATTTATTTATTTTAAATAAATAAATTTTAAAATTTTATTTATTTTTTAATTGAAGGATAACTGCTTTATAGATTCTACTGTTTTCTGCCATATACCAACACAAATCAGCCATAGGTATACATATGCTTGTGTGAAAGTTGCTCAGTCATATCTGACTCTTTGTGACCCCATGGACTATACAGTCCATTGAATTCATCAGGCCAGAATACTGGAATGGGTAGCCTTTCCCTTCTCCAGGGTAACTTCCCAACCCACAGATCAAGCTCAGGGCACCCACATTGCAGCAGAGTTCTTTCCTAGCAGAGTCACAAGGGAAGTCAATAGGTATATATATGACCCTTCCCTTTTGAAACTGCCTCCCATCTCCCTCCCACCCCTCTAGGTTGATATAGAGCCCCTGTTTGAGTTCCCTGAGACATACAGCAAATTCCCACTGGCTACCTATTTTAACTATGGTCATGTCATTTTGCATGATACTCTCTCCATATATCGCACCGTCTCCTCCCCTCTCCCCATGCACATACGTCTCTTCTCTATGACTGATTCTCCACTGATGCGCTGAAAATAAGTCCATTTTCAGTACCATCATTCTAGATTCCATAAGTATGTGTTAGAATACAATATCAGTTTTCTGATGCACTGTAAGCCTTGGAACACTTATAAGAAAATCTTTGACCTGTTCCATGTTTCAAATGCATTGTTCTTATGAAAACTGATATCACCCACTCAAGTAACCATGCAGAAGCACTGAGGGGTGTGTGTGCCATGGGGACAACAGTTGTCTATTTCAGAAAAGGTTATTGGGTACAATGGCAGGTTCATGAAAGAGTAAATCATGCCCTGTTATTATGTGTGATCCAGTGAATGTGTCCATGGAAGGGGAGAAAGGTGGTTCCTACTAAGCTTGGTGTACAAACAGATATGAGAGGCAGGTATATACGCGAGGAAGGTGAGACAAGCAAGTAGGCTCCATATTAGGATGGACTCAGCCCCAAATTCACGAAGATCCTGGCAAGTTTTTGGGGTCCAGGTCCTGATGCTGAGGAGTAGGGTGTCCTACTCACCAAGTTGGACTGGGGTCAATTCTTAAGACAGAAAGCACATATTTGTCTCGTGGAAACCACTGAAAGCTCTTAGATTCCAGAATTGAACATATGATTGTCACGTTCCATTTCTTCTTCTGTAGATTCAGAAATTTCCATGGGTTCCCCGGGGGTCGACAATTCTGTTTTCTGTTCTGTGATTTTACAGGCAAAGGAAATAATGTAGACTCGAAATACAAAGAGGAGTTTGACAGCATGGTGAGAGAAAAAGGGATTCCGGAAGAAAATGTCCTGAACTTAATCGACATTGGTAAAGGAATCATACTTTTTCCCCTGCCCATATCACTCACTTGTTGTGTATAAACCAGAAAACGAGTCAGCTTATTCAAAATATCTTCTTACACATTTAATCTCTTTGAAGATACTTTATTACAAGAAAGGAAGGAAGGAAGAAAACTTGGAAATGCTGGGGAGTGTTTCATTTCTCCCATTTTGTTTTTCCCTAGATAACTGTCCAGAGGAGTGAAAAAAAAGTGACTCTGGCACTCTCGTAAGTAAACTCAGTCCGTTTTAAACGATGCCCCTTCCAGATGAAGCAATAAGATAACAATGTTATTTCATATGTGTGAAATGTTTGTCCCACCACTTTAAATGTATCACTGAAGAATTTTCTATTCTGTAATATTGCTGCTCTTGAGCCATATTATTGTAAACACTTTGATTAATTAACGCCAAGCAGCTGTAGTGAGAGAGTCTTATCCTACAGAAATCTTGCAGACTAGAGTCATCTGACAGAAGCAGGAATCCCCGTGAGTTGGTGGAAATTATTAGTGTTCCCATCAGCCCTGACCTCGTGGTTGTCCCCACACATTCCTCCCCCAAGAGAATCGGTATGAAACAGAGCTCTGCTTCCCTGAAGCAGGGCTTCCCTGATACCTCAGTTGCTAAAGAATCCGCCTGCAATGCAGGAGACCCCGGGTCGATTCCGGGGTCTGGAGGATCTGATGGAGAATGGAAAGGCTACTCCAGTATTCTTGGCCTTCCATTGTGGCTCAGTGGGGGAGACCTGGGTTGGATCCCTGGGTTGGGAAGATTCCCTGGAGAAGGGAAAGGTTTCTCCAGTATACTAGTGTGGTGAATTCCATGGATTGTCACGGTCCATAGCATTACAAGGAGTTGGAGATGACCGAGCGACTTCCACTTTCACACTTTTCACAAGACCAGTGTTTGATCTCATATGATTCCGAGAGAAACAGTAGATGCCTTCCCACCACACTGTCTGAAACATGCATTTGCAATATATTCCTACTCAGATGTTATGGCGTTTAATGCTCTGTCGAGAAAGAATCTTAACAAAAAGAGTGACTAAAAGCACGAGCATCCAGGTGAATGTGATAACAGCGATGTGGTACCTATTTTCAATGGAACAATACTCAGCAAGAAAAAGAAGCAACTAACTCTATTTACAGCAACATGGATGGACCAAGATATTTGTCACGCTGAGTGAAAGAACTCAGAAAGAGAAAGACCAATGCCAGAAATGTCACTTCTAGGTTTCAGTTTAGTTCACTAATTGTCATATCCAACTCTTTGTGACCCCATGGACTGCCGTATTCCAGGAATCCCTGTCCATCATGAACTCTCAGAACTTGCTCTAACTCATGTCCATTGAGTCAGTGATGACATCCAACCATCTCATCCTTTCTCGTCCCCGTCTCCAACGCCTCCAATCATCCCCAGCATCAGGATGTTTTCAAATAGGTCATTTATTCGCATTAAGTGGCCAAAGTATTGGAGTTATAGCTTCTACATCAGTACTTCCAATGATTATCAAGACTGATTTCCTTTAGGGTGGACTGGTTGGGTCTCCTTGCAGTCCAAGGGACTCTCAAGGGTCTTCTACAACTCCACAGTTCAAAAGCATCAATTCCTTGGCGCTCAGCTTTCTTTAGAGTCCACCTTTCATTTTAGTGTAGATAAATGCCATGGTTCAGATGGTCACAAATTTGCCAACAATGCACGAGACCCACATTTGATCCCTGTTTCAGGAAGATCCCCTGGAGAGTGAAATGGTAGCACACTCTCTTATTCTTGCCTGGAGCATCTCCATGGACAGAGGAACCTGGTGGGCTACAGTCCAAGGGGTCACCAAGAGTTGCACACGACAGAGTGACTTTCACTTTCTCAAAGATATCACTTGTGCTTGGAATCTAAACCATGACATAGAGGAAAATATTTACAAAACGGAAACAGGCTCACAGAAGTGGAGAACAAACTTGTGGTTGTCAAATCGGAGGGACTTGGGGAAGAGAAGAATTGGGAGGTTTGTGGTTGAAAAGGGAAAGTGGAAGAAAGGGCTAGTTGCTCAGTCATGTCCGAATCTCTGCCACCCCATGCACCATAGCCTTCCAGACTCCTCTGTGCATGGGATTCTGTAGGGAAAAATACAGGCGAGGGTAGCCATTCCCTCCTATATAGGATCTCACCAACACAGGGATTGAACCTGGGTCTCCTGAATTGTTTGCAGATATCTTACACTCTGAGAAGTGTGAGGTTAGTAAATGCAAACTATTATATACAGGATGGATAGAGAATAATTTTCAACTGCATAGCACATGGGACTGTACACAATACTCTGTAAAGCCTAAATGGGAAAAGAATCTGAAAAAGAATAGATCCTAGTTTTTGTATGTATAATCACTTGGCTGTACACCTGAAATCAATGCAACATAGATAATCAACTATACTCTATAATTTAAAAAGCAAAGAAGTTAATTCTTGAGGACCCAGAAGACAAAACTTGCAGGATTAGAGCTGTCTGCTGCAATTACCGAGCCTTAAAACCATCACTAGAGGAAGATGTATATGCATTGTGAAATCATTACTCATAGAACCAATCCCCATGGGGAATTTCCAAACTTGTGTACATCCTAGGGACAATTCCACGGGCAACTTGCTGTCACAGAGATGTGGAGTGTTGAGGTCCACCTGGAATTGGACACTGGCTCAACTACCACCTCCCTGTAACCTGGACAGCTGACTGCCTGAAGCTCACCCCTGTCAGCCATTACACCGTTGACTGAACTAAACCTCTGGTTCTCTTTTATTCACCTAGAAAAAGAGTCACTGAGACCAGACATGTCCTTGTGTCCGTGGAATCAAGATCAACAACACGAAGACGACTTTCCTCGTTCCTGATTAACATGATCCTGCTCTCTTCACACTCACACTCCCACTTCCACCTCATCGCTCCCCATCATTACATCATGGCTTGATTCGTGTTATTTGATTGTTGAGGGTTTAAATAAATCGATTGAATATCTGCCCTGCACACGCATGTCTGTACAAAAGTCACCTCATTTAAAACACACAAAGTCCACATTAAGTATCCAGGAAACTGTGCCTTTCATAGGACAGGGGTTCATCAGAGACACTCCTTATGTAGATTTGGTAGATATGCCCTCAGATGTCCAGGGAAGAGGGAGAAAGGAGACTAAAGCATCATGGGGCAGGGTTATAGATCCTCCACCATACGGGCTTCTCTGATGGATCAGATGGTAAAGAATCTGCCGGCAATGCAGAAGACCCAAGGTCTATCCTTGGGGGAGGAAGATCCTCGGGAAGAGGAAACGGTAACCCACTCCAGTGAAGAATGCCATGGACAGAGGAGCCTGGTTGGCTACAGTCCATAGCATCCTAAAGAGATGGACAGGCCTGAGCGACTAACACTTTCACTTTCTGTCTCCTGTTCGGAAGGGGTCAGTCTGATCAAAGGAAAGTGTCTAAAATGCATCTTATTCATTCCCAAGAAAGGAACATACATTCCACTCACTAAGGCTTGTGCACAGAAAGCGCAGGATGACATTACTGTTCTATTCAGTTCAATTATTCAGTCGTCTCTAAATCTTTGCGACCCCATGAATCGCAGCATGCCAGGCCTCCCTGTCCATCACCAACCTCCGGATTTCACACAAACTCATGCTCATTGAGTCGGCGATGCCATCCAGCCATCTCATCCTCTGTCGTCCCCTTCTCCTCCTGCCCCCAATCCCTACCAGCATAAGGGTCTTTCCCAGTGAGTCAACTCTTCACATGAGCTGCCCAAACTATTGAAGCTTCAGCTTCAGTCCTTCCAAGGAACACCCAGCACTTATCTCATTTAAGATGGACTGTTTGGATCTCCTTGCAGTCCAAGGGACTTTCAAGAATCTTCTCCAACACCACAGTTCAAAAGCATCAATTCTTCAGTGCTCAGCTCTCTTTTATAGTCCAACTCTCACATCCATACATGACCACGGGAAAACCCATAGCCTTGGCTAGATGGACCTTAGTTGACAAAATAATATCTCTGCTTTTTAATATGCTGTGTAGGTGGGTCATAACTTTCCTTCCAATGAGTAAGCGTCTTTCCATTTCATGGCTATTATCACCATCTGCAGTGATTTTGGAACCCAAAAAATAAAGTTTGACACTGTTTCCCCCTCAAGTTCCCATGAAGTGATGGAACCAGATGCCACGATTTTGGTTTTCTGAATGTTGTGATTTCAGTCAACTTTTTCACTCTCCTCTTTCACTTTCATCAAGAGGCTCTTTAGTTCCTCTTCACTTTCTGCCATAACAGTGGTGTCATCTGCATACCTGAGGTTATTGACCATGTATCCTTGAGGCAACCTGGAATTTTGAGTGGCCAAGATCAATAAGCCTCCTAGCAGTGTTAAGTTAGGAATTGTGCAATCTAAAATGTAAAAACAGTGGTTACAGAAAAAAAAGAAAGAAAAGAAACCAGAAAAGTAAAACAAAATTAATAATCTGTTGTTAGAGGCTTCTCAGTTACAAAAACATGAATGAATTTGAGGAGAAAACAGGAAGATGTACCAAGCAGTACTTAGCATTATTTGTACGGAGTTACAGCAGTAAAAATTTTGTAAGATGGTTCTGGTTTTATTACTATTCTATTGCCTACATTTTGACCAATATTAATGAGAGTTGGGATGAAAGGGTAAAAGAGACCTTTCAGTACAAAGCAATAGAATTATTTTTTTATCAGTTTCCTTAGGAATGAAATCTTATTTCTTTTCTATTCTATCTTTTAGTGAGTGGAGAATGTTTTACAATGTTCTCTTGGCTTCTGCCATGCTGCTGCTGCTGCTAAGTCGCTTCAGTCGTGTCCAACTCTTTTGCAACCCCATAGACGGCAGCCCACCAGGCTTCCCCGTCCCCGGGATTCTCCAGGCAAGAACACTGGAGTGGGTTGCCATTTGCCATACAACAGTGCAAATCAGCAAAAATTATTATTTACTCACCTGCCTTTTGAGCTGCTCCCCTCACACCATCTCACCTTTCCAGAACATCACAAGCGACTCTCTGGGCTCCGTGTTTCACCAACTTCTCATCAGCTACATATCGTTTGCAGGGAAGAAACAGAGAGGCAGATATAGAGAACAGAGTGTGAGCACAGGGAGGGAAGAAGAGTGCTGAGACCAGTGGAAACCAACACGATTACTGCAACTGTCGCAAGAATCTCTGAGAAGAATTAGTGTCTAATTGCCCCTTGATTGGCAGTTAGAAAGACTTCCTAAGATGGGATGGGCCTAGGATACACTCCCAGGGGACACACGTTGGTAAGAGTCCAAAAGAAAACTTTGGGAATGCTGGTGGTACAAAAGTAGAGATGGAAGGGTGATGATAAGTGGTGTTAGCTGGGATCAATTGACCACTCAAATTTATCTGAGTCAGGGACTTCTCTCGTGGTCCAGTGGTTAGGATCCTGTCCTTCCCCTGCACAGAGTATAGGGTTCATTGGGGTTTCATCCCTGTTGGAGAACTAAGAACCTGCATGCTGCATGGGGCAGCCAAGATAAAGAAACAGACAAAAGAAAGAAAGAAAGAAAATGAATATCTGGGTCAAAGACCAAAGAGAGGAAATGGTTTCAGGATATTCCGAGACATGAAACCTTCAATCACGCAGACTTTCCAGCTGAAAATATGACAGGATAATATACAGAGGAATGCATGAACAAAGGAGATAACATGATTTTGCAACTGAAAGAAAAGAGAGCAAAAGGAGAAAATATAAATACTATTGTCTGTCCATGTGAACATGAAGGGAAGTGATCCTCTGAGGATGTGAGCTGAGGATGCCCTTGAGAGGACAAAGTCTCCTCAAAGGTCTGAATTCATTCCAAATGAAGGAATCTGAGCTCCAATCAGTCCCAGGAGCAGACAGCACTGGGTCAGTTCTCACTTAGTTGACTCGGGAAATCTGAATCTCATTTCTTCTTTTCTATACTCAGAAAAACATCTCTTCACAGCCACTCCAGCAAAGTGCAGCCGCTGTACCTTACCTTGGATGAGGGGTTTTTCCTCAAGGCCGCCCCTCCTGACCTTGAACGCGGAGTAGCTCCTCTCGGCCCTCCTGTGCCCGCTCAGCCACTGCCTGTTGGATGTGGGGTCTCTCCTCTTGGCCGCTGGCCCTGGCATCAGGCGTGGGGTAGCTCCTCTCGGCCGCGCCTCTTTGCCTGGTCGGCTGAAACGGGGCTGGCATCTCTCGCGTGAAGGTAAGAAAAACGCAAATAAGATGGTAGGTATTGCCACGGGGCATCAGAGGGCAGACACACTGAAATCATAATCACAGGAAACTAGTCGATCTGATCACATGGACCACAGCCGAATGTGGTCCACTGGAGAAGGGAATGGCAAACCACTTCAGTATACTAGCCTTGAGAACCCCATGAAGAATATCAAAGGGCAAAATGATAGGATACTAAATGAGGAATTCCCCAGGTCGGTAGGGGCCCAGTATGCTACTGGAGATCAGAGGAGAAGTAACTCTAGAAGGAATAAAGGGATGGAGCAAAAGCAAAACCAATACCCAGTTGTGGATGTGACTGGTGATGGAAGCAAGGTCCGGTGCTGTAAAGAGCAATATTGCATAGGAACCTGGAATGTTAGGTCCATGAATCAAGGCAAATTGGAAGTGGTCAACCAGGAGATGGCAAGAGTGAATGTCGACATTCTAGGAATCAGTGAACGAAAATGGACTGGAATGGGTGAATTTAACTCAGATGGCTATTATATCTACTACTGTGGGCAGGAATCCCTTAGAAGAAATGGAGTAGCCATCATGGTCAACCAAAGAGTCCAAAATGCATTACTTGGATGCAATCTTAAAAACGACAGAATGATTTCTGTTCTTTTCCAAGGCAAACCATTCACTATTACAGTAACCCAAGCCTATAACCCAACCAGTAACGCTGAAGAAGCCGAAGTTGAACAGTTCTATGAAGACCTCCAAGACCTTTTAGAACTAACACCCAAAAAAGATGTCCTTTTCATTATAGGGGACTGGAATGCAAAAGTAGGAAGTCAAGAAACACATGGAGTAACAGGCAAATTTGGCCTTGGAACACGAAATGAAGCAGGGCAAAGGCTAATAGAGTTTTGCCAAGAGAACGCACTGGTCATAGCAAACACCCTCTTCCAACAACACAAGAGAAGAATCTACACATGGACATCACCAGATGGTCAACACCGAAATCAGATTGATTACATTCTTTGCAGCCAAAGATGGAGAAGCTGTATGCAGTTAGCAAAAACAAGACCAGGAGCTGACTGTGGCTCAGATCATGAACTCCTTATTGCCAAATTCAGACTTAAATTGAAGAAAGTAGGGAAAGCCACTAGACCATTCAGATATGACCTAAATCAAATCCCTTATGATTATAGAAATAGATTTAAGGGTCTAAATCTGATAGATAGAGTACCTGATGAACTCTGGACGGAGGTTCCTGACATTGTACAGGAGACAGGGACCAAGACCATCCCCATGGAAAAGAAATGCAAAAAAGCAAAATGGCTGTCTGAGGAGACCTTACAAATAGCTGTGAAAAGAAGAGAAGCGAAAAGCAGAGGAGAAAAGGAAAGATATAAGCATCTGAATGCAGAGTTCGAAAGAATAGCAAGGAGAGATAAGAAAGCCTTCCTCAGTGATCAATGCAAAGAAATAGAGGAAAACAACAGAATAGGAAAAACAAGAGATCTCTTCAAGAAAATTAGAGATTCCAAGGGAATATTTCATGCAAAGATGGGCTCGATAAAGGACAGAAATGGTATGGACTTAACCGAAGCAGAAGATATTAAGAAGAGGTGGCAGGAATACACAGAAGAACTGTACAGAAAAGATCTCCACGAATAAGATAGTCAAGATAACGTGATCACTGACCTAGAGCCAGACATCTTGGAATGTGAAGTCAAGTGGGCCTTAGAGAGCATCACTACGAACAAAGCTAGTGGTGGTGATGGAAATCCAGTTGAGCTATTTCAAATCTTGAAAGATGATGCTGTAGAAGTGCTGCACTCAATATGCCAGCAAATTTGGAAAACTCAGCAATGGCCACAGGACTGGAAAAGGTCAGTCTTCATTCCAATCCCAAAGGAAGGCAATGCCAAAGAACGCTCAAACTACTGCACAATTGCACTCATCTCACACGCTAGTAAAGTCATGCTCAAAATTCTCCAAGCCAGGCTTCAGCAATATGTGAACCGTGAACTTCCAGATGTTCAAGCAGGTTTTAGAAAAGGCAGAGGCACCAGAGATCAAATTGCCAACAACCGCTGGATCATGGAGAAAGCAAGAGAGTTCCAGAAAAACATCTATTTCTGCTTCATTGACTATGCCAACGCCTTTATGTGTGGATCACAATAAACTGTGGAACATTCTGAAAGAGTTGGGAATAGCAGACCACCTGACCTGCCTCTTGAGAAACCTGTATGCAGGTCAGGAAGCAATAGTTAGAACTGGACATGGAACAACAGACTGGTTCCAAATAGGAAAAGGAATGCGTCAAGGCTGTATTTTGTCACCTGATTTCTTTAACTTATATGCAAAGTACATCATGAGGAACGCTGGGCTGGAAGAAGCACAAGCTGGAATCAAGATTGCTGGAAGAAATATCAATAATCTCAGATATGCAGATGACAATGCCCTTATGGCAGAAAGTGAAGAGGAACTCAAAAGCCTCTTGATGAAAGTGAAAGAGGAGAGTGAAAAGGTTGGCTTGAAGCTCAACATTCAGAAAACAAAGATCATGGCATCTGGTCCCATCACTTCCTGGGAAATAGATGGAAAAACAGTGGAAACAGTGTCAGACTTTATTTTTTTGGGCTCCAAAATCACTGCAGATGCTGATTGCAGCCATGAAATTAAAAGACGCTTACTCCTTGGAAGGAAAGTTATGACCAACCCTGATAATATACTAAAAAGCAGAGACATTACTTTGCAACCAAGGTCCATCTAGTCAAGGCTATGGTTTTTCCCTTGGTCATGTATGGATGTGAGAGCTGGACTGTGAAGAAAGCTGATGGCCGAAGAATTGATGCTTTTGAACTGTGGTGTTGGAGAAAACTCTTGAGAATCCCTTTTACCACCAGGAGATCCAACCAGTCCATTCTAAGGGAGATCGCTCCTGGGTGTTCATTGGAAAGACTGATGCTTAAGCTGAAACTGCAATACTTTGGCCACCTCATGCGACGAGTTGACTCACTGGAAAAGATTCTGATGCTGGGAAGGTTTGGGGGCGGGAGGAGAAGGGGACGACCGAGAATGGGATAGCTGGATGGAATCACTGACTCTGTGAACATGAGTTTGAGTGACCTCTAGGAGTTGGTGATGGACAGGGAGGCGTTGCGTGCTGTGATTCATGGGGTCGCAGAGAGTCGGACACGACTGAGCAACTGAACTGAACTGAACTGATACTCAGAAAAAAAAAATCTTTTAAAGTATTTATTTGCCTATTAACAGTGAATGAAGATGAAAATAAGTAAATTTTGATTAAAAAGAAAAAAAAAAAAGACTCACTGTTTCAGTGACCTTGTGTTAGGAATTTGCTTTTTCCATTAAAAACTCTAAGAATTGTAGGAACTGCTATTCAGATTTTTTTTTTGCTCAAGGGAGAAAGAACTGAGTTAGTGAGTAAATATTATATTAAGGATTAAATGGGTAAAAGGGTGTCTAGACAGAAATCGCTGAAAATAAACTACTGATATGCCTTCAACAGATGACTTTAAGCAGCATATAACCAGATCGCCCTCTTAGTACTTAGGAGGAAAAAGCCCACATTGGGGCAGGAGAAGGTGACGAATACTCTGTGCTACCTGCTCCCCACCTCAGAATAATAGGATTCTTTCCAAGGGACTCTTTGGAAATAGTGTTCCCTTGGCTAAATCACAAAGTCAATCTTTACTTTTAGAAAATAAATCTTACACTATCTCCTCCATATTAACAGAACCTTGCAGAAGTGAGGGATATGTAACTTGGACAGCTCATCTCATTTTGGATCTCGTGATAAGCAGGAAAATAAATAATTGTCTTCTTGCATTATTGGATGTACTGCAGTTTCTCACTTTAAAGGTCAAATGCCCACATCCACATATGCTTCTCTTAAAACAAATATCATTATTAAAATGACAGAATGCCAGAAAAGTTTATCTCTGCCAACCAGGATCCTGAAGGTGCCGTCTGTTTTAACTGTGGTCATTTGACGAACAACCATTGGTTCACGATGTGTCACGCCAACAGATGCAGGCTACAAAAGTCGCAGCACTTTTGCATCCTCTCCAACCACTGGGACACCCTCAGCTTCTAGAGCAGAAGGGCCACGAGACTCAACAAGATGAAGGCTCTGCTGTTCAGTCTTTCCTCGGTCTGCTTGTTGCCATTCAAGGTGAAGCTCAGACAGACGCCTCACAGGTACCAGGGCATTTGAACGGTGGACAAGCTTGGGAGGAGTTCTTAGCGTGTATCCGTGTGAGTGTCCTTTTCGAGGTTTGGTCATGCGGACTGCTAAGTCTCGCCATCTCCCTGCAACTGAAAATTGCTCCATTCGCTGGCTCTATGCCTGCTGTTTGTGATGTCTGTATCATCTCTACCATCCATTTATCGGCTCTCTTGTATGTTCACTACTCTTGCAAAACCAATGGATGATCTCTCAGCTGTTGGATTGGGTCTCTGGCATTTGACAACATAGCTCAAGCTATCTCAGTAATACCTCAATTATTTCCTTTATCTGACTTGAGTTTTCACATGATTTTATACTTAGGGCTGTGTTAGTAAAGATAGGTAACTTCTGCTAAGTGAAAGGGCAGGGAATCTCCTGAGGGATGGTATCGAGCAGAATTTACAGAGATGAACTAAGATTTCTGAAGGTAATTTTGCTTTTAGTTTACAGGAAGATGGTTAACCCAATACACGTCAGCCAGTAACATGGAGAAGATCACCGAGGGGGCGCCATTCCCCGCTTTCATGAGTTACATTGAGCTTGATGAAGAAAATGGAACAATACTGATGCACTTTTATGTAGTAAGTAAAAGTCACCCAAAAGGAAAACACCTCTAAACTCTGGCCTGAGGGAGGGTGTCTCTTCCCCGTCTGCAGGAAGCTCTCTGGCTGATGTTGAGAGGAAGACTCCCTGAGCTGTGGGGCTGAGCAGGGATCCTGGGCTGGGAGGAGGGCAGTTTCACTGTGAGCACCAGCGAATGTCCTGATAATTCTGCGGATTGGGGGAACCAGAAGCTCACTGTCATCAACTCATTACAGTAAAGAGGGACACAGCCGAGGGAAGAGGCTCATGTCCTGGAACCCACAGTCCCCACCAGGCGCTTGACCCCTTCCTGCAGAATTTGTAAGAGACGGTTCCCACTGAGCCCAGAAGTGAGAACAGGGGGAGCCCACACAGTGAGCTCTGCCCTCGGGGCTTCCTCATGGGAGGTTTCAACATTACTGAGTTTCCCAAAGTCGTCAGAGCCCCTAGTGACTTTCCCAAATCCTTTCCCAGGCACTGCCATTGCACGTGACAGCAGTTCAATCCCTGCGTCAGGAAGATCCCCTGGAGAAGGAAATGGTGACCCACTTCAGTATTTTTGCCTGGAGAATCCCATGAACAGAGATGCCTGCTGGGCGATAGTCCAAGGGTTCGCAATAGGTCAGACAGGACTGAACAACCAACCACACACACACAGAGATCCAAGTACCATTCATGGAATGTCCACTATATTTTAGGTGGTATGCTAGGAACATGCAAAGTATGGCAAAAATCAACACATTTGTTCAGCCATTATCTCCCACCCCACCCCACCCGAAAAAAACCAGAACATGTAAACTCAGGTATACATTGTGAGGAATAAAAGTATTAAGAACAGAAACAACTAAATATTTAATGCTTGGGGATATTGCTTTATAAATATATATCACGGATTATGTATTATATATAACCATATGGTTGATAGCATCAGTTCATTCGCTCAGTCGTGTCTGTCACTTTACGACCCCATGAACTGCAACAAGCCAGGCCTCCCTGTCCTTCAACAAGTCTCAGACTTCACTCAAACTCATGTCCATTGAGACGGTAATACCATCCAACCATCTCATCCTCTGTCGTCCCATTCACCTCTCGCCCTCAATCTTTCCCAGAATCAGGGTTTTTTTGTCCAAGGAGTCAGTTCTTTACATCAGGTGGCCAGAGTATTGGACTTTCAGCTTTGCATCAGACTTTCCAATAAATACTCAGGACTGATTTCTTTAGGATGGACTGGTTGGGTGTCCTTGCAGTTCAAGGGACTCTCAAGAATCTTCTCCAATACCATAGTTCAAAAGCATCTATTTTTTGGTGCTCAGCTTTTTTTTACAGTCCAAGCCTCACATCCGTACATGACAACTGGAAACACCATAGCCTTGACTAGATAGACCTTTGTTGGCAAAGTAAAGTCTCTGCTTTTTAATATGCCATCTCGATTGGTCTTAACTTTCCTTCCAAGGAGTAAGCGTCTTTTAATTTCATGTCTGCAATCAGGATCTGCAGTGATTTTGGAGCCCCCAAAAATAAATTCTGACACTGTTTCCACTGCTTCCCCATCTATTTCGCATGAAGTGATGGGACCGGATGCCAGGATCTTACTTTTCGGAATGTGGAGTTTCAAGCCAACTTTTCCACTCTCCTCTTTTACTTTCATCACGAAGCTCTCTAGTTCTTCTTTATTTTTGCCGTTAGGGTGGTGTCAATTGCACATCTGTGGTTATTAATATTTTTCCTGGCAATCTTGATTCCAGCTTGCACTCTGCCAGCCCAGTGTTTCTCATGATGTACTCTGCATATAAGTTAAATAAGCAGGGTGATATATACAGCCTTGACAAACTGCTTTTCCTATCTGGAACCAGTCTGTTGTTCCATGTCCAGTTCTAACTGTTGCTTCCTGACCTGCATATACGTTTCTCAAGAGGCAGGTCAGATGGTCCGTTATTCCCATCTCTTAAAGAATTTTCCACAGTTTACTGTGATTCACACAGTCAAAGGCTTTGGCATAGTCAGTAAACACGAAATAGATGTTTTGGAACACTTTTGCTCTTTTGATGATCCAACAGATGTTGTCAATTTGATCTCTGGTTCCTCTGCCTTTTCTAAAACCTTCTGGAACATCTGGAAGTTCACGGTTCATGACTTGTTGAAGTCTGTCTTGGAGAATTTTGAGCATTACTTTGCTAGTGTGTGAGATGAGTTCAATTGTTTGGTAGTTTGAGCATTCTTTGCTATTCCCTTTCTTTGGCATTGGGATGAAAGCTGTCATTTTCTTGTCCTGTGGCCACTGCTGAGTTCTCCAAATTTATTGCCATATTAAGTGCAGCACTTTCATTGCATCATCATTTAGTATTTTAGATAGCTCAACTGGAATTCCATCACCTCCACTAGCTTTGTTCATAGTGATGCTTCAGAAGGCCCAGTTCACTTCTCATTACTGGATGTCTCTCTCCTGGTCAGTGATCACACCATCGTGATTATCTGGGCCGAAAAGGTCTTTTTTGTACAGTTCTTCTGTGTATTCTTGCCAACTCTTCTTAACATCTTCTGCTTCTGTTCGGTCTATTTCTGTCCTTTATTGTGCCCATCTTTGCATGGAAAGTTCCCTTAGTATCTCTACTTGTCTTGAAGAGATCTCTAGTCTTTTGCGTTATATTATTTTCCTCTATTTCTTTGCACTGACCACTGAGGAAAGCTTTCTTATCTCTCCCTGCTATTCTTTGGAACTCTGCATGGAAACGGGTATATCTGTTTTTTTCTCCATTGCTTTTTGCTTCTCTTCTTTTCACAGCTATTTGTAAGACCCTTCAGATAGCCACTGTGCTTTTATTCATTTCTTGACCTTGGGGATGATCTTGCTCCCTGTCTCCCATGCAATGTCACCAACCACCATCCATAGTTCATCAGGCACTCTTTCTATCAAATCTAGTCCCTGAAAACTATTTCTCACTTCCACTGTTTAATCATAAGGGATTTGATTCAGGTCATATCTGAATGGTCTAGTGGTTTTCCCTACTTTCTTCAATTTAAGTCAGAATTTGGCAATATGGTGTTCATGATCTGAGCCACAGTCAGGTCCCACTCTTCTTCTGCCGGACTGTATACAGCTTCTCCATCTTTGGCTGAAAGAACATAATCTATCTGATCTCAGTGTTGGCCATCTGGTGATGTCCACGTGTAGAGTCTTCTCTTGTTCTGTTGGAAGACAATGTTTGCTAAGACCAGTTCGTTCTCTTCGCAAAACTCTATTAGCCTTTGCCCTGCTTCATTCTGTACTCCAAGGCCAAATTTACTTGTTACTCCAGGTGTTTCTTGACTTCCAATTTCTCCATTCAAGTACCCTATAATGAAAAGGACTTCTTTTTGGGTTGTTACTTCTAAAACATCTTGTAGATCCTCATAAAACCGTTCTATTTCAGCTTCTTCAATGTTACTGGTTGGGGCATAGACTTGGATTACCGTACTGTTGATTGGTTTGCCTTGGAAACAGAGGACATTCTGTCGTTTTTGAGATTGCATCAAAGTTCTGCATTTCCAACTCTTTTGTTGACTATGATGGCTACTCCATTTCTTCTAAGGGATTCCTGCCCACAGTAGTAGATACAATGGTCATGTGAGTTAAATTCACCCATTCCATGTCCATTTTAGTTCACTGATTCCTAGAGTGTCAGTGTTCACTCTTGCCATCTCTTGTTTGACCACTTCCAATTTGTCTTGATTCATGCACCTAACAGTCCATGTTCCTATGCAATATAGCTCTTTACAGCATAGGACCTTGCTTCTATCACCAGTAACATCCCCAAATGGGTGTTGTTTTTGCCATCCCTTCATTCTTTCTGGACTTCTTTTTCTACTGATCTTCAGTATCATATTGGGCACCTATTGACCTTGGGAGTTCACCTTTCAGTGTCCTATTATTTGCCTTTTCATACCGCCCTTTTCTTTACTCGTTATTAAATGTCTACGCCTAGAGCCATAGGTAAGAACAGATCTGCTTATTCTAAACTTTTCTGGCTCTTCACGTGAGAAAATTATGCACTCTGAATCATATTCCCCACCTTCCCTCTCTCAGTACAAAGTTTAAAGATGTAATCAGCGTCTGCATATGCAAGACGTTTTCCAAGCCAAATGAAAGGAGTTTGTCTGCTCAGATAAAATGTTGTGTATTTGCAGTTATGTTGGATAATTGCTGTGTTCCCACTTTGTGGTTGGTTTTCAGTGAATTCAATGCATTTCAATTCCCTAATGACTAAGAGGGCTTCCCTGATAGCTCAGGTAGTAAAGAATCTGCCTGCAATGCAAGAGAGCCTGGTTCAATTCCTGGGTCAGGAAGATGCTCTGGAGAAGGGATAGGCTACCAACTCCAGTATTCTGGCCTGGAGAATTCCATGGACTGTATAGCCCATGGGGTCAGAAAGAGGCAACATGAATGAGTGACTTGCATTTTCACTTTCAATGACTAAGAACACTCACCACACTTCACTGTGGGCATTCTTTTCCAAGGTGTCTGTTCAAAAATCAATCCAGTTCCTGTAGAGTTATATTCCTTTTAGTATTTGTTTCATGAAAATTCTTTATATGGGCCAAATACACATTTATCACATACATGTACAGTATGTGAAGCCACGTACTCCTGTTATAGAGGTGACAATATATACTTATCATATACTATATCCATAAATTTCTTCATGATATCATACAAACACATCGTGTGTATTTAAGTGTTTGCTTGTATAAGTGTCCGTGAGAGTGCAAAATGTGTCTGTATACAGACATGTGTCTTTCAAGTTTAATCCTCATATGGTATTGAGATGGAGGAAGAGTGTGTGTTTGGAGAAAATTAAACTTTCTTTAAATTTTGTGATTTTGGGCTCTCATATTGTCTAATGAGGGCTTCCCTGGGGGCTCTTATATTGTGTAAGAAAGCCTGTTGGATTTCATATTGTCTAATAAGTTCTGGCGGCTCTCTTATTGTCTAAAAAGGGCTTTCTCTGGTGTCTCAGAGGGTAAAAAATCTGTCTATAATGCAGGAGACCTGGATCCGATCTCAGGGTCAGGAAACTCCCATGCAGAAGGATTTCGCAACCCACTCCAGTCTTCTTGCCTGGAGTTTCCCACAGACAGAGGAGGAGACTGGTGGGCTACAGTCCATGGGGTCGCAGAGAGTCAGACACAACTGAATGACAAACACTTTCCCTTTCATTGTCTAATAAATCAGTGCCAGGGTTGTGACAATGCTCAAGGTTTGTCTTGAAGGCTAAGCCTCTCATTTTTCAGAAACCATATAAAGGAAAAGTTCATTGTTTTTCTTTCTTCCTAAAATTCTACATTTCGCCATGTTTATTGTCTTTGCACACGACCTGTTTTGTATCTGTGGTTACCTTTGGAACTACTAGTCAGATTTAGCGTGTAGACAGATCATCCTTGCCGCTTGATATATGCTGGATCTGAGACAACATATTTTGTCTCTTTTGAAGGTCAAATTGTTCACCAGCACTGAGGTGATACCTGACACATATTCTTGGGTGTCACAAAGAAAGAATCCTAAATATACATCAAATTTTTATTATGCTAATCAATCAACATGAACATATTTTGTTTTTAATGAAGAATGGAGAATACATAGAAAAATATGTCTCAGGCACAAAGGAAGGAAACGTTTATGCTCTTGACTGTAAGTATGAATGTTTCAGTGGAAAGACGACGTTCAGGTAGAAATCTTGGTCTCAGCTTTCTTCACTAACCCCATACACCTGAATTCTACTCCCACTAAATTCAGAGGTCAGGGACTGGATAGCCTTGCCTCAACGGAGTGTTACTCAGAGAGACCAGATCCAAACATCCTAGACTGAGAAGTTAAGTGGGTCTTAGGAAGCATTATAAAACAACGCTAGTGGAGGTGACAGAATTCAAGTTGTCTTCTTTAAAATCCTGAAAAATGATGTTGTTAAAGGGCTGCAAGCAATGTGTCAGCAACTTTGGAAACCTTGACAGTGGCCAAGGACTGGAAAAGGTCAGTTTCCATTTCAATCTCCAAGAAGGACCATGACAAAGAATGTTCAAACTACCGCACTGCTGTGCTCATTTCACATGCGAGCAAGATAGTGCTCAAGATCCTTCAAGTCAAGATTCAGAGGTACATAATCAGAAAACTTCCAGAAATATAGGCTTGATTAATAAAAGGTAGAATAACACGATGAAATTGTCAACATTCAGTGGGTCATGGAGAGAGCAAGGCAATTCCAGAAAAAACAATTTTTTTCCTGCTTCATTATGGGAAAGCTTTTGACTTTGTGGATCACAACAAACTGCGGAAAATTCTTCAAGATATGGTAATACTGGATTGCCTTACCAGGCTTCAGAGAAACCTATATGTGGATCAGTCAGCAACAGTGAGAACTGGACATGGAACAACATATTGGTTCAAAATTGGGAAAAGAGTACAAGATAGCAAATACGGTCATGCGGCTTCTATAACTTATATGCAGAGTACATCATGCTAAACCCCAGGCCGGATGAATGACAAACTGGAATCAAGATTGCTGGAAAAAATAGCAACAGCATCAGATATGCAGATGATACAACTTTATGGAAGAGAGTGAAGAGGAACTAAATAGTCTCATGATAACGGTGCAAGAGGAGACTGAAAAAGCTGTTCTCAAACTCAACATTCAACACCAGGAAGATCATGGCCTCTGGTCCCTCACTTTATGGCAAATAGAAAGTGCAAGAGTGGACGCAGTGACAGGTTTTATCTTCTTGGGCTCGAAAATCTCTGAGGATTGTGACTGTAACCACGTAATTAAAGATAACTGATACTGGGAAGGACAGCTATGACAATCCAAAACAGCTTATTAAAATGCAGAGACATCACTTTACCAACAAAGGTCGTTTTAGTCAACTGAATGTTTTTTTTTTCCCCCGTATTTATGTATGGATTTGAGAGTTGGACCATAAAGAAGGCTGCGCACCAACGAATTGATGCTTTTGAATAGTGGTGCTGGAGAAGACCCTTGAGAGTCCCTTGGACTACAAGGAGATCCAACCAGTCCATCCTAAAGGAAATCAGTCCTGAATATACATTGGAAAGAATGATGCTGCAGCTGAAGTCCCAGTCCTTTGGCCACCTGATGTGAAGAACTGACTCATTGCACAAGACCCTGATGCTGGGAATATTTGAAGGCTGGTGGAGAAGGGGATGACAGAGGATTAGATGGTTGGATGTAATTATCGGCTCAAAGTACACTAATTTCAGCAAAATCTGGAAGCTCATAGAGGACAGGGAACTTGGTGTGGTACAGCTCATGGGGTAATGGAGAGTCAGACATGACATAGAGATTTAATATCAACAAGAAGGATGTGGTAAACTTGAGTGTATATCGATTTTGTAGGATTCTCACAGATAATTTTCAACAGATTTATGAACTGAGGTCCCGCACACCACAACTAGACTGTACTCCACCGTCACCACAAGTGGAGAAAGCCAACGGGCAACAGGGAAGACTCAGCAAATCAAAAATAAATAAATAAAAATCAGAAAAAGAATCTGTTAGGTTTCTCTGCATGCACGTTCTATAAAGCATCTTAGGCTTCTCAGAACACACATTCTATAAAGCATCTTAGTAAGACAGCAAAGAGTGGCTGGTTAATTGTAGGAAAAGTTGTGGATGAGGAAAATCGTACCTCCTTCTGTTGCCATGGATAACGGTAGCATTCTGTCCAAGCATGAAGTGAGTGGGTCCATACAGGATGGACCGTTCTTCATGCCCGCCATGTGCCACAATAATCTAACTGACAAGTTAAGGGTGGGCTGCTTGTATCTTTTCTCTCTCTCACAGATGCGGGTCTCAATGAATTTCAACACATTAGTGGGGACGAGAACACTCTCTTAGTGTATAATATCAACGTGGATGGACATGGCAAGGAGACAGAACTGGTGGGATTATTTGGTAGGTATGATATCCTAAAATTCCCATAACCACTGTCATGTAACAGGTACACTGTCAGGACTTTCATTCAGAATATCAGGAGGTGCTGACAGTATTCCATATTCAGGGTGCAAGGCCTGCGTATTTATGCTCACCAAATGAAGGATCCTGGAAGGTAATTTACCAAGAAACAGGAGGCCATAGGGTGCAGAATATCACATCATCAGGCATTTCACAATGATTCCTATGTGCTGAAATCTTAAAAAAAAAATGCAGTTTTGCTAGAATATTTTATTTTACATATGTCAACAAATTTCAAGCCATGTCTGTAATGAAGCTGACTTCATTTCAGGTTTAAAATTTTATTTATTTTTTAATTGAAGGATAACTGCTTTATAGATTGTACTGTTTTCTGCCAAATATCAACATGAATTAGCCATAGGTAAACATATGATTGTGTGAAAGGTGGTCAGTCTTGTCTGACTCTTTGTGACCCCATGGACTATACAGTCCATCGAATTCATCAGGTCTGAATACTGGAATGGGCAGCCTTTCCCTTCTCCAGGGTAACTTCCCAACACACAGATCAAACCCAGGGCTCCCACACTACAGGAGAGTTCTTTACTAGCAGAGTCACAGGGAAGTCAATAGGTATATATATACATACACATATATGTCCCTTCCATTTTGAAACTGCCTCCTATCTCCCTCCCACCCCTCTAGGTTGAAACAGAGCCTGTGTTTGAGTTCCCTGAGACATACAGCAAATTCCCATTGGCTATCTATTTTTCATATGTTCATGTCATTTTGCATATTTCTCTGACCATACATCTTACCGTCTCCTCCCCTCTCCCCATGCACATACGTCTCTTCTCTATGACTGATTCTCCACTGATGCCCTGCAAATAAGTCCATTATCAGTACCATCTTTCTAGATTCCATAGATATGCAGATTCCATATGTATATGTTAGTATACAATAACAGTTTTTTGATACACTGTAAGCCTTGGAACACTTATCAGATAAACCTTTGACATGTTCCATGTTTCAAATGCATTGTTCTTATCAACACTGATATCACCCCGTCAAGTAACCACACAGGAGCACTAAGAGGTGTGTGTGCCATGCGGACAACAGGTGTCTATTTCAGAAAATGTTACTGGGTAGAATGGTAGGTTCATGAAAGAGTAAATCACGCCTGTTGTTATGTGTGATCAGGTGAATGTGTCCGTGGAAGGACAGAAAGGTGGTTCCTACTAAGCCTGGTGTACAAACAGATATGAGACGCAGGTATATACGCAAGGAAGGTGAGACAAGTAAGTAGGTTCCATAGTAGGATGGGCTCAGCCCCAAATTCATGAAGATCCTGGCAAGTTTTGGGGGTCCAGCTCCTGATGCTGAGGAGTAAGTTGTTCTACTAACCAAGTTGGACTGGGGTCAATTCTTACGACAAAAGCACATGTTTGTGTCGTGGGAACCATTGAGCGCTCTTGGATTCTACAAGTGAACATCTGATTGTCACGTTCCATTTCTACTTCTGTAGATTGAGAAATTTCCATGGGTTCCCGGGGGTCGACAATTCTGTTTTTTGCTCGGTGATTTTACTGGCAAAGGAAATAATGTAGACTCGAAATAAAAAGAGAAGTTCGACAACGCGGTGAGAGAAAAGGGGATTCCAGAAGAAAATGTCCTGGACTTCATCGACATTGGTAAAGGAATTAAATTTTTTCCCTGCACATACCATTCACCTGTTGTGTATAAACCAGAAAACAAGTCAACTTATTCAAAATGTCTTCTTCCACAAGTAATCTCTTTTAAGATCCGTTATTAAAACAAAGGAAGGAAGGAAGGAAGAAAACTTGGAAATGCTGGGGAATGTTAGTAATCGGTGGCTCTTTCATTTCTCCCATTTTGTTTTTCTTATTTTGTTTTTCATTTCTCCCATTTTGTTTTTCAGAGGAGTGAAAAAAAGTGACTCTGACACTCTTGTAAGTAAACACAGTCCATTATTAACGCTACCCCTTCCAGATGAAGCAACAAGTAACACTGTTATTTCATATTTGTGAAATGTTAGTTCCACCACTTTAAATGTATCACTAAAGAATTTTTTGTTCAATAATGTCGCTGCTCTTGAGCCATATTATTGAAAGCACTTTGATTAATTAATGCCAAGCAGCTGTGGTGAGAGTCTTATCCTGCAGAAATCTTGCAGATTAGAGTCATCTGACAGAAGCAGGAATCCCCATGAGTTGGTGGAAATTATTAGTGTCCCCATCCGTCCTGACGTCGGGGTTGTGCCCACTCATTCCTCCCCCAAGAGAATCGGTATGAAACAGAGCTCTGCTTCCCTGAAGCAGGGCTTCCCTGATACCTCAATTGGTCAAGAATCCGCCTGCAATGCAGGAGACCCCGGATCGATTCCTGGGTCTAGAGGATCTGCTGGAGAATGAAAGGCTACACATTCCAGTATTCTTGGGCTTCCCTTGTGGCTCAATGGGGGAGACCTGGGTTGAATCCCTGGGTTGGGAAGATTCCCTGGAGAAGGGAAAGGCTTCTCCAGTATACTGGTGTGGTGAGTTCCATGGACTGTCATGGTTCATGGCATTACAAGGAGTTGGAGATGACCAAGCGACTTCCACTTTCACACTTTCCGCAAGACCACTGTTTGATCTCATATGATTCTGAGAGAAACAGTAGATGCCTTCCAACCACACTGTCTGAAACATGCATTTGCGATATATTCCTTCTCTGGTCTCACCTCCTAGTGGTGAGTTCCTTCCCCACCTGGAGCGCTGCCCCTCCGCTCTGCCCTGCCTGCGTGTTTGGACAAGAAGCAGCTCTGACCTACTGTGTGTCACCGCCACACTCCCTATATCCTGGCCTCCATCTCACCTTCCTGCAATCACTCAGCAACATGGAATGTAAAAATGCACATCTGTATTCCCGAAGCCTGCAAACAGCACTGCTCAGCGTCTGAGCCACTGAAAATTATCAGTGTGCTTAAAAAAAAAAAGAAAAAAAAAAAATAGAAGGCATCCAACGCAGCTTCAGACTCTCATAGCCCTGACAAGAACATGCAATTTTCCCAAGGCCATGCTGAGTTCACCATCCTTGCTCACGTTGGGACAGCTTAATTGAAACTATGAATGTCCTCAGATTATCAGTGACCACTTGTGGTTCACCATGGATTTACCGAGGTGGACATAGCAACATCAATGAATTGACTGTGATGTTAATGAATGTGATAGGAAAGTGAAAGCAAAGCTATCTTCAGGGCGTCAGGTACCATCAAGGCCACTGCTGGTAACTGGGCTTGAGGTAGCTTCACTTCACCGTTTCTAAACAAACCTGAAGGCTGCAATGATTGGTCCCCTAGAGACCTTCCAAGAAGTTTTGCACTTTTGTTGTCTTCCTTCTTAAGTCACTGTGTAAATTTCAAGCTAAAATGGATTGCAAAAATGGAGAAGAGTAAGGCAGTGGAAGCGTTCATGACTTGGCCAAAAGAAACCGTATAGTGGGAATAAGAAAAATGAATCTTGACTTGAAGGATCTTGAGCACTCACTGGAAAAGACTCTGATGCTGGGAAGAATTGGGGGAGGGAGGAGAAGGGGACGACAGAGAATGAGATGGCTGGATGGCATCACCGACTCGAGGCACTTGAGTTTGAGTGAACTCTGGGAGTTGGTGATGGACAGCGAGGCCTGGCGTACTGTGATTCATGGGGTCGCAAAGGGTCGGACACGACTGAGGGACTGAACTGAACTGAACTGAACCTTGTTCGCATGTGAAGTGAGCATAGCCGTGTGGTAGTTTGAACATTGTTTGTCATGGTCCTTCTTGGAGATTGAAATGGAAAATGACCTTTTCCAGTTCTGTGGCCACTGCAAAGGTTTCCAAAGTTGCTGACACATTGATTGCAGCCCTTTAACAGCATCACTTTTTAGGATTTTAAGAGCACAGCTTGAATTCTGTCACCTCCACTAGCATTGTTTCATAATGCTTCCTAAGACCCACTTAACTTCTCAGTCTAGGATGTCTGGATCTGGTCTCCCTGAGTAACACTCCGTTGAGGGAAGGCTATCCAGTCCCTGACCTCTGATTTTTAGTGGGAGTAGAATTCAGGTGCATGGGGTTAGTGAAGAAAGCTGAGACCAAGATTTCTACCTGAACGTCATCTTTCCAGTGAAACTTTCATACTTACAGTCAATAGCATAAACGTTTCCTTCCTTTGTGCCTGAGACATATTTTTCTATGCATTCTCCGTTCTTCCTTAAAAACAAAATATATTCATGTTGGTTGATTAACATAATAAAAATTTGGATTCTTTCTGTATGTCACCCAAGAATATGTGTCAGGTATCACCTCAGTGCTGGTGAACAATTTGACCTTCAAAAGAGACAAAATAGGTTGTCTGAGATCCAGCATATATCAATCGGCAAAGATGATTTGTCTACACGCTAAATTTGACTAGTAGTTACAGAGATAACCACAGACACAAAGCAGGTCGTGTGTAAAGCAATAAACATGGCGAAATCTAGAATTTTAGGAAGAAAGGAAAAGAATGAACTTTTCCTTTATATGGATTCTGAAAACTGAGAGGCTTAGCCATCAAGAAAAACCTTGAGCATGGTCACAACCCTGGCAGTGATTCATTAGACAATGACAGTGAAAGAGTTTGTCATTCAGTTGTGTCTGACTCTCTGTGAACCCATGGACTGTAGCCCAACAGTCTCCTCCTCTGTCTGTGGGAAACTCCAGGCAAGAAGCCTGGAGTGGGTTGCCATTTCCTTCTGCATGGGAATTTCCTGACCCAGAGATCGAATCCGGGTCTCCTGCATTACAGGCAGATTCTTTACCCTCTGAGACACCAGGGAAAGCCCTTATTAGACAATATGAGAGACACCAGGCCTTATTAGAAAACATGAAATCCACCAGGCTTTCTTTCACAATATACGAGGCCCCAGGGAAGCCCTCATTAGACAATATAAGAGCCCAAAATCACACAATTTAAAAAAAGTTTAATTTTCTCCAAACACACACTCTTCCTCCATCACAATACCATATGAGGATTAAACTTGAAAGACACGTGTCTGTATACAGACAGATTTTACACTCACACGGACACTTAACAAGCAAAAACTTTAGTACACACGATGTGTTTGTACGATATCATGAAGAAATTTATGGATACACTATATGATAAGTATATATTGTCAGCTCTATAACAGGAGTACGTGGCTTCACATATGTCCTCTGTACATGTATGTGAAAAAGGTGTATTTGGCCCATTTAAAGAATTTTCATGAAACAAATACTAAAAGGGTAATAACTCTACAGGGACTGGATTAATTTTTGAATAGACACCTTGGAAAAGAATGCCCACAGTGAAGTGTGGTGAGTGTTCTTAGTCATTGAAAGTGAAAGTGCAAGTCATTCAGTCATGTTTCCTATTTGCGACCCCATGGACTATAGATTCCATGAAATTCTCCAGGCCAGAATACGTGAGTTGGTAGCCTATCCTTTCTCCAGTGCATCTTCCTGACCCAGGAATTTAACCAGGGTCTCCTGCATTGCAGGCAGATTCTTTACTAACTGAGCTATCAGGGAAGCCCTCTGAGTCATTAGGGAATTGAAAGGCATTGAACTCACTGAAAACCAACCACAAAGTGGGAACACAGCAATTATCCAACATAACTGCAAATACAAAAAAATTTTATCTGAGCAGACAAACTCCTTTCATTTGGCTTGGAAAACGTGATTCCTTGCATATGCAGACACTGATAACTGTTTTAAATTTTGTGCTGCGAGAGGAAGGTGGGGAAGATGATTCAGACTGCATAATTTTCTCACGAGAAGAGCCAAAACGTTTGCAACATGCTGATCTGTTCTTACCTCTGGATCTAGGCATAGACATTTAATGATGAGTAAAGAAAAGGACAGTATGAAAAGGCAAAAAATAGGACACTGGAAGGTGAACTCCCTTGGTCGGTAAGGGCACAGTATGCTAGTGGAGATCAGTAGAGAAAGAAGTCAAGAAAGAATGAAGGGATGCCGAAAACAACGCCCATTTGGGGATGTTACTGGTGATAGAAGTAAGGTCTGATGCTGTAAAGAGGAATATTGCATAGGAACCTGGACTCTTAGGTGCATGAATCAAGACAAATTGGAAGTGGTCAAACAAGAGATGGCAAGAGTGAACACTGACACTCTAGGAATCAGTGAACTAAAATGGACTGGAATGGGTGAATATTAACTCAGATGAACAATATACCTACCACTGTGAGCAGGAATCCCATAGAAGAAATGGAGTAGCCAACATGGTCAAGAAAAGAGTCGGGAATGCAGAACTTTGATGCAATCTCAAAAACGACAGAAAGATCTCTGTTCATTTCCAAGGCAAACCAATCAACAGTACGGTAATCCAAGTCTATGCCCCAACCAGTAACATTGAAGAAGCTGAAATAGAATGGCTCTATGAGGACCTATAAGACGTTTTAGAACTAGAATTCTAAAAAGAAGTCCTTTTCATTATAGGGGACTGGAATGGAAAAGTTGGAAGTCAAGAAACACCTGGAGTAACAAGCACAATTGGCCTTGGAGTACAGAATGAAGCAGGGCAAAGGCTAATAAGCTTTGTGAAGAGAACGAACTGGTTATAGCAAACAGCCTCTTCCAGCAGCACAAGAGAAGACTCTACATATGGACATCACCAGATGGCCAAAACTGAGATCAGATAGATTATGTTCTTTCAGCCAAAGATGGAGAAACTGTATACAGTACAGCAAAAGAAGACCAGGAGCTGACTGTGGCTCAGATCATGAACTCCATATTGCCAAATTCTGACTTAAATTGAAGAAAGTAGGGAAAACCTTTAGACCATCCAGATATGACCTAAATCAAATGCCTTATCATTAAACAGTGGAAGTGAGAAATAGATTTCAGGGACTAGATCTGATACACAGAGTCCCTGATGAAGTATGGAAAGAGGTTCGTGACATTGCATGGGAGACCGGGAGCAAGATCATCCCGAAGGTAAAGAAATGAATAAAAGCAAAATGGCTGTCTGAAGGGCCTTACAAATAGCTGTGAAAAGAAGAGAAGCAAAAAGCAAAGGAGAAAAAGACAGATATACCCATTTGCATGCAGAGTTCCAAAGAATAGCAGGGAGAGATAAGAAAGCCTTCCTCAGTGGTCAGTGCAAGGAAATAGAGGAAAATCATATAATGCGAAAGACTAGCGATCTCTTCAAGAAAAGTAGAGATCCTAAGGGAACATCCCATGCAAAGATGGGCACAATAAAGACAGAAATGGACCGAACAGAAGCAGAAGATATAAAGAAGAGGTGGCAAGAATACACAGAAAACTATACAAAAAAGACCTTTTCGGCCCAGATATCATTATGGTGTGATCACTGACCAGAGCCAGACATCCAGGAATGTGAAGTGAAGATGGCCCACGGAAGCATCACTATGAACAAAGCTAGCGGAGGTTATGCAATTCCAGTTGAGCTATCTCAAATACTAAACGATGATGCTATGAAAGTGCTGCACTCAATATGGCAATAAATTTGGACAACTCCGCAGTGGCCACAGGACAGGAAAATGCCAGCTTTCATCCCAATGCCAAAGGAAGGGAATAGCAAGAAATGCTCAAACTACCAAACAATTGAACTCATCTCACACACTAGCAAAGTAATGCTCAAAATTCTCTAAGACAGACTTCAACAAGTCATGAACCGTGAACTTCCAGAAGTTCCAGAAGGTTTTAGAAAAGGCAGAGGAACCAGAGATCAAATTGACAACATCTGTTGGATCATCAAAAGAGCAAAATAGTTCCAGAAAACCATCTATTTCGAGTTTACTGACTATGCCCAAAGCCTTTGACTGTGTGAATCACAATAAACTGGAAATTCTTAAAGAGATGGAAATACCAGATCATCTGACCTCCCTCTTGAGAAATGTATATGCAGGTCAGGAAGCAACAGTCAGAACTGGACATGGAACAGCAGACTTGTTCCAAATAGAAAAAGCAGTTTGTCAAGGCTGTATATATCACCCTGCTTATTTAACTTATATGCAGAATATATCATGAGAAACACTGGGCTGGCAGAAGTGCAAGCTGGAATCAAGATTGCCAGGAAAATTATTAATAACCACAGATGTGCTGTTGACACCACCCTAATGGCAAAAATAAACAAGAACTAGAAAGTCTCGTAATGAAAGTGAAAGAGCAGAGTGGAAAAGTTGGCTTGAAACTCCACATTCCGAAAACTAAGATCCTGGCATCCGGTCCCATCACTTCATGGGAAATAGATGGGGAAGCAGTGGAAACAGTGTCAGACTTTATTTTTGGGGGCTCCAAAATCACTGCAGATCCTGATTGCAGACATGAAATTAAAAGACGCCTGCTCATTGGAAGAAAGTTATGACCAATCAAGGTGGCATATTAAAAAGCAGAGACATTACTTTGCCAACAAAGGTCTATCTTGTCAAGGCTATGGTTTTTCCAGTTGTCATGTATGGATGTGAGGCTTGGATTGTAAAAAAAGCTGAGCACCAAAAAATAGATGCTTTTGATCTGTGGTATTGGAGAAGATTCTTGAGAGTCCCTTGAAGTGCAAGGAGATCCAACCAGTCCATCCTAAAGAAATCAGTCCTAAATATTCATTGGAAAGGCTGATGCTAAGCTGAAATTCCAATACTCTGGCTACCTGATATAAAGAACTGACTCCTTGGAAAAAACCCTGAAGCTGGGAAAGATTGACGGCAACAGGTGAATGGGACGACAGAGGATGAGATGGTTGGATGGTATTACCGTCTCAATGGACCTGAGTTGGGTGAAGTCTGAGAGTTGTTGATAGACAGGGAGGCCTGGCTTGCTGCAGTTCATGGGGTCGCAAAGTGACAGACACGACTGAGCGAATGAACTGATGCTATCAACCATATGGTTATATATAATACATAATCGGTGATATATATTTATAAAGCAATATATCCAAGCATAAAATGTTTAGTTGTTTCTGTTCTTAATACTTTTATTCCTCACAATGTATACCTGAGTTTACATGTTCTGTTTTTTTTCGGGTGGGGTGGGGTGGGAGATAATTGCTGAACAAATGTGTTGATTTTTGCCATACTTTGCACGTTCCTAGGAAACCATCTGCAGTATAGTGGACATTCCATGAATGGTACTTGGATCTCTGTGTGTGTGTGGTTGGTTGCTCAGTCCTGTCTGACCTATTGCGAACACTTGGACTATCGCCCAGCAGGCATCTCTGTTCATGGGATTCTCCAGGCAAGAATACTGAAGTGGGTCACCATTTCCTTCTCCAGGGGATCTTCCTGACCCAGGGATTGAACTGCTATCACGTGTAATGGCAGCGCCTGGGAAGGGACTTGGGAAAGTCACTAGGGGCTCTGACGACTTTTGGAAACTCAGCAATGTTGAAACCTCCCATGAGGAAGCCCCGAAGGCAGAGCTCACTGTATGCTCTCCCCCTGCTCTCACTTCTGGGCTCAGTGGGAACCGTCTCTTACAAATTCTGCAGGAAGGGGTCAAGCGCCTGGTGGGGACTGTGGGTTCCAGGACATGAGCCTCTTCCCTCGGCTGTGTCCCTCTTTATTGTAATGAGTTGATGACAGTGAGCTTCTGGTTCCCCCTCTCTGCAGAGGTTTCGGGACAATCCCTGGTGCTCACAGGGATACTGACCTCCCCCCAGCTCAGTATCCCTGCTCAGCCCCACAGCTCAGGGCGTCTTCCTCTCAACATCAGCCAGAGAGCTGCCTGAAGATGGGGGAGAGACACCCTCCCTCAGGCCAGAGTTTAGAGGTGTTTTCCTTTTGGGTGACTTTTACTTACTTGACATAAAAGTGCATCAGTATTGTTCCATTTTCTTCATGAAGCTCAATGTAACGCATGAAAGCGTGGAATGCGCCCCCCCCCTCAGTGATCTTCTCTTTGTTACTGGCCGCCACGTATTGGGTTAACCATCTTCCTGTAAGCTAAAAGCAAAATTCCCTTCAGAAATCTTAGTCCATCTCTGTAAATTCTGCTCGATACCATCCCTCAGGAGATTCCCTGTCCTTTCACTTAGCAGAAGTTACCTATTTTTATGAACACAGCCCTAGGTATAAAATCACGTGAAAACTCAAGTCAGATAAAGGAAATAATTGAGGTATTACTGAGATAGCTTGAGCTATGTTGTCAAATGCAAGAGACCCAATCCAACAGCTGTGAGATCATCCTTCGGTTTTACAAAAGTAGTGAACATACATGAGAGCCGATGAATGGATGCTAGAGATGATACAGACCTCACAAACAGCAGGCATAGAGCCAGTGAATGGAGCAATTTTCAGTTGCAGGGAGATAGCGAGACTTAGCAGTCCACATGACCAAAACCTCGAAAAGGACACTCACACGGATACACGCTAAGAACTCCTCCCAAGCTTGGACCACCGTTCAAATACCCTGGTACCTGTGAGGCGTCTGTCTGAGCTTCACCTTGACTGGCAACAAGCAGACCGAGGACAAGACTGAACAGCAGAGCCTTCATCTTGTTGAGTCTCGTGGCCCTTCTGCTCTAGCAGCTGAGGGTGTCCCAGTGGTTGGAGAAGATGCAAAAGTGCTGCCACTTTTATAGCCTGCATCTGTTGGCGTGACACATCATGAACCAATGCTTGTTTCTCTTATGACCACAGTTAAAACATAAGGCACCTTCAGTATCCTAGTTTGCAGAGATGAACTTTTCTGGCATTCGGTCATGTTAATAACGATATTTGTTTTAAGAGAAGCATATGTGGATGTGGGCATTTGACCATTAAAGTGAGAAACTGCAGTACGTCCAATATTGCAAGAGGACAATTATTTATTTTCCTGCTTATCACGAGATCCAAAATGAGATGAGCTGTCCAAGGTACATATCCCTCACTTCTGCATGGTTCTGTTAATATGCAGGTGATAGTGTAAGATTTATTTTCTAAAAGTAATGATTGACAGTGTGGTTTAGCCAAGGGAACACTATTTCCAAAGAGACCCTTGGAAAGAATCCTATTATTCTGAGGTGGGGAGCAGGTTAGCACAGAGTATTTGTAACCCTCTCCTGCCCCAATGTGGGCTTTTTTCCTCTAAGTAGTAAGAAGTCGATCTGGTAATGCACTGCTTAAAGTCAACTGAAGAAGGCATATCAGTAGCTTATTTTCAGTGATTTCTGTAGAGACCCCCTTTTACCCATTTAAACCTTAATATAATATTTACTCACTAACTCAGTTGTTTCTCCCAGTGAGCAAAAAAGGCTGGATAGCAGTTCTTGAAATTTTTAGAATTTTTAATGGGAAAAAAAATTTCCTAACTCAAGATCACAGAAACAGGGAGTCATTTTGTTCATTTTTTACATCAAAATTTACTTATTTTCATCTTTATTCACTGTTTTTTTTTTCAAATAGATACTTTAAAAGATTTATTTTTTTCTGAGTATAGAAAAGAAGAAATGAGATTCAGATTTCCTGAGTCAACGAAGTGAGAAGTGACCCAGTGCTGTCTGCTCCTGCGACTGATTGGAGATCAGATTCATTCATTTCGATTGAATTCAGACCTTTGAGGAGAGTTTGTCGTCTCAAGGGCGTCCTCAGCTCACATCCTCAGAGGATCACTTCCCTTCATGTTCACATGGACCGAAAATAGTATCTATATTTTCTCCTTTTACTCTCTTTTCTTTCAGTTGCAAAGTCATGTTATCTCCATTGTTCATGCATTCCTCTGTATATTATCGTGTCATATTTTCAGCTGGAAAGTCTGCGTGATTGAAGGTTTCATGTCTCTGAATATCCTGAAACCGTTTCCTCTCCTTGTTCTTTGACCCAGATATTAATTTAATTTTTTTGTTTTTGAGTCTGTTTCTTTATCTAGACTGCCCCATGAAGCATGCAGGTTCTTAGTTCTCCAACAGGGATGAAACCCGTATGAACCCTATACTCTGTGCAGGGGAAGGACAGGATCCTAACCACTGGACCACCAGAGAAGTCTCTGACTCGGATAAATTTCAGTGGTCCAGTGATCCCAGCTAACACCCCTTATCAACCCATCATCACCCTTCCATCTCTATTTTGTACCGCCAGCATTCCCAGGGTTTTCTTTTGGACTCTTATCAACGTGTGCCCCTGGGAGTGTATCCTAGGCCCATCCCATCTTAGGAAGTCTTTCTAACTGCCAATCAAGGGGAGATGAGACACTAGTTCTTCTCAGAGATTCTTGCGACAGTTGCAGTAATCGTGTTGGTTTCCACTGGTCTCCGTACTCTTCTTCCCTCCCTGTGCTCACACTCTGTTCTCTATATCTGCCTCTCTGTTTCTTCCCTGCAAACGATATGCAGCTGATGAGAAGGTGGCGAAACACAGGGAGCCCAGAGAGGCGCTCTGTGGTGACCTCGAGGGGTGAGATGCAGTGAGGGGTGGAGGCTCAAAAAGGAGGTGATTAATGAATAATTACAGCTGATTTCCAATGTTGTATGGCAGGAGCCCAGAGAACATTGTAAAACATTCTCCACCAATTAAAAGATAGAATAGAAAAGAAATAAGATTTCATTCTTAAGGAAACTGATTAAAAAAATCCTATTGCTTTATACTGCAAAGTCTCTTATGCCGTTTCATCCCAACTCTCTTTAATATTGGTGAAAATGTAGGCAATAGAATAATAAATAAAACCAGAACCATCCTATAGAATCAGTACTGCTGTAATTCCCTCCAAATAAGCCTAAGTACTGCTTGATACAGCTTCCTGTTTTCTCCTCAAATTTATTCATATTTTTGTAACTGAGAAGCCTCTAACAACAGGTTATTAATTTTCCTTTACTTTTCTGTTTTTCTTTTCTTTTTCTTTCTGTAACTACTGTTTTTACATTTTAGATTGTGCAACTCCTAACTAAACAGTGGTAGGAGGACTATTGATCTTGGCCACTCAAAATTCCAGGTTGCCTCAAGGATATATGGTCAAGATTGCAATGCAGTTAGGGTCTAAAGTTGAACCAACAAAACACAAGCCCACTATTTTTAAGAAAGTAATTGTGTATATGACTTTTATTACAAAAATATAGTACTAGATTTATTTCTGCATTAATTTATTTGTCTGCACCAGGTCTCAGTTGCTGCACGCAAAATCTTTGTTTCATCATAGCTGGGGTCTTTAGTCACGGCACATGGACTCTCTAGTTGTGCTACTGACAGACCAGTGAACCTGAGAAAGGTGGTGGGGAGACAAGCAATAGGAATTACTTTGGACAGTCGGCTGAGAAGATGGTAGACGAATGTCTCGAAGTAACCATCTTGTCAGGGTCTGGAGGCCAGGTTCTTGTATAAAGCCAGAGGGAGAGCAGTGATGACAAACTAAAGTCAAAAGGCAGAATAGCACGTGAGAGTCAGTGAGGAAGTAAAGTAAAAAGGATTTTCAGTCTTGCAGATCTTCCCAGGATGGGCCAGCCTTCGGAATGTGTGTGGTAATTTCTTTTATTTATTTAATTTATTTTTATTGAAGGCTAATTATTTTACAATATTATATTGGCTGCTTTTGCCATACATTGACATGAATCTGCCCCGCCTGTATATGAGTTCCCCTTCTTCAACCCCTCCGTCCTCCCTCCTCCCCTTATCCTTCCTCTGGGTCATCCCCGCACACAAGCCCTGAGCATCCTGTAACATGCATCGACCCTGAACTGGTGATTCATTTCACATATGATAATATACATGTTTCAGTGCCATTCTCCCAAATCATCCCACCCTCACCCTCTCCCACAGAGTCCCAAAGACTGCTCTATACATCTGTGTCTCTTTTGCTGTCTTGTATACAGGGTTGTCATCTCCATCTTTCTAAATTCCATATATATGCATTAGTATACTGTGCTGCTGTTTTTCTTTCTGGCTTACTTCACTCTGAATAATAGGCTCTAGTTTCATCTACCTCATTAGAACTGATTCAAATGCATTCTTTTTAATGGCTGAGTAATACTCCATTGTGTATGTGTACCAAAGCTTTCTTATCCATTTGTCTGCAGATGGACATCTAGGTTGCTTCCATATCCTTAGTGTTATAAACAGTGCTGCGATGAATATTAGGGTACACGTGTCTCTTTCAATTCTGGTTTCCTCAGTGTGTATGCCCAGGAATGCGATTGCTGGATCATATGGCAGTTCTATTTCCAGTTTTTTGAGGAATCTCCACACTGTTTTCCATAGTGGCTGTACTAGTTTGCATTCCCACCAACAGTGTAAGAGGGTTCCCTTCTCTCCACAGCCTCTCCAGCATTTATTGCTTGTAGACTTTTGATAGCAGCCATTCTGGCTGGTGTGAAATGGTATTTCATTGTGGTTTTGATTTTCATTTCTCTGATTATGAGGGATGTTGAGCATTTTTTCAAGTGTTTGTTAGCCACCTGTATGTCTTCTTTGGAGAAATGTCTGTTTAGTTCTTTGGCCTATTGTTTGATTGGGTCATTTATTTTTCTGGAATTGAGCTGCAGGTGTTGCTTGTATATTTTAGAGATTAAATCTTTGTCAGTTATTTCATTTGCTATGATTTTCTCCCATTCTGAAGGCTGTTTTTTCACCTTGCTTATAATTTCCTTTGTTGTGCAGAAGCTTTTAATTTTAATTAGGTCCCATTTGTATATTTTTGCTTTTATTTCCAATATTCTGGTAGGTGGGTCATGGAGGATCCTGCTGTGATTTATGTCGGAGTGTGTTTTGCCTATGTTCTCCTCTAGGAGTTTTATATTTTCTGGTCTTACATTGAGATCTTTCATCCATTTGGAGTTTATTTTTGTGTATGGTGTTACGAAGTGTTCTGGTTTCATTCTTTTACAAGCGGCTGACCAGTTTTCCCAGCATCACTTGTTAACGATACTGTCTTTTCTCCATTTTATATTCTTGCCTCCTTTGTCACAGATAAGGTGTCCATAAGTGCCTGGATTTATCTCTGAGCTTTCTATTTTCTTCCATTGGTCTATATTTCTGTCTTTATGCCAGTACCATACTGTCTTGATGACTGTGGCTTTGTTATACAGCCTGAAGTCCGGCAGGTTGATTCCCCCAGTTCCATTTTTCTTCCTCAAGACTGCTTTGGCTATTCGAGGTTTTTTGTATTTCCATACAAATTGTGAGATTATTTGTTCTAGCTCTTTGAAAAATATCGTTGGTAGCTTGATAGGCATTGCATTGAATGTATAAATTACTTTGAGTAGTATACTCATTTTCACAATATTTTTTCTTCCAATCCTCAAACACGGTATATTTTTCCATCTATTAGTGTCCTCTCTGTTTTCTTTCACCAGGGTTTTATAGTTCTCTATGTACAGGTCTTTGTTTCTTTAGGTAGATATATTCCTAAGTATTTTATTCTTTTCGTTGCAACAGTGAATGGAATAGTTTCCTTAATTTCTCTTTCTATTTTCTCATTATTAGTGTATAGGAATGAAGGGATTTCTGTGTGTTGATTTTATATCCTGCAACTTTACTGTAATCATTGATTAGCTCTAGTAGTTTTCTGGTAGAGTCTTTAGAGTTTTCTGTGTAGAGGATCATGTCATCAGCGAACAGTGAAAGTTTTACTTCTTCTTTTCCCATGTGGATTCCTCTTATGTCTTTTTCTGCTCTGACTGCTGTGGCCAAAGCTTCTAAAACTATGTTGAATAGTAGTGGTGAGAGTGCGCACCCTTGTCTTTTCCTGACTTTAGGGGAAATGCTTTCACTTTTTCACCATTGAGGATAAAGTTTGCTGTGGGTTTGTCATAAATAGCTTTTCTTATGTTGAGGTATGTTCCTTCTATTCCCAACTTCTGGAGGGTTTTTAATCATAAATGGATGTTGAATTTTGTCGAAGGCTTTCTCTGCATCTACTGAGATAATCATATGATTTTTATTTTTCAGTTTATTAATGTGGTGTATTACATTGATTGATTTGCGGATATTGAAGAATCCTTGCATCCCTGGGATAAAGCCCATATGGTCATGATGTTGGATCTTCTTATTGTGCTGTTGGATTCTGATTGCTAGAATTTTCTTAAGGATATTTGCATCTATGTTCATCAGTGATATTTTCCTGTAGTTTTCCTTTTATGTGGGATCTTTACCAGGTTTTGGGATTGGTGTGATGGTGCCCTCATAGAATGAGTTTGGAAGTTTACCTTCCTCAGCAACTTTCTGGAAGAGTTTGAGTAGAATAGGTGTTAGCTCTTCTCTAAATTTTTGGTAGAATTCAGCTGTGAAGCCGTCTGGACCTCGGCTTTTGTTTGCTGGAAGATTTCTGATTACCTTTTCAATTTCTGTGCTTTTGATGGGTCTGTTCAGATTTTCTATTTCTTCCTGGTTCAATTTTGGAAAGTTGTACTTTTCTAAGCCTTTGTCCATTTCTTCCAAGTTGTCCATTTTATTGCATATAATTGTTGATAGTATTCTCTAATGATCCTTTTTATTTCTGTGTTGTCGGTTGTGATCTCTCCATTTTCATTTCTAATTTTATTGATTTGGTTCTTGTCCCTTTGTTTCTTGATGAGTCTGGCTAGTGGTTTGTCAGTTTTATTTACCCTCTCTAAGAACCAGCTTTCGGTTTTGTTTTTTGCTATGGCCTCTTTTCCTTCTTTTGCATTTATTTCTGCCCTAATGTTTCAGATTTCTTTCATTCTACTAACCCTGGGTTTCTTCATTTCTTCCTTTTCTAGTTTCTTTAGATGTAGGGTTAGGTTATTTAGTTGACATTTTTCTTGTTTCTTGAGGTGTGCCTCTATTGCTCTGAACCTTCCCCTTAGCACTGCTTTTACAGTGTCCCAGAGGTTTTGGGTTGTTGTGTTTTCACTTTCATCATTTCTATGCATATTTTGATTTCTTCTGTGGTTTGTTCATTATTCAGCAGCGTGTTGTTCAGCCTCCATTTGTTGGCATTTTTAATAGTTTTTCTCCTGTAATTGAGATCTAATCTTACTGCATTGTGGTCAGAAAAGATGCTTGTAATGATTTCAATGTTTTTGAATTTACCAAGGCTAGATTTATGGCCCAGGATGTGATCTATCCTGTAAAAGGTTCCGTGTGCGCTTGAGAAAAAGGTGAAATTCATTGTTTTGTGGTGAAATGACCTATAGATATCTATTAAGTCTACCTGGTCTATTGTATCATTTAAAGTTTGTGTTTCCTTGTTAATTTTCTGTTTAGTTGATCTATCCATAGATGTAAGTGGGGTACTAAACTCTCCCACTATTATTGCATTATTGTTAATATCCCCTTTCATACTTGTTAGTAATTGTCTTACGTATTGCGGTGCTCCTATGTTGAGTGCATAAATATTTATAATTGTTATATCTTCTTCTTGGATTGATCCTTTGATCATTATGTAGTTTTCTTCTTTGTCTCTTTTCACAGTCTTTGTTTTAATCTCTATTTTATCAGATATGAGTATTGCTACTCCTGCTTTCTTTTGGTCTCTATTTGCGTGGAATATCTTTTTCCAGCCCTTCACTTTCAGTCTGTATGTGTCCCTCGTTTTGAGGTGGGTCTCTTGTAGACAACATATATGGGGGTCTTGTTTTTGTACCCATTCAGCCAGCCTTTGTCTTTTGTTTAAGGCATTCAACCCATTTACGTTTAAGGTAGTTATTGATAAGTATGATACCATAGCCATTTTCTTTATTGCTTTGGGTTCAAGTTTATACACCCCTTCTGTGTTTGCTGTCTAGAGAAGATCCTTTAGCATTTGTTGGAGAGCTGTTTTGGTGATGCTGATTTCTCTCAGCTTTTGCTTGTCTGTAAAGCTTTTGATTTCTCCTTCATATTTGAATGAGATCCTTGTTGGGTACAGTAATCTGGGCTGTAGGTTATCTTCTTTCATCACTTCAAGTATGTCTTGCCATTCCCTCCTGGCCTGAAGAGTTTCTGTTGAAAGAATAGCTGTTATCCATATGGGAATCCCCTTGTGTGTTATTTGCTGCTTTTCCCTTGCTGCTTTTAATATTTGTTCTTTGTGTTTGATATTTATTAATTTGATTAATTTGTGTCTTGGGGTATTTCGCCTTGGGTTTTTCCTGTTGGGGACTCTCTGGGTTTCTTGGACTTGGGTGATTATTTCTTTCCCTATTTTAGGACAGTTTTCAACTATTATCTCCTCATGGTCTTTCTTTTTGTCTTCTTCTTCTTCTGGGAATCCTATGATTCGAATGTTGGGACGTTTAGCATTGTCCCAGAGTTCTCTAAAATTGTCCTAATTTCTATCAATTCGTTTTTCTTTTTTCCTCTCTGGTTCATTTATTTCTACAATTCTATCTTCTAGCTCACTTATCCTGTCTTCTGCCTCTGTTATTCTACTGTTTGTTCCCTCCAGAGTATTTCTGATCTCATCTATTGCATTTTTCATTGTATATTGACTTTTTATTTCCTCTAAATCCTTATGGAATCTTTCTTGCATCTTCTCAATCCTTTTCTCCAGGTTTTCTATCTGTAACTCCATTTTGCTTTCAAGATTTTGAATCATTTTCACCAGCAATATTCAAGATTCTTTATCGGGTAGATTCCCTATATCTTCCTCTTTTGTTTGTGTTGGTGGGCATTTATCTTGTTCCTTTACTTGCTGGATATTTCTCTGCTTCTTCATCTTGCTTATATTGCTTTGCTTGGGGTGGCCTTTCCATCTTCTGGCAGTTTGTGGAGTTCTCTTTATTATGTAGTTTCCTTGCTGTGTGTGGGGTTGGTTGGGTGGCTTGTCAAGGTTTCCTGGTTAGGGCAGCTTGTGTCAGTGTTCTGGTGAGAGGAGCTGGATTTCTTCTCTCTGGAGTGTAATGAATTGTCCAGTAATGAGTTATGAGATGTCAGTGGGTTTGGAGTGACTTTTGGCAGCCTGTATATTGAAGCTCAGGGCTATTTTCCTGTGTTGCTGGAGAATTTGCGTGGTATGTCTAGCTCTGGAACTTGTTGACCCTTGGGTGGTGTTTGGTTTTAGTGTAGGTATGGAGGCATTTGATGAGCTCCTATCGATTAATGTTCCCTGGAGTCAGGAGTTCTCTGGTGTTCTCAGGATTCGGGCTTAAGCCTCTTTCCTCTGGTTTTCGGTCTTATTCTTGGAGTAGCCTCTAGACTTCTCTATCTGTCATTTCCAAGGTGGTTCCCTCTGTTTTAGCTTCTGGTTGGTGGTCTCTTCAGTGTCTAATTTCAGCCCTGACACTAGGGCGCGGTGGTGGACACTTTTTAAGGGTCAGTTTTTCAGTCTTTTTCTGGAAAGGGAGGAACGCTGCAGACAAATATCTCTGGCATCTGTGGGGATTGCTCGCAGTGTCTCAGCCACAGTGGGTTTGTCCCCACTCACAGCATGTGTGCTGTCTCAGTCTATACTGCACAGGCTCTAGGTTGCTCTGCTGGGAATTGTCCGAGGCCGGAGCTGGGTTGTATGCACTTCCCAGGTCTGAGCGGCTCAAGTTCAGTTTCTCGGGTACTCCACACAGGCGCAGGCTAGGTAGGGCCTGCGTTTTGTGCCTTCCCCTGTCCAAGCAGCTCAGGTGACCAGGTGTTTTGTGAGTTCGGTCTCTGTAACTTATGGCCTCCCCAGTCCCTGCCACTCGGTTTTCTGGGTGTACAACCGACGCACTTTCTGAGGTGGATATCGAACGGCCCGAGCCCAAGAAATCTTGATTAGCAACAAAGCCTGCCTGCAGTTTGGTATCGGATGTGTTTCTGGATCCGCGGTTGCCCCCTCTGGCTCTGGCTGCTATCCCTGCCTGTCTCGGTGGGGGATGGGGTTCTTTGTTCTCTGAGTGGTGCTGGCACCGTCTTAGGTTAGCTCTTTCAACCTTTTCACGGGGGACGCTATCCCAGTCTGCTTTGCTATCCCCAGTTAGTTCTCTCAGATGGTTCTCATGGCTTTCATGCCCAGTCCTCTCTCTAAGCAGTTCAGCCGACTCCTCCCTGCCCAGCCCCCTCTTGCTAATGGCGGATGCAGGCGCCAGTGCTGCATCTCCTCTTGGAGTTAATGTTTGGCGGGTAATCTGTGGGTTTTAATTCTTTCTTTCTTTTTCCTCCTGGTTATGTGGCCCTCTGAGGTTCCAAGGCTTGCCACAGACTCACCAGTCAGTGTTTCCTGGTGTTTGGAAACTTCTCTCCCTAGCGTGGACGGAGCACCATCCTTACATCTTCTGTGTCTCTTCTTCTCTTTTATGTTTTTTCCTACCTCCTTTTGAAGACAATGGCTGCTTTTCTGGGTGCCTGATGTCCTCTGCCAGCATTCAGAAGTTGCTTGGTGGACTTTACTCCGCGTTCAAATGTTCTCTTGATGAATTTGTGGGGGAGAAAGTGGTCTCTCCATCCTGTTCCTCCGCTATCTTGTTTCCTTCCCCTGGGTAATTTCTTCTTTTCATAGCTGGGTAGGGTCAGTTTATCTCCCTGTGAGCTGAGAAAAGGCACTTTCACAGTCAGGCTGAAGGGTAGGGCCTTCTGAGGCAGGCCATAATGTATCATTATAGTAAGAATGGCAACAGAAAGCAAGTCAAAGAAACAGTTCCAAATGGATTCACCTTTGGTTCTTCGCCAAATTTGACACTCTCAAAGTCCATTCCACAATCTTATGGAAAAGAGGGTAATGGCTGTTCTGCTTCATCAGAAGGACGCTTCTGGGAGTGTCAAGGGACAGGGGCTCTGGGAGTGGGTATGGCATAATTCCTCCTGGAGGAGGCCGCCATTAACCCCACGATAGAGTTGGCAGAACTTACACAGGACTCGAAATAGACTCTTGGAGGGCACAGCAGGAATTTGTGCACCAGGACCAAGGAGAAAGGAACAGTGACCCCACAGGAGACTGTCCCGGACTTGCCTATGGGTGTCCGGGACTCTCTGTTGCCGGGAGCCAGCGAGGGAAATCCTACCTGTGGCAAAGGTCAACTGGGGAAGAGGCCTGACGGGCAAAGGCTAATCAGGGCTCGAGGAACCCCCTGGACTTACCTGAGCATCTACCCCAAAGAAAACTGGAGTCTGACTGCTTTACTATCTTACGCCTCTTACCAAGTCCTCTAATACTTACAGGGGCTTCCCCCCAACCACCTTTCTCTGAAAACATTAATTCAGAGCTGTAGTTTAAAAGTTCTCCTCGGCTTAATAGGAGTGTTCCAATCCAAGCCCCTCTGATAGCTTTCTAACTTGCATGACAAGTTTGTCCGGGCTCTTACAACTATGAGTGTGACTGTTTATAGCCTCCCAGCCATGCAAGGACAGAAAGCCTAATATTCTAAAATACAGGAATCTGTTGAAGAAGTTAAAATCATTAGAATAGTACTAGAAAAGATTTCATTGTTGAATCAATGCTTGCTGCAGTTTCCTCTATTGTATCCTTGGAAATATATTAATCCTTTGACTTAACCACATCAGATCTTAAGTTAATAAGTTCCTTTCTTGCAGCTCACTACACCGGTGCCTTATAGGAATGTAACTTTGTTATGTGTCTACCACCTAACTTTAGGAAAGTCACCTTAAAAGAAAAGTCTTTTACTTGCTAACTAACCTATTGTCAGGAGAGAGGGCCATAAAACTGTTAGCAGGCCCCCTGGCCAGAAGATGATGTAAATCACCTAAAACTTTTATCACACAAAAATAAGCCCTGATCCTGATAAGGGTCAAGACTGCTGACCCCACGTGATTTTGGTGTGAATCTATACCTCCCTTTCTCTGTTTCTTATGCGCATAACTTAGGGTATAAAAGCAGCACTGGAAAATAAAGTTTTGGGCCTTGCTCACTGAAGCTTGGTCTCCCCGTGTCGTTCTTTCTCTTTTTCCATCCTTTTCTCTATTCTCCGTTTTCTGGTTGAGATCCTTGGAGCGCTGGGCCCTCTGAGTTTACTTATCTGCCTGGGCTTCTAAGACCCACTCGAGGGGGTGCCCTGGTGGGGTGCCTCAAGTGATTTGAGAGGGCGCCTGCGGCCTACGTAAACAGAGCAAGCCCTGTGCTGGGGTTTTATTGGTCTCCAGCGTAAACCAAGGAATCATCAGCCCCTGTCTCTCTCTCTCTTTCTCTCTCTCTCTCTGACGCCGACGCCGTTCATCCCGAGGATACCCTGGGTCATATCGGGGCAGGACCCCGATACTCTGTTGGGTGAAAGTGTGGATTGGTGGTGGCCTGTTTCAGGGTAAAGCACAGGAACTCTAGCAGTACATGCATGGGACAATTTGAGGGAGGTCACCATTATCTTCAATACTTGCACCATAGTTTGGCCCGGAGGGAACACAGCTCCACCCATCAACCGAAAACTGGATTAAAGATTTACTGAGCAGGGTCTCACCAATCAGAACAAGACCCAGTATCCCCCTCAGTGAGACTATCCTATCAGGAATCTTTCATAAGCTTCTGATCCTTTTCCATCAGAGGTCAGATAAACTAAAAATCACAATCATAGAAAACTAAACAATCTAATGACATGGACGACCGCCTTTTCTAACTCAATAAAATATGAGCCAGGCTGTGTACGGCCAGCCAAGAATGACGGGGCGTGGTGGAGAGATATGACAAAATGCGGTCCATTGGAGAAAGGAATGGCAAACCACTTCCGAATTCGTTCCTAGAGAACCCCATAAACAGTAAGAAAAGGCAAAAAGATGCGGCACTGAACGATCACCGCCCCAAGTCAGTAGGCGACCAATAGGCTACTGGAGATCAAAGGAGAAATATCTCCAGAAAGGTTGAAGAGACGGAGCCAAAGCAAAAACAGTACCTTGCTGTGGATGTGACTGGTGATACAAACAATGTCCGATGCTGTAAAGAGCAATATTGCTTAGGAACCTGGAATGATAGTTCCATAAATCAAGGTAAATTGGAAGTGATCAAACAGGAGGTGGCAAGAGTGAATGTCGACATTTTCGGAACCAGCGAACTAAAATAGACTGGATTGAGTGAATTGAGCTCAGATGACCATTATATCGACTTCTGTGGGCAGGAATCCCTTAGAAAATGGATCAGCCATCATAGTCAACCAAAGAGTCCAAAATGCGGTACTTGAATGCAGTCTCAGAAACGACAGAAGGATCTCTGTTCATTTCCAAGAGAAACTATTCAATATCACGGTAATCCAAGTCTATGCCCAGACCAGTAATGTTGAAGAAGCTAGAGTTCAACAATACTATGAAGACTTACAAGACCTTCTATAACTAACAAAATAAAAAAAGATGTCCTTTTCATTATAAGGCCTGGAAGACAAAGTAGGATGTCAAAACGCACCTGGAGTAACAGGCACATTTGACTTGGAGTACAGAATGAAGCTGGACAAAGGCTAACAGAGTTCTGCCCAAAGAATGTACTGGTCATAGCAAATACCCGCTTCCAAAAATACAAGAGAAGTCTAGACACATGGACATCCTCAGATGGTCAGCACTGAAATCACATTGATTATATTCTTTGCAGCCAAAGATAGAGAAACTCTATGTAGTCAGCAAAAACAAGCCCGGCAGCAGACTGTGGCTCAGATCGTGAAATCCTTATTGCCAAAGTCAGCCATAAAATGAAGAAAGTAGGGAAAACCACTAGACCATTCAGTTCAGTTCAGTCGCTCAGTCGTGACCCTACGAATCACAGCACGCCAGACCTCCCTGTCCATCACCAACTCCCGGAGTTCACTCAAACTCATGTCCATCGAGTCGGTAATGCCATCTAGCCATCTCATTCTCTGTCGTCCCCGTCTCCTCCCACCGCCAATCCTTCCTAGCATCAGATTCTTCCAGTGAGTCAACTCGTTGCATGAGGTGGCCAAAATATTGGAGTTTTAGCTTTAGAATCAGTCCTTCCAATCAACACCCAGGATTGATCTACTTTAGAATGGACTGGTTGGATATCCTTGCAGTCCAAGATACTCTCAAGCATCTTCTCCAGCAACAGAGTTCAAAGGCATCAATTCTTTGGCGATCAGCTTTCATCACAGTCCAACTATCACATTCAAATATGACCACGGCGAGGAATGACCTAAATCATATCCCTAACGATTACACAGTGGAAGTGAGAAATATATTTAAGGGACTAGATCTGATAGACAGAGTTACTGAAGAACATTGGACAGAGGTTCATGACATTGTACACAAGACAGGGAGCAAAACCATCCCCAAGAAAAATAAATGAAAAAAAAAAAAAAGGTGTCTGAGGAGGCCTTACCAATAGTTGTAAAAAGAAGAGAAGCAAAAGGCAAAGGAGAAAAGGAAAGATATAAGCATCTGAATGCAGAGTTCCAAAGAATAGGAAAGAGAAGTAAGAAAGACTTCCTGAGCGATCAATGCAAAGGAATAAAGAAAAACAATAGAATGGGAAAGACTAGAGATCTTTTCACGAAAATTAGAGATATCAAGGGACCATTTCATGCAAAGATGGGCTGTAGAAAGGACTGAAATTACAGGGACCTAACAGAAGCGGAAGATATTAAGAAGAAGTGGCAAGAATACACAGAACAACTGTACAAAGAAGATCTTCAAGACCCAGATAATCACGATGGTGTGATCACTCACATAGAGTCAGACATCCTGGAATGTGCAGTCAAGTGGGCCTTAGGAAACCTCACTACGAAGAAACCTAGTGGAGGTGATGGAGTTCCAGTTGAGCTCTTTGAAATCCTGAAAGGTGATGATGTGACAGTGCTTGACTAATTATGCCAGCCAATTGGGAAACCTCAGCAGTGGACGCAGGAATGAAAAAGTTCTTTTTTCATTCCAACCCTAAAGAAAGGTAGTGCCAAAGAACGCTCAAAGTACCGAAAAATAGCACTCATCTCACATGCTAGTAAAGTCATGCTCAAAATTCTCCAAGCCAGATTTCAGCAATATGTGAACCGTGAACTTCCAGATGTTCAAGCCGGTTTTAGAAAAAGCAGAGGAACCAGAGATCAAATTGCCAACATCCGCTGAATCATCGAAAAAAC